>NC_058093.1:38312500-38937500 GCF_020171115.1 Neogale vison | reverse complement strand
CTTTTTCTGCCTCTTCTCAAAGACCTGGTGATGACTGGTTTTCTCCCTGAGAAAGTAAAAAAAAAAAAAACCACAAATGTCTCTTGTTTATAACATTACATTGCAAATGGTAGTGTTTTACAAAAATACCATTCAAATGTAACTTTTCAGAAGCCTGTCTAGTACTTGAAGAAATGTAGCAAATGTGTCAATGAATCAGGAGTCAGGAGCTTTTTCCTGTAAACTAAGAGATAGTAAATACTTAAGGTACCTAATTGCTGTTGTGACTATTCAAATCTGCTGTTGTATTATGAAAGCATCTGTAGATAATATGGAAATGAAAGATGTGGCTGTATTCCAATAAAACTTTACTTACAAACAGCCAATTGGCTGGATTTGTCCTGTGGGACATAGTTTGCTGAACCCTGGCCTAGACTTAGTTACAAAGATGATACTTAACTGAGATTCATCCTATATTTCTTTTACTATTATCTCCAAATAAATTTGAAACAGTATTTTGTAGATTTCTGAAGCAACTTGGTGAGAAAAATAGTGAAATTAGACATCTACTAGTTGCTTCTTTTCTGTCAAGAACTATCCTTAGACCTTGCCTCTATTAACTTACTTCATCCTTAGAACAAATTATCACAGGAACTAATAATATCCCCACTTTACAGATGAGAAAATCAATGCTTACAGAAAAGAAATACAGATTAAATGAAGATGCTGAAGATTTCCTTTAGTAAAGAGACAGAGATAAAAGGCAGTAATACAAGGTTTCAAGGGAGATTTCATGGGGGAATCTACAGGCCAGATAGCTTCCCCAAACCCTAAACCTGAAAGAAGATATTTGTGCTGAAAGTGGGGGTAAAAATGAGCAAGGAGATCAAAACTAACTCAATGAAGGGGAACTTATAGAAATTGATGTCCAAGTTCTAAAAGGCACAAGGTTAGAGACAGCCCAAAGGGTTGACTTTAAATACGTCCCAGAAGAATATAGTGTCTGATTTATGTTTTGATTGCATCCAAAGAAAGAGTAAGTCGTGTCCATGTGCATGTTTGGGTCTGTCATTATTCAGATGTTCTTGAAGGTTGGGGTCAGAGACACACACTTGATGCTTTTTCAATCTAAAGGTCTGTACCCATGGCTGGCATCCTGGGGTACTAATTTGGATAGTTCAGATCTCAGGAGAAAAATCTCCAGATGCTCAACTATAACTCATCTTTCCTTTAAATAGATTATGATCAGATGAGGCTGGAAAGGTTTTTTTTTTCTTCAACCAATCACAAAAAGCCTTCATTTGTGAGTCCTTTGCTATAACAATTAGCCAAAGGGTTTTTAAAATCTCAAGATAAAAATGGACCCATGAGATGTTTATTGATGAGTCCTATTCTGAGAGGAATCACATCCCAAGGTCAAGCATGTTCTACCCTACAAGGTATTACCTTAGGAAGTTTATCAAGATATTATGAAGGTATACTGAGAGAAGGGTTTCCCAAACCTGCATAAAAGAATCACCAGCATGGCTATTAGGACTAAAGACTTAAGACATGTAAAATAGGAACATGTAGACTACAAATAAATAGATGAAGTTTTTAAAAAAAAGTGCTCTGCACTGATGAGTTCCAAAGAACATGACTGTGCCAAGTAAGGTAGTTAGTATAATTGCCAGGTGTAAAAAGTCATCCATGTAAGTGTGGCTTTCTGTGGAACACCCCTCTCCTGTCACTCATGGTGCTGAAGTGATAGGTATACCCAGGAAAACTAACCAGTCCTGGTTCACTCTCCCACCTTCCTCCCTCCTTACTGCCACCCCTCTCTTTGCCTGCAAGGGTTAAGGCCCACTGTCCCATGAGAAGATACCGGTGCCCTCTCTGCTTTCTCCTTGCTTTCTCTGTCCTCTCCTTTTTCAAAGAGGTAGCCAAACTTATACCCCAGCTAGCCCTGGTCATAATCTGAGTCTGTTGAGCAGTAGCCATTATTGGCAAACATACATTCTCTTGCTATCAGTTTCTCTCTGTTTAAATCCTCTTGGGACTAGCGTGTGAGCTAGATTCTCCTTTCATCAAAACCGTAGGATACGAAGCTCTATATGAGGTTGAGACGGGCCTTGGAGGACAGTCAAGCTATTATTATTTATCTTACTTTATAGATGAGTAAACTGAGGCAGAAGAGGTAAACTGACACTCTCCAGTCCACACGATTACCTCGAGGTCATGGGACATGAGGAAGGACAGGTACATCACCTATGAATTACACTGTGTTTCATGTCTAAAACTATGTCCAGTCCTGAAAGTTATCCATTCAGTGGAGGGAGCACTGCATTGTCACCAAGTGTCCTAGGTTCTGGTTGCAGATTCATCACAGAATTATTTTTTTGTGGTATTATCATCTTTCTCTCCGTGTCACCTTTCGGAAATTGACTAAATCTGATATATTTCTCAACAGTACAGCTACATAAAGCAATAGGGAAATAGATTTGTTACTAAAAGCATAGAATAAAGCACGAGAATTTAGATGTTTAGCTACTGAAAATGGAAAATGTATGCTTTTTTTAAATTAATTTTTTTTCTTTTTACCTTTTTGTTTGCCTCTGTTCCATAAGGCTCTGTTACTCAGAGTTTGGATTCTATGTCTGCCTCTCCTTCTCACTGAGAAAACAAAAATATAAAAATGATGCTGCTGACATGTTACTAAACAACCAATGAGTCAATGAGGAACTCAAAGGAGAAATAAAAAGAAAACATATAGAAACAAATGAAAATGAAAACACAACAGTCCAGAATCCTTGGGACACAGCAAAAACAATTTTAAGAGGGAAATATATAGTGATACAAGAATACCTCAGGAAACAAGAAATATCTCAAATACATGATCTAACCTTACACTTAATGGAACTAGAAAAAGCATAAATAAAGCCCAAGTTTAGTAGAAGGAAAGAAATATAAAGACCAGACCAAAATTAAATAAAATAGAAACCAAAAGAAAAGAAAATACCAATGAAGCAAAGAGCTAGTTCTTTGAAAAGATAAACAAAATTAATAAATCTTTAGCCAGACTCATCAAGAAAAAAGGAGAGAGGAAACAAAATCGGGAATGAAAGAGGGAAAATAAGAACCAACACCACAGAAGTGCAAAGTATTATAGAGACTGCTATGAAAAAATATATGCTAACACATTGGACAACCTACAAGAAATGGATAAATTCCTAGAAACATACAATCATCCAAAATTGAATTAGGAAGAAATAGAAAATCCAAACAGACCAATTATTAGTAATGGAATTAAATTGACAATCAAAAAATTCCCAACAACCAAAAAAATCCAGGACTAGATGGAGTCGCAGGGGAATTCTACCAAACATTTGGAGAAGAGTTAATGCCTGTTCTCCTCAAACTATTAAAAAAAAAATAGAAGAGGAAGGAAAGCTTCCAGAGCCATTGTATAAAACCAGCATTACCCTAATACCAAAACCAGACAAAGATGAAGACAAAGATGAAGGAGGAGGAAGAGGAGGAAGAGGAGGAGGGGAAGGAAGAGAAGGAGGAGAAGAAAGAAAAGAAGAAGAAGAAGAAAAAAAAAAACAAAAGGAAAGAAAGTCAACTACAGGCCAGTATCCTTGATGAACAAAGATGCAAAAATCCTTAACAAAATACTAGCAAACTGCATTCAACAATACACTAAAAGGATCACTCACCATGACCAAGTGGAATTTATTTTAGAAATGCAAGGATGATTCAGCATTTGCCAATCAATCAGTGTGATATACCACATCAACAGAATGAAGGATAAAAATCAATCTCTATGAAAATACCAACAACACTTTTCATAGAACTGGAACAAATAATACTAGAATTTATATGGAACCACAAAAGACCCCCAAATAGCCAAAGCAATCTTGTGAAACAACAACAGAGTTGGAGACATCACATTCCCAGGTTTCAAAATCTATTACAAAGCTATAATAATTGCAAACAGTGTGATATTGGCAAAGAAACAGACAACACAGATCAATGGAACAGAATAGAGAGGCCAGAAATAAACTCACACTTATGCGAAATTAACTTACGACAAAGGAGGAAAGAATATACAATGAGTAAAAGTCTTCAAGAAATGATGCTGGGAAAACTGGACAGCTACGTGCAAAGGAATGAAACTGGACCACTTTCTTACAGTATATTCAAAAGTAAACTCAAAATGGATTAAAGACCTAAATGTGAGACCTGAAAGCATAAAATTCCTAGAAGAAAAGACAGGCACTAATATCTTTGCCACCAGCCTCAGGAACATTTTTTCGGGACCTGGCTCCTCAGGCAAAAGATATAAAAGCAAAATAAGCTATTGAATCTACACCAAAATAGAAACTTTTGCACAGAGAAGGAGAAACATCAACAAAATGAAAAGGCAACCTACTGAATGAGAGAAGATATTCACAAATGATATATCCAATAAGGGGTAAACACCCGAAATATTAAAGAACTTATACAACTCAATGTTTAAAAAATTGGTTGAAAATGGGTAGAGGATGTGAACATTTTTTCTTTTCTTTTTTTTGTCAGAGAGAGAGAGACGGAGAGAGAGTGAGCACAGGCAGACAGAATGGCAGGCAGAGACAGAGGGAGAAGCAGGCTCCCTGCCGAGCAAGGAGCCCGATGTGGGACTCGATCCCAGGATGCTGGGATCATGACCTGAGCCAAAGGCAGCTGCCTAACCAACTGAGCCACCCAGGCGTCCCGTGAACATTTTTTCTAAAGAAAACCTACAAATGGCCAAGAGACACATGGAAAGATGTTCAACATCATTAATCATCAGGGAAATTCAAATCCAAACCAAAAGGACAAGAAATAAAAAGTGTTGGTGAGGGTGTGGAGAAAAAAGCAACCCTTGCGCACTGTTGGTGGGAATGTAAGCAGTGCAGCCACTGTGGAAAATAATATGGAGCTTCCTCAAAAAGTTAAAAATAGAAATAGCATACAATCCAATAAATCTACTCCTGGGTATTCACCCAAAGAAAACAAAATACTAATTCAAAAAGATTTATGTTCCTATGTTTATTGCAGTATTATTTGCAATAGCCAAAATATGGAAGCAATTGAAGTGTTCATTGATAGATGAATGGATAAAGAAGATGTGGGGTGTGTGTGTGTGTGTGCATGTGTATGTGTGTGTGTGTGTGTGTGCACGCATGCGTGCTCACGCATGATGGAATATTACTTAACCATAAAAAGGATAAGTTCTTGCCATTTGTGACAACCTCGATGGACTTAGAAGGTGTTATGCTACATGAAATAGGTCAGATAGAGAAAGACAAACACTATTTAATTCCACTTATATGTGAAATATAAGATACAGCACAGATGAATAAACAAACAAACAAAAAGCAGAAACAGGTCAGTAAATACAGAGAACAAACTGATGCCAGAGAAGAGGAGGTGGGAAATGAGCAAAATGGGTGAAGGAGAGTGGGAGATAGAGGCTTCCATTTATGGAATGGATAAGTCACAGGCACAAAAATTACAGCATAGCAAATACAGTCATGTCTAGAGATGGTGACAGTTTGGGGAACGAGCTATACACCCACTGGGATCATGAGAAAGCACGATTCTCATGGGCTTCTCTGGGGAAGGGAGGAGCTCAGTTAGCTTTTCTTGAAAGATATTCTGTAAAGAAAGATGATTTGAATGGACAACATGGCTCTGGCAGGTATGTGGCCCTCCCCTAAGGGGGAAGTGGTAGGCAATCAGCTGGAACTCCTGAGTTAGAGGAACTTCAGTGGAGAGAGTCTTTCTAAAGAGGGGTTCTTTAAAGAGCCCATAAACATGGCTCATGCATTCTCCATATGTTGGAGACATGAAGGACATAGCCCACAAGAGGGCTATTCCTGCTCCTTATGCCCTTCTCTCCCTCTTCCACAACTTGAACTAGCTAAAAGCACTGATACTGAGGAGGGTTAGACAAGAGTGTGGATAAGAGAAGAGGCTGGTCTCACCCAACTTCCTTACTGCCTATCAGCTCAGGCTTCTTAATACTGAATGAGAGTATCACTGCTGTCAAAAGGGAATAACACAGGGGCACCTGGGTGGCTCAGTGGGTTGGGCCGCTGCCTTCGGCTCGGGTCGTGATCTCGGGGTCCTGGGATTGAGTCCCGCATTGGGCTCTCTGCTCAGCGGGGAGCCTGCTTCCTCCTCTCTCTCTCTGCCTGCCTCTCTGCCTACTTGTGATCTCTCTCTGTCAAATAAATAAATAAAATCTTTAAAAAAAAAAAGGGATTAACACAGCTCCAGGGCTTACCTAAGACTTCATCTTGGGGCAGAAAGAGAACTATTTCAGAGAACAGTTTTGAAAAGGAGTTAGAAGGAACAAAATCAATTTGTGCTTAAACTACCAATTTTAACATTTTAACAAAACAGGTAAGACAGGTTTCACAAAAACTCAGAGGAACAAAATCTTGGACCCGGGTAAGTCAAGCTAAGAAATAACTAAGACAATACAGGCAAATATGAAGATAAAATGATAGAGATGCTAGAAATATATGTGTTCATTGTCTACTGCACGGACAGTATGCTCTGCCTGAGTTTAGTTTAAATAACTGTGTCCCAGGCTTAGTTCTGAGGTGACACCAGGACTCTAGCTTCTGCTTAATTAATTCAAGTTCCCTCTGTTTCACCTTGTTCTGTTGAGGGCTGTGTTCATTAGTTACAACAAACCTTTCTAACATTTTCTCCTGGTCCCTCATTTCCCATTCAGGGTTAGCTTGTCTCTGGCCATGTAGCTCTGTGCTTGATCCAGGTTCCAGCTCCTATTCTTGCCACGGGTCTTAGGTGACAAGAGGCCAGGTTTGAGCCAATATGAGTCAGAGTTTTCCTCCAAATATGAAGAAGTCAGTGACTCTGGATAAAAACATGTAAGGCAAGTAGGCAGATTGCTATTTGTCCCCCACAATCACTCTCTTCCATAGGAATAGAGTTACAGCTAAACCCATGACTGCCTCACTACAGTTTATAGTTCCTGGCCTCAATGGCAGCTAGCTCTGGTCATAATACCAAATTTTGGGCAACAGGATGTGAGCAAAAGACCTTGGATCTTTCCATTAAAAGAAATCAATAGGTGATTTCCCTGCCCATTTTTCTCCCCCTGGCTGGGAGACAATGGCAACCACACTGGCTCTTCTGGACCCAGAGACAGAAACCATGTGTTGAGGAAGGCAGTCTCTTCCTTCCATTTCTGGGTTGTTTGATGAAAGAGAAATAAATGATATGGTTTAAGCCACTGTATTTCGGGCTCTCACTGTTACAACAACTTAGCCTGTACTCTAAACAGTCATTATTTATGAAATCCATTGAAGATTTCTGGGGTACAGGAAAGATGGGTCTAGCAGGAAGACCAGGGTTGCAGTAAGTACACAGACATGAATTCTCAGACTTTTACCTTTTTGGAGATTGCTTTTTTTAGGTATATGTCTTCTCTTTCTTCCTTAAACATAAAAGAAAATAAGCTTAACAGGTCAGTAAGCTTCAAATATTTTAAAGTCTTTAGTCTACCTTTGTAGTGCTAAATCTCTGGCTACCAACACATCACCACACTGAAAACAAAAATAGCAACAAAAATAACCACATTTATGCCAGTCATTTACAGTATATTTTTACCTACTTACGTGAGGTTTTCTCATTCACAATAAAGAAAACACAAAAGGTAGCTGAAATCAGATAGGAGCTGACAGAGAAGAGGGGGAGTGTCACAAGGGTCAAGGAAAAGTAGATTTCAGAAATCACAAGTGTATGTCCAGGAATTTAGGGGTTTGCCTTGAAAAGCTGAAGCTATAACCCATGTTTCTAACAGCCAGAACTTAAGTATGAAATAGAAAAAAAAATTGGAAAAATGATGACAAATTTAGAAGGGATAAAAGAGATTATTTAAGGGCGATTTATAAAAGATGAACCAGGGAGTTTAGAAAAATTAGAAAGAAAATAATCAATGGAAGATAGTCAACAAGTCAGCATATTTCCTAAAGAAGAAAATCAAAATAATAGAAGCGCTTTGATATAAATTAAAAAAAAAAGTTTCTGAAATAGAACAAAAAACTGACTATACTTAAGTACACATATATTTCTGCCCTACAGCAGAAAAAATTGACTCCAAACTGTCAACCCTGGTATATATTCCAACAAATTTACTGGACTTTAAAGATAAAGAAAAAAATGGAATGGGCAACCTAGATAAAAAAATGTTAAGTCATTTTCAAGGGAGGGGGATCTTGCTATAGAATTTTCTTTAGTAACAAACACCTAATGTCACAAGAAAGTAGAGAAAAATCTACAAGATGCTTCTAGAAATAGCGAGTAAATTATTTTTCACATATAAAAAATAAAACCAAATACTTTTGAACAGGAAAATTCTGGGACTTTTGTTTTTATGAATAATTATTGAGAAAACCACTTGAGGATCCACCTCAGCAAACCAAGATAAACTGGAAAAATTTTGGCAAAAAGGATTAAAATAAAAGCGGGGATGAGGTCACAGAGTGGGATATTAAACATACATGCGCTGACAATATAGAAATGGTATAATAAAAATATGTGTGAGGAAGGGGGAAATATGGGTGGTAGAGCAAGATCATTGTCTGTTGGACTCATGGCATGTTATTCGGACAAATCAAGGAGGCATGTCAAACACACTTAAGAGCTGAAAGATACATATAAAGGTAACATCATGATGGATCTAGAGAGGATAATGCTCAGTGAAATAAATCAAAGACAAGGGTACCTGGGTGGCTCAGTGGGTTAAGCCTCTGGCTTTAGCTCAGGTCCTGACCTCAGGGTCTTGGGATCGAGCCCCACATCGGCCTCTCTGCTCAGCAGGGAGACTGCTTCTTCCCTCTCTCTGCCTGCCTCTCTGCCTACTTGTGATCTCTATCCGTCAAATAAATAAATAAAGTATTTTTTAAAAAATCAAAGACAAATGCCATATGATTCCACTCATTTGTGGAATTTAAACAAAACAAATGAGCAAAGAAAAAAAGAGACAAATCAAAAACTGACTCTTAAAAACAGAGAACAAACTGATAGTTTCCAAAGAAGAGGTGTGTGGGGGAGATGGGTAATTAGGTGAAGGGGATTACGAGTACATGTATCATAATGAGCACTGAATAATGTATGGAATTGTTGAATCACTATATTGTACACCTGAAACTAAAGTAACAGTGTATGTTAACTATCCTGAAATTAAAATTAAAAAAAAAACCTATTCGACACCAAAAATAAAAAAATAACATTATGACCTAAACTTGGGTGGGAAAGGAAAGAGTGGACAAAGAAATAGGACACATGCTAAATTTATCAATTTGGGGGGGTAAGAAATTAATGGGTACTACCTAAAGAGGGAGTATATAAAAGTAATTCTAAGAGTAATCACTAGATCAAAAATACAAACATTTCTAAATATCAGAAGTACACACTTACTCCTAACCAGTGAAAATATGAGAAATGAGTACAATTCAACCATTCATTTCTTTTAAAAGGGAAAGACCCAGAAGTGGCTCACATTTCTTCAGCTCTGAGGCCATTGTCGAGAACTTTGTCACAAGGCTAGGCCCAGGGAAGACTGAGAGGTTTAGTCTAGCTAGGTAGTCATGTACCCAAATAAAACCACTGGAACAGAAATGCAAACCTTCCTATTAGAAGTACATACATGCACATAAATGCACAGAAGTCAGAATACAGAGTGTTGACATTTTCAATATCCAAGACACACTAGAATATGTAATAAAAATTAGTATGACACAAACAAGACCATGCATTTTGGTTTTATCTATAAAAGTAAATGGACATAACCCACTTATTAAAATAAAGATTTTGAGATTGAATTACAGAGTAAACTCCAACTTTTTTTTTTTTTTTTTTTTTTAGATCTTCTAATTTATTTGTCAGAGAGAGAGACCACAAGCAGGGGGAGGAACAGGCAGAGGAAGAAGCAGGCTCCTTGCTGAGCAAGGAACCTGATGTGAGGCTCCATCCCAGGACCCTGGGATCGTGACCTGAGGCAAAGGCAGATACCCAAACGACTGAGCCAGCCAAGTGCCCCTAAACTCCAACTTTTAATCCTATACAGAAGACTTACAGAAAAAGATACTTTATAAATATTGAAAATAAATGTATAGGCAAAAGTATATTCAACATACATCAACAAAAAGAAACCAGGGAGTCATGGTCTGAATATCAAAAGAAATGTAATTCAGACCAAAAAGTTTTAAGCCAGTAGTAATTATGGGAGATACAATGAAAAATAGATAGCAACCACTCCTAGTAGCAACTTTATTTTTACCACCCCAGTCTATGAGAGGTCAAGTGCACAAAACGAGGAGGCCCAATTAATACATTTAACAAGGTGGATATGATTAATTCATATTCTACTCCATGTCCAAAAAATAGAGAATGCACATTTCTTCCCACTTGGGGCCAAGAGGAAATATAAATCCAAATAGTAGACTATCTAGCAAATAACGATAAATCATTTCCTATGAGAAACTATGCATTATCTAATTTTAAAAAACACTAATTTTAAAAAAAAGAATGAAAAAAAACATGTATAGTCTTCATTATTCATGGAGTCCATATCTGTGAACTCACCCACTTGCTAAAAGTTACCTTTTTAATCCCCAAATCGATACTCATGGCACTTTCATGGTCACTCATAGACATGGGCAGAGCAGTGGATCATTCAAGTCACTGATGGGACATTTATTCAGTGCTTTCGTTGGTGATTGTGTGTTTAAAATAGTAGTAGTGCTGATGTGCTATGTCATATTCCTAAGCACAAAAAGGCTGTGATGTGCTCTATGGAGAAAATCTGTGTGTTAGATAAGCTTTATTCAGGCATGCGTTCTAGTGCTGTTGGCTAGGAGTTCAACATTTATGAATTAATGTATACATTAAATAAGATATCTTTAAATAGAAGCATTCACAAAAATACTCACAAAAAAGGGTATGTATTGATTAGTATGTTGTGGCCAGAGGTTCACAGGAACATGACCCTATACTTCCTCTAGAACCAATGGTTCAAAGTTAGCAAATTCTGTGTTTGGGTGACTTTATAGAATGTATCTACTCTGAATAGTGAAAATTGGCTGTATATGTACATATATATGGATATGTATATATGAGTACACAAGCAATGTGTTTTCAGAGTCCATCCACTTTTTTTCATTGTTTTTTTATTTTAAATATTTTACTTTTCTCTTTTTTTTTTCTTCAAGTATTTTGCTTTTTATTCTCAGAATTTATATTTGGTCCTTTTAAAATAATTTCTATTTATTTATTGATATTTGCTATTTGGTGAGAAATCTTTTCTAACTTCTCATGTGGCTTTGTTAAACACGTTTAAAATAATTGATTTAAAATCTTTTGTCTAGTAATTCCAGTGTCTGGTCTTCCTCACGTACGGTTTCTGTGTTTCCTGAGTACGGAGCCATACTTTGTTGCTTGTTTCGCATGTCAAGTAATTTTTTCTTAAAAACCAAATATCTTAAATAATATGTGATAACTCTGGAGATCAGATTATCAGATTATTTTCCCAAAGTTTTTTGTCATTGCTGTTTGTTATTATTCCTGTTGGTTTTTGTTGTTTATTTAGTACTTTTTTTCTGAACAGATTCTGTAAAGTCTGTGTATTTTGCCGTGTGATTCCTGAAGTTTCAGCTCAGTTTAGTGGTGAATTAATGACTGGAAGGAGATTTCCCTAAAGAGCTGGAAGTGATAAGCCTCCCAGTATTTGCCAAGGGGCTAGAAATGCCTGTGTTGATGCATGCCTTCAATGCACAACTAGGCAGTTGACAATTGCATCCTCGCTGTCACTTCCTGCTTACACAGAGCCTCCTGGTTAGGCAGAGGTGACAGGTGAGGGTTATCTTAGGTCTTTCCTGAGCCTGGGCCCAGCCCTGGGTATCCTAGACCTTTGTGTGGCCTTCCAGATGGCCAGGAATATTGGGGAGTTCTAGATATACATATATATGTATCTATATTTATATACTATATATAACATATAACATATGTATAAAATTATATATTATACTATAATGCTATATATGAAATACTACATATTCATGTATAATAAATAAGCTATATATGTATGTTTATATGTATAAAATACAATTTTATAACTTTATGTTTTTTACATAATTATGTATTATATAAATATAATATTTTAAAAGTTTATACATTTACATATTACATATTATATAATTTATAGAAATGTAGAAAAGACTCTCGCCCCCTGCTCCCATTCTCTTGCAGCTGACTTGTTTATATCTCATTTTTCTCCTGCATCAGGAGGCGGCAAGGGGTGTTAAAGACCTGATAACGGTAAGACACAGAAACTGGTTTTTTTAGGCAGGCAGAGAGAAAACAACTATTTGCATTTTATTATCAAGAAGAGACCAAAAATTGAGAATACTTTGTCTTTTGAACAGAGTGAAAACCGACTTTTTATTTTATACCAGTGTCTTTAAAATTTATTTATTTTAATTTTAGTTTATCCTGACCACACCTAAAATTTGTTTCCAAAGATTTTTCTTTACAAACTTTTTACAACTTTTTTTTGCATTTAGATTTTATCCTAAGCCATTTTTTTAATATAACCACCTCATTTAGGACAAAATTACCTTTTTTACCTTTAACAAAAATGTATTTTCATTTTTTTATATATCTCCTACTTTTTTACATAGAGTTGTGTCCCTTATTTCCATCAGACTTACAGTTGGTAGAATTTTTCACCTTTAGAAATTTTAATTTTCAGTGAAGACCAAGGAGTAACCAATTGTGAACTGTTACACCAGAATTCTTGAATGGCAAATTTGTGAATCAGTTAAGCACAAAACATGTTTACCAATAGATTTAAATATCCTTAGTTCTTTGTAGTAAGTTAAAAGCGTAAACCTATGTCCAGTAATCAATGTTTTAGCACTTTATCCCATTTGGAAAAGACCTAGATGTTCAACAAATTTTATTTCATTTATTATTTAAGCAAAACTTTAAAGTTTCGGTTTACCAAAGATTTTGACAGTTATCTGAACAATTACCCATGAAAACATTGAGACAAACAATTAACTATCAGTTTAGTCATCTTTTTGTTAACAAATTTCAACAGAGATAATATGAATTTATTTGGCCTTCAGCAAATCTCAGTAGAATAAGTTTTACATTTAATGCTGATAACTTTAAAGGCATGTCTATCTTAATGAAACCAACAAACTTAACTTAGTTTAAATACTGATTGAGGTTCCACTTGGGCCCACCCTGTTTTCAATTTTTACCTGAGACACTGGGGTCTGTAAAAGTTACAGAACAGAGCGAATAAGAGTCCAAGTAGACCATATAGCAATTGGAATTGGTTTTCCTTTAGCAGGCAAAAGTTTTAACTCCTGTCCTACTTTTTCCCATGTCTGTAAATCTAAAGTCCCTAATATAGGGAATTAGGAGCAATATTCTTTAATTACCTTTAAAAGCTCCAAAAGTTAGCCCTTGCTGACTTTTGCTTTTCCCACCTTAGAAGCCAGCTCAACAAACATACTTAAGGGTGATAGTCCTTTGTGCTCTTTATATTACCTGTACCCTGCGATATATTACCCATACCCACAACTCAGCAGCGGGAAAAAGGCACAGCCGT
Organism: Neogale vison; assembly: GCF_020171115.1. Taxonomy (NCBI): domain Eukaryota; kingdom Metazoa; phylum Chordata; class Mammalia; order Carnivora; family Mustelidae; genus Neogale; species Neogale vison. Next base: position 38,923,861 of record NC_058093.1, on the reverse strand, counting down.
GCAGAACTCATGTTGGGGCTTCTTCTCCTGTTTCATTTCTCTTCTCTCATGTCCCCATTCGGTTGCCAGTTGCCGCCTCTGGACGGCAATCCCTGATTTAGGCATGTACTTTAAAGCTTCTAAGGTTTTTTTTTTTTTTTTCTTTTTAACAAACTTCCCCAATACTTAAATCATGAACAAAGTCTTGTTGACTAATTAGGCTTACTTGTTTGGTATATAACACTCTAGTTCTAACTGTTAAAATGTTATGTATCACAAAATAACTTAGTTTCCTTGTCTAATTGTATCATAGTACTCTCCTATCAAATCATTAACAATGTCCATTTCTAAGTTTTTTTGTCATTTATAATTGTTTTTATTCTCTTGTAAAATAAGTAATATTTTAAGCAGTACATTATTCTAAGGGATGGTTATATCATATTTAATTATATGTAATTGTCATATTCTGTATATATTTTATTTATAATTTTTATGTATTTGCACATATGAAACATTCATATTTATATATTATATATTCTGTTTATCTATATAAATACATTTCTATGTTTTATATATTTTTATATTATATATATGTATGTAATTTAAATTATTTATTTGTAAATAAGCAAAACACATGAAATGTACACTTACATACATGTTGGTGTGTTATATGTATGTTTCCAGAATCTGCCGATTTCTGAACACCTGCACTGCTACCGGCTCAGTCCAGTCCAGCAGCACCCTTGCCTAGGTCATTACAACAGCCTCCTTACTGATCTCTCATCCCACCTCCTGAAGTCTCTCCACGTGGTTTACAGAGAAATCCTTTAAAATAAATATAAACCTATGGTTTTATATTTAAAACCACTCTCCATGTGGTTTACAGAGCAATCCTTTAAAAACTTAACTGAGATTATATCATTCCCCAGCTCAAAATTCTCCAGTGTCTTTTCCTCTTATTGAGACAAGAATCTAAAATTTTTATCATGGCCTATGAGGTCTTCATGACCTTAAAAATCACTTTCCACTCGCTTTCCTTAGTGCCCCAGCCAATAGTCCCCTTGCCATTCCTTGAAAGATCTTACACATCCTGCCTCAGCCTTTTGGCCTGAGGTCTTCTCAGCCTAAGCACCATGGATTATTCCTTCACCTCATGTGACATCTACTTATGTTTCAGCTTGTCAATGAGGAGTTCACTGGCCACCCCATATAAGATGGCATGTTTCTGCTCATGCTAGGTTGTTGCTCAGTAAGCATATTTGCTGCAAGCATTTCACTACAAACATTTTGCAGTTTGACTAACTGACCATGCGTAAGATGAAAGATAAAAATCATGAAAGATAAAATCATGAAAAATAAAAGAGGGATATTCATTAAAAAAGACATAATGAAACATGAAAAATGAATAGCAAAATTCAAAGGACTTTATCAGGCAATTCAAAAATATTTGAATACATTCAAAATGTGTAGTGCGGATTCATGGTAATACTCTACAAGGAACTGATTTTATTTTGTGAATTATACCCAAGCACTTGCCTTCAAAGTCTTTTGCTCATAGTATTATACATTTTATTTTTACTTGTTGATTTTTCTCCTTGTTCAGCATGGCATTTTTTTCTTTTTCCACTAAAAATTCCTCCATTATTAAGAGAAGTATCAGTTTCCAAATACTGGGATGCATATCTGTAACTGAGCTTTGTATTGCATTGTGAAAGTTTCCTACAGTGTTGTTTATTCTGAGCATATTGTCACATGCCCATCGACAGACATTCCAAAATTCTGTGGGAAATGTAGGCTCAAAGTGTACCACTGGGGGAGGAGTCAAGATGGCGGAGAAGTAGCAGGCTGAGACTACTTCAGCTAGCAGGAGATCAGCTAGGGAGCTCATCTAAAGATTGCAAACACCTGCAAATCCATCGGCAGATCGAAGAGAAGAAGAACAGCAATTCTAGAAACAGAAAAACAACCACTTTCTGAAAGGTAGGACTGGCGGAGAAGTGAATCCAAAGCGACGGGAAGATAGACCCCGGGGGGAGGGGCCGGCTCCCGGCAAGCGGCGGAGCAACGGAGCACAAAATCAGGACTTTTAAAAGTCTGTTCCGCTGAGGGACATAGCTCCGGAGGCTAAACTGGGGCGAAGCCCACGCGGGGTCGGCGTGACCTCAGGTCCCGCGGGGTCACAGAAGGATCGGGGGTGTCTGAGTGTCGCAGAGCTTGCGGATATTGGAACGGGAAAGCCGGCTGCAGAGACAGAGCCGACAGTAAGCTCGCAGCTTGGAGTTGCCTTGAACCGGTCGCAAGCTCGGTGAGCTCGGAGCGCGGCCGGAGGTTAGGCAGACGCGAGTTACTAGGAGCTGTTCGCTGAGGGCGCACTGGGGAGCAGGGCCCCGGGCTCTCGGCTCCTCCGGGCCGGAGGCCAGGAGGCCGCCATTTGTATTCCCATCCTCCGGAACTCTACGGAAAGCGCTCAGGGAACAAAAGCTCCTGAAAGCAAAGCCGAGCAGATCACTCAGCCCGGCCCCTGGTAAGGGCGGTGTAATTCCGCCTGGGGCAAAGACACTTGAGAATCACTACACCAGGCCCCTCCCCCAGAAGATCAACAAGAAATCCAGGCAAGACCAAGTTCACCTACCAAGGAGTGCAGTTTCAATACCAAGGAGAGAGCAGCAGAATTCCAGAGGAGGAGAAGACAAACCACGGAACTCATGGCTTTCTGCCTGTGATTTTTTAGTCTTGCAGTTAATTTAATTTTTTTCTTTTTCATTTTTTTTCCCTTCTTCTGCTAAAATTTTTTATAACTTTTACCCTTTTCTTTTTTAACGTTTTTTAACTAGATTATTTAATATATATATATTTTTTTCTTTTTTATACTTTTCTTTATTCATTTTCTTTTTTTAATTCTTTATTTTTCTTATTTTTCTTTCTTTATTTTTGAACCTCTTTTTATCCCCAAATCAGAAGAGATCTTAATCTCTTCAATCTTTTTTTTTCTTTATTCTTTTTTAAATTCTTGATTGAATTTTTAATTCAATCTCTTTTTTTAATTCTTTTTTTCTTTTTTTTCTTTCTTTCTTTTTGAACCTCTTTTTATCCCCAAATCAGAAGAGATCCCAATCAGAAGAGATTGGGAGATCCCAATCAGAAGAGATTGGGAGATCCCAATCAAAGGAGATCCCAATCAGAGGAGATCCCTCACTCAATCGTGAGAGGGGAGAAATCCCCCCTCAAGATTTGGGATCTCTTCTGATTTGGTTAAAGCATATTTTCCTGGGATTGTTGCCACCCTTTTAGTATTTTACTTGCTCCTTCATATACTCTTAGCTGGACAAAATGACAAGGCGGAAAAATTCACAACAAAAAAAAGAACAAGAGGCAGTACCGAAGGCTAGGGACCTAATCAATACAGACATTGGTAATATGTCAGATCTAGAGTTCAAAATGACAATTCTCAAGGTTATAGCCGGGCTTGAAAAAGGCATGGAAGATATTAGAGAAACCCTCTCCAGAGATATAAAAGCCCTTTCTGGAGAAATAAAAGAACTAAAATCTAACCAAGTTGAAATCAAAAAAGCTATTAATGAAGTTCAATTAAAAATGGAGGCTCTCACTGCTAGGATAAATGAGGCAGAAGAAAGAATTAGCGATATAGAAGACCAAATGACAGAGAATAAAGAAGCTGAGCAAAAGAGGGACAAACAGCTACTGGACCATGAGGGGAGAATTCGAGAGATAAGTGACACCATAAAACGAAACAACATTAGAATAATTGGGATTCCAGAAGAAGAAGAAAGAGAGAGGGGAGCAGAAGGTATACTGGAGAGAATTATTGGGGAGAATTTCCCCAATATAGCAAAGGGAACGAGCATCAAAATTCAGGAGGTTCAGAGAACGCCCCTCAAAATCAATAAGAATAGGCCCACACCCCGTCACCAAATAGTAAAATTTACAAGCCTTAGTGACAAAGGGAAAATCCTGAAAGCAGCCCGGGAAAAGAAGTCTGTAACATACAATGGTAAAAGTATTCGATTGGCAGCTGACTTATCCACAGAGACCTGGCAGGCCAGAAAGAGCTGGCATGATATTTTCAGAGCACTAAAGGAGAAAAACATGCAGCCAAGAATACTATATCCAGCTAGGCTATCATTGAAAATAGAAGGAGAGATTAAAAGCTTCCAGGACAAACAAAAACTGAAAGAATTTGCAAACACCAAACCAGCTCTACAGGAAATACTGAAAGGGGTCCTCTAAGCAAAGAGAGAGCCTACAAGTGGTAGATCAGAAAGGAACAGAGACAATATACAGTAACAGTCACCTTACAGGCAATACAATGGCACTAAAATCATATCTCTGAATAGTTACCCTGAATATTAATGGGCTAAATGCCCCAATCAAAAGACACAGGGTATCAGAATGGATAAAAAAACAAAACCCATCTATATGTTGCCTCCAAGAAACTCATTTTAAACCCGAAGACACCTCCAGACTTAAAGTGAGGGGGTGGAAAAGAATTTACCATGCTAATGGACATCAGAAAAAAGCAGGAGTGGCAATCCTTATATCAGATCAATTAGATTTTAAGCCAAAGACTATAATAAGAGATGAGGAAGGACACTATATCATACTCAAAGGGTCTGTCCAACAGGAAGATCTAACAATTTTAAATATCTATGCCCCCAACGTGGGCGCAGCCAACTATATAAACCAATTAATAACAAAATCAAAGAAACACATCAACAATAATACAATAATAGTAGGGGACTTTAACACTCCCCTCACTGAAATGGACAGATCATCCAAGCAAAAGATCAACAGGGAAAAAAAGGCCTTAAATGATAAACTGGATTAGATGGACATCACAGATATATTCAGAACATTTCATCCCAAAGCAACAGAATACACATTCTTCTCTAGTGCACATGGAACATTCTCCAGAATAGATCACATCCTCGGTCCTAAATCAGGACTCAACCGGTATCAAAAGATTGGGATCATTCCCTGCATATTTTCAGACCACAATGCTCTGAAGCTAGAACTCAACCACAAGAGGAAGTTTGGAAAGAACACAAATACATGGAGACTAAACAGCATCCTTCTAAAGAATGAATGGGTCAACCGGGAAATTAAAGAAGAACTGAAAAAAATCATGGAAACAAATGATAATGAAAATACAACGGTTCAAAATCTGTGGGACACAACAAAAGCAGTCCTGAGAGGAAAATATATAGCGATACAAGCTTTTCTCAAGAAACAAGAAAGGTCTCAGGTACACAACCTAACCCTACACCTAAAGGAGCTGGAGAAATACAAGAAAGAAACCCTAAGCCCAGCAGGAGAAGAGAAATCATTAAGATCAGAGCAGAAATCAATGAAATAGAAACCAAAAAAACAATAGAACAAATCAACCAAACTAGGAGCTGGTTCTTTGAAAGAATTAATAAAATTGATAAACCCTTGGCCAGACTTATCAAAAAGAAAAGAGAAAGGACCCAAATAAATAAAATCATGAATGAAAGAGGAGAGATCACAACTAACACCAAAGAAATACAAACTATTATAAGAACATACTATGAGCAACTCTACGCCAACAAATTTGACAATCTGGAAGAAATGGATGCATTCCTAGAAACATATAAACTACCAAAATTGAACCAGGAAGAAATAGAAAGCCTGAACAGACCCATAACCAGTAAGGAGATTGAAACAGTCATTAAAAATCTCCAAACAAACAAAAGCCCAGGGCCAGATGGCTTCCCGGGGGAATTCTACCAAACATTTAAAGAAGAACTAATTCCTATTCTCCTGAAACTGTTCCAAAAAATAGAAATGGAAGGAAAACTCCCAAACTCATTTTATGAGGCCAGCATCACCTTGATCCCAAAACCAGACAAGGATCCCATCAAAAAAGAGAGCTATAGACCAATATCCTTGATGAACACAGATGCAAAAATTCTCACCAAAATACTAGCCAATAGGATTCAACAGTACATTAAAAGGATTATTCCCCACGACCAAGTGGGATTTATCCCAGGGCTGCAAGGTTGGTTCAACATCCGCAAATCAGTCAATGTGATACAACACATCAATAAAAGAAAGAACAAGAACCATATGATACTCTCAATAGATGCTGAAAAAGCATTTGACAAAGTACAGCATCCCTTCCTGATCAAAACCCTTCAAAGTGTAGGGATAGAGGGCACATACCTCAATATCATCAAAGCCATCTATGAAAAACCCACTGCAAATATCATTCTCAATGGAGAAAAACTGAAAGTCTTTCCACTAAGGTCAGGAACACGGCAGGGATGTCCATTATCACCACTGCTATTCAACATAGTACTAGAAGTCCTAGCCTCAGCAATCAGACAACAAAAGGAAATTAAAGGCATCCAAATCGGCAAAGAAGAAGTCAAATTATCACTCTTCGCAGATGATATGATACTCTATGTGGAAAACCCAAAAGACTCCACTCCAAAACTGCTAGAACTTATACAGGAATTCAGTAAAGTGTCAGGATATAAGATCAATGCACAGAAATCAGTTGCATTTCTCTACACCAACAACAAGACAGAAGAAAGAGAAATTAAGGAGTCAATCCCATTTACAATTGCACCCCAAACCATAAGATACCTAGGAATAAACCTAACCAAAGAGGCACAGAATCTATACTCAGAAAACTATAAAGTACTCATGAAAGAAATTGAGGAAGACACAAAGAAATGGAAAAATGTTCCATGCTCCTGGATTGGAAGAATAAATATTGTGAAAATGTCTATGCTACCTAAAGCAATCTACACATTTAATGCAATTCCTATCAAAGTACCATCCATCTTTTTCAAAGCAATGGAACAAATAATTTTAAAATTTATATGGAACCAGAAAAGACCTCGAATAGCCAAAGGGATATTGAAAAACAAAGCCAAAGTTGGTGGCATCACAATTCCGGACTTCAAGCTTTATTACAAAGCTGTCATCATCAAGACAGCATGGTACTGGCACAAAAACAGACACATAGACCAATGGAACAGAATAGAGAGCCCAGAAATAGACCCTCAACTCTATGGTCAACTAATCTTCGACAAAGCAGGAAAGAATGTCCAATGGAAAAAAGACAGCCTCTTCAATAAATGGTGTTGGGAAAATTGGACAGCCACGTGCAGAAAAATGAAATTGGACCATTTCCTTACACCACACACAAAAATAGATTCAAAATGGATTAAGGACCTCAATGTGAGAAAGGAATCCATCAAAATCCTTGAGGAGAACACAGGCAGCAACCTCTTCGACCTCAGCCGCAGCAACATCTTCCTAGGAACATCGCCAAAGGCAAGGGAAGCAAAGGCAAAAATGAACTTTTGGGATTTCATCAAAATCAAAAGCTTTTGCACAGCAAGGAAACAGTTAACAAAACCAAAAGACAACTACAGAATGGGAGAAGATATTTGCAAACGACATATCAGATAAAGGACTAGTGTCCAAAATCTATAAAGAACTTAGCAAACTCAACACCCAAAGAACAAATAATCCAATCAAGAAATGGGCAGAGGACATGAACAGACGTTTCTGCAAAGAAGACATCCAGATGGCCAACAGACACATGAAAAAGTGCTCCATATCACTCGGCATCAGGGAAATACAAATCAAAACCACAATGAGATATCACCTCACACCAGTCAGAATGGCTAAAATCAACAAGTCAGGAAATGACAGATGCTGGCGAGGATGCGGAGAAAGGGGAACCCTCCTACACTGTTGGTGGGAATGCAAGCTGGTGCAACCGCTCTGGAAAACAGCATGGAGGTTCCTCAAAATGTTGAAAATAGAACTGCCCTATGACCCAGCAATTGCACTACTGGGAATTTACCCTAAAGATACAAACGTAGTGATCCAAAGGGGCACGTGCACCCGAATGTTTATAGCAGCAATGTCCACAATAGCCAAACTATGGAAAGAACCTAGATGTCCATCCACAGATGAATGGATCAAGAAGATGTGGTATATATACACAATGGAATACTATGCAGCCATCAAAAGAAACGAAATCTTGCCATTTGCGACAACATGGATGGAACTAGAGCGTATCATGCTTAGCGAAATAAGTCAAGCGGAGAAAGACAAATATCATATGATCTCCCTGATATGAGGAAGTGGTGATGCAACATGGGGGCTTAAGTGGGTAGGAGAAGAATCCATGAAACAAGATGGGATAGGGAGGGAGACAAACCATAAGTGACTCTTAATCTCATGAAACAAACTGTGGGTTGCTGGGGGGAGGGGGCTTGGGAGAAGGGGGGTAGGGTTATGGACATTGGGGAGGGTATGTGCTTTTGGGTAAATTGGAAGGGGAGATGAACCATGAGAGACTATGGACTCTGAAAAACAATCTGAGGGGTTTGAAGTGGCGTGGGGGTGGGAGGTTGGGGTACCAGGTGAAGGGTATTATAGAGGGCACAGCTTGCATGGAGCACTGGGTGTGGTGAAAAAATAATGAATACTGTTTTTCTGAAAATAAATAAATTGGAAAAAAAAAGTGTACCACTGTATAAACCATTATGAAGGCAACAATTTTATGTAATAGAAAAATGTGAGTACTGAGTCAATGAAGAAATGAAACCAAACTGCTGACCAGTTATTTCTGAATTTTTTTATGACCTTACAGCCAATTAGTTATGTGGGAAAAAATGTAGCAAAAATATCTATGGCAAAGATGCTTACAGTGAAAATGCCAGATATAGTTTCTGTTACTCTATACCTCCATTACTCTATTTTTTTCCTCACTTGAGCTGAGATGAAGGGAAAAGCATCTGATGTGATATCAGATCAAGTGCCAAGGTCCCGAAGCAGAAAATTATTTAGTTTGTTTGAGGAGGTCAGAATGGTATGTGAAGAAAAGGATGGAAAGAAATGAGATTTTAAGAGGTAATCAGAGGCATCTAAAATAATATATATTTATTTGTGTATTGTCTATATTACCCTAGCCATAATGTAAGCTCAATGAGATTTTGTTCACTTCTTTACCCCTAATGGGCAGTTTTGGCAATAGATACTTGTTGAATAAATAAGTGAAGAAAATAAAAAGAAAACAGAATGAATAGGTAGTGAGATATGTCATGTTCATGAATTGGAAGACTCAATATTTTAGATATGTCAACTTTTCCCAAATTAACCTAAGCAATTTCTATAAAAATTCAATCAGATTTTCAAGGGAACTTGACAAGATGTTACCAAAACTTATATGAAAGTGAAAATGTCCAGAATAGCTAAGATGATTTTGAAAAACAAATTGAAGAAACTTGCTCAACTAGATATCAAGATCTTACAAAGTTGTAGTACTAGAATGTGCTATGTATCAATGCAGAATTAGATAGAGCAATGGCTCAGACTAGAAAGCTCCCAACAAAACCATATAGACATATGGTAGCATGGTGCATGCCCTATGTGACATTATATTGGAGTAATTGGAGAAGCTGAGACAATTGGTTATCCATGTTGGAAGAAAACTAACCTCTACCTCATATCACACCAAAAAAGTCAATTTCAAAAGGATTAAAGATCTAAATGAGAAGAGAAATAGGAGTGTCTTAGCCTGGTATTCCCCAAAGCAGATTTTGAGATAAGGGTTTGTGTTCAGGAAGTTTACTTGTGAAACCGTGTCAAGGATCTGGGGTGGGGAACTGGGAAGAAGCAAAGAGTAGGAGAGAAAGCCAATTGGGATGGTTGCCACTGTGGTTAACTGGGTCCTGATCCTGGTGGGGATCCTTTGAAGAACTATTTTAAAAAATTGTTCATCTTAGAAATGGAAGAGACTATTTATTCACTGGATCCTATCTTTCTTTGGTTAAGAAATGGATAAAAGCTAAAAATGGATAAAAGACCTCAATGTGAGGCAGAAATCTATCAAAATCCTAGAGGAGAACATAGAAATAACCTCTTCGACATCAGGCACAGCAGCTTCTTTCAAGACATGTCTCTAAGGGCAAAGGAAAGAAAAGTTCCAAAATGAACTTTTGGGACTTCATCAAGATCAAAAGCTTCTGCACAGCAAAAGAAACAGTTAACAAAACGAAAAGACAACACACAGAATGGGAAAAGATATTCGCAAATGACTCTACAGGCAAAGGGCTGATATCCAAGATCTATAAAGAACTCCTCAAACTCAACATTCAAAGAACAGATACTCACATTAAAAAAATGGGCAGAAGACATGAACAGACACTTCTCCAAAGAAGACATACAAATAGCTATCAGACAAATGAAAAAATGTTCATCATGATTAGCCATCAGAGAGATTCATATCAAAACCACATTGAGATATCACCTTACACCACTTAGAATGGCCAAAATTAACAAGACAGTAAACAACATGTGTTGGAGGGGTTGTGGAGAAAGGGGAACCCTCTTATACTGTTGTGGGAATACAAGTTGGTGCAGCCACTTTGGAAAACAGTGTGGAAATTCCTTAAGAAATTAAAAATAGAGCTACCCTATGACCCTGCAATTGCACTACTGGGTATTTACCCCAAAGATACAGATGTAGTAAAAAGAAGGGCCATCTGTACCCCAATGTTCATAGCATCAATGGCCCCAGTTGCCAAACTGTGGAAAGAGCAAAGACACCCTTAACAGATGAATGGATAAAGAAGATGTGGTCCATTTATACAATGAAATATTATGCATCCATCAGAGAGGATGAATACCCAACTTTTATATCAGCATGGATGGGACTGGAGGAGATTCTGCTGAGTGAAATAAGTCAAGCAGAGAGAGTCAATTATCCTATGGTTTCACTTATTTGTGGAGCATAAGGAATAACACAGAGGACATTGGGAGAAGGAGAGGAGAAGTGAGTTGGGAGAAATTAGAGGGGGAGATGAACCATGAGAGACTGTGGAAACAAACTGAAGATCCCAGAGGGGAGATGGCTGGGGGTTGGGTGAGACTGGTGGTGGATATTAAGGAGGGCACAGATTGCATGGAGCACTGAGTGTGGTGCATATACAATGAATCTTGGAACATTGGAAAAATGAAAAAAAAGTTAAAAAAAAAAAAAGAAAGGCCATTATCAGGTGATCACTGCAGGCCACCCTCAGACAAGCCACGCTAGCTCCATCCTCTTGACTGGAGAAACCAGTTTGTCAGGGACAGATTCCTTCACAACCCTTCAGGCCCAGGCTCCTGGGAAGAGGTCTGCCTCCCCTTCCACCACTGCTTTCCACACATGCTGCCTCCCCCTGCCTCTCCTGTGAGGCCAGGAGGTTCACCCAGCTATGGTCAATCTTTATAGTCCTCCTGAGAACATGTAGTCCAGAGGTAGCCTCACCTTCATAATGGGATCTACAGAGAACCAACAACATTGATTACAACATTTCTAACCATAACAAAGAGTCAACAATCAAAAATCACAAAACTTCAAAGAAAGGGACTAGGGTGCCTGTGTGGCTCAGTCAGTTAAGCTTCCAACTCTTGATTTTGGCTCAGTTCATGATATCAGGGTCGTGAGATCAAGCTTAGTGCGGAAACTGCTTAAGATTCTCTCTCTTCTGGGGCACCTGGGTGGCTCAGTGGGTTAAAGCCTCTGTCTTTGGCTCAGGTCATGATCTCTGGGCCCTGGGATCAAGCCCCTCATCAGGCTCTCTGCTCAGCAGGGAGACTGCTTCTCAGCAGCACCGCCCCCCCTGCCGCCTTCTCTCTCTGCCTACTTGTGATCTCTGTCTGTCAAATAAATAAATAAAATCTAAAAAAATAAAGTTCTCTCTCTTCCCTTCCCTCTGCCCCTCCCCTAACTCATGCACGTGTGTGTGCTTTCTCTCTCTTAAAAAAAAAAACAAACAATCCACGTGCCAATTTGTAATTTGTAGTTTTCTGATATTTCTTTATCCCTCCCTTTATTTACTGTGCTTTCCTTTTTTTTGCTTTAAGTACATATTTTGTACAATTATATACGTGGATTCCATTTTTCACAAAAAGAATTAATTTATTCATTTAAATTACTCACCCAAAATATTCTTGGATGCATCAATATGTAAAGGCTTAACTATTTCTAATGTACAGTTTTTTCTCACCTGCCGTGTAGCAGGAAGAAGGAATTCCTGTGACGCTAGTACATTGGACCTGGGGCAAGGACAGCTAAAGGAGGAAAACATGCTAAATATTTGGAGTACAACAACGGCCTAACCTTGCAGAATTAGCCCTTCTCTGTTTCATTATCATAGGCAAATATGAAGCCGCTCACCTTGCATTTAAAACTCACGATTTCTGCATTGTTGGGCTATGTGAATAAGCACAAGTGTCAGTGGGAACAAGTGTTGTGATTCTACCTTAAGCCATGCTGCAAATGAGATCCTTGACTCTGCTTCCAGGTGAAACTTCAAGCTTAAAAAAGAAAGGGAGCTCTGGGTTCATCAGAGCTCTGACACCATCAGTAGGGGTCACTGTGAATTGTCTGCTGTATACCTCTGCTGAGCTATGGGGAGTTCATCTGCAGCCAACAAGGTTCTACCCAGTCTTTAGCATAAGCACGAGCTTGTCCAGTCTTTCAAAATTCTCGACTGCTCTACTGAAGCCTTCCACACCCCTGTTTAGGGGGATATTCCTATCACCCCCAAATCTGGCTCTTTCTTCCATTCTGCCGAATTCCTCATGCTAGTCCAGTCAGCAATCATAGACAGTTTTGAAGGCTGTGCTTCTTCGCCCAAAATCAGTACTTTGAAGGAAGACTGAGTTTTGGTGGTTGTCAATGTATATGTGGTCTGATTTAAAAGGAAGGAGAAGTTGTGGATGGGTTGGGAGGTACAGTGGGTAAACAGAGCAGAGAAAAAGGGATGTATGATGAAGCTCATGAGGATGAGTTCAGGTAAATGGAACGTGGATAAAGAAAGGTTGTCAGTATTTGGAGATAAAAGAAAAAAAATAGAAAGTATCTTAATGATGCCAGTAATAATACTTAGCCTATATGTAATAATGTGTATATAATATTATTAAGATGTATTCTTTTAAGAAAAGGTATCATTGGAGGGCCTGGGTGGCCCAGTCGGTTAAACGTCTGCCTTCTGCTCAGGTCAGGATCCCAGGGTCCTGAGATCCAGCTCCACCTTGGGCTCCCTGCTCAGCAGGGAGCCTGCTCTTCCCTCTCCACCTGCCCTTCCCCCACTTGTGTTCTCTCTTTCTCTCTCTCTAAAATAAGTAAATATTTAAAAGGTATCATAAACATCATCAGCTAAATACTGAACAAATCATTCACATCATGTATTTAGGTAAAGACAAGAAAGGAAATCTGAAAATAAAAAACACAGGGGATCTCAAGCTGATTCTGGTTTAAGAAATAAGAGAAGAAGCCATAGGAGAAAAAAAAAATCTCTATGTACCTGTATTACTGTTTTTAGGTGAAATTCTTTTCATGCTTTTCTCTATTTTCTGCCAAGTAACTATTTCTGAACTCTATAGGCTTGCATTTCTTATATGGTTATCTAACAAAATCCAGTAGTCAGATTTGAAAAATATAAGTCTTTATAACTAACAAGCACAGGTGCCTGTGTGGCTCGTTCGGTTAAGCATCTGCTTTCCACTCAGGTCATGATCCTGGGGTCCTGGGATGGAGCCCAGAGTCAGGCTTCCTGCTCAGCAGGGAGTCTGCCTCTCCCTCTCTCTCTCCCTCACTTGTGCTCTTTCTCATGCTCTCTCTCTCTCAAATAAATAAATAAGAGCCTTTAATACAGAAAGAAATGGAGGGAAATTTCTCCTCAGCCTATAACTGTGGAAGGAGAGAGAGCACTGTGCACCATAAACTAATATGAAGAAGATGATTTGACAAAGCATTAAATTGAGAAATTTCATTAAAAAGTAAGTCTTATTCTCCAGTAAAATATGGAGATATGTCTCTTCATAACCATTACCAATTTGTTCTTTTCTCTGTTAATAAAAATTTGTCCTTGGGAGAGTTAATTTGAATGGGTCTTGTAATATTCGCCCAAATTAGAAATTACCACTTCTCATCAAACCAGTTCCAAAGAAACCTTAATTCCGATTGGCTGTCTTGATAATTCCTGGGCCTGGCCATCAAAATTTTTTAAATTTTAATTCCCATGTAGTTAACATACAGTGTTATACCAATTTCAGGTGTACAAAATAGTGATTCAACAATTCCATATTGGCTATCATATTTTAACTGACACCTGGATCCCTAAACTATATAAGTGCTTTTAAGATTTTATATTAAATTAGAAAAAAAAATCCTTGGCATTCTGAGTTACTCACATGCAAGTAGATAATAAAATGACCACAGATTTCCTACTTAAATAAAGACTTTGAGAGCCTTGTCTCATTTAAGTTCAGGTATTATGTAATGGGGAAAAAAGATATTCATAATAATAAATTTGTACACCATGTAAGAATTTTTTAAAAGTGTAAGAAAATTTTTATTGGAAGAACATTAAATAAGATGTGAAAAAGTGGTCAAAAGTCTCTGTTCTCCCAAAATCAATCTGCATTTTCAATGCATTTCTTCCTTTATTTTTTCGGAGTTTTTGTTTAAATTCTAGTTAGTTATCACATATGGTAAAACTGGTTTCAGGTGTAGAATTCAGTGGCTTATCACTTACATATAACATTCAGTGCATATCAAATTAGGGATTCCAGTGGATTTGGGAAGGAAGTGAAGAGGGGGTCTTTTTGAATTTGATTCTAATATTCACCCCCAGTGAGTCATCAGGATTGTGCTACCTTTGAGATCTTTCTTCTTTTCTGCAGCCCCTTTGCTTTCAAGAGAAAATCTAGTATATAGACAGGCAAAGGCATTGTGTGATTAAAGTGGCAGTTCAATCACAATGTAGTAGTGTGGGTAAAATTTTTGAAATTCCAACCTCACATAAAAACAAAGAGGCAAAACCCATGGAATTATAGATGTAAAAATTAAAAATGACCAGGTGCTTCAAAAATTTGATTCTAGAATCAAAGACAAGATTTTTTTAAGTCTTCAGCTAGAAATGGCTATTATAAAAATGATGGGAAACTCAAGAGCCAGAGAGAAAAAAGCTGACAAATTTGAGTACCTAAAAATTTATAACGTCTCTAGGACAAAAGAGTCCATTAACAAAACCCAAGAGAAAAACAACAGAGACACTTGGGTGGCTTAGTCAGTTAAGCACCTGACTCATGATTTCGGCATGGCTCATGATCTTAGGGTGCCATGCTCAGCAAGGAGTCTGCTTGGGATTCTCTCTCGCCCTCTTCCTCTGCTCCCCCACCCCCACTCTTGCTTTCTCTGTCTCTAAAATAAAAAAATAATATTAAATTAAAATAAATAAATAAATAAAATAAAAGGAAAACAAATGGGGCAATATATTAGCAACACATATGACAAAGATTTAATGTATATATCAGATAAGCTTTTCTATATTCATTCAGCAATGTAAGAAAAAGACAAACACCACAACAGGAAACTAATACAGCATTCTATGACAGTTACTTCAATAAAGAGGAAAAAACAAATGACCAATAACAAATGAAAAATGCTCCACCACCCTCAAAATGAAGGCTAGTACATGTGAAAGCACCAAGTAAGACTTTTTATAGTTCAATTAAAATGTTGAATGTTTTTACTGCTTAGGTATAATATATTAATTTTAAAAAGTAAGAAAAGGAAAAGCATGTATAGAATTACCACATGAAGATATATAAAAATATACTCCAAACTGAGTTAATATATAGAAAAATTCTGGGAAGACATAGACCAATGCTTATAAGAAACATATTTTAAAATCAGAATAAAATGCAACATGAAGATATAACCATTTTTGAAAAAAATTGTTACTTTAAAAGACATTCATTTTTTCTTATGAAAGGTATAAAAAATGATGATAAGCTTTAGCATTAAACACCACTTCATTTGTAACATAAAAATTAAGCAAATTCTTATTCATTCTTACTTATTTTCTCATTGTGTTTTCCCGAAGTAGAATTGTTTCCAATAGCCACGGTATCTAAAAAGTAACAGGTGGTGGTCATATAACTGTAATTTAAAAATAGAAGTTATAAATCTTAGGACAATTTACACTGTGGAAAACTTGAGTTTATAATGATCTGAGTATCATTTCTCTGTCTTCCTTCTAAAGGAAACAGACAGGTACTGAATTGATATCAAAAGTCTTCCTTTATTTCTCTGGGACTTTGAAAAGGCTCTGAGGTTCTTAAGGACATCAGTTTCCTTGTTCATGAAATATGGATAGCAACTGTTATCCTGTTCAGGCTTTAAATTTTTTATGACAATTAAATAAGACCTTATTTATAAAAGCTAATGAGAAATCACTGTATCAGTCAACATTCTGAGGGCATCCTTCAAAACTATATGCTGTTTAAGAATAGTTATCTAGAGTCTTTGTTTCCTGGCAGGTAAACAGGACCATTTGTCTTTTGAGGCTTTTCCATGGTTGTGACAAAGTGACACTATTATCTACCAGCTGAAGAACTCTTGGATGTTTTTATTCCATGGACAGGGGTGGATGTCCCTGTATAAATCCAATACTTTAGTAATGATTTACTAATACTAATACTAATACTAATACTAATACTAATACTAATACAAATGAGATGCTGCCATTTTTACCAGTCTATTTCTACCAGATCATCCATGTAACTACACAGGCCCACCTTGTTTAACATGACTTTATAAGGATCTCTTGCCTCCCTGCCATTCCCAAAAGGCTCAGGTTAAGCAAATGCAGAGAATAGGATTCTGGTATGGATGTATCCCTTCCTTATCAAAGTGTGCTAGAAGTCCAGTGCAGCAGGAAACAAAAACTCTTGATTTCAGACTCCTGACATCCTGCAGCTGAGAGCCCAGTGACCTTTCACTTCCATAACTGGCCATTCCATTGGTGAGGTGCCTGATGTCCTTGATCTCTGATTAACTACATACTCAGGGTCTGTGGTATCTGAAGAACCACCTCTACCCCAAGACCCTCAGGCAGCCTTACCCATTATGACAGATGCTTGGCTACTCTCAGTCCTTTCTCCTTGATCTCTTGAAATACCTTCTGAAAAACACATGACACAGGAACACTTTGCACTTCCAAGTCCTTGTGGCTCTGCTCCTAAATTATGATTTGTAAAAAGTCTTCATTTGCATCTGCTCTCCTACAAAGGTCCTCCCTTCCCCCACCCCTCCACTAAAGGATATCTCCACCTCTGAAATCTCTTTCTTTGTTCCCCATTGTCTTTGACCCTTCCTTTTCTTTTTGCCCAAATATGTATTTTTGTTCACCTATTTTCATTAATAACTTTTCCTATCCATCCATTTATGACATTTTAACATAATTTTATATTTATTTTATGTGATATTATTCTTTTCTAGAAATATTATTTTTATTTATGTATATGTATATATAGAATTAAAATAGATTCTGTAAATATTCTGTATAAATACTATAATAAGGTAACTTTTGCCAGACAAATTTCCCAATGTTAGGATACAGGAAGTAAACAGTATTTTTCACTTACTCAAGGAGTTCCTAAGCCTCTTTCAGGTGCCAGGTGCTGAGATAAAAAGATGGGTGCTGATAATAATTCAGACACAAGACTACTGAAGCATCAGTGCTTGTCAATCTTATGAGCCACCAGGGAATTGACACAGAAAAAAAATGACTAAATATATTGAAATATGAAGAAGCATGTGCAAGGGTCTAGATTCAGCAAAAACAAGTAACCACAGGAGTTTAGTATATCTGAGCATGAAGTGAAAGAATAAGGAGCATTGATGGGATGGAGAAAAGAGGCAAGAGCCCTAAGGTAAGTAGCTTTGGAAGTCACATGAAGGAGAACTGACTTAATCCTAAAGGAAGTTAAAGGACATGGGATACAGTTTTGAGAGATCAATTTAGCTAAATCACTTAGAATACATTTGGTGGGAACAAGATTAGAAGGAGAACAGGAACTTGTATATCTAGTACAAGTGAGCAATGATACAGATATGGACTAGAGTGTCAGAACTGGGAATGGAGAAGAAGGGACAGGTTGGAGATTTAAAAGGAAGAATTGCACACTGAGATTTTCCCGCTGGCCCGGGCTGGGAGTATTGATAGAGTTAGGTGACAGATGTGGTGTATCAATTGAGGAGATAGCAGTGTCATGCATGACTCCGTGAATTTCAGCTTGAAAGAATGGGAAAATTAATAGTGTATTTTAGAAACGGAACACTGGAGGAGCAGATGCTGGTTTTAGGAAGACGATGTGCTCAGTTTTGGAAATGTCCAGTTTGAAGGTTTTGAAAAACACCTAAAGTGGTGAAGGCTAGGAGCTTCAGAACCTTGGACAGAGATCATTCTGCCATTGGATGGATGGTCTTAGCTGCATAAAGGATGAGCTTAGCTGCTTAAGAGGACTGGGCTAGGCTGGATATGTTATGTTTAGGTACTATTAAGTTGTGGATGGTGAATGAAATCATAGGAGTGGATGAGATGCCAGGATGATGTTTCTTGTAATCTGGGTGAGTTACAGGGGACACTGATACCTGGGAACACCTTGCCCTGAAAACTCACTGCTATTGTGAAGCATTTCTTGCACCAACATTGCTTTTGTCTCCTGACCATTTCAGAGCCCATAATTTCCCCATCTTGCTTCTCTTCCTTTTACACTCACCATTTTTCAATCATCTTTTAACTCTTTTTTTATATGGTCCTCAGTGTGCTTCTTCATTCTCTTCTCCATTAATTAACATAACATGTGTACTTCTTTCCATCTATTTTCCTATGCTTTTATCCCTGGATCTAGTTTTATTATTGAAGTAATCCTCTTTCTGCTGTCACTTTCTTTTCTATTTTCTTTTTGCTTCTAGTCTGTTTCTCTTAATCTTCTCTTGATCTTTTGGCTGTTTCTACAATTACAATCTTTGTCTTTATATTTTATCTATATTCAGCTTAATCTCACAGACTGCTACTGTCATTCATGAATCAAAGGCCTACTCTTGACACTGACCACACTGTTGGCCACTATTACCTTCGTCAGTTCTCTATGGGCTTTTCTACATTGCAAGACTCAGCCAGTCATGGACTTTATTACCACGTTTCTGGTACAACTCTTGAGAGTTATCTTGAAAAATCATCACTCTTCCCCACAAAACTCCCCAATCTGGTGATATTTGGGTTCCATGTCCACTTGAAAAAACTTGAAGTGTACTCAGTCAGATGTCTTTCCAATTGGAGACCGCAGCCTGTTTTTCATTCTTCCTCCTCCATTATCCATTCAGTGTCACCTCCCTCTGTTCAGGAGCACAGCTCTTCTTTCTCTTTTGGCTCCCTCAAACCTGCTGAAAGCAGTCCAAACCTGGGCACAAGTCTATGTATGGGAATGTGTGTGCATCTGTGTGTGTATGTAAATGCTATGTTTTGGGGGGAAGAGGTAAGTTAAAGAAAGAAGAGCTTTCCCTCTTTGCAGACAGGAAAGCAAAGATAATTAATATAACTGGCTTCTCCATCAGATGCTTAAATGTTGGCATCTCTTCTAACTCTATTCCTCTATTCATCTGAAGAGCTTTGAATTCACAAGAGGATACTGAAGAGAAATAAGAAGATGACAGACTACAGACAGGGACCACTTTGATGTGGTCAAGCCTATTTATATTCACTATTCAGAGCAATTGAGAAAACACCTACTCCAATGACTATACCTTATATCCAACAAAGATGTGCTCTGTCACTTTTTCTATCTGGCCACAACTCATTCTCCTTCTTATTTCTCAGTTTTCTGGCCACTTCCCTGACTTACCCATTTCTATCTCCATTACTTGATTCTGTGAACTTCTCTCCCTGATTTCCCTTGTCCTCTGTGTTGTTTTCTCTCTTTTCTCTTGATGTTCTTAATCTCTGTGCCTTTTTATTTCTCTCTCTTTTTAAAAAAGGCTTTATTTATTTGGGAGAGAGAGAGCATGAGAAGAGGGAGGGTCAAAGGGGAGAAGCAGACTCCCTGCTGAGCAGGGAGCCTGATGTGGGACTTGATCCTGGGACTCCAGGACCATGACCTGAGCCAAAGGCAGTTGCTTCCAACTGAGCCACCCAGCTAACCACGTTTTTATTTCTCTATTCATTCTTTTGGTTCTGCCCTTCCAGGTATTTTGTATACCTTATAGCTGGCACCACTCCTACCATCTTATTTTTCTTCATGATTTTCATTTTTATCTGTTTATTTATCTATCCATCTAATCATCTATATAGGTGTTAAATAAGTTTTCTTGCATCAGGCACTGATACAGTCTGCTGATATTATATCATAGGTCCCTTGTACCTCCTTTTTGGACTTTGATCACTAGATACAGCTCTTATATTCCTGCCTGTTAATACAACAGTCATACTTTTTGACCTTTGGTCAAATTGGGCAATTTGGTCAAATGTCTATTTCCTCATCCCAATATAGGGATAACAGAAATTAGCCTCCCTAAGTCCCGAGGATATTGTGATGACAAAGTAAGATCTTATTTGCCAAAGTACTTTAAAATAACACAATATAATCAAGTTACAATGTGGTGGACATCTGTCAAGAACTATACTAAAGTTTGAAAGTTGTGGATCTGAAGCTTTTATTTCTGTCTATAATTACATAGCAGACCAGTTGTCTTTTGAGAATTTTACAATTACAAATGACATTAGTACCAATCAATGTATCACTATAGAAATCTAAGATCTTAGTGGTAGTAGGCATGACAGTAGGTATTAAAAAGATACCACCATTTTTGCTATTCATTTCTTCCACAACCGCAGTATATAATTACATACATTTATTCGGTAGGACTCAGCCTGTTAAACATGAATTTATAATAATTTCCTGTCTCCTAGTTTCTAAAATGCTGAAAAGGAGTTCTCAGGATTAACTGGATACAGGTCTTCAAGGTGCTCAGAATAGAATGCATCAGGAAACAGTAGCTTTTAATTCCTGACATTCTGCAGACCAAGGCTTGGCATCCTAATCTTCTTTACCTGACCCACTTCTTAGGACTGAGCTAGAAGATTCCTGAGGTTCTTCTGTATCACTTAATTCTGAATAGTTAGCACTGCTGATCCCTGCAGAAAGAAACAAAATTCCTTAGCAGTCTCAGTCTGTGTCCTAGGAACAAATCTGGCACCAAATTCTTTAAAAGGAAAATTAGAAAAGGAAGTTCATGTAGGAGAAGCAGGAATATTCCTACTACCAGGCTACCTTGTAGCTCCATCTGACTTGTTGGTCAAGGTTGCTCCAGGAACCACCCCCAGGGCTTGGCTGGGGGACAACGTTGCCAGGGAAGGCACTCGCTTTTGTCATCATGTCTTACCCTCTCCACTTGTTGGAACACACTTCCTCTTCCAGTTCCCTTGCTTATCCGGGGAGTCTGTGGAAACAACATTTTCAAGATGTCAAGGCCTTTACCAGTTGGGGTCTTCAATAATCATAAAGAGCAGAACAGCCCTCCACTCCCGGAGTTACTTTATCCTATTTAAGCAAGTAAAGAATATACTTACATTGCACTTGTACCATTGAACTTTTTGAGGCCTACATGTTGTATCAATTAGTCCAGCCCACCCAATTCAAAATGTATAATGTGAATCCTTTAAATTACCAACAAATTAATTTTTTTGTTTTAGGGGATATAACAAAATTTTTTGAACAAAGTTTTTGTAGTAAAGAAAGATATCTGTTACATCAAGATTTTTAATTACTCTTACATCTTTTCCTCTTGGGTATCCCCCAAAGAGATTTGTTTCCAATATCCACAGGATCTAAAAAGTAAAGGAAAACACAACCAGTAATCTACAACTAAGAGTTGTAAATCTTATGACTACTCACGCTGTAGATATGATTTGGACTAGAAAGACACTATGATGATCATTTCTGTCTCTTCCCATCTAAAGGAGAAAGATCACTACTAAATGGAACAGAGAACCATAATCCTTTGGCCCCAACTGCAAAATCAAAGAAGTTTTGAAAATCCATATTTTTCCAATAGGTTTTCAGCTAACTACTTCAGCAGTGAATCTGGACTTGAGCTGACATGACTCCATGTAAAAACTTTATTTCTCACACTTGGTGTGAAATCACACAATTTGTTGCAGGAATATCATTATAGTATATTTGAGAATGGGATTCTGTCCCAGACCCTGTTGGATTTTGGTGGTGGCTGGGGGGTAATATATAGGATATAAACCATATGGCTTCTCTATTTTATGCCTGGCTTCAAATGTTTTGAATAAAATACTATGGATGTTTGCTAAGAGTCCAGCCTGTTTTGTCTCTTCTAGTAACTTTCCACACAAGATGTGTGAAGATCCTTAAATGTTTATGTGCCAGAGTTTCCTCACCTGTGGAGTGGAGACAGTAACAGTTATCTGGCTACCTTTAAAGTTGTCATAAACATAAAAGGATATCTTACTAGTGAAGATATTTTTAAATATTGTATAGACCAATGTCATATTGGGGTCAACTGTCAAAAGGTATAAATTAAATTTGATGATCATAACCAGAAGCTTTTCTTTCTGCCAATAATCAGAGTCTATGATCAGAATCTTCTGATTTTTGAACATGTGTGCGACAAAATCAAGCAACAGCAGATACCCATTTTCTCTGCTCTCTAGAAAATCAGAGTGGGCAGGGGTGGAAATCACTACATAATTCAATACTACTTTGGGGTCAATAAATCTGAGAGCATGTCGTAAAAATGACACTACCATTCAACTAAAGCCATCTTGTTAAACCTGAATTTATAATGATTTCTCTCTTTGCACTTTTCAGAATGGCCAGATGTGATAAATGCAGAGAATAGGATCCTAGGCTGTGGAGTGTGCTCGGAGTTAAATGCCCAGGAAACAAGAACTCTGAACTCAGATTCTTCGTGTCTGGGAGTCCAGTGACGTCAGTACTTACCCTCCTCATCAGTATCACTTCTCAGTACTGAACACGAGGCTCTTGGGGGCCCCTCATCCTCACTGGATTCCAACTCAACAAATCTTTTCGCTGTGGAAGAAGAAAGTGTCCCTTGAAAGTCTCAGTTTATGACAAAGGAACCAAGATGGTTAAAAAGCCATGGCAAGAATATCCCCAGGACATCTTGGGAGTCTGGTATCATAGAAGGCAGATTTCCCACTTGGCTACTTCCCTAAAGCCCACTTGAGTCCCACATCCCCCTATCTCAAACTCCTTGGAAAGTTTACTTGAGATAAAAAAATTTAATTCTATTGGGTTTGAGCCCTTGACTTTTTTGGGTTGCTTGTTACAACCATTAGGCCAACTAATTAATACTAAAGTTAAAATACAAACCACCCTAAATTAAAACAAATTTATATTCTACTTTGAAAGATATACCAAAGAATTAGAATGGATCTTTTGTAGAAAACACTGTTCATTTGTAACCACCAAGAGTTTTTATTTTCCCTTATCTACTTTCCAAACTCTTTCTTTGGATACAGGCAATTTTCTGAAATCCGTGTGGTCTATAAAGTAAAAGGGAAGAAACAAATATTTGTATGCAACGATCTTACAAATTCTGTGACAGCTCAATGGGCTTGCAATCATAACAATCCTTTGATGATCATTTTTCTCTCTTCCCTTCAACTAATCCAATTCTGATGGCCTGGAGTATAATGCTGAGTTCCTGCTTGGCTCTCCTTTTGCTCTCCATGTAAATTTTGGAAAGACTCTTCAACATTACTAGCCACAGTTGCCTTATCTATAAAGCAGGGATAACCTGGTTACCCTATCTCCCTGTTAAGGTTTTTTATGAAAATAAAATGAAGCTTTATTTATAAAAGCCCTTTAAAAAATCACAATGTGAGCCAATAGTTAAGTAATTTGGGTTTAAGAATAGCTGATCAGAAGTCATTCTCCCATCAATAATTAAATAGCACAAATTATTCTTTGAAGGCTTTCTTAAGTTTGGAACTGAAGACAATACTGTCAACAAACAGAGGTGCACCATGCTTACTCTTTTGAATAGAATATAGAGCATATTGGTAGAGAATAGATACATTACCGCAACCCTTTTGCATTAATACATGATAGTGCATAGAAAAAAAGTTTGTCATTTTACCAGCATATTTTTGCTACATTTTCTATACATCAGTCAAATGGGCCCATGCAGTTTAACAACAATCTATAGTGCCTTCCTGCCTCCTTCTACTTCCCACAGGGTGAGAGAAATTAAATGCAGAAAATAGTCCCTAGAAGTTATAGAATCAAGGCACAAAGAGCATGCTCAAAAGAAGTTTCATCAGAAAAACAGCTCTGGATTTAGACTCCGAGTATTTTTCCTCCAGGGCTGCAATCCTAATGCTCTTACCCAGCGTAATCTGAAGTCGTGAGCAGGGAGCTTCTTGGGAGTCTCCTCTCTTACTTGATTCTAATAAGTCAAGATTATTGGTCACTGCACAAAGGAAGAGGGCTTTTTAGGGGTCTCAGCGTGTGACCAAGAAACTGAAATACTAGCAGGAAATATCCTCATAAGAAAAGCTAGAAAAATCTAGAAAACCCATGCAAATTGTGGTCTGCAACAGTGCTACCCTGGTCTGTCCTTCTAAGCTACCTGCCTTCAATGGTAGTCCCGCTCCATTCCCTGTCCCCAGAGGCAAGGGGCAACTTTGCCCTGTTTGCTCTTCCCATACTATCTCTCTTCTACTTCTTACCCCTTCCACTGTCACTTCACACTTTCTTCATCTCTGCTGTTTCTAACCCTGGAAATCCTTTGTCAACAACCTCTTCTGGTCCCGCCCAACCCAGTGCATTTGCAAGGCTGAGAAATAATCCTTGTGTCTGCCTCCTAGACATATTTGGGACTGCCTTTTAGAGCAGTTTGCTATACTAAGACAGAAGTTAAAATGTGTACCCTTTAAAACCTGAAGTGAATTTACATTTTACTTTGATGGATCAGTAAGTAATTAGAATGATGTATCATTTAAAATATTGTTCTTTGGTAACATCAGGACCAGGTAATATTTTTACTTGTTTTTAGGTCTTTTCCAAGTATGTTTCCCTGTTTAGGCATGTTTCTAATAACTTCTGGGTCAAGAAAGTAGAAAGGGAAAAAAATCACCCATGTGTGCACAAAAGATCTGCAGACTTTAGGACCACTCATGCTACCCACAAAACTGTGGAAACATTTTGATAATTTAGAAAATCATTTTTAGCTTCAATTTTAAAGAGCAAAAATTCAGAATCCAGGATGCTGTCTTGTCTGTCCCTTTAATTCTCCATGGCACTTTGTAGAAGACCTTTAAACACTGATGTGATTGTGTTTTCTCTACAATGTCTGGGGTACTTAAGAATTTTTTAAAAAGTTAGAGAGGAGTAGGGAATTTGGGTAAATTGGAAGGGGAGGTGAACCATGAGAGACTATGGACTCTGAAAAACAATCTGAGGGGTTTGAAGTGGCGGGGGGTGGGAGGTTGGGGTACCAGGTGGTGGGTATTATAGAGGGCACGGCTTGCATGGAGCACTCGGTGTGGTGAAAAAATAATGAATAATGTTTTTCTGAAAATAAATAAATTGAAAAAAAAAGTAAGGTATTATTTGCAAAAGTCCTTGGAAGAGTCATTATCGATGCCATGACTTGCTGAAGAACTCTCAAAAACAATACTTTGGGTTTCAGAGTGCTCTATCTGAATCTTTTTTCTGCTAACACCGGTTAGCTGAATGAGTTGTCTTTTGACACAATTCAGTTTGTGCTCAGATGATGATATGATCTTCTAATAAAGGACTATTTAGATTTCTGTTCCCTACAAAAATCACTGTAAAAATCCAATACCATATAAGCATAGAAACTAGCTAGTTAAAAAAAAATTTCATCATTCTGGTAGCCCCTTTCTCCTATATAATCAATACATGGGTGTTTGTATTGAAAAATAGGACCTATCAATTAATAGGCCTCATCTTAAAAAACTATATATACAATGATTTTTTAATCTTCCTGCATTTCCCAAAAAGGGAGAGTAAAATAAATGCAGAGACTGGGATTCCGGGATAAACTGAATCTATCATACAGAATAGGCACAGAATAAGGTGCATCAAACAGTAGATCTTAATTCAGCTTCCTGTAGCCAAAGCCTGCTTTCTCACTTACTTACCAGGTCCACTTTCCAGTGTTGACATGGAGTCTTCTGGGGCCTTGTCTTCATCACTGTTTTCTTCCGAGTCACTGCTGATCACTGCACAGAGGAGCAAAGCCCTTTAGCTTCAGGGTGGGGCCAATGAGCCCACATAGCAGGCAATTCAGCAACAGGACCACTAGGGAAAACTAGAAGCTAAGTTAACTCAAGGCACCCTAGTCTGTGCTTGAATGTGTGTGACCAGCAGGTTGCTCCAGTCCTAAACTAAAAGTGATGGAATTCATGCACAGAGGGCAGCGTTGCCCACCCCTGCCAACACTCTTCTTCCCCCACCTTCATGTGACCTCCTACCCCTGCCCTCATGTGACCTCCTACTCTTCCCCCCCAACCTCTGGGCTCCCTATATCTTTTAGTCTCAATTTACTCCACTTTCCTCTTGGCTTTGCCTATTTCCCTTACTTATGCCTCTTTTTCTGGCAGTGGTATCCCACTATAACTCTCTTTGTCTTCATGTGTTTCCTTCTTCATTCCCTCTCATGAATTTCTTGGCTCTCTGAAGTTTTTTCCTTTTCTTCAACTTCTACCGCAATACGTTCTTCTTTCGCTTTAGAAATAGTCTTCCTTACGTTAGTACTTAAATCTACTATTTCTGTCTTTTTCTGATTACTGGGATTTTCTCCTGTGGAGCTCACTGTGTATGATGCTGGTTCCTCCTCTCTTGCCTCCATCCAAGGTCAATTGGGCTGCTTCGATGGACGCTGATGACAAGTCTCAGCTCCTTGCCTGGAACTGGTGACTCAAATTACACACTCTTTCAGTCAGCCTTACCTATTACATCAGATGCCTGGTTAAGTGTCGAGCTGAAAAATGGTTTTTCCTTCTTTATATCCACCAGATGCACAGAACAGGAATTGACTTGGATTCCATGGTTGGATATCGGTGAACCTAGATCAAATTGTAATGAAAGAAGAATTTTCATTTGTCTCCCCCAAAGGGAGTACACACTGTTCACTACTATTGATAAGTCCTTCTCCCTGTAAATCCACTGCAGGGGAGAAGCTCTGCCCCTCCATCCCCTTCTTTCCTGCTGCTTAACTGTGCCCCTTTCTCTGTGCCTCCCTGGTTTGGGGTTTTTTTTATTTGTTTTTATTTTCTCTTCTCATCTTTCGATGAATTATTTTTTGCTTTTCTGTTTTTAAAGATTTGTTTATTTATTTTAGTGTGGGCAGAGGAAGAGAGCATCTCAGGCAAACTCTGTGCTGAGCATGGAGCCCGACGTGGGGCTCTGTCTCATATCCCCGAGATCATGACCTGAGCTGAAGCCAAGAGTCAGATGCTTGGTGGGTGACTGAGCCACCCAGGAGCCCCACTTTTTGCTCTTTTAAAAATAAAAATTATATTCTCAGTAAAATGTGCATTGAAAAAAACGGGCAAATCATAAATTTTGAATCATCACAAAGTAAGCATATCTGGGTAACTGTCACTGTGGTCAAGAAATGGAAGATTACGCATACCCTGGGAGCCTCTTAGTGATGCCTCCCACTGACTGTCTCCAGCATGTAGCTCAAGTTAACGACATGCTCATCCCGACTTTGTCTTTTTTTTTTTTTTAAAGATTTTTATTTATTTATTTGACAGGCAGAGATCACAAGTAGGCAGAGAGGCAGGCAGAGAGAGAGGAGGAAGCAGGCTCCCAGCGGAGCAGAGAGTCTGCTGCATCCCAGGACCTTGGGATCATGACCTGAGCCAAAGGCAGAGGCTTTAACCCACTGAACCACCCAGGCGCCCCTCATCCTGACTTTTAATACTACTTATGATTAATTTTGCCCCTTCCAAAATATACATGTTTGTATAAATTATGTCCCTTCCCTCATTTGTTCTTTCTCTGTCTCTGTCATTTGGTGAGGGCAGGGAGACAATTTGGCTTCCTTTCTCAACATTATGTTTGTGAGAATCATCTGTATTCATTTTGCTTTTTAATTTCTGTATAGTATTCCATTGTGGAAATAACCCATGAAAAAATAAAACCATAAAAAATTCTTTTTTTTTTTTTTTGGATTATTGGATCTTGCTGTTTCAAGATTTTGGCTATTATGAATAATACTGCTTTTCTGTGTGTTTCTTTTCTCTTTTTGAACATAGTGTGCATTTCTATTGGTTTCAGCTGAGGAATGTAATTGTCAAGTCACAAGCTGTGTGTATTTTCAACTTTGGGACTATATACCAAACCGTATACAGTGCAAAGGCAGAGATATAATTGAGAGAGCTTGACAATTCAAGTAAACAAGCAGAATTTGGTATGGTGGGAATGTGGTGAAAGAGTGTGTCAGGGGAGATTATGCAACTGTATGGGAGGTACCCTTCAACACTCCACACCAAGTTATGTTGACCTCATGCTGAGGATCACAAGAGGGCACTAAGGTTTAAATGGGAAAGCCATATGAACTGGTTGGCACTTCTGCAATGCTCATTGAGCTGAAGTATGGAGAACAGATTGAGGGGAGCAAGATAGGAGGGAGGAGGCCAGCAGGAAAGTTCCTCTACTTTGAAGTGAGAAGTGATAGAAATCTGAATTAGTGTAAGCATCCTGGACATGGAGAGAAATGGGCAGGTTGGACATATTTTGAAGCTGGAATTGACAGAAATGGCAAATAAAGTAATGGTTATTTTAATCCACTGAATTTCAGGACTGTTTTTACACAACAACAGGTAACTAATATAGCTTCAGATCTTTGATTACAAGTCTTCAGGCACCTAAAGGGATGAATCTTGAAGACAGGTCTGGAGCTACACAGGTGTGTGTAGGAATCCACAGATCACAGGTGGTGACTGAAGTCATGGAGACATGAGATGCTTGGATAGAGGCCCATTTTTTTTCTGAGAGAGTGAAAGGGTCATTTTGGTAATTATAGATACCTTAATGATGTCTTCTCAGTGGTACTGAGGAAGAGCCCTCTGTGTCTTTTTTTCTGGTGATTCATCTTTTCAAATGGAACAATGTTCCATTTTTGTCTTCTCTCTCTTAATTTGGTCCACTCTCTTATCACTTTTTCACTCATGGTCCCTTAACCTATCCTCTACTCATTCCCTTTAGGCCTCCTCCCTATTTTTTCTATTTACTGATATTAATTTCCTTCTGTCTATTTCTCTATTCATACTCTTTTTCTCAACATTCTTTATCACTATCTCCCAGGATCCAGCAGGTTCCAGGGTGAGTCAGAAGAGGTGCCAAGGGGACAAGAAAATATCAAAAATAAGATTTTCTTTCCATGTGTCCCAGGAGCCTCCTTGCCTCATCCTAGAACTAGCCCTGCTCTCCCCTACCAGATTTTTCAGTTTATCCATTCTCTGTTACATTTCCTACTTTCTCCTACTTGATCTCTGTTCCTTAATTATTAGTATGTCTTTCTGTATGCCTTTTCTATATTGATTTTTGTCTTTGTATTCATTTTTCTCATCTCAAGCATTCCAGTTATCACCAAAGTTCTCCTCCTATGTCACTGTCTCTCTACTCGAAGTCCCTCCAGTTGCCACTTCTTTTTTTTTTCTAAAAGTCCTTCACCAGAGCTTCTGTCCTTGAAAATCTGACCAGCAGTATCATGCATGGCTTCCATGTTTCTGTTACAACTTCTGAGAAGCAAGTTGCAACTTATTTCTTTTCACCAACTCCACAAAATGGTACTGTTTAGATTCTATGTCAATTTGTCTAAAGCCCATGTTGTTCCTGTACTTTGTCATTTGTTGTTCTTTGGTTCACTTTTTTAATATTTTCTCTCTCTGTATTCTCTCCTCAGGGACATGCCCTTCATCAAAGAGCTCAGCTCTCTTTCCCCCTTGCATCTCACATGACTTAGAAGTAGCCAGAGGCTGTGCACAAGGCTGTGGGTCTTGGATATTGTTAGGTCCAGGGAGGTGGTTAGTATCAGAGAACAAAGGAAAACTTTTTCTCTCATAGAAAAACAAAGATAGAATTAGAAAATTGGTAAGATAAGTGATAATTACTTTTTCCATCACAGGGCAATGGGATGGGTGTGTCTTCTCTTGTGTCTCCGTTATTCACTTGGATGGGTTCTTGTTCACAGGACTCTGAGGATAAAAAAGACCACAGCTGAGACCCTGCAGAGCCCTCCCTGTTTTGCCTATTTGCATTTTGTTACACCGCACTTGACTTCTCTTTTCTTCTCATGTTTCTCTTTACAGCTTGTCTGTAATATTTTGTCACCTTAACCTTCACCCCATGAAAGTGTTGGTGCTTCAGTGATTCTGTGATCAAGCTCTCCCTGACTACTTTGAACTTTTCTTTCTGTCTCTCTTCTCTCATGGGGCACTGTAACTTTTCACCCTTTGTCTCTTCATTTATTCTTCCTAACTTTTTCCTTTCCTCTCCTCTCCTTTCACTTTTTTTCTTTTCTTTTCTCCTCTTTTCTTTTTTCTTTTTTAATTTAGGAAAACCTAATTTAATAGGCATACATATGGGGAATCCACATGGACATGGGATTCCAAACATCATGAGGCAACATGAAGCTTATATGAACTTGGGAGAGGGATAGGGGCCTGAGGATACATAGGGGAGAAAAGTCATTAGCAAGAAAGTCAAAGGAGATGTTTGGAAAAACATGTAACATTGTTCTATTATACAGGTAAGTTCTTTCTTAGGTAAAGAGGAGTCTCTGTTAGTATTTCTCTTCCTGGAATAGGCTCTCCTTTCCAGGATATATTGAGGCAGTTATGGAGAAGGCAGAGCACCTTTCCTGCATCTGCTACATTTTTATTTTAACTCAAAATAATCTTTATGCCTAAATGACACATTTTAGGGCAGCTTGCCCTGGGCCTCAACACTTAAATGTATACTGTGAAGTTTTCTTTTTCTTTTTTCTTCAAATTTGGGTATCTTTAAACTTAATATCCAGTTTCTTCTGCTGAGGCTGTATGCAAACTGATACTACTATAGCATGTCCTGATTTTCTCTGCCTTGCTCCTTAGCCAGAAACAATCTTTTTTTCCTCTTTAAATTTCTATAGCATGTACCCATGTCTCTCACAGCCCATATTTCTTATTTTGCTTTGTATTTTATTTGTCTGTGTACTCCTTTAATTTTCTTAGTAGCTTTTGAAGATCTTAAAGTCAGAATACATTTTCAGCCCCTAGCACTGCAACTTTTCTATCAATAAGAGGTATTCCAACACTGAGAAAATTTAAAAGCACCAGGAACATATTTTGTATATTTTCCATTACATGTAGGCAAATATTGCTCTTTCAGTTAAACAGTACAATTTAGTTCATTTAGCATTTTTATCAGCAGGAAAATTGTAGAAGTTGGCAATTTCGATCTCACCCAATACCAGCTTTTAATCCAGTAAAAAATAAGTAGCTTGCAAAAGCTAACACTTTTTTTTTAAAAAAAGCTAACACTTTTTAATTTCCTTCCTCCCATCAATATATCAAGTTGCATTCTTGCCTTCTCTATATCTGCATGAGCTTCCCTTCTTTGTTAATAGAAGTTTCCTTAAGTTCAGCATGACTCCATTCTTTGCCACCAACAAGGACTGCTTAGGCCTCTACAATCATGCAAACCCAGGCAATCAGTCTTACCTGCTGGCTCAGATTC
Organism: Neogale vison; assembly: GCF_020171115.1. NCBI lineage: Eukaryota > Metazoa > Chordata > Mammalia > Carnivora > Mustelidae > Neogale > Neogale vison. Next base: position 38,892,226 of record NC_058093.1, on the reverse strand, counting down.
TTGGGCATATTCCTCATTTGCTTGTTGGACTTCTTGTGCATCATTTTTGTCACTGGTTGTATCTGTTCTGTTTCCATTTATCTGCTCTGGTTCGCAGAGGTTCTCCAAGGGCCCATTTTCAGATGGGGTTGTACCTAAACCATGTTTTAATTCATAGATATTTTATTTGCCCTCTGCATCAATCAGGGTCCAACAAGAAAATACAAATCACTCTAAGGTTTTGCAGCACAGGGAATTCCATTCAGGGGTTGGTTATACAATTGATATATACATTGAAGTCCAAATAGGAGAAAGCAGTGACCAGAAGAATACTTAATAGGACACTGTGGGAGGGACCAAGGGTGTGCTCCGAGGTCAGAGTCACTGGGTGGATAGAAGGTGGCCCATGGGGGGCGCCTGCAGCGGGGAGCCTGCTTTCCTTCCTCTCTCTCTGCCTGCTTGTGATCTCTGTTTGTCAAATAAATTAAAAAAAAAAAAAAAAAAAAAAGAAGGTGGCCCATGGCTGGCCTGCTTGGTGGGAAGTGGCATCATGGATGAGATGCAGCCACTGTCAGATTTGTAGACAAAGGCAGTGATGGGGAAATATCCAGCTTCTCCCTTTCTCCTGTTCTCTGATACCTTGTTAGTGTCCCATGTCTGCAACCCAGCAGGAAGCCGGCAACAAAGGGAGCTAGCAAGTAAGTCCACAGGGGCCAGTGGTCAGAGATAGAGGGCAGAGCAGAACAGGGGAAGGTAAGGAATGAATCCTAGGGCAAACACTCCAGGACTTCCTTATAGAAACTGAGAAGTAAAGACAGAAATTCTGGGCAATCAGTGATTAAAAACACACACACACCCCTGAAATCACCCTCCTCCTGGCCCCCGCCACCTCTCAGCACATTCCAGAATGGGACAAGAACACAAAGGGTCAGAATACAGTCAACAGGAACAGACCGTGATAAGATGAGGATTGCGGGCACGACGAGGTCAGGCTTGGATAACAGTTTTCACCAGTTCCTAGGGGGAAGAAATTGCAAGTTCATTTCAGAAATTCAAGTATTCTCTGTGCCATTCTCCCCTAATCCCATTTTTTATAAAGCAAGAATTGAAGATCCCCTCCAGGTAGCCATACAGAGATTATGTGGACTTGACAGATCCCATGCAACCCTTGCAGTTAGACCCCAACTGGCACAGTAGAGGAATGGGGTCAGCTGCACCCCGGGCTAAAAGGGTCTTAGCCAGACCACTTCACTGCATGTCCAACTCGAAGCACTTGAGTAACTGGTGATGGCTTATCCTGACTCCCATGGCCATAGTGAAGCTGCCTTTTTCCCAGAGCTTTCCCTGACCAGTGGAATTACTCAGGTCCTACATAGCTCTGCTGATTCATCCCCACCTCCTCTTCCTCTACACCCTCCCTCTACACATCTGTTCCGTCTTTCTCATTGGCCTTTCCTTGAGGATTCCATGTCCAATTCTCCTCTACCTCCTTTCATTCTTGGTATTCTTTTTTCTGTATCTTTCTCTGCATATATTTCCCTTTTGTTTCATGCTTCTGTCTTTTCCATTAGAATACTGGAGTGGCAGTACAGGGTTAAGAATGCAGGCTCTGTCCCAGCCAGAAGAAACCACCCATCATTAACTGAAGAATGAATAAGCAACATGTGATGAATATATCATACAAGGGAATGCTCTTCACCAAGAAAAAGGAATGAAGAACCACATTCATGCCACAACATAGATGAACCCTGAAAATACTGAGCTGTGTGAAAGAAGCCAGACATGAAGGGCATGTTGATATGATTCCATTTACATGTAATGTCTGGAATAGGTAAATCCAAAGAGACAGAAATGAGATGAGTAGTAGCCAGAGGCTAGGCAAGAGGGGCACAGGGAGTGATATGGAGTTCCCTTCTGAGGTGATCAGAATGTTTTGCAACCAGACAGAGGTAGTGGTTGCACAATATTGTGAATGCACCAAATATCATTAAACATACACTTTAAAATGGTTAATTTTATGTTATGTGAATTTTTACTGTGTGAATTAACACACACACGCACACACACACACACACACACACACACAGGCTCTGGGTTCAGAAGGCCTGGGTTCACCCTTGCTCATCTGACCTTAGGCCAACAAAACACACAGCCTCTGGATTTCAATTTCCTTATCTGTAAAATGGGCACATAAGCAATGCCAACCTCCAATGGTAGCCTGACCACTCAACCTACAACCGTCCCCATAAATGTTCAACCAGTGAGATGTTAATAACACAGCTATTTCTATTGTGTCTTTTAATCCTTTCTTCTCTTTCATTTCCCTCCTTCTCTCACTCAAAGTACCCACACCCTCCCTTCAATCTTTTTACCACTTCCTCTTTTCTCTCTCGGTGTGACTGGCTTTCCCCTTGACTCTCTGGGCTCTCGAACAACATCCCCCACATTGAAATCAGCCCTTCCGCCATCATTTTATTTTGACCATGGCCCCTTTACAGCTTCACATTGATCTTTTCCTACAGGGACTTTTTAAAATCACAATTACTTCCTGATAGCGAATCTGCTTACATCTGGTTTACTCTCACACTGAGATTCTGTCCCTTTGTCTTGGTTATAGACCCAATGGTCTCTTGTCATAGCTACTCCTCCAGGATTTGGCCTCTACTTAGACACGTATGCAAACACCCCTCCCTGCCTTTTCCTTGGTCCTTAACACTTCTTCCTGATTCCCCAAATACACTCAGGACTCAGGGCTGAGTTCCCTTTCTCCTTTTCTTCTCTGCAGATGAGAATCAGTGTTTATCACGTTACAATCACCTTGTTCAATGCTCAGCTGGGTATTAGGACTGTTGTCCTCCTCTTCTTCGTCACTTTCTTGGTAATTAATTTTCTCTTGGATTGCTGAAGACAGGGAGACAGAAGGAGGCAACAGGAATCCCATCAGAGACCAGGAACAACACCTCGAAATTACACAGTTAACAACTCCCAAGCCTCAGGTCACTCAATCTCAGTGCCTCTGATCCTCCTTGTAAAGCTCCCCCATCATCCCTAGGATAGAAAAGGAACTCCCAGCAAGAGAGTCTATGTTTCCCACACAGAAAGGAGCCACTCCAATGTAAGGAAACATCATAATGGTGTTACTCTTATAAAAGAATTTGCGGATGGGCAGAAAAAGCATACATCAAAGTAAATAATAGAAGTGAAATGTGTTTCTGAACTGTTCAAACTGAAAGGAAGAAATAGGTATTTCCTCTGGGGAAGAGCTAGGCTCTCAGAGAGATCCACAGGTATGAAAGAAAAAGATGCTCTGAAGATGCTGCTAGACAAGAGGAGGGTTGGGGCAGGGAGGGTGAGCGCTTCCCAAAGACACAAAGCAGAGGACACCTGGAGGAACAAGACAGACCTCCCAGGGGCCCAGATGCCAGGAAAAGAGGATGGACACTCTGCAGCTCTGAGCAGGGAGCACAGATAGCTGCACTGGAGGAGCTCCCCACAGGACTGCCCAGGGCTGAGGAGGTCTCCAATCAGGGGAGGGAGGGACACCAGCCAGCACCCCTGCCTGTAGGTAGGTGACCCAGCACACATGGAAGGAAGGAAATAAACTAGGAAGCCTGGAGGGAGGTCGGGGGGATGTCTGTGGGGAGTTCAGGGAGGAGGGGACCCCACAGAGTCAGGGAACCTGCTGTTCCAGGGCCCATGGCAGGAGCTCCTCCTGGGGCAGGACCTGCAGGCATGAGTTGCACAGAACAGTGGGAGCCACGGATGCTTTGTCATCTCAGGACCTGGCCTCAGACCCTGGCAAAACCAGGTGGAAGATTCGAGGAGAACAAAGGGAAAGGTGAAGCGGGTCTGTGTGCGTGTAGGTGGTCCCCTGGGGGCTCAGGGGGTTCTGAGCATGGGATGAAGGTGGGACTGAGCAGCAGGAGAGGGTGCTGCACCCCAGGCCACAGCCCCAAGATTCTGGGCTTTGGGTCGCTGATGCACAGCTCCCATGGACAACAATGTGGGGAAGGCAACTGCTGCCATCTCCCAGGGGCAGGTGAGTGGCAACAAGAGTAGGTGAAGGGCACCCCAGCTCAGGGATCTCCACATACAGGTGATGTGCACACTGATCCTGGAAAGGGGGGGTGTGTGTCCCTGCAGTCCATGAAGAGAATCAGAGCCCCTGAGATGTGGGCAGTACAAGTATACACCATTCCCTCTGTTCCCATGGCCTAGGACATGCTGGTTACCAATATAATATTGACAACTGCCTTTATTCCATTTCAAACTGGACTGACCTGCTGTTCAAATTATTTTGTTTTTAATTAGATAGGGTGACTACTGACACAAGTTGACAAACCACATGCTTTATACATGCTTTTTAATTTTTTCCTTGTTTATAAAAACTGTTGATATCTCTTTATTGCCTACTAATAGCCTTTCAATTGCTTAGCTTTATACGGTTAACTTCCTAAAATTTTCTTCAAATTTATCTCTCATGAATCAGCTCCACATTCTGCTTCTCTCTGCGACAAATTGAATTTGTCTATGAGGACATACTAGGTCCTTTCACACTCCATGCTTGATTGCATAGTGCCAACCCTCTTCAGGACACAGCGACAGTCTTCTTATGTTTTTATCCCTTATCTGGAGAACTCCACTGGCACCAAACTGTGTTGGAATAAAAAGTTTCCCAGTCAAGTTAAAAAAAAAAATATATATATATATAGATAGATAGATAGATAAAGAGCATTCTCTTAACTCTTGCAGTTCTTAAAATAAATTAAAATAAAGTTATTTTTAAAATAAAATAAAAATCATGTTTTCCCAGGAAAAAAAAATTGAGAATTAAGCCTTTAGTTTTGTGATCATTTGAATAATGTTTGTTTCACCCCTTGTGGAGAAAGAGTTAACAGAATCAATTCTCCTTCTTTAAGTGTAAATTTGACCTTGGGTTAACTTTCTGGCTCATTACTTTGGAAACCTGATGAAGGCGGGTTTTCTTCTACTAGGCCAACATCGGCCTAGTTAATACCTAGTTTAGCCCTAGTTTAGAGTTAAAAACGACTGATAAATTGCATGTGGATGGGGAGGGACCATCTACAGACTACAAAGCAGGCTTTGGTCTTCCTTCAAAGTGGTGACACTTACAACTTGATTTGTCCCTAGTAGGGCTCCCGAAGGTTACGACTATAGTGCTGTTACATTACTGAGCACTGTTACATGGGCATGGTGCTGCTAAGCCAGAGTGCAGCCTATATCCACAGACACTCGATGGAGTAGTAGTTACCTTGGTGGACTGCTGTGTGGGTCTCCACAAGGAGTCCCACAGAAGAGGAGCAACTGATGCTGCTCTATGGGGATGCTGGGTTTCCTATCATTTGTCCTTCTGAGTAAATCTGAAGCCACTTTGGCTCTGATTGTCCTGTGAGTCCAAATGCCTAGTTAAGCAGACCTCTACTCTAGGTGGTTGCTGTACCATAGTTATTATACCATAGCTTTGAGAAGGTTCACAATTTGTATTTTCTCTACTGTTATATCCCCCTTGCCTCAGCACTGCCTGTGGAACATTGTAGGCGCTCAGTATATATTTGTCCAAAAAAAAAAAAAAGTGGCCCTGGGTGTCAAAAGGTAGATAATAAACCCAATTACCAAATTCGAAGCTCTTGTAAATGTGATTTAAATTAGGGTATTCTTGCCTGTTGACCTCACTGAACAATGCTTCCAGAAGTGGCAGGTCAAATGTCTTCTCCAGTTCATTGAGAACATTATACACCACTCTTGGTACAGGGACCAGGTTTCTACAAGAATCTTGACAATCCTTAAGAAAATATTGAATAGAGAGAATATAAATACAGACTTCCAAGTTACAGAAGAGCCCTAGAAAATGATTTCATGGGTAATGTTTTCCAATTTCCCTCCACACGTATCTTCTCATAAAGTTTTAGAATTTCTATTTATTTGTTTAGATACTATGTGAAACAAGTAAATCCTGCCTCCTTAAAAACATTCACTTGTGAAACAGATCTCTCTTCACCTTCATCTACATTAAATTGCATATAAGTAAGAGCAGTTTTGAAGAATAACAGTGGGTTCAAAGTTAAATGATGTGTAGCCCTTTAGGAACCTGGCCAGATGTTTTAGGAATAGACTAAGAGCAGCTGTCCTGTTCCAGGGATGACCTTTCCCCTTTCCCCATGACGGACTTGGCCTGGAAGAACTCAAGGAAACCATGTGACAGTTCTCTCCTTTTGTGAATTTGGCCACAGAGAATGTATATTCATACGGCAAAGAGAAGACTTGAATCTCTGTATGTCCAGCAATGCCTATTGATAAAATCAAACCCAAATTCCAAGACTCCAGAAATACCACAAAAAAGAAAGAGAAATAGAAAAAACAAAACAAAAAAGCCCTAAAAACTGAAAACTGCTAGCAAAAGAATAATAATCATCAATTCCCAAATTTCCTAATAGGACATCAATTCCCTGTAGATTTTAATGTTCTCAGATCTAAGCACTCAAATTGATGCCCACTGAAATGATATCTGTCAATTATTTTTTTTTAAGATTTTATTTTTTTTTTATTATTATTTATTTGAGAGAGAGAGACAGTGAGAGAGAGCATGAGCGAGGAGAAGGTCAGAGAGCGAAGCAGACTCCCCATGGAGCTGGGAGCCTGATGTGGGACTCGATCCCGGGACTCCGGGATCACGCCCTGAGCCGAAGGCAGTCGTCCAACCAACTGAGCCACCCAGGCGTCCCTATCTGTCAATTATTATTTTATTAAATTAACTCACTTAAGTTTTACATCAATTTATTAAAATTACCTTTAATTCTCAGTTTATGTTATATTCTGTGTGTTCCTACAAGGCATTACACATCTATGGAGCACCTCTGTTTCAGGTTCAGCCCATTTGCTATGCTATTCAGCCCAACTCCAGGGGGCAGCACAAAGCACCTTTCCTTCAGGGAGAAGCGGGATTATCTCTGGTGACAACTGATTCTCCTTTTCCTTTTTACCTATGGTAACACCTGCAACAATACTTGAAAAAGTCCCCACTTATAGGAGACTCCTCAGTCAGTTACTTGTGCCTGATGTTTGGGTCCAAGATATCAAAATATAACTCCATTTGGGGCCAGTTTACCAAAGAGTGACATAATAAACATCACTTACATCATACATTTTATTGCTGATGAGTTCACGGTCCCGGAGGCACTCAAAGAAAGGAAATGGCTTTTTTATTGCATTTGAAATCTCCACCTTGTGTCTTTTGAAGTGTTTGAATAGAGTCTCATAGACAAGTCTGTCATCATTGTACTGGTCTTCCGTGGATGTCCTAGGAAGGAAGGATACCATGTGAAAATGGTCATGAAGATTCCAAGATGCTTGTGGAGGCTGTAAGATTTATAGGAACAATAAGCTGGGCAAAACTAACATATATAAAGTAAATAGGGCTGAGCAGAGACAGAATAAATGGAATTGAAGTAATAAGCAAAGACATGATGAAGCAAGCATGAAGGTTAAGAAAGACTTAAGTGTGGGACCGAAAAAGTCTATTCCAATCTGTGTGGGTCAAAGTCATTATAAAGATACCTTCACATATCTGAAATATTTTTGTAATTAAAAAAATTAAATTTAAACAAAATTGAGATGGAGTGAACAAAGGAATGAAAAGCAATGGAATAAACTGTATTCCTTTTAGAAAAAAGGAAAGCAATGGGATAAAAGTTTAACCTTGAAAATACTTAACAACTAAGAGGAAAAAAAAAATATCAGAAAGATAAAAACCAGTTCTCCCCCTATAGCTGTTAAGAGAAATGCTATCCTACATTATAAAATTAGTTTATAAAGGATAAGATGTGATTAATAGTGACATGAAACAGTATAAATTTATAATATCACAAGAATATCAAACATTTCTCCTGGGACATCTGGTCCTACTTTGTGTTAATATAAATCTATCCTGATTATTGTTATATATAGTGAATCTTTTCAGGCATCTGAATTTCAAAAATCACTGATGTTTCTTGTGAAAGTAATTTTAAACCTCAGTCTCTAATTCCAATTTTTAGTTGATCATTTTATTGCTCTGATAATAATGTTTTAATCAACATCTTGTATTACACAAAGACTTAGAAGCTTTCTTTGTCAAACCAGAAGAGAATTATTGCCACTTCCCAGCACTTAGTATGCCTCAGGGAATAATAATGTCACATCGTTATGTCAAATTCCTGCAAAAGAAATGTTTCAGTTCAAAGACTGCAGATAGAAAAGAAGCATTTGTCTTCTCTTTTATTAAAAGCCCTGCTAAAATGATAACAAAGAAATTCACAATGACAAAGAGAATTATGGGGCAATGAGCCCAAGAGAGATTTCAATGAAAATCTCAAAAACAAAAGTGGTCAGAAGAGTGCTAATAATTACTGTTGTAGGTGAAGGGTGTTCCCAGAGGTCAGAAAAACAACAGGTATGCCCTGAAGAATCCCAAAGAGGCAGTAGAGATCACAAGGGAGACAGGGTGCTGAAAACATACATGTTATTTTAAAAATGGAGAATGGAACAGTGTACCTCCAGCCCTCACCCTACAAGCTGACCACCTAGAGCCAGGCAGCCTCTCAAAGGCAAACATTGCTGACCTATTACATGTGTGAATTTTGCCTCTTCCTGGGTTTCATATACGTGGATAATCCATCATGTTTTCTTTATGCCTGACATTTGCTCATCATCCATACTGCTGGATGAATGGAAGTTTGTTCCTTTTTGTAGCTGAAAGTATTCCATTGTGTGGACCTACCACAATCTGCTTATTTATTTTCCTGTTGATGGACACTTAGATTGATTCCAGTTTGGGACTTGTATGAATAAAGCCGCTGTTCTTGTACACTTCCTTTTATGGCATGACGTTTTCATTCCTCTTGGGTAAATAATTAGGAGCAGATCATTGCATGAGTATGCTTAGCCACTTTAGAATCTGCCAAACTGTTTTTCGCAGTCTATTAGAAATAGTTTTTCTCATTTTACCCATTCTCATGAGTATGATGTAGGCTCTCATACAGTTTTAATTTTATTCCTTTAATGACTCATGACATTGAGCATGCTTTCATATGTTTATTGGCAATTCATGAATCTCCTTTTGTAAAGTGTCTGTTCAAGTTTTTGACCCATTTATATTGTCAGGTTGTCTTTTACTATTTACTGATGTGTAGCAGTTTGTTTTACATTATGGAGAGAAGTGTTTTCATTTAATTCATGTATTAAAAACATTTTCTTCCAGTCTGTGGCTCACTTAACCATGTGTTTTGATGAGAAATTTTTAATTTTGAGGAAGCCAATTCCATCAGTTCTTTTATTCTGTGGTTAATAACTTTAATGTATTAAGAAATCTTTGCCTACCACAAGTTAATGGAACTATTAAAAAAGCAATTTACAATGTAAGCATGGGTTTATTTCTGGATTTTCTATTTTGTACCACTTATCTGTTTGTCTGTCCTTATGCCAATAGCATATTGGCTTGCAGACTCTATAGCTTATAGAAAGTCTTGATGTCAGTTAGGGAAAAATTGTCTTGGCTTTTCTAGGTCTTTTGTTTTTCCATATATCTCTTAAAATCAATTTGTCAGTTTCTACAAGAAAGGCCTTTGGGATTTTTATTCAGTTTACACTGAAACTTCAAATAAATTTGGTGACAACTGATAATAATATGGAGCTCCAATCTGTTAACATTGTATAGCTCTTAACATTGTATAGCTCTCCATTTATTTAGTTTTCCTTCCAGAAGAGTTCATAGTTTTCAGTACAGAAGTCATATACCTCTAGGCTGGGGAATTTTAGAAACAAAACACATGAATGAAGGGGAAGGGAAGGAAAAATAAAATAAGACAAAAACAGAGAGGGAGGCAAATCATAGGAAACTCTTAACTATAGGGAACAAACAAGGTAGCTGGAGGGGAGGTCATGTGGGGATGGGGTAATTGGGTGATGGGCATGAAGGAGGGCACTTGATGTAATGAGCACTGGGTGTTACATGTAATTGATGAATAAATTTTACCTCGATACTAATAATACACTATGTGTTAACTAAATTGAATTAAAAAAAGAAGTCATACAAATCTTTCATTAAACTTATTCCTAACTAGAAATGGTATTGGGAATACTCTGTTACAAGGTATCTGTGCTACAGATGAAATGGTAGAAACTATACTGAAATCTGTAGGCAATCACTACAAACATTTGAAAAGAAGTACATGAGAGACTGTAGACTCTGGGAAACAAACTGAGGGTTTTGGAGGGGAGGGGAGTGGGAGGTTGGGTGAACCTGGTGGTGGGTATTATGGAGGGCACATATTGCATGAAGCACTGGGTGTGGTGCATAAACAATGAATTCTGGAACACTAAAAAATTTTTTTTAAAAATTCCTAAATTCATAGAAGTTTGAAAACTAAAAAAAAGAAAAAGTAAAGAAAGAAGTACAATTGATATGTTAATAGAAGAGACAAGATAGGATCATATAAAATGCTAACTTAAAACCAGACAAGGCAGAAAAAAAGAAAGAAAAAGAAACAAAGCAAATGCAAGGACTAAGGAACAATAACAAACATGCTAGATATTGATGCATTTTATAAATAATTACATTCAGTGTGAATGGTCTAAATACTCCAATCAAAAGCTGAGCTTGTCTGTGGGGGAGCTAAGATGATGACATAGTAGGACCCTAGTCTCAACTTGTCCCTCAAACACAACTAGATAATTATCAAATCATTCCGAATACCCAAGAAATCAACCTCAGGACTGACAGAACAAACGGCATGATGAGAGGGAGAGAAGAGGCCACATTGAGGAAGGTAGGAAGTGCAGAAACATGGCTGAGGAGTGATACAGATCACAGGTGCTGCAGAGGGAAGGGAGCCCTGGTTGTGGAGAAAGGTGAGGGAGAGAGAGAGGAGCATACAGAGTTATGCACAAGGAGAACACTTCCCAAAGTCACTGGCTGGGAAAATGAGAGGGGCTGGCTGGTTTTCGTGAATTCTTGCCACCAGTGGGGCTTGAAGACTGGAATTTTAAAGGTTGGTGGGCATGGTGAGATAGAGCCCTGAGGGCATTGCTCTGGTCCTGGAGTAAAGGCAGGGGAACAACCCTGGGACAGATGGTACAACAAGAGGGTCCCCTGGGCATGCAGTGGGGAGGTTATTCACTCTTCTTGGAGCACATCCCTGAGTGGTAGCATTCACAGAAATGCCTCTCCAGGGACAAAGTTGCCAATGAACTATTTCTGTCCCCCACCCCTTAGCCTAAGCACAGAGCCACCTGAATAGAGCAGCTCAGTCCCAACACTGGCTGTCTAGTCTGCTTACCCCAAGTCCCACACCTCTGCAATCTGGCATGACTACCCTTCTCAGTTAGATCTCCCTCAGTCCAAGCACAGTGAGACCCACCCCCAGAAGATCAGCATAGGTTCCCATCACAGCACATCCTTAAAGTTTTTAGTTTTAAAATTTTTATTTACTTATTTTTTTAGAGTGAGTGAGTGCAAGCAGGGGGAGGGGAAGAGGGAGAGAATCCCAAGCAAACTCCATACCAAGCACTGAGCCTGACACAGGGCTCTATCTTAGAAGCCCAAGACCATGATCTGAGCTGAAACCAAGAGTCAGTTACATAATCAACTGAGTCACCCAGGTGCTCAAGTTTGGAGTTTTAAAAGTTAGCAGGTTTGGGATAGAGCCTGGAAGGCACTGTGCTGCTTCAGGAGAAAAGGCAGGTAAGCAACCCAGAGGCAGACAGTGTGAAAACAGCTATCTGAAAAATGCCTGGGATGCAAAGGGGGATATTATTCACTCTTCCAAGAGTGCTTTCCTGAGAGCAGCAAGCATGGAGACCCCTGTCTGGGAACAAAGCAGCTGGCTGGTACAATTTCCTTGCTCCACTCCTCAGTATAAACACAGAACCACCTGCAGTAAACAACACAGCACTGACACTAGCTGCCTAACCTGTTTACACCAAGTCCCACATCCCTGTGCTCTGCCAGTACTTCCATTCTTGGTCAAGTTTACCTCAATCCCAGCCCATGGGCCTCTTCCCTAGAACACCAGCAGAAACACCTGCCCAACCATATCTCCCAACCAGATTGTTCTGCAAGCCTTCAGTTCTAGTGGAAGTAGCATCAGGTTTCATTTAATAAGTAGACCTGAGCACATCTAGTTAAAGCTTGTCACATGCTGACCAAGGAGCAAGCATTGTCCACCGCAGAAAGGAGAGCCTCTGCAGATGACTAACCTGAAAGACAGAGCAGCCAAAGTGCAAAAGCAGACTGCATGTAGCACACACCAGACCCAGTCCCTGAAGCACCAGGTCCTGGACACTATATGACATCTTCTTCATGAAACCATTACTTGCAGGAGCAGGGAACATAATGGGCTTTTCTAACACATGGAAGAAGACAGAGACTTTGATAAAATGCAAAGATGGAGGAACTCATCCCAAATGAAACAATAAGATAAGGTCACAGCCAGAGAGCTAATTGAAACAGATATAAATAATAAACTTGAGGGAGAATTTAAAGCAATAATCATAAGGACACTCACTGGGCATGAGAAGAGAATGGAAGAGTTCAGGGAGGCCCTTACTGTAGAGATAAAAGAGTTAAAAAACAGTCAGAAATGAAAAATGCAGTAACTGAGATTTGAAACAGATTGGATGTAATGACCATGATGGAATAAACAGAGGAACAAATAAGTGATATAGAAGAAAAAATAAAGGAAAATAATGAAGATGAATAAAAGACAGAAAGAAGAAATACAGAACATGAGAATAGACTTAGGGAATTCAGTGATTCCATAAAGCACAATAGCATTCATATCCTAGGAGTCCCAGAAGAAGAAGAAGAGAGAGAGAAGGGGGCAGAAAATTTATTTGAGGAAATAATAGCTGAAAACTTCCCTAATCTGGGGAAGGAAACAGGCATCCAAATCTAAGGGGCACAGAGGACTACCATCAAAATCAACAAAAGCAGGCCAACACCAAGACATATTGTAATTAATTTGCAAAATACAGCAATAAAGAAAACAATCCTAAAAGACAAAGGAAGCGCCTAACTTACAAGGAAAGACCCATAAGGCTAGCTTCAGATCTCTCAAAAGAAACCTGGCAAGCCAGAAGGGAGTGGCATGATATATTCAATATGCTGAGTGGGGAAAATCTGCAGCCAAGGATACTCTATTCAGCAAGGCCATCATTCAGAAAAGAAGGAAAGCTAAAGATTTTCTCAAACAAAAACTAAAAGAGTTCATGACCACTAAATCAGCCCTGGAAGAAATATTAAAAGGGACTCTGAGTGGAAAGGAAAGACCAAAAATGACAAAGATAAGAAAGGAACAGAGAAAATCTCCAGAAATAAAAGAACAAATAATAAAATGGCATTAAGGGGCGCCTGGGTGGCTCAGTGGATTAGGCCACTGCCTTCAGCTCAGGTCATGATCTCAGTGTTCTGGGATCGAGCCCCGCATCGGGCTCTCGGCTCAGCAGGGAGCCTGCTTCCCCCCCTCTCTCTCTGACTGCCTCTCTGCCTACTTGTGATCTCTCTCTCTGTCAAATAAATAAATAAGAAATCTAAAATAAATAAATAAATAAAATAAAATAAAATGGCATTAAATGCATATCAATCAATAATTACTCTGAATGTAAATGAACTAAACTCTCTAATCAAAAGACATAGGGTAGGGCGCCTGGGTGGCTCAGTGGGTTAAGCCACTGCCTTCGGCTCAGGTCATGATCCCAGGGTCCTGGGATCGAGTCCTACATCGGGCTCCCTGCTCTGCGGGGAGCCTGCTTCTCCCTCTCCCACTCCCCCTGCTTGTGTTCCTTCTCTTGCTGTCTCTCTCTCAGTCAAATAAATAAATAAAGTCTTTAAAAAAAAAAAAGACATAGGGTATCAGAATGAATTTTTTTTAAAAAAAAGACCCATCTATATGCTACCTACAAGGGATTCATGTTAGACCTAAAGTCACAAGCAGATTAAGAGTGAGGAGATGGAGAAATACCTACCATGCAAATAGATGTCAAAAGAAAACTGGAGTAGCAATACTTAATCAGACAAACTAGATTTTAAACCAAAGACTGTAACAAGAGATGAAGGACACTACAAAGGACATAATAAAGGGGACCATCCAAAAAGATGATCTAACAGTTGTAAATATTTATGATCCCAACATGAAAGCACCCAAATATATAGAACAATAACAAACAAAGGAACTCGTTGATAATAATACAATAATAGTAGGAGACCTTAACAGCCCACTTGCATCAATGGACAGATTATCTAAGCAGAAAATCAACAAGGAGACAATGGCTTAGAATGACACACTTGATCAGATGGACTTAACACATATATTGAGAACATTCCATCCTAAAGTAACAGAAAGCACATTATTTTCAAATGCACATGGGACATTCTCCACAGTAGGTCACATACTGGCTCACAAATCAGGCCTAAACAAGTACAAGAAGACTGAGATCATACGATGCATATCTTCTAACCACAATGCTATGAAACTTGAAGTCAACTACAGGAAAATTTGGAAAGACTACAAATACATGGAGGTTAAACAACATGCTACTAAATAAATGAATTAATTAACCAGAATGTCAAATAAGAAATTTAAGTATACAAGGAAGAGAAAAAGACAAAGACAAAGGGGTGCCTGTGTGACTTGGTTGGGCATCCAACTCTCAGGTCATGATCTGAGGGTCATGAGATTAGGCCAGTGTCATTTTCCATGCTGAGCATGCCTGCTTAAGATTCTTTCTCCCTCTCCCTCTGCCCCACCTCCCTGCTCATGGACTCTCACTCTCTCTCTCTTTCTCAAAAGCAAACAAACAAACAAACATGGAAACAAATGCAAATGAAAACACTACAGTCCAAAACCTTTGGGATGCAGCCAAAGGAGTCATAAGAGGGAACTATACAGCAATACAAGCCTGCCTCAAGAAGCAAGAATAATCTCAAATAAACAACCTAACGTTACACCTAAAGGAGCTTGAAAAAAAATAACAAACAAGCTTCTGCCACTCCTGGTGCTGCTTGTGTGCTCGTTCGGTGCGGACCTGGTACCTCTTTTGTGAAGCGGCAGCTGAGGAGACTCCGGCGCTCGCCATGGCCGACGAAAAGCCCAAGGAAGGAGTCAAGACTGAGAACAATGATCATATTAATTTGAAGGTGGCGGGGCAGGATGGTTCTGTGGTGCAGTTTAAGATTAAGAGGCATACACCACTTAGTAAACTAATGAAAGCCTATTGTGAACGACAGGGTTTGTCAATGAGGCAGATCAGATTCCGATTTGATGGGCAGCCAATCAATGAAACAGACACACCTGTACAGTTGGAAATGGAGGATGAAGATAAAATTGATGTGTTCCAGCAGCAGACAGAAGGTGTCTACTAGAAAGGGAACCTGCTACTTTACTCCAGAACTCTGTTCCTCCAGACCAAGAAGACATTCTCAATTAGAAAGCCGCAATTTGGTTCCACCACATCCTGACTACTACAGTATAGTTTTCTCTATTCTTTCATTTTCCCCTTCCCCATTCCTTTATTGTACATAAAGTAACTGTGTATGTGCACAAGCATATTGCATTTTTTTAACTAAATGGCCAATGGTATGTTTTGATCGACATCAAATGGAGATGGGATGGGGGAAAATACTGCTTCTGTGAAAATCCCCCCCTCTCCATTAGTGGCATGATCAGTCGGCTCTTATCTTTATATTCCAGTAAGTTATTTTGCTCTCACTGTTTAACAAAAAAAAAGAACAACATAAAAACCCTTGCATACCTTGTTCGATTGGAGAATTTTAATGTTTTTCATTTATCATTGTAAAACCAAGGACAATTTTATAACTTTTTTGTACGTAGCTGTTACATGTAGGGCAATCTGTCTTTAAGTAGGGATAAATTACTCTAAAAGAAATGAATCCTAGATAGTTTTCCCTTCAAGTCAAGCATCTTGTTGTTTAAATAAACTTCTTGTTTAAAATGAAAAAAAAAAATAACAAACAAAGCCTATGGCCAGCTGCAGAAGGGAAATAATAAGGATTAGAACAGAAATAATTAGATAGAAACTAAACAAACAAACAATAGAACAGATTAATGAAACCAGGAGATGGTTCTTTCAAAAAATTAGTAAAATTGATAAACTCTTAACTAGACTTATGAAAAAGAAAAGAGGAAGGACACAAATAAAATCACAAACAAGAGAGGCCAAATAACAACCAGCACCACAGAAAAGCAAACAATTGTAAGAGAATATTATGAAAAACTATATACCAACACATAGGGCAATCTGGAAGAAATTGGTAAATTCCTAGAAACATAAACTATCAAAACTAAAACAGGAAGAAATAGAAAACTTGAACAGATTGATAACCAACAAAGAAATTGAATCAGCAATCAAAAATCTCCCAACAGGGAGATCATATGATAGTTGTCTTTCTCTGCTTGACTTATTTGCTTTTCTGAAAATAAATAAATTGGGGGAAAAAAATCTCCCAACAAACAAAAGTCCAGGGCCAGATGGCATCACAGGTGAATTCTACTAAACATTTAGAAAATTGTTAATACCTATTCTTCTCCAACTATTCAAAAAAGATAGGAATAGAAGGAAAAGTTTCAAATTCATTTCATAAAACCAGCATCATGAAGATCCCAAACCCAGAAAAGACTCCATTAAAAAAGAGCTACAGGTCAATACCCCTGATGAACATGGATGCAAATATTCTCAATAAAATACTAGCAAATTTAATTTAACAGTATATTAAAAGAATCATTCACCATGATCAAATGGGATTAATACTGGCTTGCAAGTGTGGTTCAATATTTGCAAATCAATCAGTGTGATACACCACATTAATAAAAGAAAGGGTAACATCCATATGATCCTTTCATATAGGTGGAGAAAAAGCATCTGACAAAGTATAACATCCATTCATAACAAAAACCCTCAACAAAGTAGGATTAGAGGGAACAAACCTTGATATAATAAAGGTCATATACAAAATAAACCCCTATAGCTAATATCATTCTCAATGGGGAAAAACTGAGAGATTTCCTTCTATAGTCAGGAAAAAGGAATGTCTACTCTCACCACTGTTACTTAACATAGTACTGGAAGTCCTAGCCACAGCAATCAAACAACAAAAAGTAATAAAATGCATCCAAATTGGCAAGGAAAAAGTCAAACTTTCACTATTTGCAGATGATATAATACTCCATAGAAAACCTAAATGACTCCACTAAAAATTGCTAGAACTGATACGTGAATTCAGTAAAGTCACAAGATACAAAATCAACATACAGAAATCTGTTTGTTGATTTTTCTACACCAATAATGAAGCAGTGGAAAGATAAATCAGAGAATCAGACTAATTTACTATTGTGCCAAAACAATAAGATACCTAGCAATAAAGCTTACCAAAGAAGTAAAAGATCTATACTGTGAAAACTATAAAACACTGATGAAGGAAACTGAAGAGGACACAAAGTGGAAAAACATTCCACACTCACAGATTAGAAGAACAATTGTTGTTAGAATGTCTGTATTACCCAAAGCAACCTACACATCTAATGCAATCCCTATCAAAATACAAACAACATTTTTCACAGAGCTAGAACAAACAATTATAAAATTTGTATACTCCAAATAGCCAAAGTAATGTTGAAAAAGAAAACCAAAGCTGGAGGCATTACAATTCTGAACTTCAAATTATATTACAAAGCTGTAGTGATCAAAACAGTATGGTACTGACACAGAAACAGACACATGGGTCAACAGAACAGAATAGAAAACCCATAAATGAACCCACATCTATATGGTCAATTAATCTTTGACAAGGCAGAAAAGAATGTCCAATGGGAAAGAGTCCCTTCAACAAATAGTCTTGAAAAAGCTGGATAGCAACATGCAAAAGAATGAAGCTGAACCACTCTCTTACACCACACACACCAAATTGAAAATGGATTAAAGACCTAAATATGAGACAGGAAACCATTAAAATCCTAGAGGAAAACATAGGCAGTAACCTCTTTGACATTAGCCATGGCAACTTCTTGCTAAATATGTCTCCTGAGGCAAGGGAAACAAAAGCAAAAATAAACAATTGAGAATTTATCAAAATAAAATCTCTGCACAGTGAAGGAAACAATAAACTAAACAAAAAGGCAGCCTACAGAATGGGAAAAGATATTTGTCAGTGACATCTGATAAAGGGTTGGTATCCAAAATTGATAAAGAACTTTTAAAAATCAACACCCAAAACCCAAATAATCCAGTTAAAAAATGGGCAGAAAACATGAATAGACATTTTTCCAAGAAGACATACAGATGGCCAAGCAGACACATGAAAAGATGTTCAATATCACTCATCATCAGGGAAATACAAACCAAACCACAATGAGATATCACCTCACACCTGTCAGAATGCTAAAATTAACAACACAGGATACAACAGGTGCTGGCCAGGATGTGGAGTAAGAGGAACACTTGCACTGTTGGTTGGAATGCAGATTTATGCATCCAGTCTGGGAAACAGTATGGGGGTTCCTCAAAAAGTCAAAGATAGAACTACCCTACAATCCAGCAATTGCACTATTAGGTATTTACCCAAAGAATACAAAAATACTTTTTTGACGGGGTACATGCACCATTATGTTTATAGCAGCATTTTCAATAACAGCCAAATTATGGAAAGAACCCAAATATCCATCAACTGATGAACAGATAAAGAAGGTGTGATAAACAAATAAATAAATATGTATACACACACATATATGTATATATGTGTATATATATATATACACACACACGTACATACAGTGGAATATTACTCAGCCATTAGAAGGAAAGAAACCTTGTCATTTCAAATGATGTGGATGGGTGTTACATTAAGTGAAATACATCAGTCAAAAAATGATAAATACCATATGATTTCACTCATATGTGGAATCTAAGAAACAAAACAAATGAACATAGGGAGGGGGGAAAAAGAGGAAAACCAAGAAACAGATTCTTAACTACAGAGAACAAACTGATGATTAACATAGGGAAGGTGGGCAGAGGGATGGGTTAAATAGGTGACACTTATTGTGATGAGCCTTGGGTACTATATATGTGATGAATCACTAAATTCTATACCTGAAACATTATATGTTAACTATCTGGAATTTAAATTTTAAAAAAATAGGAAAAAAAAAAGCAGAGATTGCCAAAGTGACTGCAGAAACAAGACCCAACTACATACCATCACCAAGAAAAAAACTGCAAAATATAAAGATTCAGGTTAAGAATCTAAATAAGAAAGAGATTTATGCTAACACTAACAAAACAAACATACAAAAAAGATGGAGTAGTCACATTATTTCTACACAAAAAAAACTTTAGAGCAAGAAAAATGTTCAAGGAGAAAGAGGGTATTTTGTACAATAAACGTTCAGTTTTCCAAGAAGACTTAATAACCCATGACATACATCTACCTAAACACACAGCATCAAATTACGGAAGGTAAAAGTTGATAAACAGTAATAGAAATAGACAAGTCTGTTACTACAATTGGATATATGAAAAGCCTTTTTGTAGTAATTAATAGATCAAGCAGGTGGAGAAGCAATAAGGTTGATTAATAGATCAAGCAGGTGGAGAATGCAGTTGGCCTGAACATCACTATCAATCAACTTTATCTATTTGACATTTTTAGAATACTACATCCAACAGAAGAATACACATATTTCTCAATGGATTACAGGGAATAACAACCCTCACTAAGACAGACCACACTGTAGGCCATAAAACACATCTGAACAAATTTAAAAGAATATAAATCATAAAAAGTATATTTTCAGACATCAGGAAATTAAACTACAAATCAATAACAGAAAGAGGTAGAAAATGCCCAATACTTGGAGATTTAAAAATACACTTCTAAATAATGTCTGGGTCAAAGAAGAGGTCTCAAGAAAAATTTAGAAATATTTTGAACTGAATAAAAATGATCATACAACTTATCAAAATTTGTTGGATGAAGGGGCACCTAGGTGGCTCATTTAAGCATCAACTCTTGATTTCAGCTCATGTCATGATCTCAGGGTTGTGGGATTGAGCCCCATATCAGACTCTGTGCTGGGTAAGGAGCCAGCTTAAGATTCTCTCTCTCCCTGTCCCTTCCCCCACCCCACTCACTTGTGCATGCATGTCCACACTCTCTATATTTCTCTTTAAAAAAAAACTGTGGGATGCAGAAAAAGCAGTGATCAGAGAGAAATGCATTCATTAAATGCAAATATTAGAAAAGAGGAAAGATCTAAAATCAATAATCTATGTTTCTCCACTTAAGAAACTGGAAAAGGGAAGAAAGGAGCAAAATGGTGGAGGAATAGGAGTCAAAAATATCCCAGGAGTTCAGCTATATAGTTATCAAACCATTCTGAACACCTACAAACTCAACAGGAGATAGAACAGAAGAGCAGCAATTCTAGGAAAAGAAAATTAACTGCTTTCTGAAAGGTAGGACACATGGAGAAGTGAATCTGAGGCGACAGAAAGATAGACCTCAGAGGGAGGGGCCACCTCCCAGCAAGTGAGAGAGGAGCGGAGCACAAAATCAGAACTTTTAGAAGTCTGCTCCACTGAGGGACATCACTCCAGAGGCTAAGTGGGGGTGGAGCCCTCATGGGGACAGTTTGGTCTCAGGACCCATGGGTCATAGAAAGACCAGGGATGTCTGAGTGTGGCAAACCTGCCAGGGATCGGAGTGGGGAAACGGGCTCCAGAGACAGAGCCAAGGAGTGCGCTCTCAGCTCAGGGTTACCTTAAACCATGATCTGAGGCACAGTCGGGCCACTGCTCTTTAAGCAGGGACCTCACAAGGGGCAAATCCAGAAAGACCCCCTTCTTCCTCCTAGGGGAGGAGTGGTGTGGGAGTGCATGGCAGGAATCTGCTGGGTTTGGAGACTCCAAACAGGGCCATGCCCAGAGACAGAAATGCTTGGTCACAGGCTGGGTGAGCACAGAGTGTGGCCAGAGACCTGGGAGACAGGAGGGACTGACTGCTTTTCTCTGAGGGCATATTGAGGAGTGGGGCCCTGAGCTCTCAGCTCCTCCGGACTGGAGATTGGGAGGCCACCATTTTCATTTCCATCTTCCAAAGCTGTATGGAAAGTGTTCAGGGAGCAAAAGCGCCAGAGAGTGAACCCAAGCAGATTGCTTAGCCTGGCCCCTGGCAAGGACAGGGCAGTTCTGCCTTGGGCAAAGACATTTCAGAATCACTGCAACAGGTTCCTTGCCCAGATCAGCAAGAACATCCAGCCAAGTCCAAGTTCACAAATCAATGAGAACTGCAGAACTCCAGAGCTAGGGGAAAACAACACATAGAATTCATGGCTTTTTTCCCCATGATCATTTGGTCTTTCAAAGTTAAAACTTTTAAATTTTATTTTTTTCATATTCTATTTGTTAACTTTTCCTCCTTATTATTTTAAAGTTTTTAACTATTCTATCTTATCAATATCTTTTTAAAAATCTTATAATTTCTTATTTTTAATTCAATTTAATTTTTTCAGTGCTCCATGATTCTTTGTTTATGCACCATACCCAGTGCTTCCACGCAATACTTTTAAAATTTTCATTGTTACAGTCGTATTTTATCCTGTCATTGCATTTAACCTTATTTTTTGTATACATATAGGGGTTTTTTTCTTTAAAATTTTGAGATACAATTTCTTCAAAATAGATCAAAACATACCCTAAACCTAGCACATGGCTTTGTTCTAGTCTCCAGCCTGATCACATTCTTTCCTCTTTTTTTTCTTTTTTCAAACCAACTTCTTATCAATTCCTTTTTTAGAATCTTTTTAAATTTTCATCTTTACAGTCATATTCCATCCCTTCATCGTGTTTACCCTTACTTTTGTATATAAATCGGTTTTTCTTTCTTTAAAATTTTGGGAGGTAGTTTCTTCTAACAGATGAAAATATACCCCAAATCAACTGTGTGACTCTGTTCTATTCACCAGTCTAATATATATATTCTTTTTTCCCCCTTTCTTCTCCCCTTTCAGGTCTCTTCTGATTTGGGTAGTGTATATTTTTCTGGGTTCATTACTACCCTTTTAGTATTCTGTTCTCTCATTCATCCATTCTCATCTGGATAAAATGACAAGATGGAAGAACTCACCACACACACACACACACACACACACAGAACAAGAGGCAGTACTGATGGCTAGGGACCTAATCAATATGGACATTAGTAATATGTAAGAACGAGAGTTCAGAATGATGATTATTAAGGTACTAGCTGGGCTTGAAAAAAAGCATGGAAGATATTAGAGAATCCCTTGCTGGAGAAATGAAATCCTTTCTGGAGAAATAAAAGAACTAAAATTTAACCAAGGTGAAATTTTAAAAGTCTTTTAATGAGATGCAATAAATAATGGAGGCTCTTACTGCTAGGATAAATAAGGCAGAAGAGAGAATTAGTGATAGAGAAGACCAAGTGATGGAGAATAAAGAAGCTGAGGAAGGATGCCTGGGTGGCTCATTTGGTTGGGCAACTGCCTTTGGCTCAGGTCATGATCCCAGAGTCCCAGGATCCAGTCCTGTATTGGACTCTCAGCTCCATGGGGAGTCTGCTTCTTCCTCTGACCTTCTCCCCTCTCATGTTCCTTTTTTTTTCTCTCTCTCTCAAATAAATAAACAAATAAATAAAATCTTAAAAAAAAAAAAAAGCTGAGCAAAAGAGAGACAAACAACTACTGGACTATGAGGGGAGTATTTGAGAGGTAAGTGATACCATAAGATGAAACAATATTAGAATAATTGGGATCCCAGAAGACGAAGAAAGAGAGGGGGCAAGGTATATTGGAGTAAATTATAGCAGAGAATTTCCCTAATTTGGCGAAGGGAACAAGCATCAAAATCCAAGAGGCACAGAGAAGCCCCCTCAAAATCAATAAAAATAGGTCCACACCCCATCATCTAATAGTAAAACTTACAAGTCTCAATGACAGAAAACCCTGAAAGCAACTTGGGACAAGAGGTCTGTCACATACAATGGTAGAAATATAGATTGGCAGCAGACCTATCCACAGAGACCTGGCAGGCCAGAAAGGACTGGCAGGATATGTTCAGAGCACTAAATGAGAAAAATATGCAGCCAAGAATACTATATCCAGCTAGGCTATCATTGAAAACAGGAAAGATTAAAAAAAACTTCCAAGACAAACAAAAACTAAAATAATTTGCAAACACAAAACCAACCCTACAGGAAATATTGAAAAGCATCCTCTAAGCAAAGAGAGATCCTAAAAGTAACAGAGCAGAAAGGAACAGAGACAATGTACAGTAACAGTCACCTTACAGGCAATACAATGGCACTAAATTCATATCTTTCAATAGTTACCCTGAATGTAAATGGGCTAAATGACCCAATCAAAAGACACAGGATATCAAAATAGATAAAAAGACAAGACCAACTGATATGCTGTCTACAAGAAACTCATTTTAGACCCAAAGCCACCACCAGATTTAAAGTGATGGGATGGAAAGCAAATTACCATGCTAATGGACATCAAAAGAAAGCTGGGGTGGCAATCCTCATATCAGATAAATTTATATTTTAAGCCAAAGACTATAATAAGAAATGAGGAAGGACGCTATATCATACTTAAAGGGTCTGTCCAACAAGAAGATCTAACAATTTTAAGTATCTATGCCCCTAACATGGGAGCAGCCAATTTTATAAACTAATTACTAACAAAATCAAAGAAACACATCAACAATAATACAACAATAGTCTCTACTACACCCCCTTTACTGAAATGCACAGATCATCTAAGCAAAAGATCAACAAGGAAATAAAGGCTTTAAATGACACACTGGACCAGATGGACATCACAGATATATATAGAGCATTCCATCCCAAAGCAACAGAATAAACATTCTTCTCGAGTGCACATGGAACATTCTCCAGAATAGATCACATCCTGGGTCACAAATCAGGTCTCAACCAGTACCAAAAGATTGGGATCATTCTCTGAATATTTTTAGACCACAATGTTCTGAAACTGGACTCAATCACAAGAGGAAAGTTGGAAAAAACTCAAATACGTGGAGACTAAAGAACATCCTACTGAAGAATGAATGAGTCAACCAGGAAATTAAAGAAGAATTGAAAAAATTCATGGGAACAAATGAAAATGAAAACAACTGTTCAAAATCTTTGGGACACAGCAAAGGCAGTCCTGAAGGAAAGTATATAGCAGTACAAGCCTTTCTCAAGAAACAAGAAAGGTCTCAAATACACAACCTAACCCTACACCTAAAGGGGCTGGAGAAAGAACAGCAAAGAAAGCCTAAACCCAGCAGGAGAAGAGAAATAATAAAGATCAGAGCAGAAATCAATGAAATAGAAACCAAGAGAACAGTGGAACAAATCAATGAAACTAGGAGCTGGTTCTTTGAAAGAATTAATAAGATTGATAAGCCCCTGGCCAGACTTATCAAAAAGAAAAGAGAAAGGACTCAAATAAATAAAATCATGAATGAAAGTGGAGAGATCACAACCAACACCAAAGAAATGCAAACAGTAAGACCATATTATGAGCAATTATAGGCCAGCAAATTTGACAATCTGGAAGAGATGGATGCATTCCTAGAGACATATAAACTACCACAACTGAACCAGGAAGAAATAGAAAACCTGAACAGACCCATAACCAGTAAGGAGATTGAAGCAGTCATCAAAAATCTCCCAACAAACAAGAGCCCAGGGCCAGACGGCTTCCCAGGGGAATTCTACCAAACATTTAAAGAAGAATTAATACTTATTCTCCTGAAACTGTCCCAAAAAATAGAAATGGAAGGAAAACTTCCAAACTCATTTCATGAGGCCAGCATTACCTTGATCCTAAAACCAGAAAAAGACCCCATCAAAAAGAATTACAGACCAATATCCTTGATGAACATGGATGCAAAAATTCTCACCAAAATACTAGGCCAGTAGGATCCAACAGTACATTAAAAGAATTATTCACCACGACCAAGTGGGATTTATTCCTGGGCTGCAAGATTGGTTCAACATCTGCAAATCAATCAGTGTGATACAATACATTACTAAAAGAAAGAAAAAGAACCATATGATACTCTCAATAGATGCTAAAAAAGCATTTGACAAAGTACAGCATCTTTTCTTGATCAAAAATCTTCACAGTGTAGGCAAAGAGGGTACATACCTCAATATCATCAAAGCTATCCATGAAAAACCGACAGTGAATATCATTCTCAATGGGAAAAAACTGAAACTTTTTCCTCTATAGTCAGGAAGTGGCAGGGATATCCAATATCACCACTGCTATTCAACATAGTACTAAAAGTCCTAGCCTCAGCAATCAACAACAAAAAGAAATAAAAGGCATCCAAATCACCAAAGAAGAAGTCAAACTCACACTCTTTGCAGATGATACAATACTTTATGTGGAAAACCCGAAAGACTCCACTCTAAAACTGCTAGACAGAGACATAAAATTTGTTAAAATCAAATATATGCAAATTTTGATATTTCAAATGTAACCAAAACAAAAAATAAGGTTATTCATAACCATATCAAAGCAAAAATCAAGAAACAGATAATGGAACCAATGTTCTATGGATGTTGAAAACACTTCACCTCTAATTTTTAACACTTCACATATTAAAAAAATGATCAAAATATACACACTCTGGGACCCCCTGGGTGGCTCAGTCAATTAAACATCTGACTCTTGATTTTGGCTCAGGTCATCTCAGAGTGGTGGGACTGAGCCCTGGGTAGGTCTCTGTGCTCACAAGAGAGTCTGCTTGAGATTTTATCTCTCCTTCTCCCTCTGCCCCATCCCTCCATCTCTCTTTCTCATAATAAATAAATAAAATCCTTGGGGTGCCTGGGTGGCTCAGTGGGTTAAAGCCTCTGCCTTTGGCTCAGGTCCTGGGATCCTGGGATCGAGCCCCACATCAGACTCTGCTGGGCGGGGATCCTGCTTCCTCCTCTCTCTCTGCCTGCCTCTCTGCCTACCTGTGATCTCTGTCTGTCAAATAAATAAATAAAATCTTTTTAAAAAATTAAATAAATAAACAAATAAATAAAATCCTTAAAAAATGCACAGGCTCTGGATAAATAAGCAAGAATAATTTATCATTTACTCTTGTGACATAAAAATAAGGCACACACCATTTCCCCCAATGTCCATGAAATATGTACAATCTGGATCATAATCTTGGCCACAAAAGAAATCTCAATAAATTATAATAAGTGGATGCTGAACAGGCTATAGGTTAAAGAAAATAAACCAAACAGAGAGTTTACAAAAGAAAACAACAAGTACTGTGTTGGATCAAAGATAATATAGACCTTGTGGTTAGAGACTATTTCCAAAATAGAGGAGGAGTAATATTCCATTGTATATATACACCATATCTTCTTTATCCATTCATCTATCAATGGGCACTTGGGCTGCTTCCACATCTTGATAGTTGTAAATAATGCAATAAACACAGGGATGCATTTATCTTTTTGAATTAGTGGTTTTTTTTCTTTTGGTAAATACTCAGTAGTAGAATTACTCAATCATTTGGTATTTTATTTTTAATTATTAAAAGAATGAGATCTTGCTATGATCTCATGATGAGATATTATGCTAAATTAAAGAAGTCAGACAGAAAAAGACAAGTACCATATGATTTCACTTACAAATGGAATCTAAAAAACAAAACAAAACAAACAAACAAAAAAAACCCAAAATCAGACTTTTAAATTCAGAGAACAAACTAGTGGTTGCCAGAGGGGAGGTCCAGGTGATGGAATGGGTGAAATAGGTAACAGTTATTAAAAGATACAAAGTTCCAGTTATAAAATAAATAAGTCACAGAGAGGAAAAATACAGCAAAGGGGATACAGTGAGTAATATTGTAATAATGTTGTATGGTGACACATGATTATACTTATCCTGACGAACACTGAATAATATATAGAATTGTTGAATCAGTACCCTGTACACCTGAAATGAATATAATATTGTATGTTAATTATGTTCAATTAATAAAAAGATCAATAATAAAAAAATTTAGCCTAAAAAACATGAAACCATCATAGCAAGGAAAAAAAGAGGAAGAAAAAGTTAAATAATGAAATGAGTAGAGATGGTTCAACATTAGGATATCTCCTTAGATAATTTAGTACATCAACAGACAAAAAGGAGGGAAAAAGCACATAAGTATATCCCTAAATTGTTTTTTATTATCAATTATAGTGGTTATTTTTTATTTCATTAACATATAATGTATTATTTGTTTCAGGGGTACAGGTCTATGATTCATCAGTCTTACACAATTCACAGCACTCACCATAGCACATACCCTCCCCAGTGTCCATCCCTCCCACCCCTCTCTTCTCCAGAAACCCTCAGTTTGTTTCCTGAGATTAAGTCTGTTATGGTTTGTCTCCCTCTTTGGTTTCATCTTGTTTCATTTTTCCCTCCCAATGATCCTCTGTCTTGTTTCTCAAATTCCTCATATCAGTGAGATCATATAATTGTCTTTCTCTGATTGACTTATTTCGCTTAGCATAAGACCCTCTAGTTCCATCCACGTCATTGCAAATGGCAAGATTTAATTTTTTGATGGCTGCATAGTATTCATATGTGTACACACACACACACGCACACACCACCTCTTCTTTCTTTTTCTTTTTTTATTTTAAAGATTTTTATTTATTTGAGAGAGAGAGAGATCACAAGTAGGGAGAGGGAGAGGAAGAGAAGCAGGCTCCCCACCTAGCAGAGACCCCAATGTGGGGCTCGATCCCAGGACCCCGGGATCATGACCCGAGCTGAAGGCAGAGGCTTTAACCCACTGAGCCACCCAGGTGCCCCCCACCTCTTCTTTATCCATTCATCTGTTGATGGACATCTAGGCTCTTTCCATAATTTAGCTATTATGAACATTGCTGCTATAAACATTGGTGTGCATGTGCCCCTTCAGATCACTACATTTGTATCTTTAGGGTAAATACCCAGTAGTGCAATTTCTGGTTCATAGGGTAGCTCTACTTTCAACTTTTTGAGGAAACTCTATACTGTTTCCCAGAGTGGCTGTGCCAATTTACTTTCCCATTCATAGTGTATGAGGGTTCCCTTTTCTCCACATCCTCACCAACACTTGTTACTTCTTGACTTTTTGGTACTAGCCATTCTGAAAGGTGTGATGTGATAGCTCATTGAGGTTTGGATTTGCATTTCCCTGATAATTAGTGGTGTTGAGCATCTTTTCATGAGTTTGTGGGCCACCTATTGGTCATTTTTGGGAAAATGTCTATTTAGAGGCCCTGCCAATTTGTAAATCAGATTAGCTTTTTGCTAGTGAGTTGAATTCTTTATATATTTTAGACATTAACCCCATATTGAACATATGATTTGCAAATATTTTCTCTTATTCATTAGGTTACCTTCTCGTTTTGTTGATTGATGCCTTCTGTTGCTATGCAGAAGCTTTTTAATTTGATGTATTCCACTTGTTTATTTTTGCTTTTGTTGCTTTTGCTTTTGGATCAAATACAAAATTCAACACCAAGACCATTATCAAGTAGTTTATCAACTATGTTTTCTTCTAGGACTTTTATGGTTTCAGGTCTTACATTCAAGTCTTTAATTCATTTGGGTTAGTTTTTGTATACATTATATTCTATTTATGAGGGGTATATAAAAAAATAAAACTTCTTCAGTCAAGAAGACTGAAAATAAAGGGACTGGAAAAGACACACTAAGCAAATGCAAAGAGTGTTTTGCGAAAAAACCTAAAATTAGAAGCAAATAGAAGTTATGTTGAAAAGCCTTACAAATAATGTAGGTTATTTCATACTGATAAAATATACACTTCACCAGACCATATTGTAGAAGTCATGATCTATAAGAAAATGTCTTTAAAATACTGAGGGGAATACATTACATGTTAATAAAAAATAAATTTTTTTAAAGATTTTATTTATTTATTTGACAGAGAGAGATCACAAGCAGGCAGAGAGTTAGGCAGAGAGAGAAGGGGAAGCAGGCTCCCCGCTGAGCAGAGAGCCCGATGCGGGGCTCAATCCCAGGACACTGAGATCATGACCTGAGCCGAAGGGAGCGGCTTAATCCACTGAGCCACCCAGGCGCCCCCAAAAATAAAAATTTTTTAAAAATAAAAATAAAATACTGAGAGGACATATTTTATAGCTAGATAGTGGCAGAGCTAGGATTCAGAACACCCCTCCCCAAACTTTCTAAATACCCCCTGAGCTCCTATCCTCCCTCCTGGCCAGCATTAAATAGCACACGATGAATCACTATATTATATTACTCTTCAAATATGGAGAAGCTGCAAAATCACATGTATTAGGCCACAAGAAATTAACAATTGACTATGAAATGAAAGAAAATCTTAAGGAACACTTTTTCTAACCATATTTGATAAGACCAGAACAAACAACCAGGACAAAGAAAGATCTCCTTCAATCCTATTCACTGAGAAATTTTCAAAACTCCTTCCAAACAGTCCTTAGTTCTTATTGTTGTTGTTGTTTAAGATTTTATTTATTTATATGACAGGCACAGATCACAAGTGGGCAGAGAGGCAGGCAGAGTGAGAGGGGTGGAAGCAAGCTCCCTGCTGAGCAGTGAGCCTGATGCGGGACTCGATCCCAGGATCCTGGGATCATGACTTAAGCTGAAGGCAGAGGCTTAACCCACTGGGCCACCCAGGTGCCCCCAAACAGTCCTTCGTTTAAAAAGTAAATCAAAATAGAAATTACAGAAGAGTAAGAAACAAACTTTAATGAAAACATATAAAACCACAGACATATAAAAACCAGATATACCCAAAGTGGCACCAATTCATGGCTTAAAATGTATTTATTAGAAAACAAGAAACATTGAAAAGTAAATTAAATTTTAAATCAAAGTATTAAGAAAAGATGTAAAGGTAACCCCCAACTGAAGATAAAAATGAAGAAAGGAAAAAAATACAAAAATATAATAAAGAACAGTAGGATTTAATTAAATTTCAGACAAAAGATAAAAATAATGGATTGATAACAATCAATAGGTGATTCTTTGAAGAGACAACAAAATGCAAAGTTTGATCAAGAGAACAAAAGAAAAGACATAAATAAACAATGCTGGGAGGAAAGAAAATGAGTTAAGGAAAGATTAAAACTGCAGTTAAAGAAAAGGTTAAAACTTTACAAAAGAAATCCTTGTATAATTTTCTACCAATAAATATGACAATCTAGGAAAAATGGCTACTTTTTAGGAAAATACGAATCATCAAAACTGAGCCTCAACATGAGAACTAAATAGAAATAAAAGTAATAGGTATGTATAATGTATTTCAAGACCAATCCTAACCCTGCTGCCTCCCCCACTACAATATCAGTTTCAAATAGTTTTATAGACAATTTCCAGCAACCCTTCAAAGAACAGATAATATCCATATTAAATAAACCATTCCAATACAATTTTATAAATTTTCAAATCACCCTAAATCATTTTTTAAAAAGATATTATTTATTTATTTGACAGACAGAGATCACAAACAGGTAGAGAGGCAGGCAGAGAGAGAGGGGGAAGCAGTCTCCCTGCTGAGCAAAGAGCCTAATGCGGGACTTGATCTCAGGACTCTGGGATCATGACCTGAGCTGAAGGCAGAGGCTTTAACCCATTGAGCCACCCAGGTGCCACACCCTCCATCATTTTAAGACTACTTTATTTTTGCTATAAATACCAGATAAATGAAAGTCCTCAATAATTAGCAAACCAAATTCAGCATGCATTAAAATGATCATACACCATGATCACATGGGACTTATTTCAAGGATACAAGGTGGTTCAATATCAGTAAAACAATCAATATGATACAAACTTAAATAAAATGAAGGACACAAGTCTTATGATCATCTCAACAGATGCAGGAAAACTATTAGATCAAACTCAATACTCATTTATGATAAAAACTCTCAACAAAGTAGGGTTAGAGGGAACATATCTGAACATAATAAAGGGCATAAAGGACGTACCAACAACTAACACCATGCTCAACAGTGAAATGTTAAAAGCTTTTCCTCTAAGATCATAAACAAGGTAAGGATGTCCCCTACCTTGCTACTTGTTTTCAACATAGTACTGGAAGTCCTAACTATAGCAATCAGACAAGAAAAAGAAATAAAAAGCATCTGAATTAGTAAAGAAATAAAACTGTCACTGTTTGCAGAAGATGTGATACTATATATAGAAAACCCTAAAGACTCCACCAAAAAACCTGTTAGATCTAATAAACAAATATGGTAAACTTGCAGGATATAAAATTAAAATACAGAAATATGTTGCATTTTCTATACGTGAATAACAAACTAACAGAAAGAGAAATTAAGAAAATGCTATTTACAATAGCACCCAAAATAACAAAATACCTAGGAATAAATTTAAACAAGGAGGTCAAAGACTTGTACTCTGAAAACTGTAAGACACTGATGAAAGAAATTAAAGATGACACAAATAAGTGGACAGATACACTAGGGTCATGGATCAAAACAAATTAATGTTAAAATTTCCATACTACTGAAAGCAATATAATTCCTATCAAAATACCAACAATATTCTTCACAAACTAAAACAAATAATCCAGAAATTTGTATGGAAACACAAAAGATCCCAAGTAGCCAGAGCAAACTTGAGGAAGAATAACAAAGCTGGAGGCATGACAATCCCAGATTTCATGCTATACTACAACAATATGATAATCAAAACAGGATGGTACTAGCACAAAAATAGACAGAAAGATCAGTGGGACAGAATAGAGAGACCCCCCCAAAAAACCCACATTTATACAGCCAAATAATCTATGATAAAGGAGGCAAGAATATACAATGGGGGAAAAGACAGTATCTTCAATTAGTGAGGCTAGGAAAACTGAACAGCTACATGCAAAAGAATGAAACTGGACACTATCTTACACCATACACACAAATAAACTAAAACTGGATTAAAGTCCTAAATGTAAGACCTAAAAGATAAGACTCCTAAGAGAAAAATAGGTAGTAAACTCTTGGACATTGGTCTCAACAATATTTTTTTAAAGTAAGCTCTATGACCAACATGTGGCTTGAACTAATGACCCCGAGATCAAGAGTTACATAATCTACCAACTGAGCCAGCCAGGTGCCCCAAATGATCTTAATGAGATTATATATATATATATATATATATATATATATATATATATATATTTGTATCTCTTTATGCAAGGGCAACAAAAGCAAAACTAAACAATTGAAAACACCTGAAACTAAAAAGCTTTTGTACAGTGAAAGAAACCATTTACAAAAGGCAACCTGGTGGAAGGGAGAAGATATTTGCAAATGATCTATTCACAAGAGGTTAGTATCTAAAACATAAAGAACTGCTACAACTCAACACCAAAAAAATAAGCAATCCAATTAAAAAATGGAAGGAGGACCTGAATAGACATTTTCCCAAAGAAGACATACAGATGGCCAACAGACAGAGAAGATGCTCAACATCACTGATGATCAGGTAAGTGCAAATCCAAACCATGAGATGTCACCTCACACCTGTCAGAATGGCAAGAATCAAAAAGACAAGAAATAACAAGTGTTGGTGAGGATGTGGAGAAAAAGAAATATTTAATGCACTGTTGGTAGAAATGTAAATTAGTACAGCCACTATGAAAAATGGTATGGAGGATCCTCAAAAGATTAAAAACAGAAATACTGTGTGAGCCAGGAATTCTACATCTGGATATTTATCTGAAGAAAATGAAAATGCTAATTCAAAAAGATATGTGCACCCTCATGTTCACTGCAGAATTGTTTAGAAAGCCAAGATATGAAAACAATCTAAGTTTCCATCAATAGAGGAATGGCTAAGGAAGATTCCGTAATATATATTATATAATGGAATATTACTCAGCCATAAAAAAGAAGGAAATCTTTGTCATTTTCAATGACATGGATGGACCTAGAGGGTATGACATTAAGTAAAATAAGTCAGAGAAAGACAAGTACTGTATGATTTCACTTACATGTGGAATCTAAAAAAATAAACAAATGAATAAACACGACAAAACAGAAACAGACTCATAAATACAGGGAACAAACTGATGATTGCCCAAGAGGAGGTAGGTGGGGGGACTAGGTAAAGCAGGTGAAGGGGATTAAGAGGTACACACTCCCAGTTATAAAATAAATAAGCCAAGGGGAGGTAGGGGCACCTGAGTGGCTCAGTGGGTTAAGCCTCTGCTTTCGGCTCAGGTCATGATCTCAGGGTCCTGGAATCAAGTCCCGCATCAGGCTCTCTGCTCAGCAGGGAGCCTACTTCCCCCTCTCTCTCTGCCTGCCTCTCTGCCTACTTATGATCTCTCTCTGTCAAATAAATAAATAAAATCTTAAAAAATTAAAAATAAAAATAAAAAAGCCAAGGGGATGTAGAGTATAGCACAGAGAATACAGTCAATAATAATCTAATAATTTTGTATGGTTACAGGTGGTAACTAAATTTACTCTGGCAGTGGTTTCATAATGTATATACATGTCAAATCACTATGCTGTACACCTAAAACCAATATAATATTATATGCCAATTATACTTCATTTAAAACAAAAAACAGAACCCAATAAACAAAAAGACAAAACAAAAGACACCAACTTGCCTGGGTGGCTCAGTGGGTTAAGCCGCTGCCTTCAGCTCAGGTCATGATCTCAGGGTTCTGGGATTGAGTCCCGCATCGGGCTCTCTGCTCAGCAGGGAGCCTGCTTCCTCCTCTCTCTCTGCCTGCCTCTCTGCCTACTTATGATCTCTCTCTGTCAAATAAATAAATAAAATCTAAAAAAAAAAAAAAAGACACCAACTTGCAAATTTAAGAAAGTCTAGAGACCCCAAAAAGGATAAACACAAAACAAAAAAACAAAATTTAAATATTTAAAGAAACAAACAAATCTAGACTTACTACAGTATAAGTGCTGAGAGAAAAATCTTAAAAGCATTCATAGGACAAATTCAGGAACCAGAACCAAACCTCAAGCAATAAACTTTGAAAAATGACAGTTAATCAACTAGTCAATCCATGAGTGTACATTGCTGGTGTGGTGGGGCAGGATGAAAAAATCTCCCCCAACTCCCACAAGGCAATATAGCTTTCTGTTGGAAAAACTGTGAAAGTTGAAAAAAAAATTAAAAAAGTTACTGAAGAGATGGAACTATGGTAAGGCATTAGCAGGCAAAAGTCAAGTCAAAAGGAGAAACCAGAGACGGAAGCAGGCACAGAGCCACTTTTGACTTGATGGAATGCTGATTCAAGGGAATCAGAACCTCAGGTTTGACAACTTTAAGGGGTGAGGGGGACAGAAGTGAAGTCTGGAGTCCACACAAGGTGGAGGGTCCAGCAGGAGTCCCGGCCACCACCACCACATCTTCCCAGTGAGAATGGAGTGCAGCGGGCAGCTCTGGAAAAACGTGGCTTCCCCCAGGTGCTCTCAGACCCAGACCTGTGTTAAGGAGTTCCTGGAGGCACCTGAATGTGGCAAACCAAAACTCTTTCCAAAGTCGTACCTTCATTGCAGTCCTTGATTTTACCTAAAAATAATTTCCCCAATACAGTGCTAGTACACAAAGACACTGAGCAAAAAAACCTTTGTGAACAGAACATTATGTTTCCCTTTTCTTTGTGGGAAGTGGAAAATGGTAACTTTTTAGTGGAGAAGCCTGGCAAACACCACCTTCATTCAATGATGAAGGTCAACTTCTCTGGTGATAAGTCAGGTTGGCATATATCCCCTGATGTGATGTGATGAGGAGGGCACTTCACCTCCTTGGTACACTCTCAGAAAACCCATCGGCCCAGGCTAATCCTGAGAAAATCATCCAGATGAATGCAAATTAAAAAGAAGTCTACACATTTCTGCAAAGAAGACATCCAGATGGCCAACAGACACATGAAAAAGGGAAATACAAATCAAAACCACAACGAGATATCACCTCACACCAGTCACAATGGCTAAAATTAACAAGTCAGGAAATGACAGATGTTGGCAAGGATGCAGAGAAAGGGGAACCCTCCTACACTGTTGATGGGAATGCAAGCTGGTGCAACCACTCTGGAAAACAGCTTGGAGATTCCTCAAAAAGTTGAAAATAAAACTGCCCTACGACCCAGCAATTGCACTACTGGGTATTTACCCTAAAGATATAAACGTAGTGATCCAAAGGGGCACGTGCACCCAAATGTTTGTAGCAGCAATGTCTACAATAGCCAAACTATGGAAAGAACCTAGGTGTCCATCAACAGACGAATGGATAAAGAAGATGTGGTATATATACACAATGGAATACTATGCAGCCATCAAAAGAAATGAAATCTTGCCATTGGTGACGATGTGGATGGAACTAGAGGGTATCATGCTTAGCAAAATAAGTCAATCAGAGAAAGACAACTATCATATGATCTCCCTGATATGAGGAAGTGGAGATGCAACATGGGGGGTTAAGGGGGTAGGAGAGAATAATGAATGAAACAAGATGGGATAGGGAGGGAGACAAACCATAAGTGACCCTTAATCTCACATAACAAACTGAGGGTTGCTGGGAGGAGGGGGTTTGGGAGAGGGGGATGGGGTTATGTATATTGGGGAGGATATGTGCTATGCTGAGTGCTGTGAAGGGTGTAAACCTGGCGATTCACAGACCTGTACCCCTGGGGATATAAAAATACATTATATGTTTATAGAAAAATTTTTTTAAAAATTAAAAAAAAAAAAAAAGCAGTCTACAGAACGCCTGACCAGTACTCTTCAAACTGTCAAGGTCGTGAAAGAAAAGGAGAGACTGAGAAACTGACACACCAGAAGTGAGTGGCGTCCTAGATTGGATCGTAGAACAGTGTATAAATGTTTATTAATAGAAAAGCCGATGAAACTGAAAAAAAAAAAAAAAGTCCAGAGTTTAATTCACAGTGATGTTACCAATACTGGTTTTTCAGTTTTGAAAAATGTGCCACAGTCATGTCAGAGGGATAATGTCACAGGAAATGAATCTGGGTGTGCAGAATGTAAAAGCTTTGTACTCTCTCTGCAACTTCTCTGTAAATGTAAAATTATTCCACAATTAAAAGCTTGTTTTAAAAAAAAGTATGAGTGAGAAACAGCAGAAACAACAGAAAACAGGGCCAGCTACAAACACCTCCCATGTTGAAAGTATTAGATACCAACCTAAAATTTCTTTAATCTGTTAGATCTTTTATAAAACCTTTTTATAAAAGAAATCTACAGCAAACATCGTCCATAACATGCAGTGATAAAAACTTTCCCTTTGGGATTAGGATCAGGATGGAATCATTGCCATCAGTACTGGGGATAGACTTGAATCCGCCATCTTAAGAGCTCAGGAGCTGTGGCTGAACACCAAGCACAGAATTCATCGTAACTTTTCCCCCTTACATGAATTATTTATAACAGAGGGCGCATCTAGCTTATGAAATCAATAGCATAAAAATTCTACACTGTAAATTTTAAGCTTTAATAAGATCGAGTCATCATAAACAAAGTTCAAAGACAAGGAGAGTGTATTTATAACTCTCAGAATATTTAGCAAATTCTCCTTTCTCGTTAAAGAAACGACAATCATGTCAACTGAGTAACACTGGACAATAAATGAACCAGCAATTTATGGAAGAGGCAAATGGCCAAAAAACACTGTCCAGCCTCCTGTGGAATCAGGAACATGCACAGTAAATCAAGATGTAACTTTTATCCACCACCTTTGCAAAGTTTGGGTGTGGGGAGAGGATTTCTCTCATTTGATATTGGCTCAGCTACTTAGAAAGACCATCTGGCAGGATATATAAACAAGTAAATATTAGTAACCTTTGCTTCCACAATTCCACTTTTTTGGTTGTTGACATGAGACGAATACTTGTAAATGTGCAAAAATATAAGGAAATAGGTGATTCTTATTATAGCTTGTTGGTAAAGCGAACAACTGAATATGACCTAAATGTCCATCAGTGGGGGCTGGGGAGGATGGTTTAAGACTTACGATATATCGATTCTATGGAACAGCATAGAGCTCTTAAAAAGAATGGAGTGTATCTATACGAAGGTGATTGCTAGGATTTTCACTCTTAAAATAAGAGAAAATGAAAAATGCAAAATGGGATATACAATATAATCCCATTTATTAAAAAGGCAAGTCACAATATGCATATTTAGGCAAAGAAGCTATATATAGAAATGCACAGAAAAAGATCTGAAAGGCTCTTCAGGAAACACTTAATAGGACCCAACTGGAAGTTGCAGTGGGGTAGGTGGGAAACGGGGCTCTTGCTCTTGACATACTTCCACTTTTTGTTTAAAATCTTATGAACGAGAATGTATAATGCATTTCTCTTGTAGTAAATAATAAAATGATTAAAATATTAAGTAATATTATTTCTGACCCATTACTAGAGAAAAAGATAGGATTTTCGCCCACTACACACCCTCCCCCCTTTTTTTGGGTCAGAGACACAATCCATTCCAGAACAGAAAATCATAGTCAAGATCAAACCCCTGAGCCTGCACTTCTCTTGGGTGCTCTGGAGCCTTTCTCCTCCTTTTAGGACGGGGACCCAGCCAGAGAGGAGCAGGGCCCGAAGGAGGCCTCTCCAAAGGATAGGTGTGAGCCCACAGCACCCCACGTTTGAGCGTAAGTCAGGTGTTGACTCTGATCTGCATATCTTCTCAACAACCTTCTTTGCGGTGAGTCACGAAGGGAGAGGAGGCCGGAGGGAAAGGAGAAAGTTCAGAGGTCATGAGGAGACAGCAAATCCCTGTCACAAGCCTCATAAAGGACCGGGACTTCAGACAGGCCTCCAGCTGAGCCGGGTGACCAAAAACAAAAAGAAAGAAAGAAAGTCATATGTGTGGTGGAAAGCTGGATCAACACCTCATTTCCTCATTACCCCTTCCTGCCCTTAGTATATTACAAGCCAGCATTCTTATAAACCAGGTCTCAAGTAGAGATTTAGTTTAGTGTCCCAAGTTCAGGGTCCTTAGAAAGACAGGAAGCAGTCCATGGCCAGAGAGAGACAGAGGCGAGAGGGAAGGAGATTGAGACTGACCTGGTGCTTTCTCCATCAGCCATCTTCCCCCTCTGGCCCACCTGGGCCCTGCCTGGGCCTCAAGTGTGGCCTCTGAACCCTCCGTCCCGTGGCCTGGTTCAGGGTGGCTGCGGGAGCCCAGAGCAGGAAGTTTGTGAATTGCCTCACACCCAGAGAGCTCCGCCCAAATGGGGAAAAGAGAAGTGAAAGTATCTCTGAGTTGCCGGGCATTGTTTCCTTCCTGAAGCTCCACGATGATTCTTAGGCCCCAAGACACAGAACAACAGGAATGGAGGCCGAGGAGGGACAATCAGGGCCCCGAGGAGCAGAGCCAGGCCCCAGGGGGCCACTTGTGGGCACAAAGACACAGAAACATCCATGTGTCCTCCCGTGCTTCCTGACTTGTCTAAGACGGTTTCTCAGTATAATGGGGTGGGCACGGCGGGGGATGGGGGTGGGGGGGGACTCCTTATTTGCCCCTTCCCCTCACGGACATGGCTGGGGGGCGAAAGAGGGAAAGGGAAAGTTCACATCTTCTCCCTTCCTGTGGGAGAGCCTGGACCCAGCAAGATGCCAGCGTGGGAACCCAGGACTGGAGAGAGCCCACATTCTCAGCATCCTAAACCAGGGCAAGTGTGCTTAGTGTCCCTGGAAATCCGCCAAAGGTAAGAGAGAAATCTGCAAGGCCACAGCCAAGGTGATGACGTTGGTTAACGTCTCAGGTGCCTGGGTTTAAAGTGTATTTCCCAAATTCAGTCCTGAGACACCTGAAAAGCAGTCAGTCACCAGGGTGCAGAGCAGCATCGGCTTCCCTTGGATGGACAGGGAGGTTGGAACCTACAGGACCTGGAAGCCAATGGGCAGGTGAGCCCCGTGGGGAGGAGGAGCCTCTGCCTCAGAGTCCTGTCTGTCCACAATGTCTCCTTCAGATGTGAATCATCATTCCACAAAGCCTGAGAAGTGACCCAGAAGACTTCATTACATTTGAAACCACCAGGGGAAGGAGGTTTCTATCCTGTTTCCATGGATATTCTGTCTTTCCCCCAAAGGGGTAAATGGCAGTCTGGCTGGGATTCCAGGTTGTTGACAAAGACTCCTTTACCCATGGACCAGGTGTCTATACCAGGAGCAGCACACACCTGGATCTCTCTCCCCCACTCTCTCTCCCGCTTTCCCTCTCTCTCTCCCACTCTCCCCCCCTCCCTCACTTGCAGGGGTAGCAGGACTGGAAGCTGAGGCAGTGTTGAGCACATCTGTCCTCTGCTTCTGGCCTCCATGGAACACAGATGACACCAGCCTTTTCTAGTGTCCCTTGTCTCTCTCCTTCTCTGTCCCTGGGCAGCAGACTGTCCCAAGGCCACCACCATACTGGGTATTGGCATATATGTGCCAGCTTTTCCGTGGGTCTGCATAGGGCACCTGCAATAGAGGTCACTGAGTGGCCGGCAGGGGTGGGGACATCTATGGGTGGCTGCTGCTGTGAGGAGCACTGACATCAGGGTGCTGTCCTCAAAGTAGCCCAATGCTGGACCTGGAGGCCTGGAAGGTGTGAGAAGCATGCTGAGGAGGGACTATGGGGCAAAGGACCCACCAGGGGACGGGCTCTGTGAATGTCCCCAGGAACAGCTTCTGTTCAGACTTTCATAGCAAGTCTCCAATTCAGGAGACCCCTGTGGGGACCAGAGGTTTGTCCCTAGGAACCCAAAGGTAGGAAGGCTTGGTGACAGCAGCCAAAATGGCCACTAGGGAAAGGACATAACAGCCTTCACACTTCTGTGGATGTGGAATCACAGAAGAACCTGGGATGTGAGTGGGAACACTCAGGCCCTGCTCCAATGTCCCTGAAAGGGACATCCATCAGTGGGACTCATCTGGACTCCCTAACCTTCCCTCCTTTCTGCAGAGACTCTGGTGGAAGGGGTGAGCTGGCTCCTTGCTGGGTCTCCCAGGGCTCATGGTGCCTGGAAAGGCTAGGTCTCTGTTGGCTTTTCCAAGGTCAAGTGCACAGGGACAGGACGTTGAGGGGGGTTGTGGGAGGCTGGGGGTGTGTCTGATTGATTAGAGCAGCCTGAGGCTCTGTGGATAAGTTCAGTTTGGGGGTTCAGTTTGAAGGATCCCTTTTTGCTATATACTAAGCCATGAGTCCCAATGTAGCTTTTATCAGGAAGAAAGCTGGTATTTTGAACCCCATCTATTCAGTTTTATACCGATCTGCCTGCTGGTGTGGAACTCAGGTGAGGGAAAGGGAAGCACTTTGAGAGGTAGGGGCAGCGTATGGGTACACATATCTTTCCACCAGTTCTCATCCACCCGTGCCCGGGATGGGTAAAGAGGCTCAGAATCCTACCCTCTTGCCATTGCATGGTCATAACCCAGTCATCCCGAACGGATTCTGTGGGTATTTGGCGACAATATTTCTGCGTTGAGGGGCTGAGGTGGGGGCGGGGCCCTTTTCCCACTAAACCAGAATCTCAGGGACCCCGCAGAGGTGGCAGAGGCGCAGAGGCACAGAGGCGCAGACTCCTGTTGCTGCCAAGTTTGTACAAGGCCAGAGGGATTGCTGGGGATGAAGTGTGAAGGTTTCTACAGGGAAGAGAGTGACTCCTTGGAAAGGGGGCTGGGAAGAGGCATGTGGGGAGAAGAGGAAGTGGTTAAGGGGCGTGGGTTGTGGGGAGTGACAGAGAACTCCCGGGCCCCTTGAGAAATACGTCTGGGCCACTTTCCGAAAGCCTGCACTCCCCTCTAGTGGTCACAGTAGGCATTGCAGTCTCCTTAGATCTGGCATCCGTCGCCTGCTCCGCCTGTTCTGGGAAACCGAAACCGGAAATTGTTCTTGTAACTCTTTAACCCCTCGAAATTAGTAGCAGGAGCGCCATTATTTCTTTCTACATGAAGGTTAACCAATTTAAGGATTGGGTCCTGAGATGATTTTGAGATGCACACATGGACAAGCTTCCGGCCTGGACTGGGAGGGTCCTCCACACCTGCTGACCATCATCTGGAGGGGAAGGGGAGGGAGACTGCTCTACCAACAGGAGCTCTGACTAGAAATGGGTGTGGCTGGGGAGACCTTGGACACTCCCAGGGCACCTGTGCCTGGGGCTGAGAAAGTCCCACGCAGAGGATGAGGTTGGCCTTCACAAACCAGCAGTTTAACAGTCCTGGGCCAGGGGAATTCCAACTAGAGTCTAATGAGCTCCCCCCTCCCTGCTAGGGCCAAGTCCTGTGCTTTTTCCCCGGCCTGGGGCCCGTGTTTCTCACATGTACAAGTACTGTGCTGGAGGATCCAGCACACTGGTACACAAGGAACATGTACGTCTGGCCAGGTCATCGAGTGGCCCCAGGAACACAGAGATATGCCCCTGAAGCTCTCCACCAGGCTCTGTGGGCCATCCCATGTCTCACCTTAGAGTGAAGTTTGTCAGCAACAGGTATCCTCCCAGGTCTCCTGGTCCAATGGTTCATGGTCAAGACCACAACCAGCATAGTTGTAAGGATTTCTCAAGACAACGACACTGAAGTTAAAACCTCACCACTCTCATTTGACTCTGGCTCATAAATTATCCTGGGGCATTAAGGGAATACAGGGAAAGTTCCCTGGAGGTCGGATGCCATTTCTGCAACTTCTCCCACCTTTTAAGAATGGCCGGTGGGCTCTGTCGTATAGGTGAAACCCTCCCTTCCATAGAGAAGGAAGACCCCTCTGCCTCTTCTGGGCATTCCATCTATAGTCTATGGCACCCCCACCCATGAATAATTTAAGGGTGGAAGGGAAACCTCAGTCTCCTGAAGGTGAAGCCAGGGTGAGGGGCTCTCATGTGTCCAAGAGCCTGGATCCCAGGCCAAGATGTGAGGACAATAATGGCTTCCTTGAGCTGTGCCTGCAAGAACCCCGCATCGGAAATTGTGTCCTTATCCCCTAGGGAACTTCAGCAGGTTGGGCCTGGATTTACCACTTGCCATCAGATGAAGGTATCGTGTAGGAATCCAGGGACTGTCTTGTATTTCCTGAATACACACGAAGTAAAGGCATCAGCCAGCTCCTACAGGGCACTTCCACCACACGCAGGGACACAAGATTTTGCAAAAACTTCAAAGAGTGGACATGTCCAAGGGCATGCTGAGAGCGTCTGCCACAGGCTCCGTCACTGTTCTCAGAGGCCCTGGGAAGTGGTCACAGACACCAGACAAGCCAGAAGCTGGGGCCACATCGCTTTGTAGCTAAGGCTCATGCGCCTGAGATCTCAAGGCTGGGGTCCTGCATCTTCCTCCCCATCCCAACACAGGCAAGCGTAGATGGGCCCTCGGAGATGGTGAGATGGAGTGTGGTCCTCCCTGCCTCTGCAGCAGCTCTGGCAGAGCTCAGGGCCACCGCTCCCCTGAACACTCCCCACTCTTGTTTCCAGTGAGATACAGGTGTGAATACTACTATGTTTGGTATGAACTAGTGTAGACTCTTTCTGTCCCACACATGGGACTCAGGGGAAACTCTGGAGGATGACCAGGGGAGAGAAAAGTCCTAGATTTGATGGAAAGTAGAATCAGTAGTTCCAGGTCAGATGAAAAATCTCAGACCCATGGGTCTGAGCAGCAGGACCTGCTGAAGTTACGATAAGAATCTGATTACTGTTTGGCACAACTCCTGTGTCCAGGCTGGGTTTAGATTTACTAAACTGGCAGCTATTCGGCACCTCTTGCTGGACTTGGAATGATCACTCACAAGGCCCTGCTCAGACACCACCACCACCCCCCAACCCCCGTTGCCTCCTCCTCTTCAGCTCAGACTAGTTCAGCCTGCTTTCACTTGGTCCCGGGCCATCAGCCAGCAATGTGGGGAGGGCTTAGACACTGGGTGTTCCTCTCTATGACTTTCTCTTTTCTAGCATTTCCCCCTTGCTACCCAGAAAGCTTAGGGACTCAGGCCTTCTTCCCTGGCTTTGCTGACCAGAGGGAATGTGGGATTTCTATCAAAGTTTTTGTTACCCCATGCAAGACTGGCCTGGCGACTCTGGGGCCAGATGATAGTAAACAGTAACATCTTACTTTGGCTGTTTCCTCTTGAGTTCTGACTTCCCTCCAAAGTCGGCCTGCTTTGGTTTACTTTTCAGAGGCCTTTGGGGATGGTTTTTTGTCCAGAGCTTCTAGCTGTTTTCCGCAAGAGGCTGGTTGGTGAGGAACCCAGGCTTGCAGGTCTAAAGCAGACCTCCTTATCCTCAGTCCGAAGCTGCAGGCCCGTCCTTCCCCCTCCCAGACCCAGCCATGCTTCTGTAGACGCCAGTGGTTCCAATGCCGCCTAGCCCTCGTCCAGCCAAGGGAGAGAGAGACACGAGTGTGTAATGCATGCATCAAACAGAAAGCACCCCTTGGTCAGCTGAGACGCAGCCAGAACTATGCCCGTTGTGTTCTTCTGTGCCCATGGGAACACAAATCTCACCTACTTAAGGAAGGTAGGGGGCTTGTTCAGTAAACAAAATGACAGAGCAAATGAAATGCCTGGGGGGGAAATGTGGATTATTCTAGAATTTCAGTTGGAGTTAATACTTATAGATCTATACAGATAAGACATATAAATTGTTGCTGAGAAGTCTAGATCTATACAGATAAGACATATAAATTGTTGCTGAGAAGTCTAAGACGACTTTTTTTTCTTTGTTCAAGGAGGGATCTTGTTTTTGTTTCAAAGGGCTTAATTTCAGCAAC
This sequence comes from Neogale vison, assembly GCF_020171115.1. NCBI lineage: Eukaryota > Metazoa > Chordata > Mammalia > Carnivora > Mustelidae > Neogale > Neogale vison. The sequence goes on along the minus strand of NC_058093.1, from coordinate 38,848,375 downwards.
CTTGTCTTTCCAAGGAATTGGGGCCACAGCCCTCCCTCTGCTTGCCTCCTGCACTAACTCCCCATCCACAAACTAGGAAAGAAAGGGCCCCCGACTGGATGTGTGTAAGTTAGTATTTGGCTTGATAGGAAACCCAGCCATGCAATTCAGTTCCTGGGCCCTGATTTCGGGCCTTCTGAAGCCTCACCACCTGGTTTGCTTAGAGAGAGCTAGAGAACCCCCTCTCTCCTCTCAGCCCAGCAGAGAAGGGGGTGAGCCCAGTAGAGCTGCCTTGGAGGTTCAGGCTGAGGGGTCCTTACCAAGAGCCTCAGGACCTCAGGAACACCAGGTCCTCCTACAGCTCCCAGGGCCATGGTACACTGCCCCCTGTACGGTCACGGCCAAGATCCCCAACATCTCAGCAAACAGCCTGCAACTGAGTCCAGGTAAACCGGACTGATGGGGTGAGAGGCTTAGTGTCCTTCATTGCCCTTTGCTGTCCTGGAGGGGAGGGGAGTAGACACCGTCCTTTCAAGCATGAAGACCATCTCAACCTTCATCTCCACAGCACAGGGCAGTGAGACCTCAATCAACCTGCTCCATTTGGCTGGGGGACCTCAGCCCCTCTGAGCAGCCAGGCATTGCCCTACCCTCCGTTAGACACAGGGCCTGCCGCGGAGAGTCGATGGGTCAGACTTCATCTCCTTGGCCATCCAGCCTCTTTCCCCACTTTCCTAACAGCTCCCAGTTTCCTCTGGGTAGACAACATCTCCCCTTTACGTGCAGGAGCAGAGCAACTGCTGATCAGAATCAGGCCCCTGAGTGAGCCGTACCCGTCAGCTGCTTTGGGGAGTTAGACTCTTGAGAGAAGTTTGCTATGGAGTTTAAAAAAAAGAAAGAAAGAAAGAAAGAAAACATTCCTTCTGTGGTGGCTCCTTGACAAGATGGCGGAGTTGTTCCTGGAGCTTGGCTCTGGGGCTGTTTGCAGACTCTGGGTCCAGCTTTCCTGCCCTTTCATTAGCCAGTGGGTGTCTGTTCAAAGAGTGTCTTTTTGTTCAACCTCCGTAGAGCTAGTCTGACTGGCAAAGAGCCCTAACTGATACAAGGATGTTTGTGAGTTATTTACTTACTATTTTCAAGACCAGAAACTTCTGAGGAGCACAGCAAATATTAACTCATTAATACCCATGATTCCACGAGCTACATACCACTTTCTTTATTTTACAGATGGAATTAGTGCATGTGGTTGGGGGATCAAGTCACGTGCCCAGGGATTCACAACCATGAATGACGCTGGATGGCCCCGAATGAGGAGCTAGGATTCCACCTCCTGTGCTGGCCTTGAGAACATAGTCTGTGTTCTCAAACACGAGGCTCTGCGGTCCCTCATTACAAATTAGAACCGTTCACAACACCAAGAATAGTCAATAAGAGCCAACTGCAATTGAGACTTAATGAAAAATAAAAGCTGTGATAAGGACGATATAGAATCATATTTACTGACATGTAACAGTGCCCATTATACACAAGTAAGTGAAAAATACTGATTAGAACACATTTTATTATTAAGACAGTATAACCATTGCCCCCTCCTAGCTGGTACTCACCCCACCCTCATCCCATTACAAAGCCTGGAAAATTTTTGATCAAATTGGTTTCTCCTTACCCGGAGAAGACTAACAGGCATTGCGCTTCTTCGTGGTAGAAGATGCAAGGTACAATAGCTTGGAACTTTAGAGGGGATGTCCTGATATGCCCCTCACAATTGAACCCCTAAATACTTACCTATATGGCTGTACTGGAATTCTTAGTAGGGCTTATCTCTCACCATCTGAAGTAAGAGTGATTCAACAAGAACACAACACTTTCTGCTTCTCAGATCTAATTTACATACTGTCATAGTGATGGTTAATTTTATGTGTCAGCTTGATGGACCAGAGGACACCCTGTTTAAACATTATTCCTGAATATGTCATTGAGGATGTTTCTGGATGAGATCAGCATTTTAATCAATGCACTCAGTAAAATCAACTGCCCTCCCCAGTGTGGGCAGGCACCAGCCACATCATTAAGGGCTTGTATAGAACAAAAAGGGGAGAAAGGGAAATTCATTCTCTGCCTGCCAGCTTAGTTGAGCTTGGATTCACTTTACTTACTCTCTTGGATTTTCTACTCTCTTAGACAGGGATTTACATGATCTCTTCCTCTGGTTCTTGGGCCTTCAGACTTGGGCTGGAATTATACCTCTTCTTTACTGGGCTTCTGGCTTGCAGGTGGCATGTCGTGGAGATTCTTGGTTCTGTTCCCCCAGAAGAGCCCGATTAATACAGTCATTGCTATAGCAGACCGATGTACTATATTTTAGTGACGAGGCAGACTGGGTTCCTTCCAGCCATGTTGTAACAGAGAACAGGAAAATTCAGATGGTCCCAGGGAAAGACTGTAAATATGGACTGCTGTTCAGTCTATGTGAACATGAACTTCTGAACTTCTTCTTACCCTATTTCCTACCAGGTGCGTTAAAAGCACTGGGTGTGGTGAAAAAATAATGAATAATGTTTTTGTGAAAATAAATAAATTGGAAAAAAAAAAGCACATGTAAAAGTTGCATAGTGTGTACACCATAAGCCATGCTACTCAGCTCTAATGAGGATACCACATCCAGAACAACAGCTGGCTCGGTCCTACAACTTAATTACAGTTATTTATTTATTTATTTTTTTATTTATTTATTTTTTGAGAGAGAGAGAGAGAGAGTGCACATGCAAGCAGGCTGGGAGGGGCAGAGGGAGAGACAGAGAAAATCTTAAGCAGACACCACGCTGAGAATGGGGCTTGATTCCATGACCCTGAGATCATGACCTGAGCTGAAATCAAGAGTTGGACGCTTAACTGAATGAGCTACCCAGGTGCCCCTTGATTACAAGTCTAGTAGCCATGAACCAAGTGGCTTCTACAGAGGTCAGACCAAGGATAATGAGGATACAACCACTATAGCCTTGAAGTCCTTGCAGGTGGCACTAATCTCGGTCATTCCCCAGCCCAGGAATATGATATTGCTTTTGACTATTTCACCATGGGAAATTTCAGTTCCAGAGCCTTTCACTGGGATTTTCTTAAGGCAGTCATTATTATCTCACAAGGCATTTTATAGGTTAAAGGACCAGTTCATCCAACTCTCATGTGTGTCCTGATTATATGCTCAGAACCTGGGGTGGCTCCAAGGATTGAGTGGACCCCTTGTGACATGGATATTACCTGACTTCCATATACTCCACTCTAACAAGGATCGTGTTGGGGCTTTGCCTCCCTAGAGTAGCATCAAATCAGATGTTGTTTTCAACAATCTTTGAAAGATCTATGTATTTTCCATTTTCTGACCCATAGTTCTAGAATAAAAGAACATCGATCATTTTGGTGAAGATCTGAAGAAATCACTACATGTATTATTTGCAGTTCTCATTTCCATCAGCAGGTTTTGGGTCCAAGAATTGACTCAGGCCTGGAAACTGGGCAAGGGATCTTGACTTTTCATTGGGGAAGCTGAACTCAGTTATCTGATCATCAATTTTTAATCTCTTTTGATGGTATATATGAAGCAATCTCCTTGTTGGCTGCCCATCTGTCTTGCCTATAAGAACACCATGTCCTATTAACTATCTCCAGAGACATCCATGGACCAGGCCCCCTGGCTGTCATTCCAACCTTGCTCTCCATTCCAGAAGTTACATCATCTTGCTCTGACAGTTAAATGCTGCCCTTAGCTTTTGTTGTCCACTCATTTCCATTGCTACTAGGGAATCCAGTTCTGTAAAACATGCCTACATTTTTCCAACCAACAGAGAGTGGCCCCTGCTGAGCATCCCAAGAATACTGGTGCCCCCCCAGCAGTGCACTGTCACCTGGTTAAGTCAACATCTCTGAGGCTTCCTGAGATACAGTCACCTGAAGGATGGGATTTCCAACTGCAGAAGGCAGAGCCATGCCAATTTCACTTTGCTTTTAGACTTCCCCGTTCCATAACCTGTCCCAGTAGGTCCAATATCTCTACTTCTGCTTTGTCTAGTGTGTACCCTGCCTTACAGCAAGCCTATAAGAGCCACCCAGGAGAACAGTAGAACCATCACCTTTGGCTCTTGCCAGGCTAATGAAGTTCTGTGGCACAGCAGAGTGCACGCATATCAACAATTCTCCTCTTTCCAGTTTTGCATCTCCCTTTCTTCATTTAGTATCCACTCCCAGACACAATCCCCTGGAACCTGCTGGTACACACTGGCCAGTCCCATAGCACCATTGGACTAGAAACCCTCTCTTCACCTAGCAGCTGTACTCAGGACATTCCCAGTCAGGGCGTGTGGAGGTTACTCTGCAGGGTCCTCATTCAGGGAAGAAGTGGGGTGATAAGGTCTGTCTCCAAAGTAGGGGCAGGAGTTCTCTTCTACAGGCCCAGTGGGTTCAGGGGGATCTGGAGTTCAGAGTTCTCATATACATATTCCTAGAGAGCCCCTTTCTGAGTTCCAGGGTTTCACTCCTTCTTCATTAGTACCCTCCCTCTGGCATAAGAGACCATCCTGAGCTTAGAATTCAGTCTTCTCTAAAGTTCTACTGTTCTTAAAATATTTGGGTCAGTCCCTCCATACTGTCTGCTTTCCAGCTGCACGTATGAGGATCTCTTTGTTTAGGTGGTGATTAACAGATTTAAGCCTGTCATTTATTCTTTTCAACATATTAGAGGCACTTAGCAATAACCATCAAAACCCATGGTTCTTAGTGTTACTATTTTTCTTTTCATAAACGTCAGGCCATCATATCAGCTGGTGTGCCTCTTCCCCTGGAGCTCATCCAGTTTCCTACAGGTGAAAGTTTGGGCAATGGCACTGTTATAACATCCCGGGAACTATCAACATTCCGCTTGTCACCATCTGGCTAAGCAGTGATCCAACATCAGAACTCCATCTTTAAGGCCCATTTGCTGGGACAGTTACCTGAAGTTGGGTTTCTTGGAAGCAGAGGCTGAGATAAAGTCTCTTTAGTAAGTGATTTATTATGAGAAGGCATAGTAGAGGGTGTTTTTCAGGAGAAGAAAGGAGAGGGAAGAAGGATGGCATGGTGGGAAAAACCAAGCATGGATGTGGTTCCAGCTAGAGGCTAGCTCTAGCTTGATCTTCTGGGGAGTGCATGAGCATGAATCACACCACACATTGGTCCCACCTTGGGGCTGGGGGCCAGCTCCCAGGTCCAAGAGGTGTTAACTCCAGATGAAGCTGGCATTGGCAGAACATGATATTTTGGGGAGGGGTGGCATCCACAGCCAATCCTCACAGCGGATGGGAGATGAAATTTCTGCCCCAAAAGGGAATTTTCCAGGATACCAACACCCTCTACTATGCCCGTGAACTGCTCTCATTTGTTTCTTCAATAGCAAACACTTCCTTGAATTTCCTCTCGAATTTTTCTTCCAGTCTAAGTCCCATTAGGCCAAAGTCATTGTACTGAAAAGAAAAAAATTTTAAGGACAAAAATAACAATCCTCATTGTCAGTGTTATTAGACACCTTGCAATCAAGAAGTTTGAAGACCCTTGTTTAAACACCTAAGTTACATTAACCAGGTGACACTTAAAAATTCATGCAGCTAAGGGTAACTGTTGTTTCCTAAATGCACAATTACTTCTCACTAAGCAGACAGGGATGGGAAATCACTGCTTACCTGAGACTTTGACTTATTTGGTTTGGATTGTTTATTTTAGTGAGACTTAGAAAAGTCATCTACGTTCTTTGCAACCATCAAGAGCTAGTAGTCTAACTACAATCAGCCATCTCCTTCTAGTCCTAGAGGACTTCTAGTCCTCTCTGGTGACCCTGTAAGACTACACACTCCACTCACATGCAAAGGAGTCTGAAATTGGGACTTCTAAGAGTTTCCAGTGAGTTTATCTGGGGAGAGATAAGAAGGGTGACATAACTTTAAGAAGCAATTCTCTCCTTGGGTTTGAAGCAGGCAGGACTCCACTGTTCTTTGGGGACACCTGTCACCTTGGAGCAAGGGAATGAGCTCTCAGGGGCCTGGGGTTCTGGTTACAGAAATAGCCTCTGACTCCTCTGACTCACTCTTACCCTGCTATGGTGAGCTTACGTCCTGAATTAGAAAAGTCACTCCTTTCCAGAACCCTTCCTTGTGCAGGCTTGTTGTAGGGTGAGGGAAATGTAAAACTTTCCAGGCACCAGACTATGAGGGCAGAGTGACTCAAAGGAAAAAAATGAAATGAAGGCTGGGAGAGCCTGTACCTTGTAAGACACCCTGTGGTTCTGAAAGATGAGACGCATGTCCTGCACGAACTCCCCTACTTGGCGATAACCCTGTTTATTCAACTTCTTCTTGATTTTGTCCAACCACATGGGTTCCTTCAGGTTTTGAGAAACCTCTCTAATCTGGTAAGAAAATAATATCAATGGAAGAGTTACTGGCATAGTTCAATGTCCCCAAATCCAGCAGAGACCCAAGGTACAGATAATGGTGGCTCATCCTGTCTCATGGGATTCAGATCACAAATTTCTCCAGCGCCTGTGTGAAGGGCCCAGAACATCACAGTGGCCTAGAAGTGTGGTTGGTTGTTATTACTTACATAGTAATAATATGGGATCTTCGAAAAAAATGAGCTCTCTGAATGGCAATAAACCTTCAAGAGGAGGAACTCACATTTCTGCAAAAGAGGAAGGCTGTGAATAAAAAGCAGTTTGGGTGGGAGGGGGGGTGTGGGGGGAAGCTGTTTGGAGACATTAAACCCATACACATGCCCAGGCAGAGACATGACTCACACCAGTGTTCTGGAAGTTTCCCCAAACATGTTTGGCTCTTGGAAACAGACATGTAATAACAGAGTTATTTCTTCCACAATCAAGTTCTGGTATGATTTCAGCATGGTTGAGACATGGCTTGGATAAATAGACTCCTTTGGGGTGCCCTTCCCCTCCCCCTCTACCTGTTGGACTTCTCACATGTACAGGATAAGGAGAAGGCTTGGGGATTGCACCCAACTCACCAACTGCTCCTCAGGCTGCATCTGTCTCTCCAGGGCCTCAGATTCCCCGTGACATGGCTGCCTTCCAAAAGACTCCATCCTGCAGATGGTGCAACTCCATGGGCTCCTAAGAGGTTGGGCATGAGTGGACAAGGGCCAGGGCCCTGAAAACAGACTCTGTTCCAATGGCTACCACTATCCTCCTTTCAGGCATGGCTGATGGACACAGCTGGGAGATTAAGGGGTGCCCCAGAGTCTCCAAGACCCCCAACCAGAACTTAAGCCCATGACCCTCCTCCCATCTACAGTGGCACCAGAAGACTCAGTGCATGGAGGGTGGTGTCAGGGTAAGTGGTGTGTTCTCCTTCCCTTGGCTGAGCTGCTGGGAGCACAAGACGCCCTGCCTGTAACACCCAAGTGTCAAAACTGGGCCTTAACCCCTTGTGACCCAGGTTTCTATCAGCCCATTGAGCCCGTGGTAAAAATGCAGGAACCAGACCACATATTCTGCCTTTTCTGCAAAAGCACAAAATGCAAACAGTTGATGTTCCCATCTTTGTGAATAGGGGCCTAGGCTAGAAAACACCTTGAAGGGATAGTAGCAGTATGAAGGCAAGGGATGCAGCCACCAGCCTCAGCATCCCAGCCTCAGCAAAGAACAGTATTATTTCCTGCCAGTGTCTTTAAACATCTCTCTGGACCATACTACTGGACCCCAATGTCCAACCCTGCTCTTTCTCTGCTTCGACACATAGGTTCCTCCTATTGAGGGGGGAAGGATTCCTAATCAGGGCCAGGGGACTTTATCTCACAAACCTCTCAGTTTCCACAGGTGGGATGTGACAGTGTTTATGAAAAGATCTCGAACAAGTATCACAGCAGAACAGCATTCCTCCACTCCGGCACATCTCACACATGTTGGAGTTTCCCAGCTAGAAGGTGAAAAAAATGTCCGTGTCCCTGGTGAGACCCCGACAGACCACCGCTACAGGAATCTAGAATTTGAGACCTTTGTGCGAACCTGCCTGGACACATCTAGCTTCTCCCTGAGGTATGAAGGAGCATCATGGGGTGGAGGCTTCAGAAAAAGTTACCATCTTCAGTGATGCTTGGGAGGAGGAGCCTGTGTGTCATGCCAGAAAGTCCTCCCTATAAAACCAGAGTATCTAACACAGAAAGACCAGCAGCAAAACAAGAAGATGGTTTTATAGGAATCTGAATACTATTATTACTTTGCAGATAAAAAAGTTCCCAAGAGAAAGTGCTAAATGTATTTGCCTATGCCACAAGGAAGACAGACTTATGGAAAGATGAAATTTTGAGAATTTAAAAAGATAGCATAAACCCCTTAATGTGGAAAGTGATAAAAAATGAAAAGACACTCATTAACAATATTTTGAGTCTTGTTTTGGGATTTGGGGTGAAAATACTTATGTTGAATGAATTGGGTTCTGGTTATTTCTTTTGTTTTTAAGAATGGCCATGTATGAGGAGGTGCTAACCCCAATGAACATCTAGCCAAATTCTCCCATTCAATGTTCCAGGGGATCCTCAAGGATACCTCCACTGGGGCTGAGACTGCTCTGGCATGGAGCTGTGGGGCCATTTTTCTTCTCATCAGTGCAGGCACTCATAGATTACTGTCATCAGTCTCTAGGAAGTGATGACCACTCTCCCCAGAAGGACAATGAAATAACAAATTCAGCCAATGTTTAAGAATCTGTCATTTGTATACTTCTTAACAGATACATCTGTTTGATTCTTAGTCCAGCTGCACACTAAACTCATCCAGGAAGATTATGTAAAATTCTAAAATCCTGGTCCCAATGCCAGAGATACTGAATCAATTGGTCTGGGTGGGCACAGCCATTGGTGTTCTTTTTAAATTCATAAAATGGGTAATTTGTGCATCAGAATCATTTGGGACTTTTAAACAATCCTAATGTCCAAAACATGGCCTAGATTAAATAAATCAGAATTTCACAGAGTGGAATCTAGGCAATGTTATTTTTCAAAGGTCCTCAAGTGATTCAGTGTTGAGTTAACCCAAGTTGAGATTTAGCCTGGTTATTAGGCATGGGGATATTATAAGTCAATGTTGAACTGGACCATAGTATCTACCCCTGGAAAGATTATGAACAGGGGTGAGGGTCTATGTCTATCCCAGACAAGCCACACAACACTGGAATTGAGGGCTGTTTAGATGATTGAAGACTCCCTCAGTTGGCCAAGTGTCAAAATCAGTGTGGATAAGATCTAAATCTTGTTGGGGGATTGCTTTGAAGGTATAGTGTACACAAACCCATCCGAATACCCCTCCTCTGTTCAGTGTACTGTGTCAATCTTACTGCTTGATATCCTCTGTGAATGCTTCCCCCTGGAGTTGTACAAAGATGACTCTGATTCAAAAGTCTATTTTGATGCAATGAAAGGAATCAAAGTATGATTTAGCATAGAGAGAGCAATCACCCATAATTTTGACAGAAGTTATAGCAGGTAGCCATATGGGACCACGTGGTCCCATATTGTGGGGATTGTGTGATTGGCTACGTGGTGATGGTTTCAGCCCTCACCACCTTAGCACCTTGATGGCTCCCTTGAGATTGGAGACATGGCCTCCAAAAAAGACCACTTGCCCTGCATGCACTTGCCTGCAGGACTCATAATAGGGTCTACCCCCTGGAATCATCACCAGCTTGGCCAAGCCTGTTCTTTCTGGTGGATCTTAGCTCTGCCTGTACCTTGGAGTGGATGTTTGTGATTTTCCTTTCCTCCCCTATTGCCTTATTTAAAATGCTAGTCTCCCAAATTTGCTCCTTAACCCTAATCTGCTGGCCAGCTCTAGCTATTACCACTTTAGGCCCTGGTTCTAGAGACCCCAATGGTCTAAAGCTCTGCCTCCCATACTCACTTTCAAGGGGAAATGAGGAAACAGGAAGGTTTCCCTGAACAAATAGGAAAAAATATTTTCACACAGAGACACAAACTCCAGAACCACCTCCCTGGTATGGGTGCTGCATCTGCTCTTCTCCACTCGTCACACACAGTGACACACTCCAACTGAGTGTGAGCATGCTTCAAGGAAACAGCAATGACAGTACATAGAGGAACAAGGCCTCGATTATTCTGGGGTTAGAGGTGTAGTACTTACATGAGGGTCAGCCAAGATATTGTCATGAGGCTTTGGTATTTTCTGTTGAAAAGAGAGAAAGACTGAATGACAATATTGAATGCAAGGATTGCATCCATCCCTTATTCAACAGCTATCTGTGGAGGAATTCAAGCCACAGTCTACCCATTATTTCATACTTTTTGTACGGACCTATATATCTACTTGGAGAATAAAAAGTACCAAAATACCACTGTTTGGCCCAATGCAAATTCAATTTCCTGGATTTCTGACCCAAGGTAGACCTTTATAAAACCAGGCAGGGAGTCCAGCCCTGATTTCCACAGATGGAGTTGGAGAAACTCCACTGGTTCTCCTATTTTGAAGAACCCTCAGGCATTTTTCTCTATCTTAGAGAGTATCATCCCACCAGGAAGAGGTGCAATGGGAGAATCAGGTTGAGAACTCATCATCAACAGCCCCCAGTGACCACAGGACCCAGAGTCCTGGAATCCATGGAAACATACCAGAGAATTGCACTGACTTTTGCAGTCCTCTTAGGGCACAGCCTCAAAGATAAAATGTGCCCAAGTTCCCCATTGTGGCAGCTTTTCTTCCAGAGAAAAGGTCATCCTTCTCTCTCCTCCCTCCTTTTCTTCCAGAGAGAAGGTCATCCTTCTCTCTCCTCCCAAAAAGATGTCAGCTGGGAGACTTTTCAGAGGTAATTGATTATCACTCACTAAACTTACAGTGCTTTTGCATATTCAATAGAATGACCAGGCATCCTTCCCTCTGTAATGTGGTTTTTATCTCCAGCACAGAGCATAGTAGTCATAGACTAGTGTGATACATGGGACAATGACCTGAGAAGTGTCCAGTCATTGCCTATCTCTCTGGGTGACCTAAAATCTCCCACCCCTCCCCAGGTTAGAATTTGAGGTTGAAATAATCCTTGAGGTCAGGAATATTGTTTCAATCAACTTTAATGGCCATTAGACATTTAGTATGGACTTGACAATTATATGTTGAATGAGTAAATAAGTGAATATTACTTAGCTTAGGAAAAGAGATTACTTGCTATCTCTTAAGAAATATTAGTATACAATATACTGGAGGAATATATTATTTTGCAACACTGCAACTATCACCAAAAGATATTAGTGGCCCTTGTCAGGAGCCAATAAACTATCATGTGATATCAAGAGTGATACTGAAGTTTCTGAAATCCAAGGGGCTCCAACAGCAAAAGAGATTCTGGGAGGCACAGAGGACCCATTGGGATAATAATGAATTGTAAGATCTTCCATTCTGGGGAGTTCATGGAGAGATACAAAATATAGAGGCGGCTGAAGCTTGTTGTAGGAAAGTATTGCACCCATGTATAAGGGTAGATACTGTTGATAAGAAGTTGCCAGCTGACAAGGGTAATCTGACTAACTATTTTATCTTGTTTTTTAAAGTTTATTCTAATTTCATTTTTTAAGTAAGCAGTATGACCAACATGGGGCTTGAACTCATGATCCCGAGATCAAGACTCACATTCTCTACTGAATGAGCCAGTCGGGTCCCCCAAACAGAGTAACTCTTGACATCTGGGAAATGATACAGATGCTGGTCTTTAATATACTAAATTGATCAAATAATAGTTTCCCTTTAGGAAATCCAGTGGATGCAATGTCCCAAGGACTGAAAGTTCAAATGATCCAGAACATCAGAAAATCACATTCCCAGTGGAAGATGACGTTTCATTGGCCAGCTAGGCATGGCCTAGCTTAGAAGTCTATGAATATCTTAGATGGCCATTCTTACTTGAAGTATGTGAGAATGACACTTCTTTTCTCCCCCTCTTTCTTAAGTTCTTGTTCATACTCGATCTTGGAAAATCCATCACCTTGTCCTGAATCTACACTACACTTAACCTGTTTATTTGTTGTCTACATAGACTTCTTCTATAGAGGAAGAAACCATTTTCTCAGATAGAAAAGAGGTCTCTACACCCCCCCGATGTAGCCAAAAGGGTAGCATCAAAGTAAACAATTTTCCAGATCTGCCCCTCCCATATGATACATCAATCTCCCAAGAAGTTCTTTCTCAACAGCATCATCCTCAAGACAGGCAAGTAATTTCCCCTGAGAAAAAAAGGTCTGTGTGTACTTTTTAATGAAAGGTGAAAGGGGATGAAATGAATTAGAAAAGAAAATATGCCTTTTGTTTCCTATCTCATGAAATGATTTGGTTTTGTCTATGTCCCAGAATGGACTATCTGCTAGAAAGGAGTTGTCTGAATCATTTAATGAAATCACCATTAGATTTCATTAAATTGGACAATAGTAACGATGATTTAAAAAATCTGTATTTGAGTTGAAGATGACCATTTATCACCATTTCCCCCCTAAGATTTATTTATTCATTTAAGAGACAGAGATAGAGTGCATGAGCAGGGGGAGAGGCAGAGGGAGAGAGAGACAAACAGACCACTTGCTCAGTGGGGAGCCTAAGATGGGGCTCGATCCCAGGACTCTGATATCGTGACCTGAACTGAAATCAAGACTCAGATGCTCAACTGACTGAACATCCAGGGGCTCCAACCCTATCTTACTATGAAATTTTTTTGTATTGCATAGTCATGTTTGCTTTTACAACTTTGACACCCTTACAACATCTGCACCTACAGTTAAAGCATATATATGAGATCTGTTTTGATGACTCCTTATCATCTCTACCTCAAATGATTTATCATTCAAAGAAGATCTTGTCTTTTATACAGCATAATGTTCGAAGTAGCAACTCTGAAGTCACATGCCCCCCAAAAAAGGGGGCGGGGGTTGGAGGAAGCAGAATTATAATTATCCAAATGATTACTATAAATAATTGTGCACACAACATCAGTTACATGATGAGAACTTATAAAAAGTGACTAATAATCACCTTTCTTCTCCCGAAATATTTTCTTGGAGGATTATGTAGAAGTCCTTTCTGAAAGATAAAAAGATCCAAGTTTGTGGCTAGCCTATGTTTCTATTTTGTAAGTCTGGCGCTTCCAGCCTCCTCCCATATATTTCTAGCTGGATGTCCCACTGCCAGATCAAAGCCAGGGTGGCTAAGTGAAAAAATATCTCCCTCTTCTCAGCTGTACTTCCAGAATTCAATCAATGGTTAGAATTTCAAGCATTGGAAAGTCATCTTTGGAACATTTTTCCTTTCTCTTGTCTTTTTTCCCAAGTTTTAAGAGGTTTTCCTTCATCTCTTTGACACCTCTCACTTCCTTTCCATTCTCACCAATGCCACTCATGCTGAATCCATACACCAGGACTATTCAATCAACACACATTTATCCCATGTGTACTGGGTATCAGACATTCTGGACAATCTTGGACACTTAAAGATGGACAAACCCTAGTGGTATTTTGAAAGAAAAAGAGAATGCATGGAAGGATAAGTATAAAACAGTATAATAAGGGTCTTAGTAGTGGGCTCATGGAGTCCAGGGAAGGGAGGACCAGGCCAGGTTGTTCAGGGACTATTCAGAGAAGGGAGACATTTGACATGAGCATTGCAAGTTGCATATAGGTATCTTTGGGCTGAAAGACACTGAAATCATTTCAAGCCCCCAAGATTGTCTGAAATATTGTTTTAAATATGTCATTGCATGCCTCAAAAGACCTCACTTATTTTTCATTGTCTATATTATGAGTTTAAACTCCTTAGGCTGACATTAAATCCTTCGTAAACAAACCCCATTGATGGATCACCCCTTATCATACACAGCCAGTCTACCCCAACCCACAGAGCTACTTTTGTTGTGGTTCTGGTTTTTATGCCATTCTTTTTCTGGAGCGTCCTCTTTCCATTTGTTTGGCTGTAGACAGTCTTGTTTCGGTGCATGAAATTTTCTGCATGCACTTGGGTCACAATGACCTCTCCCTCCTTCAAGCTCTGGCCTCTATCCAGACAGAGCCCCTTTATAACATTAATGTGCAACATTATAGGGAGGTTAAGAATGTGGGGCATCTCTCCCTGGGTCAGCAGATAAACTCAGGGGCATCAGATTTTTAGCTATAACTCAACAAAAATTTGGTGAGCAAATAATGACTGTACAACAAGGAAAGTCACATCTACTCCAGTCCTTGGAATACCTCCATTAGCCATCGTAGGGGCCTCCCACCACAACGCACACTCAGCTTCCAGTTCTTTGATCTTTTGTGGCCTCCTTCAGCTTCAAATTGCTTGGGGGTGAACCATCTTCCATCCTCACTCTGTATACACTTCACCAAGACTCCTGTAAGACCAGGGTAAGTTGAGCCTCAGTCCTCTTTGTCTTCAGAACTCAGATGATGAGCTCCCACCACAATGCATCTGGAACTGTTGCAGCCAGCGCGACAAGAGGGAGTAGGGTTGAAGGATAGGAGAATGAAGAAAGGGAATGTGGGGAACAGAAGGGACACAGGCGAATGTGTCAAGCAAGTGCCAAAGTTTATTTTGCAGAGTTCTGATTTATACCACACAGTAAGGGAATCACCTCCTGTACATCTGGTGCTAGTTTCGATTTTGGCCTGAGAGTAGCTGGCCATGCAGAGATATCAGACAGCCTTGACCTTCGTGGTTTGGACACCTAGGCCATAACTCAATATTCACAAAACACAGGAGCCTTATTAGCTTAGTCTTGAGACAGCAGCTGCAATGGCAACAAGCCAAACCTTACAATGTTCTCATAACAATCACCAGGGAGACACGGTGGCACTCTAGCTCGCCACCTGTGAAGGTCCTCGGTTGAAGAGGCTCCCAAGAACTGTTGTTTTATTCGGTTAACCCCTTCTAGGCATGAGGCCCTCAACATGGAACCACTCAATTTGGGCTCAAGATTTATAGCAGGAGAGTCTAGCTTCCATTTTCAGCCTTTGGAATGCCCAAATATAGCCTGTAAGACCCCTTAAAGGAGATTTCCTGCCTTGGGGCAACATTTCTTTAAAACTTTGTACAATAAAAGGTGATAATTACCATCAAAATCAACCTTTTAAAAGTATTTCAAAATCATCTACAAAGGAAAAGCACATGAACCTGAAGAGTGAGAGGATCTCAATTTGCTGGGGACAGAGAACAGACCAGTCTCCAATAGCTCTTGGGACAATGTGAAGGAAGAACCTCAGGTTGATACTGAGCTTAGAATGATATCACCTATTAGTGATTCTCCACTGCCTACAAATAAAGTTTAAATTTCCTAGGACAACATAGCTTTTAAGACACCTCTTCCGTTAGTTCTTCAGATCCTCACAATTTTCCACCAAATAGTAATCTCTTCTGAATTCCCATTGCACTTTTTTTTTTCCTCCGAATTTATTTATTTTCAGAAAAACAGTATTCATTATTTTTTCACCACACCCAGTGCTCCATGCAAGCTGTGCCCTCTATATTTGTAGGCAGTGGAGAATCACTAATAGCTTTGAAAAGATAAGGCTGCAAAGTTAACCAGTTGAATGAACAGTGCCTGTCAGTAAGATGGTGCTTATTATTATATATATTGGACTGGCGACGGGAGATCTGTTAGATAGATTCAAAGAGAATAGACTTTGGCTTAGATTAGAGGGATAGAGAGTTTAGATGACTTGGATGATGGTTTCTATTTATAAAACTAAGGATGTTGGGAGGGGAAATGTGTTTGAGGTAAGGTAAGGGAGAAGTTGATGTGGAGGTGAGTAATTTTGGAGTTTGAGTTGCTTGTGGAACTCTCCGGATGGCTTCATTTAGCATAAATTTGCAATCTTCGGAGATTGAGGTGATAGATAAGTGAAGTCCTGAGGATGAGTAAGATAATAGAGCTTCATTGTTTAGACTCTTGCACTCTTGAGATAGGGCTAGGATGACTGAGAAACCAAACCTTTAATTTCATTTCAATTAATTTAAATTTAAATAGCCACATGTGGCCAGTGGCTACTGTATTGGAAAACACAGACATAGAACATATCAAGAGTGGCAGAAAGTTCTGTTAGACGGTACAATTACTACAAAGAATAGGAGGCTTAGGATGAAGCAGAAACAGGTTCCAGAGAAAATTGAGAATGCTGCAGTGGCACAGAAGCCAATACGGAGGGGTCACATAAAGGTATCAGAGGATAAGCATTGAATCTGAAGACAAGGGAATCATTGGTTATCTCAGAAGAAGGAGTTTCTCTAGTGTTATAAATATGAAATCAAATTTTGAAAGAGTTGAGAAATGTAGTAGTGGGTAGTAGAAGTCAAAATGTAACTATTTTGTACCCCCCCCATTTGCTTCTATTTTTTGTCCTCACAATCATTTGTAGGAGGCCTTTAGTACATTTTTGTGTCCCCAGTACACAACCAAGACTAGGTAGGCAGGCAGGCATCTAGGGATGGAGGCTGCAAAGTGAAAAGCAGCAACACAGCACCAACACGAAGCTGGACAAATTGGAAGAAAGTGTTTAGTATGGAAGATTTTTTAAAAGTTGAGCTCTTGGAGAATAGCGCTCCTGAAATGGAATATTTGACTGTCCAGCATGGTGGCTGAATTGGTGCTTTTTTGGGCTATTGGGAAATCTCTCATAAATACTGAAATTGCAGTGTTGGAAGCTGTGTTGTAGTTGTTGAAGCCACGTAGGGTATGATGGTTGAACATGAGGGATGTGGGAGATGGGTATGTGACATTTTAAAAACTTGATTGTAGAAAATTTCACGCGTATATAAACAGAATAGTATAATAAACCCTAAGTTACCCAATTAAAAAAAAAAAAGAATGGTATCACCTGATTCTGAAGCCTTTATTACATTTTTTTAAATCCAGTGTAATGGCATTATTAAGCAGAGCTTTTCCCTTCCCTGAAATCATGGATAGCTGATATTAAAAATAATTTTGAAATGTTACCCAGTGGAAAATTAAGCTATGCATAAAAGATAATCATATGCTAAACAGCATTTCTCAATAATTGGGGAAATGCAAATCAAAAATATCATGAGATACCACTTCATACCCAATAGGATGGTCATATCTAAAAAATCAGACAATATAAAAAAGAAGTCAGACAATAACAAGTATTGACAAGGATGTAGAAAAATTTGGGCTCTCAGACATTGCTGGTGGGAATGTGAAATAGTGAAGCTGCTGTGGAAAACATTTTGGTGCTTTCTCAGTAAGTTAAATGTAGATTTAGCATGTGATCCACCAGTTCCACTCCTGGGTATATAACCAAAAGAATGGAAAACATTTGTTCCCACAAAAACTCACACATGAATATTCAAAGCAACATTATCCATAATAGCCAAAGAGTAGAAACAACCCAAACTAATGAATGAATGATGTATATGGTATATTCACACCATATGAAATATATTATTTGGGGAAAAAACGGAGCACCAATACATACTAACACATGGATGAATCTCAAAAACATCATGATAAGTGAATAGCACAGTCATAAAATGGCACATATTATATAATTTCATTTATATGAAATACCTAAAATAGGCCAATTTATGAAGGAGAATATAGATTAGTGGCTGCTTAGGGCTGGGCACCGGGATGAACTGGGAATGCGTACCAACTACAAATAGATGTGGCATTTGCTTTAGTGGGGGATAGACACATGTTCTAAGATTAGATTGTGGTGATGGCTGAATAATCCTGGGGAAACGCAAGCAAAATTCAACATTGAATTGTACACTCTGAGAGTTGAACTTCATGATATGTGATTATATCTCAGTTAAGCTGTTGAAGTATCTTACATTGATTATGTAAATTAATTCCTCACAGCTATACTGTGAGGCTCTCCAGTTCTAAATTCTGTGGTCTCACCGCATCCAGCACCCTCTCCTGGTGGTAATCATCCATAAGGGAGGAAGGATATGAAGATTGAGGCTGAGGGCCTCTTCCCTTTTATTTCTGGTTCACTGCTCTTTGGTTCTTTGGGCATTGTGGGATGATCACTTAATATGTATTCTGGAAGTATAAAAATGTCATCTTAGGGATCCCTACCTCCTTTCCTCAATTCCTTGAATGTTGTTTAATCCACATGGGTAATTCCATACTGTAAATCAAGTAGACCATGGAACCTACCTTGTTTCAGTCTCTTCTTATATAACATCCCCTTCACCTTACCACAGGCCACAGGAAGTATTTGAGAGTGAAAATTCACACTATCATCTCTGCACCTTCTTGACCCTGAAAGAGAAGATTTCCTCATTCCACCTCATTTGCAAATGCACATGCACCTCTCTAACCTTGTGGATTTTGTTCTTGTAAAATACAGAGGTGCTTAGGGAAGTCCATGCTACAAATCTCTAGCATCAAAGGCTTTCTTCCATGATATTTTTGATACATAACTATAGAATGTCTACCTCCATCTTACCCTTCAAATCCCACACAAACCAGAATGCTTTTATAGAGAAATAAGTCTTCAATAAAACTGCCTTATTCCCAATCTAGTAAGCCTTGCTGATTCTTACATGACAATGAATTCTTATATGAAATTCTTGGATTTCAATTTCAATATAAGAAATCAAATAAATTCTTATATGATTCTTATATGAAACACACAACAGCTGCCTTGTTCTGAAGGGGGGTCTCCAGCGACATTATTTCACCACAGTCAGGTAGCTGGAAACAAAGTGAGAGACTGTACTTATGTCTCCCTAGTTGAGATCTGACTCACTGAGCAGAGAGAGGGGAATGAATGACAGGGTAACCCAATGGAGATGATGTCTGCCTTCTTTTGTTTTTGTCTCCGTCTCTTGTTCTTATTCTTGTCTCTGCTTTGCTTCATTTCTCCCTCACTAAAAGAGGAGCTAAAAGAGGAGCTCAGGAACTCTAGAACAATCTGCACACTGCAGAAGGGGAGGTGACTGGCGACCTGACTCTGTGGAAGTAAGGATGAAAGGTCTTCAAAGTAACTAACTCAAGGAGGATGTGTAGTTGATGCTGCCCTTCCAGCTGATGTTTAGAACCATGATGGGAGGAGGGAATGTCTGTGGTCCAGTGTTGAGCTGGGTAGACTATCAGAACTGCAATGGACTGAGAATTATTGGCTTAATTTTCTCTCTTGCTTTGTGCTCAAGTGACAAGTCCAAGCACACACAATCAAAAGTAGAGAAAGGCAAAGACTACTGACCATGACTCCAGGCTACCTGCAGTGTGCAACCTGTGACTCTCTATGTAGCAAAAGAAGGATCAACTAAATAATGTGGGTTATATGGCAACAGATGATTTCCAGCTCAAAATTTGTCAGTTCAGTAAAGACGGTGTCATTACACTGGCCCCTGGACCCACAAGGTCTGGTCACCAAGTTACTTGTTTGTGGGATTATCTTGTTTCTCTTCCTGATGTATTTTGAAAATGACCCAAATTACATACATCTTTCAATAGTTAGTAAAGCTATAACGCAATTAGGGAAATGGGTTTATTACTAAAATCACAGAAACCAGGAAAGCACAGGAAATTAGCTGTTTAGTTATTGAAAGTTATTCCCCTTTTCTTCTTTACCTCTTGACTGGAATCTTTTCTGTGGGGCCCTTTCACTATGAGTTCTGCCTCTCCTTTTCCCTGATAAAATAGAAAAATATAATAACAATCACAGACATGCAGTTGCATTGCATATATTAGTGCTTTTCAAAATTTCCATTTAAGTATAATTTCCCCAAAGCCTGTCTAATGGATAAAGAAAAACATATAATCCCTAGTGTTAAGATACCAAGAATTAGATAGCTAACTTAGGTTTACCTTATATTTTATTTTTCATAGCCCCACATTAGTAAAACAAAAAACAAGTGAAATCAGCATTCCACTGATACCTCAAGCAGTCATGTGTTAAGGGCTTAATAGATGTCAGTTGTACATCTACTAATTTACTTAGTCTTTCCAACAAACATATGAGATCAAGATGATGATTACTGCCATTACAGAAACTAAAATGTTCAGAGAAAATTGAGACAAAAACTATAAATTTAAGTGAAGGCATTCCAGGTTTCTTCTTGTGGAGAAATGGAAATAAACAGATGTTCTGTGAGGGAAAACCCTATGACAGGTTTTACACGTGAGACACATTCCACAGACCCTGAATGAAGTCATTTATACGTTTGTGCTGAAAGTGATAATAAATGTGACCAAGGGCTTTGTTTACCTGGGTTTGGACAAAGATATTAGAATCTAAGAAACTACCAGAAGAAAACTAACCAAGAAGAATGGGTAGAATTGAGTCTTCCAAAATCTTAATTTCAAATAGTTACTAAGAATTGATTTGGTATGTTTCTGGGGAGTGGGGAGGGAGAGGGTGGTTGGGTTATGGACATTGGGGAAGGTATATGCTATGGTGAGTGCTGTGAAATGTATAAACCTGGTGGTTCACAGACCTGTACCCCTGGGGCTAATAATACATTATATGTTAATAAAAATAATTAAAAAAAAAAAGAATTGACTTGGTAGGTGTTGCATCAGAAAATGTTCTTACTTTTTGCAAGCTTTGGCTATGAATATGCATGTCTGTTTGCTGTCATTCAAATGTGCTTTAGTTTCTAAGGCAGGAAGACAAATTCATTCTCTTCTTTCTGTGTTCAATGCCCCACTATCTGGTGGTACTAAGTGGGATTATGTAGACCCCATAAGGAAATATTTTCCAGACTACTCAGTCCTAAGTGCTATAAACTATAAGCAGATTATGAGCATATTAGACCAGCAAAGCAAAAAAAAATCTTTCTTTCAATTAAACCCAAAATGGACTGATTGCTTGGTAAATAGCCCCATTTTCTGGACTTTATCCTACACAATTACTGAGAGAGTTTTCATCTCTTCAAGACCAAAATGGCCCCATGGATGAATATTGATAATTAGACTTTATCACATCAGACAAGTTATAGACTCGCAAGTCATCACTCGTTGTTATTTAACCATTACAACCTGGGGACACAAAAATTAGTTATAACCTGTCTAACATTATTTAACCAAGATAAAATCACTGGAAACAAAAGATTGGTAAATTTCTATAAGAAAGTAAAAGACTTGGGTATTACCAGCCATGGGCTAAGGAGAATAACTAAAAGGGTGAAACTGTGGTTCTCAAAAGACAGATTAATCTTTTTGCTCCCTCTTGGTTTCTCCCTCCAGAAAGTGGGATCACCAGCCAATAGAAGGTCATCCACCCAGTTAGCTCTCCAAGGGACTCTCCTCCTCTCTTCTTCACCCAAGATGGTAAAGTGGTTATGGACTCTCTGGTGCTCTCTCATTACTCTCCTGAAGGTCTATGCTCACAGTACCAAGAGAAGAGATCCAGATATCTTACTCTTACCCTCCCATATCCCAGCCAGGCTTGGAACTAAAGCTCTAATCATAACCTTGAACAACCCAATAAATAGAGAGTCTTTTTTTGGTCTCCATCTGTCCCTCTCCCTGGTTACATCTTTCCTGGGACTGGTAGCTATGTTAAACTTATCTTTCATCAAACCCATTAGGCCTAATATTTTTAGGAAGAAAAAGGAAACACACTGAAATACATTCTAGCCTGTGGAGCTTTTGATAGAAGGAAACCTAGAGCTTAAAACCAGCTAATTTATAATACAGCACCATTGTGTTTTCTTTTGAAAATAGAGTGATTAAGCAAGACAGGATCTAACTAATTTTTATGTCCCCAGGTTGTAATACCCATTTGATAATACAGAATCCCCTACCATGAATTCTATCATGGCATTTAATATATAATTGAAGGGGTTTTTTTAATTGTTGGGCTTGGTATTAATTAATCTCTAATAGTAATTGTGACACAATTTTAAATTATTTCCTGTTTTCCCAAAATTTTAGTAAAAGTCTCAATAGAAGGGAACAATTCACTAAGTGCCAAGGAGGGTAACCAACTGTCCCAGTCCACCCAGGACTAAGGGGTATCCTGGATGCAGGGTTTTCAGTGGTAAAACTGGTAATGTCTTGGGCAAACCAGGTTGTGTTGTTCACCCTAGTTTCAAGCAATCCGATCATAAGGCAACGGGACCAAGTCACTTATGTGACCGTACAAAGTATCAGTGGAACAGGTTATGCCAGCTCTAGTTCTTTACTCATATCCACACAGTAGAAGAACGGCTACATTTCTCTGCAAAAAAGTCAAGCAGTGGTAACAGACCAAACTGTGGAGGTGATGAAAGAATTTCATAGAGGAAAGAGCTAGCAATTGTGTACCCTGCATTCCCAGTGTTATCTCTCCAGTGACACATATCCATTTCTTATCTCTCCTCTCTCATCCATCCCCCCTCCAATCCTGGGGTGGCCCAAACCAGTAGCTGTTGAGTGTGGGTGGAGCCAAGCGAGAATGTGAGAAGAATGTGACCATGCCGCATCCCCAGTGCAGGTGGCCCAGACAGAGGTTTACTCAGGCTGAAGGAGGGGAGGAGCTTTGAAATGGAGAAAATATTGAAATTTTAATACTAGTCCCAAAAGGACTCTTAACTACTGAAGAGGGACTTAACTCTTGTGACATGGGAACAGGAAATCTATCAGGCATGCCCAAGTCAGGAAAAACTCATCCAGAAGGTAGATTTGAAAGGGCAGTGAAAAAAAGAACTTATTTTCTACCTGTCATTTACCAAGTCTGGCCATGTTAATAAACCAATGATGCAAGGTAAAGAAATTTCCACAAAAAGCAGATAAAACTCAGGGAAAAGATTTTAGGTCCTGGGCAGATAAAAACTATTATATAAACGCAAACAATTTATAAGCCTGGCTCCAAATGGGTTTGCTTTCTAGATTTTGCTGCTCTCAAACTGACTGATAACCTAAGCTGTCAGTTTAAGTTTGCTAAATTTGTATTGACCCCTGGGGCCAAGTGGAAGTGGTACAAACTTTATCTTACCCCTGATCTTGGCACTTCCTTGCAGACGCTTTTTCACTTTTCTCTCACTGGAGACCAACTGGTCATCAGTGTCGCTTCTTTCTGGGGATAAGCAGGGAAGATACAGAGTTGGACAAAACAGCAGTTGACATGAGAGACCAAAAGCAAGTGAGTAAACACCGGATTCAATTCTGAAGCCCCTTTTCCTATTCACTCAGCCAAGAAAGCCTGTTTATGGTAAGGGATCTCAAACAGGTGTCTAGAGCATACTCTACTTTTAGGAGGGAAGAGTTTTAATTATGTACAAGATTTTATTGTACTTTGGAAAGTACAAAGTGGTTTAGAATTTATCTATATGTTTATCTATGTACACCTAAATGAGAATGATATAATAATTAAATCCAAATATTTGGTATTTTGAAAATATCTATTTTAAAATATCTATTCTTAAAATAGATGCTACCACATTTTTTTTTGCCCAAACAAAACTGTACACATTCACCAATAGGGTAGTCATATAAATTGACAAGAACATAAGAAATATAGATCGGTGAAAATTAATAATTTTAATTGGACTTCAAAATCTTATTATATGGCTCTGTTCTAAAATTGATGATCACATGGTCTAGGTCTCATTTTCTAGAAGGAAGGAGTGCTTTAGACCACTACTGAGGGACACCTGGGTGGCTCAGTTCATTAAACGTCCCTCTTGATCTCAGCTCAAGTCTTAATCTCAGGGTCATGAGTTCAAGCCCCACATTGGGCTCCTCGCTGGGCCTGGAGCCTACTTGAAAAAAAAAAAAAGAAAAAGAAGAAGAAGAAGTAAAGCATGACTGAAGTAAAAAAATTTCAGAGGTCCAACTAGAAGTAATACATAATCTATTACTGGAAATGTAGAACATAAAAATTATATGAGATATCACTATTCTAGAAAGAGCCATAATTAACTTGTTCAAAAATATTCCCCTAGGCTTTTGTCTCTGTATATTTTACTATTTAAACAATATCTTTTCATTGCAAAATTTGAACATGTTTAATACTTTCCTTGTACACACATACACTTAAAAACACAAATAATAACATAAATATCACCTATATTCCAAAGACCATATATAAACTACTGCATATATTTTTATTGATGACCATCTATTGATTTTTCCATATATCCATATCTGTGTCTCTCACTCTATAGACAACTACATTTAAGTAAGAATTTACAAATATCTAAAAATACATTTGTACAAATATATATGTTTTTGGTTTTTGACCATGTGCACAGGTGCATGCCCACCTACACATATAGGCTGTTTTTTGCATTTGGCTTTCTCTGGAAAATCTTACCAAATTAATACAAATTTCTTGACCCAGCAGAGAAGCCACATATGGAGGATGGCACTGTCTCCTGGGATCACTTAGCTCTGGGTGATTCCGTGTTGAGCACTAAGCCATTTTGTGCAAGCCACTAAGTTTTCAGGCCTCCTTGTTTACAGCGTATTAGCTTATGTCCTCATGGTGCAGCCGCTAGGAAAGGGTCAGGGCCCAAGCAGTGAGATAAGAAGCAGGGCCTTACACTGAAGTGCTTACCTTTTTGATTTACTCTTCTCTGATATCTTCTTTTAATCCTTGTCCAGGCATGTCCTTTCTTTTTTCCTTCAAACAAAAGAGAATAAAGTTAATCATTCAGAGCTTTAAATATAATTCTCAAAGCCATAGATGTTAGTAGTTTCGAGTACTTTTTCAGGCCACAAGAAGAGGATGAAATTCTTAAATACCAGCACAGCTGTGTGAGGCTGACTACAGAGTTATGCTTTACTCCACACAGAGTTGGGAGACTACAGGAGATGACCTTCCTTTGAAAATTAAAAACCAAAAGCAAAAAAATACTAAAATTGGAAAATAAACAGGAGTTTATTTTGGTGTCTTAGCCTGAATGACCACCTTTGGGGACGTATGTCAATGTTTCCTCTTCAAGTGTCAAATGTGTCATGAGGAGGCACATTCTTCATAGTCAGATAGCGTCATGGATAATATGCCATGTTGGAAGTTGGGAGATGTTCTTAGCTTTGAGGTGGAGACTTAAACAATCTCTGTACTTGTAGTTGTGACACAAATCCTCCCACTTCTGTGCCATCTAGTGCTGGAGGACTTAAAGAAACCATAGCAGGTTATGTGTTGTGCAGCGTATGAACACATAGGAGTGTGAAAAGACCACTGGCACTGGGTAAATAGAGATCTTATCTTTTCACCATTGTGAAATAAAAATAGCCAGCTATTAGATTTTTACTGCCAAGAGTGAAGACCCAATCCATGGAGGGAGGCCTTGTGACTCCCTCTTGAGATTCCCATTTTATTCGGAAGTGGATCTACTCAGACTCTAGGACTTACAAGGCAGGAAGGGCCTATAAATAAAAAGCCTTGCTCATCAAATGAAAATGATATGTGCAAGAATTCTGAGATTTTGCCCTGTTGGTACCATGGCTTTCCAAGACCCTGCCCAGGCCTGTGTAGAAGTTATGACTATGTGCTAACCTGTTTGTCTGTCAGTGGGTAGAGCCACATCACAAGGGACTTTGTTCCTGACTGCTCCAGGACACTGATCAGGCCTTTACCTCCTCTGGGAGCTATGGGTGGTGCATCAACACCATCCACATTTCAGCTCACAGACCAGATGACTCTGGCCACACCACTGTGGCCCTAGAAACTCATATGTGTCAGAAGCATGGCCTGTATCATTAGTAGTCCGACAATGGTGCCCTTTATCAAAAAGTTCCTTCCAATGCACTGATTGTCCGACTCTATGTCCCTCATCTCTTCCTGGACACCCACCTCTGGAAGGCTCCTTTGTCAGTGAAGGCAGCTGTCCCCAGAAAGGGATTAGTTCCTTCCTGCATCATGATCAGGATAAAAAGTGGTGGGGGATTAATGGTGTTAGAACAATTCTGAAAATTTAGGATTCTGTTCTGCCTGCTCTTGGAGATGATGCCTCATTCTTTCTCCTATCAGTCTGTAGAACAGAGCCTTCAGAGAGCCTAGGGGATTCAGATTTAATTCTGATCTGATTACATTTTATGAAAATGCCCTTGTCCGACTTGTATCTGACCCTCAGGATAAAAGTCAGAGTGGGAATAGGAGATTGTAAGGAAAGGAGATGAAGTTACAGCCACCAAAACAGTACACACAGATTTTGTGGCAGAAAAGGAAGAGCAAAAATCCAGACACCTCTAAAGTCTAACAGGTATGGTGGAAGGGGAAGCATTAATGATATCTGTCTAGCAGAACTGCCCTGAATCCTTCCTCCAGAGAGAAACTACCCCAGTACATATCTCTTACCACAGACATGATGAGTCTACCTTTCTGCATCAGACAAGAAAACAGAGATTGGCCCCAGCATCTACACATCCCATGCAAGATTCCTCTAGACATCATCCCTACCCCTACTCTCAGTCACTTGGGAGGGTGGGCAGTTAGGGAAGGCTGATGCCACTCGGTTTGTGTCATGGATAGAAAGGACCGATTGGGATGGACTATCCTCAGGAAGTGCCCCCCCAACTGAACCCCACCCCCAAATCAAGAACTAGATGCAATGAATGAAACTGGGAGCTCCAAGGTTCATAGCCCGCCAGAGGCCCACGTTGGAGGCACCATCCATCTTCCCCTGGTTGATGTATGTTCCATTAGGGAACCTCAGCAACTATAAATGCTTCCCTTTCAGAGTCACCATGTGTGCCCCTGGAATTGCACATCTTGTGTGGAAATGCACTTCACTTGACCACTTATGAAAACATGGTAAATTATACTTTAGGGTTGTCATTAGAGACCTAAATCATTTATACTTTATGAAATTTGTTAAATACTGTAGGAAACAAATTGAGTGGATTTGGTCTTAGCCTACACTGGCCAAATTAATCAAAATGGCTGATGGAGTCGTGTCTTCATGGGTAAATTTACCAGGATCTGCTGTGTTTGGTAAATTTGTGGGAAGGCAATTTTCCATGGCATTTCCACATGCCTCAAAATATCTTTTTGGCAAGGGTGTTTGAGTAACAAATAACCTTGGAAGCCAAAGATAATGTAATCCTCTAGATCAGAGAGCAGATTTGTTTACTGACCTGTATAAAATAGAAAACTCCCTCCTCTCCCCAGAGGAGATTTGATCAAGCTCCAGCTAATAATATAATGTTTCCTTCAAGGGTAAGGTTTGAGCAGGTGTGCCAGCAGCTTCCTCCTAAGACCGAGGTTTCTGAAGTGTGGTATTCCTCAACTTGAGCACAGCCTGTCTGTGCCGCCTCACAACCAACGTGGGTTTTCAGGGAGAAGAACTAATGTACCTATCCTATATCCCAGACATTCCATTCCTAGGTATTTATACAAGGGATCTGAGACATGAAGCCACAG
Source organism: Neogale vison (assembly GCF_020171115.1). Lineage (NCBI taxonomy): Eukaryota > Metazoa > Chordata > Mammalia > Carnivora > Mustelidae > Neogale > Neogale vison. The sequence continues at coordinate 38,821,057 of NC_058093.1, read as the reverse complement.
AAAGTCTTCTACAAGAATGTTAAAGTTCACTGCAGCTTTTTCTTATTAACGAAAAACAGGAAACACTTGCAGTATGTGTCAATAGGAGAATATATATACAAAATTTGGTATACTTATATACTGGGTGATACTTTGCAAAGAAAATGAACAAAATGTTGATATATCCAACAATGTGAATAAATCTGAAAAATATGCTGAGTTAAAGAAACCTTACAGCAAATGAGAACATGCTCCAAAACCTCACTTATTTAAGGTTTTAATACAAGCCAAACCAACCTGCCGAGAAAACTTAGAAAAGTGGTTCTCTCTCATGAGTGATGGATAAGGCTATACCAAAGGACATAAAGGTTCTTTGCAGGGGGATGGTCATGTTCTGTATCTAGATAAGGATTTATACAGGGGGAATACATTTATCAGAATTCATCAGATGATACACTTCACATTTGTGCATTTCATTATAATGGTCATCTTAAAAGAAAAAGAAAAGAACTGAAAACAAATAATGAATTCTAGTTAATGATATGCAGGTTGAAGTATTTGGGGGGAAGTGTACTGATATCTGCAATTTTGAGATGTTTCAAACTTGAAGACGGGTTAGTGAAGAGAAGGAACAAATGGATAGATAGATGGAAACATGACAAAGTAAGAATAGTATAATGCTAATTATGAATCTACATGAAGTATCTTGGTGTTTACACAAAATTCTCCCAAGTTTTCTGTCCCTAAACTTTCCATTATTCGATCATGGCAAAAGAGCTTTAGAAAGAAAAGAAAGATTATTTACCAAGCAATGACACTTAGAATAAAAGAAGAATTTTCACCCATCACACAATAATTTGATAAGACAGCACATTAATCACCTTACTGTATTGAGGAGAAATAAATGTCAACTTAAAATTTTTAATCTTGCTTTAAAAGTTCGATCAAGGCAAATTTGCAAAGATAACACTTGGAGAGTCTGCCACTTAGAGATCACTCACGAAAAGAACCAAAAGAATTAAGTCAGCTGAACAAAAGTCAAACAAAAAAAAAAAAAAGAAGAAGAAGAAGAAGAAGGAAAGAAAGAAAGAAAAGAAAAGAGCTCTTTCCCATCTTGGAAGACGGCGGGTGACAAAGCTGAGATGCCAGAAACAAGGAAGAAGGAACTGAAAGCCAAAAAGGCTGATGCTGGTAGCAAGGTTAAGAAGGGGAACCTCAAGGCTAAAGCACCAAAGAAGGGGAAGTCTGACTGTCGCAAAAACCCCATCCTTGTCAGAGGAAATGGCAGGTATTCCTGATTGGCTCTGCATTCCAGAAAGGCCACATACAAGAAAAAGTAATCAACAGCTAAATCCAGGGTTGAAAAGGAAAAGTTTCTTGCTACTGTCACAAAACCAGAATGGCGGTAAAAAATACCTACAAAATAAATAGGTATTATCCTACTGAAGATGTGACTCGAAAGCTGTTAAGCCACGACAGAAAACCTTTCAGTCAGCATGAGAAAACTGCAAGCTAGCATCACTCCTGGGACCATTGTCATCCTCACTGGGTATCACAGAGACAAGAAGGTGGTTTTCCTGAAACCACTGAGCAGTGGCTTGCTACTTATGACCAGACCTCTCGCCCTCAGTCGAGTTCCTCTGGTAGAACACATCAGAAATTTGTCATTGCTGCCTCCATCAAAATTGGTATCAGCATTATGATAATCCCAAAACACGTCACTGAAGCTTACTTCAAGAAGAAGCTGTATAAACCCAGACACCAGGAAGGTGAGCTCTTTGACAGAGAGTAGAAGAAATATGAGATTGCACAGCAGCACAAGGTCGATCAGCAAACTATGGTCTCACAAATTCTGCCAAAAACCAAAATTGTTCCGCAGCTTTAGACTACCCACACTCAGTGTTTTCTCTCACAAATGGAGTTTATCCTTACAAATTGGTGGTATTAAATTTCTTACAAAGAACCTAATTAAGTAACTGATCATTTAAAAAGTAAAAGAAAGAAGAGTGAGCATATAAAATTTAAAAAAAAATTTAAATTAAGGAAATATCAACTGCAAAAAATGGTAATAGTTTCAACATTTGTGATGAAAGAAAATTAAAAACAAAATGATACAATATTACACAACAATAGCTACCTGGTGAAGAAATCCAGGCAAGACCAAGTTCACCTACCAAGGAGTGCAGTTTCAATACCAAGGAGAGCAGCAGAATTCCAGATGGGTCAAATGCCGAATATATGGTGAATCCCCATGTTCATTAGACCTTCGACATCATCTGGGATTGAGGCACGCTAAAGAGATGCCAGAAATCTCATCTCAAATTTCCAAAATAGCAGAGGAAAAGAACGGAATATAGAATTCAATCTCAATCCATCAGAAAGCAGGGAATGAACATAAAAACACAGGAAAAGAATGGTCAACAGTAATATAGAAGATATAAATCCACATATATCAGGAATCCATGAAAAATACAAAGTGAACTGAACTATTAAAAGATTAGAATTATCAGAGAAGATTATTTTAAAAACTAAGTGTTGCTATAGGAAACATAAAACACGGCTGTACAAGAGGACTTAATGAAAAGGAAATTTTAAAAATTCAAAGATAAAACATTAAAAGTTAAAATAACAATTTTAGCTTCCCAAGAAAGAGAATTTAAGGTAAAAGAATATATATTAGAAGGATAAGGAATAAGATTGTGTGATTGAAAAAATCCACTAAGTCATAACAATCATGAATTGCCTCATAGTACTTAAAGTATCAACAGAATAAGGAGGAATTGGCAAATACACAATCATGTGGGAAAACTGAACACATCTCTGTGCAAACCCAATACAGCTTAATTTAGAAGATTTAGAACAAAGTTGTTCTTGACAAAGAAGATGTGTATGGGGAGAAGCTAGAGCCCAATATACAGTATTTTAAAGTGGCATAGGCCATTTACAAATATTGACCATACATTAGTGTACAAAGGAACTTTCAACAAATTTTAAAGAACTGATGAGGTCAGTTGTTCAGACTGTGTTCCAGATGGGCATCTTCCATTCCTATTTAACAGAATACCTGCATTATTAGAGATGTCAATGTGTCTGTACAATACCCTAGTTTATAATGTCCCTTTCAAGCTCCCATGGCCACCAGCTTAGGATCTGATCAGTAAAGTAAAAGCAGGATATTGTTGCGGGAAGAAGAGAACTCTAGGAAAGCTTTTCAGAGAAGAGATAGACCTCTGCAGGAAGGTGTATTTTGCTCTTCACCCTTTCTCCCTCTGTTGGCCTAATACATAGACACACGGCTGGAGCTCAGGAGGCACTTTGGACAATGACATGTTTTTTTTAAGATTTATTTATTTATTTAATTGAGAGATAGAGAGTTTATGAGCTGGGGGAGGGGCAGAAGGAGAGAGACAAGTGGACTCCCCACTGAGCAGGAAGCCCAGTGTGGGGTTGGGGTTCAATCCCGAGATTCTGGGATCATGACCTAGGCTGCAGGCAGACGCTTAACTGACTGAGCCACCCAGGCACCCTAGGACAATGACATGATCTTGACAGTGACTGAACTGAAAATCAGAAGAAGCTCCAAAGTGAAGAGCCTAAAGTAGCCAAAACAAATTAGAAAAAGAAAAACAAAATGGGAGGTCTTACACTAATAGATTGCAGCACTTACTATAAAGCTATAGTAATTAAGATGGTGTAATATTGGCATAAAGATAAACATACATATAAATAGAAAAGAATGTCCAAAGTTACACCCAAACACATATGGACAACTGACTTACAACAAGGATGTCAAGGTAATTAACTTATAAATTCAATGCACAAATGATCTGGGACAACTGGGTATCTGAATGTCAGAAGGAAGGAAGAAAGGAAGGGAGGGAGGGAGGGAGGAAGGGAGGAAGGAACAGTGGGTTCTTCCCTCACACCATAAGCAAAATTAACTCAAATTGGATCACAGATATGAATGCAAGAACTAAAAACCATCAAAATTCTTGAAGAAAATATAGTATCTTGAGTAAAGATTTCTTAAATAGAACTGAAAAGTTGCAAATTATAAAAAATGAGGTTACAATTCAAAATAAAATTTGCTCTTTGACACTGCTAAGAAAATGAACAGAGAAGCTACAGATTATACAGTATATAACCAACAAAGGACTTCTATCCAGAATATATTAATAACTTTAAAATTAGAAAATAGACAACCCAAATAAATATGGATAAAAATTTTGAATAGACAATTCACTAAATGAGATCTATGGGTGACAACTAAATACATAAAAAGATGGTTCAGCACCATTACTCATTAAGAAAATGCAAATTAAAACTATGAATTACCCTTACACACCTATGAGGATGGCTAAAATTAAGATTAGCAATACAGAGTGTTAGTAAACATATGGAGTAATGGGGACTTTCTACATTGCTGGTGGGAATATAAAAAGATACAACATAAAACATACTTTGGCAGATCCTTAAAATGTTGAATATGTACTTATGTTCATATGACCCAGTAGATCACTCCTACATATTTACCTAAGAAAAATTAGATCATATGTCCACCCAAAGATTCGTATGCACACGTTCCTAGAAGTGTTATTTGCAATAGCCAAAAACTAGAAACAACTCAATGTCTATCAACAGGTGAGTAGATCTGTGGAATATCCATATAATGAAATACTTCTCAGCAGTAAAAATGGAGTGACTAATGATGCACATACCAGCATGGTTGTGTCTCAAAAGCTTTATGCTAAATGAAAGGGCCACGAGGGGCACCTGGGTGGTTCATTTGGTTGAGCCACTGCCTTCAGCTCACTCAGGTCATGGTCCTGGAGCCTTGGGACGGAGTCTCACATCAGGCTTCCCCTACTCTGTCGGGGGCCTGCTTCTCCCTCTCCCTCTGCCTGCCACTCCCCCTGCTTGTGCTCTCTCTCTCTCTGTGTCAAATAAGTAAATAAAATCTTTTTAAAAGGGGGCCACGTGTTGAAAACTGTGTACTGTATGAAATCATTTATATGACATTCCAGAAAAGATAAAACTATAGTGATAAAAACATCAGCTGTTGTCAAGAGCCAGAGGGTAGGAAAAGGGACACAGGTTCACTGGATGATGGAGATGTTACATGTGATGACTACAGCATTACATGACAACACATTTGTTAAAACTCATCTAGTCATCCCTTAACAATGATGACTGCTAGTGTATGAAATTATATCTCAATAAAGCTCATAAGGAAAGTAAAAATGTGCCAGATCTACAGAAAGAAAACTAAAACTTCGAAGAACATAAAAGGTGATCTGAAAAAAATGTGTGGTTCATTCTCCTTCAATTCTACCCAAATTAATCTGCAATTTCAATGTATTTTCACAGAATTGGGGAGGTATTGGGAGAAAATCTTGACTGATTCTAAAACTCATCCACAATAAGCAAGCCAGGATTACTGAACTCTTATTTCCTTTGCCTTTGGAGACGTATCTTGAAGGAAGTTATTGTGGCTGATGTCAAAGAGGTTATTGCCCAAGTTCTCCTCTAGGATTTTGATAGATTCCTGCCTCACATTAGGTTCTTTTATCCATTTCAAGTTTATCTTTCTGTATGGTGTAAGAGAATGGTCGAGTTTTATTCTTCTACACATAGCTGTCCAATTTGCCCAGCACCATCTATTGAAGAGACTGTCTTCTTTCCACTGTATATTTTTTTCCTGCTTTATCAAAGATTATTTGACCATAGAGTTGCAGGTCTATATCTGGGCTCTCTACTCTGTTCCACTGGCCTATGTCTGTTTTTGTGCCAATACCATGCTATCTTGGATCACAGCTTTGTAGTAAAACTTGAAATCATGCAACATAATATCCCCAGTTTTGTTTTTCTTTTTCAACCTTTCTTTAGCAATTTGGGGTCTCTTCTGGTTCCATACAAATTTTAGGATTGTTTGCTCCAGCTCTTTGAAAAACACCGATGGAATTTTGATTGGGAAGGCACTGAAAGTATAGATTGCTATAGGCAGTATAGACATTTTAACAATGTTTATTCTTCCTATCCATGAGCATAGAATGCTCTTCCATCTTTTTGTGTCCTCTCCAATTTCTTTCATGAGGGTTCTGTAGTTCCTCGAGTACAGATCCTTTACCTTTTGGTTATGTTTATTCCCAGGTATCTTGTGGTCCTTGATGCTATAGTAAATGGAATTGGTTCTCTAATTTCCCTTTTTATATTTTCATTGTTAGTGTATAAGAGAGCAACTGATTTCTGTACATAGATTTTGTATCCTGCCACATTACTGAATTGATGAGTTCTAGTAGTTTGGGGGTGGAGTCTTTTGGGTTTTCCATATAAAGTATCATGTTATCTGCGAAGAGAAAGAATCTAACTTCTTCTTTGCCGATTTGAATACCTTTTATTTCTTTTTGTTTTCTGATTGCTGTTGCTAGAGTTTCTCGTACTATGTTGAACAATAGTGGTGAAAAAATTTGAAATCTCTTTTCTGATGTTCCTCCCTGCATTGTTTACTTTTTTCCTTGCAAAAGAAACTATAAAGAGTAGGAATAGCAAAATATACTTGAGAGCTTTGTAATTAAACCAATTGCTATGCATTAGAAATAAACAAACCAGTGTTTCAGAGTAGAAATAAACAAACCAGTGTTTCAGAGTGCAGGCACAGATCCATGAATATAAGGAAAGGCACATAAAAAGGACATTTCAAGTCATAAAGAAAAAATATTGGGGTTATTTCTTGAAATTAGTGTCTCGCATCATACACAAAAAATGTGAAATATAGATATAAACATTAAAAAGTATTAAGTACTTCTGATATTCTGAAAGCAAATACAAATATTTTTAAAATTTTGAGGTGGGAAATATCACTGTAAATTTTAAGTATAAGCTAGAAACCATAAAAGAAAAGCCTGACAGATTTTACTACATAAAATTTTCCATCTTCCTTAAGACAAAAGATAATACCAACCAAAAAGAATAACATTAAACAACACAAAATAACAACATATGTCAGCAAAATGTAGTATATATATTATTAGTTCTATGCTTGTTCAGCATGGTTAAAAAAAAAAAAAAAAGGCCAGCAGGATTGTATCACCAGCAAGACACATGCACCAAGCATTTTTAGGAGGAAATCAAATGACCAATAATAACTGGAAAATGCTTAACCACAACAAAAATGAAAATAATGCAAATTAAAACAGAAATGAATGGTAAACTTTTACAGGTAAAATGTTACAGGTAAAATGTTAAATGTTTGTAAAGTTTTGTGCAAGAAATACTGCTCTAAAGTAAAGAAAATCTAACTGTATGAATAGATTTATTCAGATATATGATAAAATTCTAAATGTGTTAATATATGCCTAGAAAAAAATCTGGAAAGATATATGTTAAAGTTTACAAAGATCATTTATTTTTTTTATTTTTTTTAATTTTTTTTTCAATTTATTTATTTTCAGAAAAACATTATTCATTATTTTTTCACCACAAATATTTAAAGATTAATTTATTTATTATTTGAGAGAGCATATGAACACACATGCACATGGTGGGGAGGGGCAAAGTGAGAGGGAGAAAGAAACCCAAACAGACCCCGAGTTAAGTGTGGAGTCTGACCCCAGGCTTGATCCTATGACCCTGAGATCACCACCCAAGCCAAAACCAAGAGCCCGATGCTCAACCAACTGCACCATCCAGAAACCCAACAAAGATCATATATTAAAAATAAATAAATAAATAAATAAATAAATAAATAAAGATGTGAGCATTCTGAAAAAAATGTAAATTGCTATTTTAAAAGATGTGATCTAACCACATTCCTTTTTTCATTTTTTGGTCTTATGAAAAGTGTTAGTTCTCTATTGCTTCTGTAATAAATTGCCATAAGTTTCATGGCTTAAAAGAATACAAACTTATTATCTTACAGTTCTGAATGGCAGAAATCTGACACAAGTCTCACAGGGCTAAAACCAAGGTGTCTACAGGGCTTTGCTCCTCACTGGAGGCTACAGGATTTGAAGGACCCAGGTGACTTGATTGCGGCCACCTACACAATCCAGGACAGTCTCCCCATCTCAAGATCCTTAGCTTAATCACACCCTCAAAGTCTCTTACCATGTGAAGTAATCAGTTACAGGTTCCAGAGATTAGGACTTGGATGTCCCTGCTTCTGTTGATAGAAGATCCTTAGGGATCATAGCACTCCCATGTATGTCACAGGGATCTCCTCCATTAGACAGACCCTTCCACAGATCTTTCCTATACAATCATGTATCTATTTTTTACTTCTGTGGACATGGCTGAGGGGATCTGTGAGTCACATACTTAATCCCTTCAAAGAACCTCTTCCTCGTTGACTGAATACGATGACTGTTCACTACTTCTGGCGCATTAGCAGAAAGTTGTAAAGCCATACTCTTGGTTATCACTACAGACCACACTTTTCCTGACAGTGAAGCTCCAAATTTTAGCACCTTTTGCAGCTTGGAAAGGCTGAGACCTTTTCAAATCATCAAATCCTGAACCATGAGAGACTATGGACTCTGAAAAACAATCTGAGGGTTTTGAAGAGGCGGGGGGTGGGAGGTTGGGGGAACCAGGTGGTGGGTTATTAGAGAGGGCACGGATTGCATGGAGCACTGGGTGTGGTGCAAAAACAATGAATACTGTTTCGCTGAAAAGAAATAAAAAATTTTTTAAAAAATCCTGATTCCTTTTGCTAAGCAGTTCTTCCTTCAATTTACCTCTTTCCCCTTGCATTTTACTATGAGCAGCAAAGTGGAAACCAGTTGCACCTTTATCACTTTGCTTAGAAACCTCCTTAGCTATATATCCATAAAGTTTGGTCTTCCACACTATCAGCAGGACAGAATTTTGCTAAGCTTTTGGCCACTGCATACTAAGGCTTCCCCTTTCTCTAGTTTCAAAAAACATGTTCCTTATCTCCTTCAAAGTGTCACCAGTGACACTTTGAACTTCCATATTTCTACCAAGTCCTCATGATGATTTGGATATCCTCTAAGACAAAATAGGTTTTCTCTACCATGTTCTGCACTTCCAAGCTTTCTCTAGCAGAGTCTGCAGCCCCATATTTCTAACAAACTGCTTAAGGTAATCTAGACATTTTCTATCATTCCACTTAAGATTCTTCCCTTTGCCCACTGTCCAATTCCAAAAAACATTTCTACATTTTAAGGAATGCATTACACTTGCACTCCACCCCCAATAACCAAAGTCTGTATTACTCTTCTACTGCTGCCATAACATGACTACAAATTTAGTGACTTACAACATAAATCTATTATCTCACAGTTATGTTGATTAGAAGTCTGACAAGGGTCTCTCTGGGCTAAAATAAAGATTCCAGTAAGCTTTCATTCCTTTCTGGAGGTTGTGCAGTAGAATACATATCTTTGACTTCCCCAGATTCCAGAGGTCATCCATATTCCTGGTTCTTTCCTTCCATCTTCCTCCTCCTCCAGCCAACAATATGGTATCTCTGTGTGACTATCTTCCATGGCCACTCCCCCTCTCTCCACAGCTAGGAAGAGCTATTCCATTATATTGGGTCTACTCAGATAATCCAGAACAATCTCCTCTTCCAAGGTCCCTAACTTGATTATATCTGTAAAATCTCTTTTGCCACATAAGATAATAGGTAATACAAATTCCAGAGATTAAGATATGGACATCTTTGGGCAGATAGCATATTATCATCACTTAATATTATAAATAGTAATAGTGCAATTCTAGCATTTAAAAACCTCATTTTTAACATCAAAAGCAAGTAAAATCTTATGTACTCTTACTTCTCTTCCTCTTGAGTCTTCCCGAAGAAGAGGTGTTTTCAAGATCCACAGTATCTAGAGAATTGACAGGTGAGGGTAGGGAAACAGAACTTAAAAACAAAAGTTACACATTTTAGGATTACTCATACTGCAGAAGACTTGAATTTATAAAGATGTTTGGGTTATCATTTCTCTCTCCCTTCTGAAGGGACTAAAAACCTACTGAGTTCAGAAGTAGGAGTCCAAGATGGGCCCCAGGTCTTCCTTTGTTTCTCAACAGTCCTTGGAAAAACACTGTGAAATACCTTTGTACTTCACTTTACTCAGGAACATTTGTCCAGGTATTAAGATTATTGTGAGGATTAAACAAAATCTTATGTGAAAATATTTATAGGAAATCACTAGATAAACCAGCAACATGCTAGAGGGCATCCATCAAAAATATGTGCTGAGTTAAGGATAGTCTTTCCTCTTGACAAGTAAGTGGCATCACTAATTATCTTTTGAGATTTTTCTAAGGTTGTGACAAAAAGACACTGCTATCTACTAGCAGAAGTATGCTTGGCTTTCTTGGGCTCCACAGAAGATTGGGTGTGACAGGGATGGAAATCACTTTATAAATTCAAGTGTTCATTATTAGTAGACTAATGTAGTAAACATGATACTGCCATCTTTAAGTGTGTATTTCTACTACAACACTCATGTGTAATCAGCAGGGCCCATCCTGTTAAACACAACTTTATTATGATCTCTTGCCTCTCTACTAGTCCCAAAAGGGTCAGGTCAAACAAAACAGGGAACAGGATACTGGAATGGACTGGACCACCTGCCACTACCCAGACCCTATAGAGCCACTCCCCATCCCACAACTCTCCGGTGGCCTTACCCATCATGTCACATGTTTGGCTACTTTCAGGACCTTCCGGCACATCTTTTGAAAAGCACATAACACAGGAACACTTTTCATTTCCATCTGCTGGTAGCTCAGCTTCTGGGCCAAAATTGTGATGTATGAAGACTTTAATTTACCTCAGGTACCCCCTTTTCTGTACCCTTCTTGATCACCCCTTCTCTGCTTCTTCCTCTGAAATCTTCCATTGACCATCCCCATCTCTGGCCTTTCCTTTAAGTCTCCCTTTTTCCTCCCTTGTCTTTTTTTCTCTATCAGCTCTGTTTCTGTTTTTCTTATTCTCTAGGTCATAATTACCTTCTCCATCACAGAGTAGTAGTCTGGAACTAAGCTCTTCTGATTCTTCTGATTCTTCCTCTCTATTCATTTGGAGAGTTTCTAGTTTTCCAGATACTAAAGAGAAGCAAGAAAATTACAGTCCATAGATCCTGAGAGTGACCAGGGAAGAGCTTCTGGTGCTTTCATGCTGCACCATGATATCCTGAGCTAAAATGAACTGCCTTCTAAAAGACTACACCTGCTCCAATAATCACAACCTAGAGCTGCCAAAGGCATGCTTTTCCCATCTTTTATACCTCATTCTGCTTTCTTTTATTCCTACTTTTCTACCTGTAGGCTCAAGAATAAAGGAAAAAGATCTTATTCTTTCAGGAAAAAAACAGCTATTCTTTGAAAATAGTAAAAAGTAATTATGAGAACAGTTCTAAACTCATCCCAGTTGGTCCATCACTACTTACATCACTAACCACATTTAAAGCCAGTCAGTGACAACCTCACACTTCTGAAAATCAGCCCATCAGCAAGAGTCGCATTCCAGAAAGCCTGTTTTTATGACTAAATGATAACCTAGTTATAAACACTCCCCAGGTCTGAAAGTCTGCAGTTCCTGAACTACAAGCTTCCTAAAACTCTACCTAAAAGCAATTTCCTTTTAAAAAGAAACTATATTCTCTAAGTACCATACCTCCTTCCACCATGCATCTTGCTTATCAAGATATGGCATGATGGTCTATCCCTCCAAAAATGGATTTCATGGCAGAAATGAATGGCAACATCATGTTGGATCTTTGGGCCAATAGGCCCAATCCACTGCTTCTTGTGCCCAGCTCAGATTGGGTGACTGATCAATCCATCTCAATAATGACTTGAGCTCTGCCTTGTTTCATTGAGTTCTTATTTCTGAATTAATTTTTATTTTAGATTTTATTTATTTATTTGTCAGAGAGAGAGAGAGAGAGAGCACAAGCAGGCAGAGTGACAGGCAGAAGCAGAGAGAGAAGCAGGCTCTCCGGTGAGCAAGGAGCCCAATGTGGTACTTGATCCCAGGATCCTGGGATCACAACCTGAGCCAAAGGCAGTGGCTTAACCGACTGAGCCACCCAGGCATCCCCTGAATTAATCTTATTACTTAAAGGTGTATATGCAATTAGACACAAAGTAGTTAGACACTTTGGTTTGGAGGTGTAGCATTTAGCAAATATTCTGTTAATATTTTTTATTCTTCTACTGTTTCATTTACTCTAACTTTTGTCTATTTTCCAAAAGGTTTTCTTATGTGTGTTTGTTTGCTCTTGATTTTCTTGTGCTTCTTGAATGCTGGAAGGAAGTGATCCAAAGCAAATAGATGGAGGCACAGACCTGAGAAGTCCCCTATGCAAAACTTATTGATGGACGTGGGTCCATTAGACAGTAGCTAGTGTGTGCAAAAATATTTGGTCACCCTTGGCCTTGAGTCCCTCTCCAAAACCTCTCATCAATTTGAGAAACAAAATCATTTTGTTTAGCAAATAATCTGAGGTCAACTGCTATCATGTTATCAATCATACGTTCCCTTTGCAGTCTCTGCTCAATGGATGAACCCAATACTCCATTCACTTGCAGAACACAATTCTCATCAAGGACTGCATCAGGTGACCTCATTGTTACTTGCCATGGCTGTGTCCTGGTTGAAGCTACAGTCTCCTCCTGAAAGAACTCCACTTCCTCTTTGTACTCTCAGAATTAGTCTTGCACTTTTCTTAATAAATGGCAAAATTTCACCAAAGGTAACTTTGAGTTTCAAAGGAGAAGTCTGGACATGTCAAAAGTAAACAATGCTTTTGATAGTACTTCTATAAGAGAGAGAAAGATGACCAAAAGTTCCCATGTCCCAACCAGTAATTGCTAATTTCAGACCATCGTCTAACAGTTTCTTTTCTTTTAAAAAATCTCCATAAATTTAATAGGAAGGATCTATTTTGCAAATGAAACTACCAGATTAAGGGGCACCTGGGTGTCTCAGATGGTTAAGCAACTGCCTTTGGCTCAAGTCATGATCTCAGAGTCCTGGGATCAAGCCCCATGTCATGTTCCTGGCTCAGCGGTGAGTCTGCTTCTCCCTTTCCCTCTTTCCCTGCCCCCCTGCTCCTGTGCTCGCTCTATCTCTCTCTCTCTCTCTCTCCAATAACTAAATAAAATCTTGGTTTCACTTACTTCTGAAACGTAAGGAATAGCATGGAAGACATTAGGAGAAGGGAAAAATGAAGGAGAAATCAGAATGGGAGAGGAACCATGAGTGACTATGGACTATGGGAAACAAATGGAGAGTTTTAGAAGGGAGAAGGGTAGGGGGGATGGGTGACCCTGGTGATGAGTATTAAGGAGGGCACAAATTGCATGGAGCACTGGGTGTTATACACAAACAATGAACACTACATCAAAAACTAATGCTGTACTATATGGTGACTAACATAACACAATAAAAAAATAAAATTTTCTCTCATTAATAATTAAGTAATTAATTAAAAAAGAAAGAAACTACCAGATTAAATATAAAGGAAGAATAATTTTAGAATTCCTAGAAAATTCTCCTATGCATAATCAATTTATAATTGATTTGAACATTAGTATGTCTACACTATGCATGATTTGAGATCTGCAGGCAGTTGACAAAGTAGGTACAACTCACTTCTCTGTAGTACCTAACCCAATTACTATAACTCTTTTCTAAAGCCAGATTCTTTTCTTTAATACATTTATGCTCAGCTTTGTTTGATGTCCCATTTGATAAGAATATGTTACATTATTTACTTGGGAAAGTCAATGGCTCAACTGGACTGTTATTTTCTAGAAATGTACTTAAGTCTCATTGTAGTAGGCAGAAGTCTCAATGTCCACTCAATATTCCCTTCCCTGACCCCGGGGACTGCAAATATCATGAGATGTTACCTCTATTTTTAGGTTATGCCATATGGCAGAGTTGCTGTTAAGAAAAAGAGATAATTAACATGAGAGATAACCAATGCTGGTGAGGATGTGGGAAAAAGGAAGTCTTGGTGCACTGTTTGTAGGATTATAATGTGGTGTAGACACTATGAAGAACAGTATGGGGGTTCCTCAAAAAAAAAAACCTAAAAATTAAAACCTCCATATCATCCAGCAATTCCACTTCTGGGTATATATCTGATGGAAACAAAATAAGTGTGTCAAGGAGCTATCTATGTCCCCATGTTCATTTCAGCATTGTTTACAATAGCCAAGACATAGAAACAACCTACATGTCCATCAACAGAAGAATGGATAAGGAAAATGTGATAGGTAGATACATATATACACAATGGAATACTATTCATCAATTAAAAAAAAAAAGGAGGGAAATCCTGCCATTTGCCCTCCCTTACCTGATTCACTTTCTGGTAGTGAGTTCAAGTCTTCCTGAGGTTCTTCTTCATCACACATTTCTAAACAGGCACTGTTACCTTCTGCTGAACAGAATAAAATCCCTTAGAGGATCCAGCATACGACCAATGGAAACAACAGCAGGAAAAACCACCCTGAAAATCAAGGTGGCTCAAGTAGCTTCCAGGTGGGAATGTCCCTGACGTCAGACCCTCCTGCCTTTGAGTTCACCTGACCTGGAAGTTAACATGGCTTATGTCACTATCACCAGTGGCTGAGAATGGTTCACTCATCTCCCTCCCTTACCATACATAATTCCCTCTCTTTTTGACCCTTTTCACTTGGCTTTACACATTTCTTCTGTAAAAAGAAGTGAAGAGGAAGGGAATCAGTGGAGGAGGGAAGAGAAGGGAAATTTTCCTCCTTGTGGAGAGAAAAACAAAGATTTGGTTAGCAAAATGGAAATTGAAATTGTACTTACCTTCCCCGTCACATAGCAGTTGCCTGGGCACGTCCACTGGTTCTCCTTCACTGATCATCTGGGGAGCTTCAGGATCACAGGACCATGAAGGGAAATAAGGAAATGAGCTGAGCCAGGATGTTCAGAACACAGGTGAGCTGCCCTTTGGGAAAAGGGACATCTGTTCCAAGGACCCCACTTGAGATCCAACTGAGCCCTTCTTCCTCTGGCTCCCCTACTCTCTGCTTCTCCATTTCCTTCCCATAGATCTTCCTCCAGAGATTTCCACTTCTGCACTAGGAAAATATTTGTGCATCTTTGATTTTATGGGCTCCACTCCCCTGACTTCTTCTATTTCTTTACTTTTCTATCTTTTTGTTTCCTCAGTGGTGATCTTAATCATTTCTTTCCTGCTTATTCCTCCTATCTCTCTTCTTCCAGGTCTCTCTAATCCCTAAAACAGGGTCCACCCCTTCTGTCACTGTCTCTCTTGACTTCTTCCCCTTCCAACTGGCATTCTTTACTTGTAAAGTGGAAGTTTTTCTGATTTAGGCCCTGTTCTGTTCCCCCTGGGACTCTTCTTACATGACCCACATTGACCTCTGTTAGCTTCACATAGCCACTACCTGCAATGAAATGCTCAGGGCATGGGTCTCTGCTCTTCCTCCTACTTGATCTTAGGGAAAAACAAGTAATCTTCATCTGTGCTTCCATGCCTTTCTCTAGGGAGAATTAACAGCAGTTTCCCTAGTACTCACTTGCCAAAGTACTTTGGAGATTGAAAAAAGATAAAAAGCACAAAATAATCCAATAACATGATGACAAAAGCTATAATTTGGGTTCAGGAGCCCTTGATCCTTCCCTCTGACAAGAAGATCTCAGAACCACATTTCATCTGAAGCCTACAAGTTTATGACAATATAATAATAATATTAAGCACTAGGTATATACTTAATTAACTTTTGATTCTTTATAGAAAATAATAAGTAGCCAGGGGTTAAAATCACAATACTGAGTCCTTCCTATAAATAGACATAAAGAGTGTGAAGGAAAAAAGGCACTGTCTTTGCCAGTATTTCTCTACCACAACATGAAGAGGGAATACATCTGTTCTAACAATAAGGGCCATGCTGTTCAGCTCTGAATTTAGCTGCCTGATACCCTGCAGCCCAGGGCTGGCAATCCCTTCCTTATCTTGCCCACATGCTGGTGGGGAACTCAAAGCTTCCTGAGGCTCTTCTTCCTCACGGGTCTCCCAGTAGGCATTGCCATGCTCTGCAGAAAGGAATGAAACCGGGTGCCTGGGTGGCTCAGTGGGTTAAGCCGCTGCCTTTGGCTCAGGTCATGATCTCAGGGTCCTGGGATCGAGTCCCGCATCGGGCTCTCTGCTCAGCAGGGAGCCTGCTTCCTCCTCTCTCTCTCTCTCTCTGCCTGCCTCTCTGCCTACTTGTGATCTCTCTCTGTCAAATAAATAAAAATAAAAATCTAAAAAAAAAAAGAAAGGAATGAAACCCCTAGTCATCTCAGTACAAACCAGGGGAGATCATCATGAGAAAACTCCCAGCGAAAGCATGGAACACTCAGGAATCTGCTAGGTGGGGCAGATTCACAAACTATCTGGTCAATCTCTGGGCTCACCTGGCCTCAGGTTGACTCACTCCTGTTGCCATCACCAGAGCCTAAGGACTATCCACCATCTTCCTCCCCTTGTGTATACCTAATTCTGTCTCCACTTCTCCTCGTTTCCCATTGTCCCTGCTTATTACTTCTGTCTCTGCCCTTATCTCCTGCTGTCAGTGTCTCCAAGTGCTTCTCTTTGTTTGGATGTGTTTCTGTCTCCTTTTCTTCTGTATCTTTTTCTCTTGTGCCTCTGACACTCTTTAGTGTTTTTATTACCTTTCCCTATCTCAGTTTTTTCTTTCTTCTAAGTTAGGAGAGGTATCCCTAAAATAGTACTGTATAACCTGATCAGGAGGTGGGATAAGGAACAGACTAGGTCAAGGCAACACCACCACGCACAAGGAAAAGTTGTTCTAACGCCCACATATAAAAGAAATATTATAACATTGCAATCACTGAAAATATTTACACTATCATGAGAGATGAGGCAGAAACAATAGCCTGGTGCACCACGGTGAGTGGGAGACACAGAAGACCACAGGAAGGACAACTGATTTAATCCTAAGACAACAAAGATCACCAGGTTTACATCAGAAAGTAATATGATCTGATTGACATCTTGCAAATAACAATCATGCTAAAGTGAAGGAAATGGAGAGAATGGGAACAAGAGGAAAGGGTACATTCATGTCCCCTTTAACAAGGAAGCAAACTCTGGAGAAGGAGTTTCTAGTTTCACAGAAGAAGCTGTTAGCATCAGTTTTGGAAGTGTCAGTTCCTGAAAGTCATCTAAATGGAGAGGATCCTGTGATAAATGCATTCAGGTACACAGAGGGATGACCTTGGGAGACAGGTGTCCCTAGCAGGCATGCACTTGAGACTCATTCTATTACCTGGGAGTAACTGAGATAGCCAAGGAGAGAATTATTGGTTTCTGACTATGTCCTGGGCACCACTTCCTACCTGGGGAGATTAAATCTGAAAACTCACTACCAAGATAGCCTCCTTTTGTTGGAAGATGCTCATGTCTAGACTTGTACTTCAGCTTTATAAGATCCCAACTTCTCCCCTATACAGCAGTTTCCACTCCTTTTTGGTTTTAAAATTATTTTTATATAACTCTTTCTCTACATAGTCTCCTTTGTGCTTTCTTTCACATTATTATTATTTTGATGCTTATTTGCCAAATTATTATATAATCTCTCTAATTTTCATCTTCATACCTCATTTCTCCATTAACTTACACCCTTTCCAGGTTGTCTCTCAATTTCTCCTTTTCTACCTCTGTTTCTCTGAGTCTTTCCCTCTGGATGCTTTAAAATTTCCCTTATTTTATCTATTTTTCTTGTTCTCACAGATGTTTCCTCCCAAACTGACAGATGTTCTTCCCTTTTCACATGGACCACAATACCAGACAGCCTTCTCTTATCAGCTCTATGCTAACAATCTCCCTAGGGACCTTTTAAAGTGCAAACCTATCACTCATTCACAAATGAGTGATATGTCCATACTGCTGATACTTATGGAAGTAGGCTGAAAATGATCTCATTGCTTCAATTGCCATAACCTGCTGTTATTTGGGGTTTTGTGGACATTTAATAAAATGACCCAGGCCCTTCTGCTCTGGTGCCCCAGCCTACCTCTGTTATATCCTGTCTCCCTGTGTTCTCCCTGACTTGAGAACTCAGGAGCTCTGTTCACCATTATTCTTAGTCTCTCTCACAGTTTTGGAAAAAACAAGACAGAAAATGGACACAGTCTTACTTGTATGTATGTGAATATGAAGAATAGAATGGTAGGATGGGAGAAAGGTAAGATTTTTTTTTCCATGCTGATCAGAAAACAAAAGCTTATTGAGAGAGTTGGGAATTTAAATCAGAATTAAAAATTAAAAAAAAAAAGAAACTAGTCTACTATTGACAGTGGACTTTTAAGAGTTATCTTTTATGAGGAGAACAAATCTCCCAACTTCTGGAGCTACAAAACATTTAATGCTTAAAAAAAAAAAAAAAAAAAAAGAATTACCTTGTCCCTCTTCTGCTGGCTGACTGGGCATCTCCTCTAGTTCTCCTTCATTAGTCACTGGGGAAACTCTGGGATCATAGGTCACTGCAGAGAAACAAGAACATTATGGACCATGGAGGGTGATGGGAGCAGAACTCATCATGTCCACGCCCCACCAGGATGGGAAAGAAAGCTGCCTGCTCCATGGGGCCCCTTGGAGCCACATTGTCTTGTTCCGCTTTCTGCCATCTTGTTACATCTCCTCTGTCCACTTCTCACTGTCCCACCTGCATTCCTGCCTCCACACATCTGTTTCCTAACTGTGCATCTCTTACATTGTCTGGGCTTCTACCCCATCTCTTGTTTTTAGGCCTTAGATTTGTTTTTGCTTTTCAGTGATAATGTATCTATTTTCTCTCATTACTCTGTCAAGCTTTCTTACTCTAGATGTCTTCAAGCCCAAGTGGTTGAGTCCATTCCAATGCTCTCTGTCAGTATTTCCCTTTCTCTCCCCACCAACATCAGTTTTTCCCTTAATTTTTTTTTAACTCAAGAAAACTTTTTATTTTAGGAGGTGAAACAGGCCCAGCTGCAAAAACACTAGAAACAATTCTCTTATACTAAGGTGGAAGACTGATGATTACATTCTATTAGAGCAGAAGGGGCTGTTAAAATACTCTCCTGTCCACAGGCCCTTAAGAATGTTGTCAAACAGTTGAAACATTTGGAAACCCATACCCAGTTTTTCTTTTTTTCTCTTCTTAAAAATTCTTTATTTAAATTCAATTTAATTAGCATATACTGTATTATTAGTTTCAGTGGTAGAATGTAGTGATTCATCAGTTGCATACATTACCAGTGTTCATTACCATACATACCCAGTGTTCATTACTTCAAGTGCCCTCCTTAATACCCATCACACAGTTAGACATTTCTCCAAAGAAGACACACAAATGGCCAACAGTCTCATGAGCAAATGCTCAACCTCATGCAGCATCAGGGAAATACAAATCAAAACCACAATGAGATACCACCTCACACCAGTTAGAATAGCTAAAATTAACAACTTAGTTTTCCTCTTAATGAAGGTCTTATGTTGGACCCAACTTCTTTGGGAATGTGTGGGACTCCTGGGGCTTCCTCTTCGTGTTCTGACCACAGGACCCCACCTTAACTGCCAGGTGGCTTCCCACAACTGTTCCCTCAGTGACATATCCACTGCTGCCCACTCTCCCTTTTCTGCTTTGCCCTTGCAAAAACAATCTGAATGCCTTCTGTGCTTTGTTTTCCCATCCACAAAACAGAAGTTACAACAGTTTATATACCCGTGTCTTAAAGTTTTTCAAAGATAAAAGGAAGTCTCCCACAACCCAGTAATCTGATGGAGACTGTCAGAAACTTTGCATACCTGTCTTCCACACTTTGTTCTCTTTCTCATTTTTACCCTTCCCATATGTGTCTGCCTCTTCTGTTTCCACCTCTGTTTCACTCTTGGGATCTCTTGTCACTCCTCTTTATCTTGATTTGTTTCTTTCCCCATGTCTGTTCCCACCTCCCTTTTTTCCCCATCATGCTTCCCTGGTGCTGTGCTTTATTTCTTCTTCCTGACTCTTATCTTGGGGATTAGAAAAGGCATCTCTGAGATGGTATCTAATATCTACATGATTTCACCAGATTAGTGAGTGAATGGGCAGGTAAACTGTCCAAGCACAGGGCCAAGCATGTGCCAAAGCTCAGGTGAGAAAGAGTAATCAGATAATTAAAATTACTAAACAAGTTTTATACAAATTTTTGAGGTAATTGCAGGACAGACATGAGGCTGGACTGATGGGAAGGAAAGTGGATTTAATCCTTCTGACAATAGGAAGTTATCGACTTAATGTAGGAAAGTAGAATAGACCAACCTGCATTTTCAGAGTCCTCTAGTTAACCTGGAGAGATTGGGTATGAGGGGAACATGACTGGAAGGAAGATATGAGACTAGAGGCTGTTGCTCTGGTTCCAGAGAGAAGAGACATCTGGCTAGAGTGTTTGTTTTGGGTATGAAGGGGAATGGATGGGCAAGAGACAAGTTTGAGGTATAGCTGACTAATCTCGATGACTGATGGGCTATGTGAGTTGAGGGAGGGGGATGAGTCATTGATGACCCCTAAATTTCTGCCTAAGGAATGAAACAATGGGATTCTGTCCTGAGATAGGGAACACCAGGAAAGGAGGAGATCTGGTGTCAAGAAACATGGCATGTGCAATTGAGGGTATCTTGTATTGAGGTTCCTGAAAAACATCCAAATGGAGATGTTCTTCAGGCCTCCTGCACAACTGCATTCAGACCCTGAGATGAGTGAGGTTAGGAAACAAGTCTGGGCCAGACAGGTGTTTGGGGATCATAAGTTATAGATGGGAGCAGACAAAGATGACAGTGGGGAGGCCCACTGCCTCTGAGAATATTAGGGGGTACCATATAGATAATTGGGGACATGATAATTTGAAAACCATGGCTAACATTTTCCACCCTTAGTGGCAAACTTGTTTCCGACGAATGACTTCTCTCAATTCCTACAATGTCCCAAACTATCTTCTCTTTCCCTTGTACAGTGTTCATCTCTGCTGAATTTTCACTCATCTCCTTTTTCTTAACGTAAAACTTCTGTGCCCCTTCTCCACCCTTTCTTTTTCTTAGTGTTTCCCGCCCACCCCACCTCGCATTTTTCTCTTAACATCATGTTCTCTATCTAAAATGATGGAGTTTATCTCCTTTCTTCAATGTTGTTCATTTCCCTGCTTCTATCTGTTCTCTCTAGTTCTTAACTTTCTGTTTCTAATTTTTCAACCTAAGAATTAAAACTGAACATTTAAATTTCAGACTTTCTGTGTATTTCATCCACGTCCATATTCCTTCCCCATATCACCAATGTTCTGGACTGTGGTCATTGGCAAATGAGCAAGGATCCTTCCCTTTGCCAGGTACATTTTGAAATTCTTTCACATGAGTTCTCTGTGTTGCAATTATTCCCATTATGCCCATGTTCCTGGCATAGCTTCAGGGAAAATAGGTTGGAAACGATCTCCCCTTCCTGATAACATGGTTATATTTAGACTTGATGTCTATTTAAATAGAATTGCCAATCACTTTTGTCCTGTCTCATGAGTTTCATTTCATGACTCCATCTATATTTTTCACTCTCCCTCTCTTTGTCTATGTTCTATACCCAGGGAAACCCCAACCAGTCTGAGATCATTCTTCACTGCTTGTGTCTCTCAAAGGAAGCAATCAGAAGCTAGGCATAGTTTGTCTATGTGAATATGTCAGGATTGATGGATGGATGGATGGATGGATGAATGGATGGATGAAAGGCGAATAGGGAAGGGATGAAACAAGGTGTCCCTCTACATTGAAAATAAAATACATAGAAAAATAAAGTTTTAATTAGATAACAGATCATTTAAATTCTAATTACCTTCTTTATCGTAAGGTAGTAATCCGGGCATCTCTTCTGATTCTCCTCCGTCATCCCTTTGTGGAGCCGCACGTTTGCAAGACGCTGAAGAGAGAAATAAGAACATGATAAACAGTTGGCGTGGATTCTGCCTGGATGTGGCCAATACTCAGAGAGCACTGGAGCTTGATGTTCAGAGTACAGGAGAACTACTCCTTGGGAAGAAAAGTATATTTGTACCCAATGAGCTTGCTCTGCCTTTTTAGCACCTTCTTAGGTCTGAGTTCCCTTCTCTTTCCTTCCCTCTTCTCCCTCTAACCCTGTCTCCACATGTTGCTGCCCCTGCCCCCATGAAGCTGTAGGTGTCTTTGTCTATGACTTCTGCCATCTGTTTGCACTTCTCTCTTTTTGCTCCTCCACGAAGTTCATCTCTTTACTCCATTATCTCCCTATTTATTCTCTTATCTCACTTTCTCTCTGCTATACTTAGTATTTCATGAACCCTATGCAATCCCTTGGAAGTAAGTTAAAGATTATCTCTCCCCTCCCAAACCCCAACCTGCTAGAGTTTAGAGTTCATATACATTTAGACAAAATTGGGCCTACTTAACCAACTCCACTGGTACTCCCAGTCTGCATTCTTATTATTCTGTTCCCTTCATTCTTCACCCTAGAGCCCTTCCATTAAGGTGCTTAGCCTCCTTTCTCCTCTGTCTCCCACACACCTGAGGAAAGCTGAGTCAAAGTGTATATTTGTGTCTGGGGGAAGGAAAGGAAATGTCCGTTGCATACAAACAGGCAAACAAATTTAATGAAGTAACTGCTCATTTAAATCATAATTACCTCTCCCATTGCCTGGTAGCAGTTCAGACATCTCTTTAAAATCACCTCCATTTGTCCTTTGAAGAGCTTTATGCTTACAGGAAACTGAAGGGAAATGCAAAAATGACCAACCAGACGTGACAATAAGGGAACAGAGCTCAGGAACCTCATGCTGAACTCTGGTGTTCAGCACTTGGGTGAGATTCTCCTTGGGAAGGAGGACCTCACCTAAGACCTACCAGAGCCTCCCTCTAGCTCTTCTTCTTCTGTTATCCTTCATATACCTCCTTTCCTTCTCATTGTTCTGTCACCACACACTGTTTCTTCTATACCACGAAAGACTGGACATATCCATGAATCCCTGGGCTTCCCTCTTGGGCTTTTTCTTATTCGTGGTTCTTCCTTGCTCTCTGTTAGTTTTCCTACTCGTGGCTCAGTTTATCTTTCTAGATCTCTTGCCTCCCACATGGTAAGTCCCAATCCTGCCAGCCCTTTCTGCCTTTCCTCGTTCTCACTACTGAAATATATTTGTTAGCATGAGGGCCTTCTTACACTGGGCCCTGAGCCACTGGCCTAAGTACCTGAACACTTTCTGGGTTCCCCCGTGTGAACTCTGCCTTGGTGATCCTGGCCACCCTGAATGTCAGCCTCACATGATGATTACCATAGTCCTTCCAACTTGTGTAACTGCTTTGACCTGATAAAAGACCCTTATACACTGCAGTGCTCCTATTTCTTTATCTATAAAATAGGAAGAAGCAATAGTTTGTCTCCCTAAATGCATAAGTTTGTGAAGATGAAATTATATCTTATTTGCCAAAATTCTTTGAAAATCACAGTAACATAATAAAAACTATTTGACAAAAATTTTAATTTAGGGTGGAGAGCCGTTGATCTGAAGGACTATGTTTCTTCTGGGCTTTTTCCAGTATCAGGCACAAAATAATAACATTATCAATAAATAGGATAATGCTTAGTTTTTATTCTCTGGAGAAGCTAAAGGGTCTGTGGGTATAAATCCAAGTTTTTACTATGAATAAGAATGAAAGACATCCCCCTTCTTCAGCAAATCTTTCCCCGAATGTGTATTTGGGAACATTTATGTGATTCATGGGATTCCAGAACACCCTGGATTTTTTCACTGTGGAGTGTGCTCAGGGTAAAATGCATCAGGAAACACCAGCTTGAAACTCAGCCGCCTGACACCCTGCAACCAAACACTGGCAAGCTTCCCCACTTCTTTGCTGGGCCCACGCCTTGGTGGGGAGCATAAGGCTTCCAAGGCTCTTCTTCATCACTAGTCCCCCAACAGTCCTCGCTATCCGCAGCAGAAAGGAATCTCAAAAGGAAATCTCACCAACATCTCAATTTATGACCAAGGGAAAATCACAGCAAGAAAATAAGAAAAACCAAGAAACCCTGAGAAACTGAAATGCCCCATTCCACAAGACAACCTGACCTAAGGTTATGTTCGCTTCAGTAGCTTTCACTAGAGGCTGAGAATAATTCACCCATCATGGGAAAATATTCCTCTTCTTACTTACACATCCTCCTTTTTCTATTCTTCCCTTTTCCGATTCTGTAAATCTAATCACTCTCTGCCCTCAGTTTCTGCTGTTGTCTCTTGGAGCTTCTCTTTTTCTTGGTGTGTTTCTCTCTTGTTCTCTGCTCCTGCAACTTTTCCCCTTGTTTTCCCCTGATACTGCTCCTCCTCTCCTACCATTTGTCTCTCAGTTGTTCCTGCCTAGCTTTCTCTAAAGACAGGCCTCCCCAAGATGGCTTGTGTTAAGTAGGACTTAACCAGAATGGAGGAAGTTACGCCAAGGGCAGTGGAACAGAAAAACAGTTCTAAACAAGGCACATGAAAAAACTCAGATGTGAAGGAGATATCTAACAATTAAAATCATTGGGGAAGAAAGTTTCTTTTATTTTTCTATTTTCTTCTCTTTTTTTACTTTTTTATTTTTTTTAATTTTTTAAAAGATTTTATTTATTTATTTGACAGAAATCACAAGCAGGCAGAGAGGTAGGCAGAGAGAGAGGGGAAAGCAGGCTCCCTGCTGAGTAGAGAGCCCAATGCAGGGCTCTATCCCAGGACCCTAAGATCATGACCTGAGCTGAAGGCAGAGGCTTTAACCCACTGAACCACCCAGGTGCCCCAATTTTCTTCTATTTTTTTAAAAGATTTTATTTATTTATTTGACACAGAGAGAAAGAGAGATCACAAGTAGGTGGAGAGGCAGGCGCGGGGGGAGGGTACAGGCTCCCTGCTAAGCAGAGAGCTGGATGCGGGGCTCCATCCCAGCACCCTGAGATCAGGACCTGAGCCGAAGGCAGAGGCTAGAGGCTTAACCCACTGAGCCACTCAGTTTCTTCTATGATGAGGCTGGAGAGATAGGCAGATGGCTCATTGTGGGGCAACGCTGGACCCCAGTGAGAGAAACTTTTATTTAATTCTTGATGTATTAGGAAGTAGGAAGTACTTCTTATTATTCCTAAGTAGGAAAATAATACAATCTAACTTTTATTTTCAAATGTCCCATTCAGTTGAAGGGCAAATAATTCACTTAATGGCAATAAGTTTGGAGGGAAGAGGGAGGCAGAAGCCTGCCTCTGAGAACCACGATAGTTGACAGAGACATGGATTAGAGACTCGGCTCTGGGCACTGGACAGATGGACAGGTGGGAGATATTCTGAGGGAGAACTGACCATGTTGGAAGAGTGACAGGTATGTAACTGAGGGCCAGAGAGTCATGGGCAACTGCTAGGTTTCCAACTTGAAAAAAACA
Organism: Neogale vison; assembly: GCF_020171115.1. NCBI lineage: Eukaryota > Metazoa > Chordata > Mammalia > Carnivora > Mustelidae > Neogale > Neogale vison. Next base: position 38,795,599 of record NC_058093.1, on the reverse strand, counting down.
CAGGTGAACAGCAGTCTATCACTGAGGGACAGAATACTGAGGAGTTAGATCCAGCTTGAGCAAGGAAGAATGAACAATGCTTTCAGTTCGGGGTGTGCCAAGGTTAAGGCTCTTGAAAGAATTCCAGTGTTGTTATCTATCTGACTCCTAGCCTTCAGGTCCATGGATAAATAAGCTCTGAAGATGACCTGGGGTGGAGATTTGGTTTTGGGAATCACTGAAATATTCGGGGAGAGGCCTATCACAATCTGACATTTCGTAAGTGCCACTTTGATAATTTGGGACAGTTTGATCTGGAAACTCAGAGCTAATGTCAGCCCTTGTGCCCAAAGGTGCTTCTATCCCCTGCCCTGGCCCCAAACCTGCAACATCCCAACCTGCTCCTCTCCTTCTTGTCCCCTATTTATCAGCCCCCTAGTTTCCATCTATTCTATTTCTCTCCATAGGTGTCTTTGCACTTCCCCAGCTTTCCCCATGTTCTAGTATTTATTTTCCACTCCATATTGCTCTTACTGTAGATTTTTCTCTCAATTTTTATCTCTAATCCTTGAGCCATTTTTCAGTTAAATAAACTACCTGCTACATCTCCCACTTCCTCCCTGCCTATCACTGTTTCTCCCACTTTACCTTGGGAGAGCTTCTATCTCTCCATGTGCTGAAATCCTCCTGATTAACTCTCTCATCATTTCCAGCACTCAAGGCTTAGACTACAGTACCAGGGGCCTCCCACTGGCCAGCTCCAGGGGATCAGTCTCCCACATGGACTGCACATGGATGCTACCTCCAAATTCCTTTCAATGGTCTCTGAAGTTAACTGAAAATTATCCCCCTTCCCCACCCTTGAGGGTAAGAATGTATGTTCCTTTTAGAAAACTGGATCCATTTGTGTGATTTGTCCTGTTACCCTAGCTACCTTTTCCTCGTTTTCCTTCTATATTCTCCATCAAAGAGTACTCTCTCTGCTGAGGAGCTCAGATTCGTTTTTCTCATGGTGTCTGTTACATCTGTGGGTAGGTAAGTTCAGGTAGAAAGAAGGATTAGCAGAAGCCTGGGATCAGAAACAAAATGCAGGCTTTCCTCCCGCAAAGATAAGAAAACAAAGATTTAATGCAGAATTGTAAGTTGAATGATAGTTACCTTGCCCCTCATTAGGCAGTAAGCTGGATGTCTCTTCCAGTGCTCTGACATTATTCATTTGGGGAGGTGAGTGTTCACAGGACTCTGAAAAGGGGACAAGAGCATGGCAGGACTCAGTGTCTAGAAAAGAGACCTCTGTGTGCTGAAGCTGAACTCTGATATTCAAGCTCCAAGGACTTCACCTGGGGCTCACCAAAGCCTTGCTCACCTCTTTCCCATTGTGATGCACCTAACTGAAATGTAAAACAACTGTGTCCCCAATGCAGCCGTGGCACTTAGTGGCCATTTTCAACACCTGGAACATTTCCAGCAGACCAGAGAGCTCCCATGTGCTGATTTCAAGTCTGTTTACAACTACTGTAAGCGACCACTCTTCTGATTTTTTTCACCTTCAATTAAGTCCTTTCTTTCTGGAAATGTGCTCATCTGTCCTGATGCTCACATAAATAGGGTCACACAGCATATACTCTTGCGATTGGCTTCTTTTGCTCAGTGTACATCGGACTCTTGAACAACACTCACAACAACTTTATTTTAGATATATAGATTTCTATATTGGTAGTTTCAATTTACATGCTAGAACACAGAACGTAAGTAAGTCGCTGAAGCAAGCAAGAGGTAGAGCCCAATGTGAAGCCAGGCAGTGAGGACTCAACACGTTTGCCCTTTACTGGTGTAGAGAAGAGGATTCGAACCTAGATTGGTCATGCGACCTTGCACAAATCACTAACTCCCCTCATGTCTCTGTTTCTTCCCCTGGAAAGTAGGACTAACAAAACCTTATCATAGGGTTGTAATGAGGAGTACTTGTGAAGGGATAGCTGAGTCAGAGTAATTTAGCAAGAAATCATAATTTTCTGTATTAATGCCATAAGCATTATAATTTGAGAAAGGTTGGTGTTGCTACTATTGTCACTGTTAAGTGATTATTGCCCTTTATTCTCTTTACCCCCATACACTTTCTTTTTCCCTCTCTCTCTCTCTCGCTCGCTCACTCTTTAAGTTGGGAACTCACATCCCTGAGATCAAGACCTGAGCTGAGCTCAAAAGTCAGATGCTTAATGGACTGAACCACCCCAGAGTCCCTCTTTTTCTTCTGCACAGCATCACTCCTTCCATATTCTCTTCTGCACACAATTTTTACTCTCTCTCCCTCTCTTTTCTCTTATTATGGGAAGCATTTACAGCAGTTTCTTGCCTTTCTCTTTGGGTCTGCCTCCTGGTGCCAAATCTTACCCCTTCCTAGATCCACTAAATTCCCAATTCCCACTAAATTGCATCTCCTGGTCACAGTAAGATCTGCTCTTGTGCATTCCTGTTATACCTTCTGAGTGATCCTCTCTGCCTGGCAACATTTTTGAATTCCACACCTGGTTGGTTAGTTAGGATCCCATACAAGCCATCACTGACTTGGCTTTCTCTTCCCCCACCATCTCCTTTTACACTCCTCCCCAGGGGGCACTCTCCACCCAGGAGCTTGGCCCCCTGATCTCTGCTGCCTTTCCTCTCAGCAGATGAGAGAACAAGTCTCTGTGAAGTCACACATACCTAACTGGTGAGGTACTTGTAAGTGGAGCATTTCCTTTGTCTCTTCTTCATCAATGGCTTCATAATGGAAGTTGTCATAAATCACTGGGAAGAGGAAGAAAAGGCAGTTAGAGACTTCTGGCAGTGACCAGGAGCTTCCTCTCTCAACTACACACCTGGCTCACCCCTGACTCCAGCAGTTCAGCAGGAGCCTTCCAGCTCTCGGGGAACCCTGGGCTTCAGCAGGTCTCATGGGATGAGAGACTGATGTTATTGTACATCTCACAAGGTTTAAGAGAAGATGGACAGTGGAAAAGTTGTAAATAGTTCAATGAACTATTTAGAACAAGGAAAGCTAACTTAAAAAGAAAATATATATATATATATATATATATATATATATATATATAATGTATTTTGTGAATTCTACATGCAACTAGGAATATAGAAGCAGCAGAGGGATTTCACCAGGAGAAAACTAATGTTTGAAGAGAAATAGACCTATATAAAAAAAGAGAGCCCCAATATCTTTTAAGGATGGAGGTTTTAAAGGAAAGAAACAAAGAAGCGAAGAAACAAGAGAAAGAAAAAGAGGAAAGAAAGAAGGAAGAAAGGGAGGGAAGGAGAGAGGGAAGGGGGAAGGGAGAAAAGGATAGAGGGAGGAAGAACGGAAGGGAGGGAAGGACGGAGGGAGAAAGAGGATCTTAGATCAGGGAAGGAGGATGATCTTGTGACAAAGTAAACTAACAGTGAAGAGGAACTAGCATTTTCCTGGGGTGGGGTGGGTGGGGAGAGATACAGGGAACAACAACAAAAAGACACTCTATTAGGCACAAACAGTTTGAAAGACACACCTGAAAGTGAATGTCACAGCTGTACCAGGGTCCCAGGAAATGACAACAAAAAGTTCAGGAAAGCAGCCTAGGGCACCCCGCTTCACAGCTGCGTCTAAAGGCAACTCAACCAATGATAGACAGAAAACCAAGACTCACAAAACACGAGGAAAGAAATCCAAGAAATAGAGAAAGACACCAGCCAAGAAAGATGACAGGAGCACAACTCCTGGAAGCAGCCCCCAATGAAAGGTGAGGGCAGTAAGGTTGGGGGGAAGGTAGAAAGGCTCAATTCGCACAAGAGATGCTTCTGCAATCCCCAGGACACATTGACTTCTTGTCCAGGCAAATACCAGAGGAGGACATGGGGATAAATGCTGTGTGAGACAGAGGTCTTGGGAACACAGGGGGTGCCCCACATGCATGTATGTGTCTCTCTGTGTATGTGAACAACCATCCTACCAGCTTCTTGGCTTTGGACCTTGACCCATGGCTCCCTTGAACAATAGGGTCTAGGAGGCGCCAGCAGCAACCTCCTGGTGGGTGTACAGGGGCGCGGTAAGCCTCAGCATGGGGAGCCCCAGAAACTAACATATGTGGTGTGGGTGCTGGTGTCCAAGGAAGGGGATCCCCACAGACCACGGAGAGGATCAAGCCTCTGAGATGTGGGCAGTAACAGTAACTGCCATTCCTTTATACCCATGAGCTTGGGCCATCCTAGTTCTATATATTAAACTGACTTAAAATTTATGATTGGTATTTGATTTCCTTTATTCCTTTTTTGACTTGGATATACCATAACATGGAAATATTATAGATTTTCTTTTAATCAAGCTATGGTTTTCATAAGCCAGCACGTCCCAGTCTATACATTGACTTCTTTCACTTTTTCTCTGCTTAAAAATCCTTCATTACCTCCTTATTTCCCAGATAGTAAACTTCAAATTTCTCGGCACTGGGAATCAGACCCTCAAAAATCCCCAGCAACTTCCCTTCCCAGAATTAGCTTCCAAACACTCTCTCCCAGGCTGTATTTTCAGCCACAGTCTTCTGCCAGCCCACTGGTCCTTTCCCAGCTGCCGCTCCCCAGTCCTCTCTAGTGACTTCTCCACTATTTGTCTGGAGAAGTAAGTTGGCAACAACTGCACCAAATGACACATTTTCTAAAACAAAGAAAACCTTTGAATATTTGAACATGACTACAGGTAACAGAGAAGCTTCCTCCCCTTTCCTACAAAAGTACATCATTCATGCCTTCCCCCCTAAAAAAAAGTAGAAGTTCAAATCCTACATTTCTCAGCACCAAATTCAGGTCCTGGCTGAGCAATCATTGGTGGAGTTACTTGGCTAAAGGTCTGTCACCCCCACTGGCTGTAAGTTCCATGAGGACATGGATCATGTGCATTTTCTTCACCACTGTCCGTGCCTGTTATGGAGCAGTCGCTCAATAAAATGACTATCAAATATTAATGAAGATTGAATGAATGAATTAGTAAATGAATGGACTTGAATCCCCCAAAGTTGTTGAAAGCTGTAATTACCATTTTGGAAGCTTCTGCAGATCTCAAGTAAGTCAGGATAGGCCTTTAGGTTTGTGTTGCTGAACAGTGCATCCAGAACTGTCTTGTCAAATGTCTTCTCCAGTTCACTGAGCACCTGATAGACCACTTCTTCCACTGGGACCTGATTACTACAAGCTTCTTCAAAATTCTTAAAAATATTGAACAGAGAATTATGTAGATATGGATTTGCAGGTTATAGAAGATGCAGATTGTAGCCCAGACCACCTGTTCTCTTGTGAAATGTTAGAATGTCACACATGTTTGGATGACTTCTTAAATAACCATCACAAAAATAGACCCTTATTTGAACGTCTCTGACACTGATGCACACTTGAGGGAGGAATTTTGAAGAATAAAGATGGCTTCAAAGTCAAATGATTGTGGAGGCTTCAAGAGCCTGGCTAGGATGCTTTAAGAGTGCTAATGACTATGTCCACAATAGCCAAACTATGGAAAGAACCTAGATGTCCATCAACAGATGAATGGATAAAGAAGATGTGGTATATACACACAATGGAATACTATGCAGCCATCAAAAGAAATGAAATCTTGCCATTTGTGACAACATGGATGGAACTAGAGCGTATCATGCTTAGCGAAATAAGTCAAGCAGAGAAAGACAACTATCATATGATCTCCCTGATATGAGGAAGTGGTGATGCAACATGGGGGCTTAAGTGGGTAGGAGAAGAATAAATGAAACAAGATGGGATTGGGAGGGAGACAAACCATAAGTGACTCTTAATCTCACAAAACAAACAGAGGGTTGCTGGCGGAGGGGGGTTGGGAGAAGGGGTGTGGGGTTATGGACATTGGGGAGGGTATGTGCTTTGGTGAGTGCTGTGAAGTGTGTAAACCTGGCGATTCACAGACCTGTACCCCTGGGGATAAAAATATATGTTTATAAAAAATAAAAAATTATAAAAAAAAAGAGTGCTAATGACTGATAATGAGAGGCCATTCTGTTGATGGGGCAGTAACCACTGCCCTCCCACCAGGACTGACCTGCCCTGAAAGGCTCCAGGAATTCAGGTGACCACTCTCCCCTGCAATGAATGTGGCCAAAGGGCAAAGAAAATTCATAAAGACAAAGAGAAGGCTTGTCCTCAGTGTCCCCAGGAAGACCCATTATTAACCTTCACCTGTGTCCTAGGGCTCCAGAAATTTCTGAAGAGCAAGAAATGATTTTGACTGAGAATTTAAGCATTTGCCTCTGGATTTATCCTAACGTGACCCAGCTTGCCTATGAGTTTCAATCATCTCGGGTTCAAATGTGTCATATAAGAGGGCTTTGTAATGAAACATCGCCCAGTTCATTTATTTGCTTTTGGTTCCTATTACTCAATTGTATAAATGTACCTAAGATGCACTGTAGCTTTGTAACATCTCCAGTCCCAATCCAGCTCCATCTCCACCACCATGCCCTTCCCCCTACATTTCCTACAGAAGAAGGAATGTTTTCTGTGTTGCTGTTTCTCCTGTCACCTCTTAACTTACAGGATGGTGGTGGTCCCCACCCACAGAAGACCCTTGGGCCTGTTCATTGCACCCCGCAGTCTGGCAGAACATTGGAGGGGCTGGGTATCATAAGAAAAGTCTCACTTACTTCATACTTTTGCTCAGAGATAAAGCCAAGGTCTCGGAGGCCCATAAGGAGAGGAAATGTCTTATTTATTGCACTTGCAATCTCCACCTTATTCTCTTTGAAGAACGTAAAAATAAACTCATAGAAAGCCTGCTCCTCTGGGGTTTGGTCTTCTAGGTTCTGGTTCCCTGTGAACATCCTGAGAAACAAAGACACATTACGAATTGAGTTTCCAAGAGGCCTGTAGTGAGTGGAAGATTTTAGACATGAAAGACAATCACGGGAGAGCCAATGTGTATCCAATAGTGTTCTTGTGGAAGGACCAGAATAAATGGAATTTGTTTACTGATGGAGTAATCAAGGATGCAGTAGAAGAAGACACTTCACTTAAGAAAGACTTGTATGTGAGGGGCGCCTGGGTGGCTCAGTGGGTTAAGCCTCTGCCTTCAGCTCAGGTCATGATCCCAGGGTCCTAGAATGGAGCCCCCCATCAGGCTTTCTGCTCAGCAGGGAGCCTGCTTCCCCCACCCCCCTCTCTGCCTGCCTCTCTGCCTACTTGTGATCTCTGTCTGTCCAATAAATAAATAAAGTTTAAAAAAAAAAAGAAAGACTTGTATGTAGCAGTGAAAGAGTTCACCCTGAGATAATCAAAACTACTGAGAAAGACTTTACCTGAATCTTCTAAAGAAAACATTGAATTTAAAAATGTTAACATCTTTATAGAAATTGATATGATACTGTGATAGCGAATTTTAGGTGTCAACTTGAAGGGGGTTTGGGGAAGAGAATAACACTTAAATTGGTAGATTTCAAGTAAGTAGGCCGTCTGTAATGTGGGCCTCATCCAATCAGGCAAAGGCCCACACAGAACAAAAAAATTGACCTTGCCATGAAGGCCCAGATAGAACAAAGAGAATGAAGAAATTCACCAACAGACCACTTTCAGACCAGAACTACACCATCAACTCTGATGGGACTCCAGCCTGACAGCTCCATGGCAGATTTTGGAATTGCCAGGATCCATGTTCATGTGAGCTGATTCCTTTTATTTTTTAAGATTTTATTTATTTATTTGACAGAGATCACAAGTAGGCAGAGAGGCAGGCAGAGAGAGAGAGGGAGAGAGAGAGGAAGAAGCAGGCTCCCTGCCGAACAGAGAGCCTGATGTGGGGCTTGATCCCAGGACTCCAGGACCGTGACCGAGCCAAAGGCAGAGGCTTCAACCCACTGAGCCACCCAGCCACCCCATATACACTGTTTTTAAAAGAAGTTTATAGACAAAAAAAATACAAAAACAACTAAAATAATATTATAGAACATAGCACTGAACAGCAAGGTGTTTTTTCTTTAAACAAGGTATGCCTGATTTGTTTGCCTTTTTCCATGTATCATTATATTTATAATGTGTCCATATTGATATTTTTAAGTCAAATCAATGCATTTTAATTGCTGTGTAATAATATTTTACATAAATATAGACAGCATTTATCTAATAATCCTTTACTGGTAAATGTTTAGGTCTATTCCGATTTTTTGTTCTTATGAGCAGTATATTTGTGAACATCCTTGTTTAGATCTCCTTATGTGAACATAATAAGAATTCCTTTAGCTTACATACCTAGAAGTTAATTGTACAGTAATTGGGTATACCACCTTCAAACTTTTAAGTTGCTAAGTTCTTTTTCAAAGTGATTGATTAGTTTACAGTCTTGCCAGAATTTCACAAGAGTTTTTCTTTAGACTTTTGTAGACACTAAGTATTGTCATACTTCAAAACTCCAATCATGATGGCTGTAAAGCCAACTTAATTTTGTTTTCATCTACATCAGGAAGTATTTTCTGCAGTTAAAAGAACACATGCAGGAAGTAGCAGGCTGAGACGACATCAGGTAGCAGAAGACCAACTAGATAGCTTATCAAACCATTCTGAACACCTACAAATCCAAAAGGAGATCAAAGATAAGAAGAGCAACAATTCTAGAAACAAAATCGACCACTTTCTGAAAGGTAGATCAGCGGAGAAGTGAATCCAAAGCGATGGGGAGATATATCACAGGGGAAGGGCCCAGCTCCCGGCAAACAGCAGAGTAACAGAGCACAAAATCAGAACTTTGAAAGTCTGCTCCACTGAAGGACATCACTCCTGAGGCTAAACTGGGGTGAAGCCCACGCAGGGACACTTGGCCTCAGGTCCCACAGGGTCACAGAAGGATCGGGGCTCTCTGAGTGTCAAAGAGCTCACAGGTATTAGAGCAGGGAAGCCAGCTATAGAGACAGAGCCAAGGAGTGAGCTCTCAACTCAGGGTTACCTTGAACCATAATCCATGGCACAGGCCACTGCTCTGTGAGTGGGGTCCCTACAAGATCCGGGGAGGCACCCCCTGGAAGAGTTCAGGGATCTGCAGGGTTCTGAGACTCTAGGCAGAGCTGCAGGCCAGAGACAGAGATGCTTGGTCATAGGCTGGGTGAGCTCAGAGCGCGGCTGGGGGCCAGGGAGACAGAAGTAATTGAGCACTTTCCTCTGAGGGTGCACTGAGAAGTGGGGCTCTGAGCTCTCAGCTCCTCCAGGCTGGAGATTGGGAGGTGGCCATTTTCATTCCCATCCTTCGGAACTCTACAGAAAGCGTTCAGGGAACAAAAGCTCCCAAAAGGGAACCCTAGCAGATTACTTAACCTGGCCCCTGGTAAGGGCAGTGTAATTCCACCTCAGGCAAAGACACTTCAGAATCACTAAAACAGGCCCCTCCCCCAGAAGATCAATGAGAAATCCAGCCAAGACCAAGTTCACTTACCTAGGAGAAGAGCGGAATTCCAGAGGAGGAGAAAGCAAAGCATTGAATTCATAGCTTTCTCCCCATGATTCTTTAGACTTGTAAAGTTAGTTAATTTTTTTAATTGTATTTTTTTTCTTCTACTAAACTTTTTTTTAACTTTTACCCTTTCCTCTTTTAACATTTTTAACCAGTTTATCTTAACAATACCTTTCATTTAAAAAAATAACCTTTTTTGAAACTTCATTATTATAGTCATATTTTATCCTTCATTGTATCTAACCTTATTTTTTGTATACCCAAAGGGTTTTTTCTTCTAAAAAATTTGGGATACAACTTCTTCTAATAGATCAAAATACACCCTAAATCTAACACCGGGCTTGTTCTAGTCTCCAGCCCGAACAAATTCTCTCCACCTTCTTTTTCATTATTCTCCCAACTAACTTACCTTATCAACTCCTTTTTTAGAAATTAAAAAAAAATTTTTTTTCATCCTACTCCATCCCTTCATTGTGTTTACCCTTGTATACGTTTTTCATTCTTTAAAATTTTGGGAGGTTATTTCTTCTAAGAGACCAAAATACTCCCAAAATTAAGTGGGTGACCCTGTTATAGTCACCAGTCTAATATATACATTTTTTTTCTTTTTTATGTTTTTTCTTTATTTGTTTTCTTTTTTTAATTTTTTTTTTCTGAACTTCTTTTTACACACTTCCCCACCCCCCCACAATTTGGGGTCTCTTCTGATTTGGTTAAAGCACATTTTCCTGGGGTCTTTGCCATCCTTTTAGTATTTATTTACCTCTTCATATATTCTTATCTGGACAAAATGACAAGACAGAAAAACTCACCACAAGAAAAAAAACAAGAGGTAGTACTGAAGGCTAGGGACCTAATCAATAGGGACATGGGTAATATGTCAGATCTAGAGTTCAGAATGGCAATTCTCAAGGTTCTAGCTGGACTTGAAAAAGGCATGGAAGATATTAGAGAAACCTTGTCCAGAGAAATAAAAGCCCTTTATGGAGAAATAAAAGAACTAAAATCTAACCAAGTTGAAATCAAAAAAGCTATTAATGAGGTACAATTTAAAAATAGAGGCTCTTACTGCTAGGATAAATGAGGCAGAAGAAAGAATTAGCAATATAGAAGACCAAATGACAGAGAATAAAGAAGCTGAGAAAAAGAGAAACAAACAACTACTGGACCACGAGGGGAGAATTCAAGAGATAAGTGATACCATAAGATGAAACAACATTAGAATAATTGGGATTCCAGAAGAAGAAGAGAGAGAGAGGGGAGCAGAAGGTATATTGGGGAGAATTATTGTAGAGGATTTCCCTAATATGGCAAAGGGAACAAGCATCAAAATCCAGGAGGTGCAGAGAACCCCCTTCAAAATCAATAAGAATATGTCCACACCCTGTCATCTAATAGTAAAATTTACAAGTCTTAGTGACAAAGAGAAAATCCTGAAAGCAGTCAGGGACAAGAGGTCTGTAACATACAATGGTAAAAATATTAGATTTGCAGCAGACTTATCCACAGAGACCTGGCAGGCCAGAAAGAACTGGCATGATATATTCAGAGCACTAAATGAGAAAAACATGCAGCCAAGAATACTATAACCAGCTAGGCTATCATTGAAAATAGAAGGAGAGATAAAAAGCTTGCAGGAGAAACAAAAACTGAAAGAATTTGCAAACACCAAACCAGCTCTACAGGAAATATTGAAAGGGATCCTCTAAGCAAAGAGACACCCTAGAAGTAGTAGACCAGAAAAGAAGAGAGACAATATACAGTAACAGTCACCTTACAGGCAATATAATGGCACTAAATTCATACCTCTCAATAGTTACCTTGAATGTAAATGGGCTATATGACCCAATCAAAAGACACAGCGTATCAGAATGGATAAAAAAAACCAAAACCCATCAATATTCTGCCTACAAGAAACTCATTTTAGACCTGAAGACAACTCCGGATTTAAAGTGAGGGGGTGGAAAACAATTTACCATGCTAATGGACATCAAAAGTAAGTCAGGGTGGCAATCCTTATATCAGATCAATTAGATTTTAAGCCAAAGACTATAATAAGAGATGAGGAAGGACACTATATTATACTCAAAGGGTCTGTCCAACAAGAAGATCTAACAATTTTAAATATCTATGCCCCTAACATGGGAGCAGCCAACTATATAAACCAATTAATAACAAAATCAAAGAAACACATTGACAATAATACAATAATAGGGGAATTTAGCCCTCCCCTCACTGAAATGGACAGATCATCCAAGCAAAAGATCAACAAGGAAATAAAGGCCTTAAATGACACACTGGACCAGATGGACATCACAGTTATATTCAGAACATTCCATCGCAAAGCAACAGAATACACATTCTTCTCTAGTGCACATGGAACATTCTCCAGAATAGATCACATCCTGGGTCCTAAATCAGGTCTCAGCCTGTATCAAAAGATTGGGATCATTCCCTGCATATTTTCAGACCACAATGCTCTGAAGCTAGAACTCAACCACAAGAGGAAATTTGGAAAGAACCCAAATACATGGATACTAAACAGCATCCTCCTAAAGAATGAATGGGTCAACCAGGAAACTAAAGAAGAATTGAAAAAATTCATGGAAACAAATGATAATGAAAACACAATGGTTCAAAATCTGTGGGACACAGCAAAGGCAGTCCTGAGAGGAAAATATATAGTGATACAAGCCTTTCTCAAGAAACAAGAAAGGTCTCAAATACACAACCTAACCCTACACCTAAAGGAGCTGAAGAAAGAACAGCAAAGAAAGCCTAAACCCAGCAGGAGAAGAGAAATAATAAAGATCAGAGCAGAAATCAATGAAATAAAAACCAAAAAAACAATAGAACAAATCAACAAAACTAGGAGCTGGTTCTTTGAAAGAATTAATAAGATTGATAAACCCGTGGCCAGACTTATCAAAAAGAAAAGAGAAAGCACCCAAATAAATGAAGTCATGAATGAAAGAGGAGAGATCACAACCAACACCAAAGAAATACAAACAATTATAAGAACATATTATGAGTAACTCTATGCCAACAAATTTGACAATCTGGAAGAGATGGATGCATTCCTAGAGACATATAAACTACCACAACTGAACCAGGAAGAAATAGAAAGCCTGAACAGACCCATAACCAGTAAGGAGATTGAAACAGTCCTCAAAAATCTCCAAACAAACAAGAGCCCAGGGCCAGACGGCTTCCCAGGGGAATTCTACCAAACATTTAAAGAAGCACTAATTCCTATTCTCCTGAAACTGTTCCAAAAAATAGAAATGGAAGGAAAACTTCAAAACTCATTTTATGAGGCCAGCATCACCTTGATCCCAAAACCAGACAAGGATCCCATCAAAAAAGAGAATTACAGACCAATATCCTTAATGAACACAGATGCAAAACTTCTCACCAAAATACTAGCCAATAGAATTCAACAGTACATTAAAAGGATTATTTACCACGACCAAGTGGGATTTATTCCAGGGCTGCAAGGTTGGTTCAACATCCACAAATCAATCAATGTGATACAACACATTAATAAAAGAAAGAACAAGAACCATATGATACTTTCAATAGATGCTGAAAAAGCATTTGACAAAGTACAGCATCCCTTCCTGATCAAAATTCTTCAATGTGTAGGGACAGAGGGCACATACCTATACCTTAATATTATCAAAGCCATCTATGAAAAACCCACTGCAAATATCATTCTCAATGGAGAAAAACTGAAAGCTTTTTCATGAAGGTCAGGAACACGGCAGGGATGTCCATTATCACCACTGCTATTCAACATAGTACTAGAAGTCCTAGCCTCAGCAATCAGACAACAAAAAGAAATTAAATGCATCCAAATTGGCAAAGAAGAAGTCAAATTATCACTCTTTGCAGATGATATGATACTATATGGGGAAAGCCCAAAAGACTCCACTCCAAAACTGCTAGAACTTGTACAGGAATTTAGTAAAGTGTCAGGATATAAAATCAATGCACAGAAATCAGTTGCATTTCTCTACACCAACTACAAGACAGAAGAAAGAGAAATTAAGAAGTCAATCCCATTTACAATTGCACCCAAAACTATAAGATACCTAGGAATAAACCTAACCAAAGAGGCTAAGAATCTATACTCAGAAAACTATAAAGTACTCATGAAAGAAATTGAGGAAGACACAAAGAAATGGAAAAATGTCCCATGCTCCTAGATTAGAAGAACAAATACTGTGAAAATGTCTATGCTACTTAAAGCAATCTACACATTTAATGCAATCCCTATCAAAATCCCACCCATTTTTTCAAAGAAATGAAACAAATAATCCTAAAATTTATATGGAACCAGAAAAGACCTCAGTTAAAGGAATATTGAAAAAGAAAGCCAAAGTTGGTGGCATCACAATTCTGGACTTCAAGCTTTATTACAAAGCTGTCATCATCAAGACAGCATGGTACTGGCACAAAAACAGACACATAGATCAATGGAACAGAATAGAGAGCCCAGAAATAGACCCTCAACTCTATGGTCAACTCGTCTTCAACAAAGCAGGAAAGAATGTCCAATGGAAAAAAGACACCCTCTTCAATAAATGGTGTTGGGAAAACTGGACGGCCACATGCAGAAAAATGAAATTGGACCATTTCCTTGCACCACACACAAAAATAGACTCAAAATGGATGAAGGACCTCAATGTAAGAAAGGAATCCATCAAAATCCTGAGGAGAACACAGGCAGCAACCTCTTCAACCTCAGCCGCAGCAACATCTTCCTAGGAACATCGCCAAAGGCAAGGGAAGCAAGGGCAAAAATGAAGTCTTGGGATTTCATCAAGATCAAAAGCTTTTGCACAGCAAAGGAAACAGTTAACAAAACCAAAAGACAACTGACAGAATGGGAGAAGATATTTGCAAATGACATATCAGATAAAGGGCTAGTGTCCAAAATCTATAAAGAACTTAGCAAACTCAACACCCAAAGAACAAATAATCCAATCAAGAAATGGACAGAAGATATGAACAGACATTTCTATAAAGAAGACATCCAGATGGTGAACAGACACATGAAAAAGTGCTCCACATCACTCAGCATCAGGGAAATACAAATCAAAACCACAATGAGATACCTCCTCACACCAGTCAGAATGACTAAAATTAACAAGTCAGGAACAGATGCTGGAGAAAATGCAGAGAAAGGGGAACCCTCCTACACTGTTGGTGGGAATGCAAGCTGGTGCAACCACTCTGGAAAACAGCATGGAGGTTCCTCAAAATGTTGAAAATAGAGCTACCCTATGACCCAGCAATTGCACTACTGGGTATTTACGCTAAAGATACACACATAGTGATCCGAAGGGGCATGTGCACCCAAATGTTTATAGCAGCAATGTCCACAATAGCCAAACTATGGAAAGAACCTAGATGTCCATCAACAGACGAATGGATAAAGAAGATGTGGTATATAAACACAATGGAATACTATGAAGCCATCAAAAGAAATAAAATCTTGCCATTTGTGACGACATGGATGGAACTAGAGGGTATTATGCTTAGCGAAATAAGTCAATAGAAGAAAGACGACTATCATATGATCTCCCTGATATGAGGAAGTGGAGATGCAACATGGGAGGTTTGGGGGGTAGGAAAAGAATAAATGAAACAATATGGGGTCAGGAGGGAGACAAACCATAAGAGACTCTTAATGTCACAAAACAAACTGAGAATGGTGGTGGGGGGGAGAGGAGGTGAGGGAAAGGGTGTTGGGGTTATGGACATTGGGGAAGGTATGTGCTATGGTGAGTGCTGTGAAGTATGTAAACCTGGTGATTCACAGATCTGTACCCCTGGGGCTAATAATACATTATATGTTTATTAAAAAATTTAAAAAAAAAAAAGAACACATGTAGCGCACATGATCTGCCATCAAGGCATCTCAAACTGTGCCCCAGCATTCTTTCCCTTAATCCTGTTCTGTCTGGTATGTTTCTTGAGATTCCATTGTATAATATAATTAAAAATCACTCAGTTGGGGCACCTGGGTGGCTCAGTAGGTTAAGCGGCCAACTCTTGATTTCAATTCAGGTCATGATCTTTGGGTGGTGAGGTTGAGCCCCACGTCAAGCTCCAGGCTTAGTGTGGAGCCAACTTGTCCCTCTCCTTCTGCTCCTCCCTCCACTCATATTCTCTCTCTCTCAAAATCACAGACTTAGGGGCACCTGGGTGGCTGAGTCGTTAAGCGTCTGCCTTCAACTCAGGTCATGATCCCAGGGTCCTGGGATCAAACCCCACATCAGGCTCCCTGCTCAGCAGAAAGCCTGCTTCTCCGTCTCCCACTACCCCTGCTTCTGTTCCCTCTCTCACTGTGTCTCCCTCTGTCAAATAAATAAATAAAATCTTTTTTTAAAAAAATCACAGACTTAAATGAAACCATGCAATGAATGCTATTCTGCTACACAATATTCTGTAAGCAGAATATTAAACTGAATATTCTCTGCCTAGAAAAATCCTACTCTTTCTCAAGAACACCTTGGTTATCACCTATAAGAACTTTTCCTCACATTCTCCTATCTAACATGTTCCTTAATCTGTTTACCTCTATTAGACAGAGGGAGATCATTCTTGGTTATTCCAGATTATTCTTTGACCCTACTGTGTGATATCATAAACAAGGATGGAGTTTTGCAAAAGCCTGTTCAATTTACCCATTCCACAATGAGCCTGCACAAAGACAAATACAGACTCTGGATGCAGATCACTTGAGGACAAATCCTGGCTGTGCTTCCTACTTGCTCTAACCTTGGCCAGCTTTCTGAGATTCAGTTGCCTGATGTGACACAGAAGTAGTGATAATATCCATTGTCAGGATTTGGGGAAACTTAAGTAAGACGTGTGTTGAGTATTTACAACAATTGTACAGCAAATCTTCTTAGTGAACAACAAATGGAAGAAATCTCAAGGAAAATGTACAAGAGGTAGCTCTCTCACACCCGTCTGTATCTGCAGGGGTAAGAATGGCATTCTACATCATAAATTAGGTTAGAGATGCCCCTCCCATAATATTTCAAGTAACAGTCACAATAATATATGTTTTTCTCTGGTCTAATATAGAGACGTGTCTATATTAAAAAGTATAACTCATTGTTGTGTATCTAAACCTGTCCATGTAAGTGTTCTCTATACATGGAGACCTGTAAGACCCCTGGATTCCAAACACTATGGTCAAGCCTGAGAAAAATAATTTCTAAACCGAAAAAGCTTTGTAATTCTGGTTCTTACTCAATAGGTGCCTTTTGAGTGCCTGGCTGATAGTATCTTAATAAACCTCTCTGTAATTCTAAAAGGTATAAACACTTGTATGATTTTTCTATCCCACATTAAAAGGGTCATTGGGACTTCGCGTTATAAATATGCATTAGAACAGAATGAAACCCATTCCTTCCCTGAATTCCTTTAAAAAAGAAAATGACTTCTGGTTAAAGCTAGTTGACCCAAGACAAGTGCTTTGCCCTCAGACTAGAGAGTTCCCTAAAATGGAAGTAAAGGAATTAAAGGCACAATAACTAAGGGAAGGGAGTTAGGTGAGAAATTGAAATCAAAGTCTGAAAGAGCAAAAGTGGTCTGGGTGCTAACTGCTGTAGCTGGTGGCCAAAGACCCCAGAGGCAAAGAAGGAGTCCATCCAGTATATCCTTCAGCCCTGAGAGGCAGTGGGGCCTGGGAGGGAGACTCAAGCATTAACCAGCAGGATTGCTTGAAAGGCAAAATACTGAATGCCCCCATGCGCATCCATGCAGGAGACTCGAGGCTGCTTAAGAAAAATAGAGATGACTCGGAGGGGAAAAGCCTTCAACCTCAGGCATTTGGGATTCACAAAGCCAAAACCACAGATTTTCAAGTCTATCTCATTTAATGGAGTTCCACACTAATACCTCAGTCCCTTGCCCTTAAGTAGGAACAAACAACAGGCCACAAGCGTTTGCACAAACCTACCACAAGAACGAGTGGAACCAAGATGAGCAAAGAATAAAAATGACCCCAGCATACACAGAAATAGTGCTGGGGACAAAAGAAAGTTTCCAAAAAAACAAGTATTGTCATACAGATAGGAGCATATATTGTTTCCAGGATGACATGAAGAAAAATCAGAAAATAAGAACACAGTGGGCCTGGAAATTTGAAATGGTTGTTAAGATTAAAAAAGAGATGACACCTGTCAGTGCAGCGGGGGCGGGGCGTGATGGGCTGGGCAGTCACACGCTGAGCCACCGGGCTTCGGTTCAGTCGTTTCAATAAGCATCATCAATATCAGTGGTTCTGCTGCCTCGAAACACAGCAGGGCTCCTCCCCTGTCCCTTCCGTTTATAGTTCTCTGGGAGAGTTCTATCTTTCCGTTTTGGGTTTTTTGTGTGTGTGTTTTCGTTTGTATTTTATATCTTGTATTTATGCCCTAAACACATTTTGTACTTTTTTTTTCTTTTTTTAAGAAAAGAAACTCGTTTGTGTATATATAGATATTTGCATGATACACTGTAGTTGACATTCGGTTCCTCAGAAGGTCTTGCCGCTGTCAGGTGTTACGCACTACGTCCGTCATAACTGTATTAAACACATTTCATATGTAAATAAATGTGGGACATTGGCAAAAAAAAATTAATAAAAAAGAGATGACAAAAAGGTTAGTGAAAGTGGTTATAAAATAAGAAAATTTTCCCAGAACACAGTGGGGAAAAAAAGAGGAACCTAACCAACTAAACTTGAAACCCTCAATGTCTAAAACAGTTATTCAGTTCTACAGATTCAGAGGTAAAAGGAAATGACTCAAAAATATATACTCTGTTCAGTTATTCATGTGTGAAGAAGGCAAGATACTTGTGCAAGGTACACTGTACTGAGCAGAGCATAACCTACACCTGAAACTAATGTAACATCGTGTGTCAACCAAACTTCAATTAAAACAAATCATTGTGCAAAGGCTCAAAAAATATTTCTCTCCTGCACCATCTATATTGGTCACACAATTTTCTTTAAGATTTTATTTATTTATTGGAGTGAGAGAACAAGGGTAGGGAAGGGGCAGGGCGAGAGGGAGAAGCAGACTCTCCTCTGAACAGGGAGCCCAACACCGGGCTCGATCCCATGACCCTCAGATCATGATCTAGGCCGAAGGCAGACACTTAACTGACTGAGCCACCTGGATGTCCCAGTCACACAATTTTTAATGCCATTTCTTTACTTCTGGGCAAAGGTAAGCTGCACCTTCCTGTCTCCTTGGACTAATAGGTATCACTTTGGCAGAATTCCCAGCTAACACCTGATTAGCCATGCTCACTTCTCCTCTGTTACAGTGGCTGTCATTTCATATGGCTGCCACTCATCAGCCAGAGTCAGAGTCCAAGTTGAGGGTTCCCTGAAGCAGAGGTCATTGACCCACTGAAATTTTAGAATCGTTGTTGCAATAGAATAATCTACTCCATTCTTACTGACACATTCTCTAGAAAAATTATTTGATGATGTACTACAGAAGAGAATTAAGAAATCAATACCAGCAAAGTTTTGTTACAAGGGAAGTAGAAGGCATCGCCCAAACCAGTTAAAATAGCGATGTCTAAAACCTATAAATTTTATTTGAAAACAAAAGCTCATCTCAAAGGTTATTTTTTTATTTTTAAAAGAGTTTATTTATTTATGTATTTATGTATGTATGTATGTATGTATGTATGTATTTATTTTAGAGAGAGAAAGAGAGACCACAGAGGAAGAGGGAGAAACAGACTCACAACTGAGCAGGGAGCCCAATGCGGGGCTCCATCCTAGGACCTTGAGATCAGGACCTGAGCCAAGGCAGAAGCTCAACTGACTGAGCCATCCTGGTGCCCCTCAAAAATTACTTTAAAATCGTGAAAAAATAAAATTAAATTAAAAAATGAAAAAAAATAAATATTTGGTATAATTCTTCAGGGAATAAATAAATAAGTAAAAACAAAAAATTATTTTATTATTTAGTGATTCTCAAAGTAGGGTCTGGGGACCCCTGGGGTTATATAAGACCCTTTTAGGTATGAGCAGGGTCAAAACTGTTTTCATAATAGTACTAAGACATTATTAACCCTTTTCCTCTCTTGTCATGTCACACATGTATAGTGGAATTTCCCAGGGAATGCATGTTCTGTGGCATCATAAAAGATTGAATGCAGAGCTGATAGGAGAATCTAGCTATCTTCTACTGAGGCAACTATTAAAGAGATCTGTGAAAATATAAAGCATTGCTAATCTTCTTATTAATTTACTTTCTTTTAGAAAACAGTTATTTTTCATAAAATATGTCATTTATATTAGCAGGTAATGAGTACATTATTTTTTAATGAACAAATAAATATTTAAGTGCTCAGTTTTAATTCCTAATATGGCAAATATCATATAGATGTAATCATATAGATAGAGTTCTCACTGATTTCCTATTCTCAAATCATCTAAGAGATACTGTTTGTTCAAAGTAATAATAGCAACTATGTGATTAGAGCATTTGGACAAGCAAAATGACAACAGCAATGTTGATTAGGACAGGAAGGAGAAGTTGGTGACATTCTAAGATTCCTGCATCTCCCATGAAGCAGGACAATGTAATTTGAAAACGTGGATATGAAGAAAATAAATGATATTAAGCAAAGTAAAAATAAATAAGTAAATAAATAGCTAACAGATATGACTAGTTGTAAATATATATTGCAACCTCTAGGGAAAGCACTAAAAATGTTTTAAAAGAAACATAATTCATATACCAGGAGAGAAGAGAAAATGGGGTCATAAAATGTTCAAATAAAACCAGAAAAGGCAGAAAAAGATAAGAGGAAAAAGTAGAAACAAAGACAAAAATAATGAGTAGAGAACAGTTGCAGACATATAGCTATTAATCCAAGTACACAGATACTCTATATGTGAATGATCTCAATGTAACAATTAAAAGACAAAGATCAATAGAGTGGAAAAATTAAAACAAAAAAACACCCAACTATATGCTGTCCATAAGAAAGCCACCTTAAACATAAAAACATAGATAAGATGAAAGGGAAAGGATGGAGAAAGATATACCATGCCAGCGTTAATCAAAGGAAAGCCATAGTAGCTATATTAATTTCAGACAAAGAAGGCTTCAGAACAAGGAAAATTGTCAGAGCTAAAAATGAGTTATATAGTGATAGAGGGGTCAGTTTCTCCAGGAAGACACAGGAATCCTTCATATGCATGCAGCTAACAAAGTAGCATCAAAGTACATGATCCAAAAATTGATAGAACTATAAGGAGAAATAGATGAGTCCTCTACAACTGTTGGAGACCTCAATGCCCCTATTTTAGTAATTAATAGATCAAGCAAGCAGAAAACTAGTAGGAATATAGTTGACCTGAAAAGCACCATCAATCAACCTGATCTAATTGCCATTTATAGAAAATTCCACTCAACAACAACAAAATACACATACCCCTCAAGCTCACATATGCCATAAAATATGCCATATTCTGAGCTATAAAACATACCCTAAAAATTTAAGGATAGAAGTCGTTTAAAAATATGTTCTTGGAGCATAATGAAATAGAAGTAGAAGTAACAGATAGCTGAAAAATTCCCACAAATACTTGGAATTAAAGAACACACTTCTAGGTTAAAGAGGAAATATCAAGAGAAATTATAAACTATTTTGAGCTAAATGAAAATAAAAACACAGCTTGTTAAAATTTAAGGGATGTAGCAAAAGCTGTGCTTAGGAAAATATAGAGCACATATTAGACAAGAAGAAAGATATAAATGAATAATCTAAACTTCCACCTGTAGAAACCAAAGAAAAAAGAGAAATTGAGACCTAATGCAAGAAGAAAAAAATAAATCATAAAAATTAAAGTAGAAATCAATGAAACTGAAAAGAGGAAAACATTGGAGAATATCAGTGAAGTCAAAGCTGATTTTGGGGGGAAAATCAATAAAATTGATAGACCTCTAGAAAAGCTAACAAAGAGAGAAGATAGACTTTGCTAATATCAGAAATGAAAAAGGGATCATCACTATTAATCCCATGGATGTTAAAAAAGATAGCAGAGAAATAATACCATGGAAAACTCTATGACGAAGAATTTGGTAGAAGATGAAACAGACAAATTCCTTAACATGCAAAGACTACCAAAGTTCACACAAGCAGAAACAATCACCTGAATAACCTATATCTACTAAAAGAATTGGAACAATGATTAACAAACCTCCAAAAGGGATGTCTGGGTGGCTTAGTTGGTTGAGCACTTGACTCTTGAGTTAGGCTCAAGTCATGATCTCAGTGTGTGGGATCAAGGCAACATCAGACTCCTTGTTCAGCTTGAAGTCTGCTTGTGATTCTCTCCCTCCCTCTCCCTGTGCCCTCCTCCCCAACCCCACCCCACTCATGGTTGTGTGTGCACACACGCATGGGCTCTCTCTCTCTCTCTCTCTCTCTCTCTCAAACAAACAAACAAATAAATTAAAATCTTAAAAATATATATATAGATCTCAAAAAAGAAAAGCACCAGACCCAGGTGGTATCACGAGTGAATTCCATGGAACATTTAAAGAAAAAAATAATAGAAGTTCCCTCCAATCTCTTCCAGAAAATAGAAGAAGAGGCATCACACCCCAACTCATTTTATGAGGTCAGCATTACCCCACCCTCACTTCTCAGTGCCTTCCTTTCTCTGCCTGGAGGCCAAGGACTGGCTGGACTCAAGCGTGCTCATCTCCCATCTCTCGGAACCAGGTGGAGGAGCAGCTGTGGACTGCATCCTTGGCTTCCAGGAGGGAGGGTGCTGGGTGCTGAGGACCTACCTGGCTTTTCTGCAACGGTGGGTGACATTCTGGGGTCTGGCCAGCACTGGAGTTGGGTTAAAGGGATTTCCATACCCTTCTACATTACTTTAATTTCTAACAAGAATGTGTTGATGTCTTTATCTTGTATTTTGAGAAGACAAATTCCCCCCTTCCCTAGTCAAATGTGTAAAACCCCGGAACAGATAAAGCAACGTCTCTCTCCTTACCTGGTTGCCTTTGTCAGTATTGGATCTGCTTTCACTTCCCCTAACTCGTTGGTGTTCAGGGGCCCTGCTTAGATGAGCTCTGAGCAGAACTATCCCCCTGCTACCCAGAAGCCAGAAGTTTGATAACAGGCATCCAATTTCACTGTTAACTTTTTCTGAAAGAAACTTTTCAGGACAGAGTTGTCTTTGGGATTGGGGTAGGGAGAGAGGAGACATGGGAGCAATGGGAAGATTTGTAGGGCATGGGAGTCATGGAACCCCACAGCGAGGCCTCAGGAGGATCAGTTCCACCCACGTCAGTCCAGCTGCATGACTTTTGCAAAAAAATAAAAGGGTGACATGAGTCAGGGTGGCCCCAAGTTTCCCCAGCAGCTAATCTGCTGTGATTTAAGAAATCTGATCTGCCCATTATTGATTTATGTGGAATCTTTTTCTGTCATATACCTGTGGAATGAGTCTGGGAAGACAGAAATAACCAATGTAGATGCCGACCTTACAGGAGATAGGGATCAAGGACAAGAGGTGAGGACTGACCTGCGGCTGAGCTGGCTGCCTCCACTCGCCATCTTCCACTGCCAGCCCCACTGGGTCATGGAGCTGGCCCAGGATCAACCTTGAGCAGACGTTTACTCCCTTTGTGCCTCCCCGGAGCTCTGAGGAGAATGTCTACCAATTGATTGATCTCTCAAGTGTGGCACCTGAAGGGTAAAAGTGAAATCACTGAAGCGTGTGATGTGACTGCACCGACACAACGGCCCCCTCCGTGCCCAATTTCTAAGGCAGTTCTCAGCCCTGGGGATGAGGGGCAAGGCCAGCTGGGTTTCCATGGCAGACAGGTCACTGTTTGTGCAAAGGAAGGAGAACAGAAAGGCTGATTTCACGCAAATAGATCCAGGTTGTTCGTGGTGAGGGGGCATAGTATATGGGGGCAGGAAGTGAACCCCATGTTTGCCCCAGCCTCTCTCTGCTCAGGTGGTCATGAGAAGGAAAGAAGGAAAGCCAGACATTTCAGATCTTCTCTGAAATGGTGGGCTGGCCTGGCGTGGTACTCAGCCTGAACCAGAACAGCATTATAAGATGGGGAAGATGTTCCTCAAATTGCCGAAAAGCAGCCAGAGGCCGGAGAGAACCCCCGACTCCTGCAACCAGAGGGAAGTTCCAAGTTTGAGCAGAGAGGCCTGGTGTGCCATTCTGTTTTCTTAAATTCACGGGCACTTTACAGATGCATCCAGGGTGATGAGAAAAACTGAGCTTCAACTCATCACTGAAGTCGGGGTGACAGGCTTCCCAAGGGATGGGGGGAGGATTTGGTACTGACATTACCTAGACCTTAAAGGACGAAGTGATGCTGGCTACCAAGGGCATCACATTCATGTTTGTATGTAATTTTTTTCACACATAGCCAGCCTTTCATTCTGTAAAGGATTTGAAGCCACTTACAAAACCACACTGTATCAGCATAAAGTTGGAAGATAAAGAAACAGGAGCAAAGCACAAATAAAATAAACAAAACTGGAGGACTAGAAATTCTGGTAGGACAATGGGTCCAAGACAGGCAAATGGGAGTCAAGGCATCTGTAGAGTCCAGGGCCTCTATCAGCACAGTGGGCCAAAGCAGGTGAGGCCTGGGGGACCAGAAGCAAAGCAGGATGTTTCTAAAGTATGTTCCACCGAATTCTGCTTCTTCCGGCTCATTATAACTGTGCTATAAATTTGCACAGATCTGTTTGCCAAGTGTAGAGGGCCAGAGACTTCTACCCTTCTGCACACTTCAGCTCTTTCTTTCCTCCAAAGAAGTGAACATCCATCTGGGTGGGACAGATTCCATATTCTGGAATATTGATGAGGACATCCTTACCAGTGGGTGGGGCCTACAAGCTTTGCAGGTGCTGCACACACATGGGACCGCCTGCATCCACCTGCTGCCTGTCCTTTCTCTCTCCCTCTCTCACTTTGTGGGTCAAAGGAGCTGTGAAACTGAGCTGAGTGGCCCAGGCAAGGCCTGGCACAGACTATGAGAACCCACTGCGGAGTCTCCTTTCTCTCCTCTTCTTGCCCTTAAGCAGCAGGCAGACCCAGGCCACCACTCAACTGGACAATGACATAAATGTACCAGCTTCTTTTGCTTAGAAACACGAGGTCTTTGGCATTACTCAGGGGTACTCCCACTGAGTTTACAAGAAAGCCCTAGTTTGCGGTATCCTGCATTAGCCCAGTTAACAACAGACTGGAATTTTAGCTTGTATCTCCCTCTATCTTGTTTTTCTCTATGTTCACTAGAGAACCAATCTACCTGAGATAACAGATCCCGGACCAAAACCATCAGATGGTCCCTGGTTCCTAACACAGGGTAGAGTTGTTTTCTTTTTTCTTCCCTATGACCCGTAAGATAAGAAGATTCTGACCTCTGTCCTGCCTCTGTTTCCCCACCCAGATTTAGGCCAAGTAGGTGGGAACCTCTGAAGGCCAGTCAATGCTTTCTTTATAACTGGAAAATTCCTCTCCATCTTGTTAAGTGTGCTAAGATCTGGCACTTAGAATTGTGTAGTCCTAATCACAATCCAGTGCTAGAAGTTAATATGCTACCTTGCTCCTTGCCCAAATCTACCACTCCCATTTTTGAACACTAATGGGATGTTCACTCCATTTGTGTCTAGGCAGGTAAGATAACCAAGCTCAGACTAAGCATACTTCTGTGAGGACTCGTTGCCCACAATTCATTCTGATACCAACTTTTAGTCAGTTGGAGTGTTGGGGTATGAGTAATCAAAACTGACACTGGCTAACTCAGGCAGAAAATCAACTTCTTAGATGTACGTTGGGTAACTCCCAGAATTTACAGGATGGCCAAGGACTGAGATAAGAAAATAAGCAGTCTGGGCAGTAAGATCCTAAGCCCAGGTCATTCCACAGACCTCAGATCCATGGTATGTGGGCACCGATTTGGCAATGTGTTCTTTCCATTCTGGTTAGAAAGGAGAGTCAGAAGGAGTTTTAGTTCCTGCATGACACATAAGCACACTCATTTACAGTTTTGTCTTGGGGTTATAATAACTCACCTGTCCTTTGTCATAAAATAGAAGAGATCTGGATCACCTGGACATCCCACAGAACATCACACCGATCAGTTACATTGGTGACATCATGGTGATCGGACAGGATGAACGAGAGTTGGCCAGCACATCTGCTGAAGAGGAATAATATTGACCTTCAACAACAGAGGAATAATACTGACCCTCAACCTCAAGAGCATCATGACGACCCCAAGAAGCCATAGAAGTATGTATCAAAATGTACATACTGTATTTTTTCATTTCTGCAAAACTTTGATACTTGCAAAAAGAATCCTCAATAACAGGAAGCACATCAGTGACTGCCTGATGCTGTGGTTGGGGAGGAGGCTATTTGCAAAGGGTATGGGGGAACTTCCTGGAATGAAGGAAATGCTTTTTATTTTAATTGTAATTATGATTACATTGTTAAAACCCATGGAGTTAAACAGACACTTAAGACGAATGCATTTTTATGCCTCAGTAAAATTGAGCTAAAAAGGAATTATGCATAATTTTAGCAAATTCTCAGAACATGTATCATTGAAATAAACAGCTCAACTTTTCTCATTAGTACTGAATTCTCAAGCATGCATGGCTTAGATAAAAACATCTTTCATCTTTATTCACATCTTTTTCTAGTTTAATCATTTCCGTCTGATCTGGCATTGTTTCCTCACCTGCTTTTTTTTTTCCCCCCCCTTTTGCCATATCTATCTCTGGGTGGGTCTAAAGGAGGGGATTCTTGGTTCCAGGCTGGGATGTCCAATGTCCATGAGGGGGTTTTCTAGGGTAAGTGGAGGGCTTCAGGTAAATGAATTGTGACAATTGTACAAAATGGTCTGATTCCCTCTCGCTGCCCACACTCCTGTACCACCCAGTGCTGTATGCTACCTAGCATGGCAGCCGTGAGCACCACATTGTGTCCCGGGGCTCCCTCTATTACCACGGGCTTCCTGAGTCTTCTATGCTTCTGTCAGTGCTGACCTGCCAGCCCTGGCCTGTTGCTCTAGAATATGCCTGGGTTGCTGGTGCCTCCATAACAAGCAGGGAAGGGCTTTCACTTGAGCCTGTGAGCCCTGGTTTCAAGCCTTTTTAGACCCCAGAACCATTTCTCCCATTTTTTCCCCCCGTGAGGAGTATGGGTGTCCTGGTAAGGGGAGCTCATGGGTAGAGCACATTTGAGAATTATTGATTCAAATAAAGTTAAACAGATTTCCGTGTTCTCAAAGACCCAATGTACATATGGAATCGTTCAAGGGTGTTTGGAGGGAGTATTCTGCCTTCCCTGAAGTGGCTGTCTGGAGTCTTCTCCTGGTCCCAGCTCTTAGACCTGGCTTCCTCACATCCCCTGCTCCCAAATGTCTGCCTGGCCCCTGGTCACTTTCCTGCCCAGAAGTCTCCCTACCTTTACATGATTTCAGATTATTATTTTTTTTATTTTAGAGATTTTTATTTATTATTTGACAGACAGAGATCACAAGTAGGCAGAGAGGCAGGCAGAGAGAGAGATGGGGAAGCAGGCTCCCTGGCAAGCAGAAAGCCCGATGCGGGGCTCAATCCCAGGACCCGAGATCATGACCTGAGCCGAAGGCAGAGGCTTTAACCCACTGAACCACCCAGGCGTCCCATGATTTCAGATTATATTCAGGTTCCCTTTTATCTCAACTTTCTCAGACAATAATTTTATCCTGACATTATGGGCATTTCTGATTTACCTCCCCTCCCCTTTGGTTTCCATTTGTTTTTTGAAGTTTGATGGTTTCTAGTAAATTTATTCAGTTGTATAACCATCACCATACTTCAGTTTGGAAACATTTTCATCCCCCCAAAATTACAGAAGGAGAACAAGTCCTGGGCAAATAGAAGTGGGTAGGGAAGCATACAGATGGTAGATTCCCAGCTCCCTCCCATGGCCCCTGGGGCTGGACTCTAATGCCTCCTCCCTCCTGCCCAGCCCTCCCCAGGCTGATCCAAATGGCAGCACTCCCCACCTCCCCCAAATGCCCCCGAGAACCTCACAAGTGTCTGGACGGAGATGGAGGAAGGCAGCAAGCACTGTCTTCAGCTTCCTGCACGATCTGCTCCAAATACTTTCACTTTTCTTTTCTCCGGAAGCCTGGCCCTCACTGCATGTGGCAAAGCACAGACTTCCTGTTTCTTCCCTGGCATCCCCCTGCTGTTCTCTCAGTCTTCCAGGAGTGATTCCTGGCTCAGACCCTGGACCGGGAAAGGGGCAGAGCAGGTGGCAGACCCAGCATCCAGGTGGGTTTTTGTCTTGGCTGCTTTATTCTTCATGTTTGGTGATTGGATTCTGATAGCTGATTTCCCGGCAGCAGCTACAGGATGGAACCAACTACTCGAACTGTGAGCCTCTCTCTTTGTAAAATATTGTCTTCCAAACATAGAGAGCAAAGTGGGATTTAACCAGAGACTCTGAAAAAGGGGGACAGACGTGGGAGTAGTGGGGGAGCAGATATAAAACGCTTTTTTCCTAAATTCTAGCCTGTTGTTGTGGATGGAACCAAGATTTGCTCTCTACTCTCCTCTTCGTGCTCTGTGATTTACACTTTGCCCCAAATGGGCAACTTATTTATTATCCATCGTGTAAGTGACTAGAGGTAGTTGGTGGGAAAGAGACAATAAAGAAAAAACATTTAATTTCCTCTCTAGTGTTTCATGAACTTTTTATATATTTTTCTTAAGCACATTTATGATTGGTTCCTTGAAATAAATTCCTGGAAATGGAATTTGGAACTCAACGGAATACATGCTTTAGAGCATCTGACCCTGATGGCTAAATTAGACTCCAGAACATTTGGACCTGTTTACATTTTCACCAGGAGCATTTGTGATTATTGCTTTTATTCTTTATATGGAAAAATTTAATAGGCAAACATTATTTAGTTTTCGGGATGCCCGGGTGTTTCAGTGGTTAAGCATCTGCTTTCTGCTCAGGTCATGATCCTGGGGTCCTGGAATCAAGTCTGGCATTGGGATCCTTGCTCAGCAGGGAGCCTGCTTCTCCCTCTGCCTGCTTTGCCTGCTGCTCCCCCTGCTTGTGCGTGCTCTCTCTCTCTCTCTGAGAAATAAATAAAATCTTTATAAAAAATTATTACGTTGTCTTCTTTTGTACTGTCCCAACTACTGGTGAATTGCCATGTTTTTATATATTTATTGCACACTTGAGTTAATTGCCCTTTTATGCCTTTTGCCTTTTTTCTATGTGGATGTTTATTGCTTATTCATTTTTAAGACTGCTTTACATGATAAAAATCTGAACACTTGCATACAAGACCCAGTATCATGCACTAGTAAAAAATGGGTTGCCTGGATGGCTCAGTAAGTTAAGCCTCTGCCTTCCGCTCGGTCATGATCTCAGAGTCCTGGGACTGAGCCCCCACATTGGGCTCTCTGCTCAGCGGGGAGCCTGCTTCCCCCTCTCTCTCTCTGCCTATCTCTCTACCTACTTATGATCTCTGTCTGTGTCAAATAAATACAATCTTTAAAAATATATACATATGTTTAAAAAAATGGGGCTTTAGTCAGACAAGCTCTGCTTTACCAACCTTAGGCTAGTTACTTAACCTCTCTGTGCCTTGCTTCCATTCTTGAGAATCATAACAGACGAAGAAAAAGGAACCTAGTGGATATTATGTTCTGAATGCTGAATGCTGTAGTATAATTAATCATCCTAAATGTAACCCCAGGGCCACTTCCTCTTCTTACCACCTGTTCATTCTGGCTTTCTTTTACTCTGTGCTGATCTTTGAAGCATCCTTCCCCATTGGATGGATTCTGTCTGTATCAGGAATTCTAGATCTCCCTTCCACCTGTTCTCAGTCTTCCAGGATTTGTTCACAATTACAGATCTCCCATGGTGTCCTTTCTTTCTCAGGACTGTTATGGATTATCCTATTTTTACAATATGTTTCTTTTTTCCTGTCAAACTTACAGGATGTGGGAATGAGTAGAGAGAGCAGGGATGCTCTGTCTTCCACTGGTATTAGCCCTGGAACAGTCATTACTTACAGTTTAACTTTCAATCATACACAAAATGAAGTTGGAAAGTTGGAATCTCTGTTTTGTTTTAAAATAAAATCTCTGGGTGGTTGAATTTTTTTGTTAGTACTCTTTTCTTGACAATTTGTCAGGAATGTCATCTGTAAGTTTGCTACCTATTATAACATGAACATTTTCTCCTGGCCTATCATAGCTAATTTTTATAAATGTCGCATGAGCATGGGAAAGGCCCATGTCTGTTCTGAGATATGAAATTGATATATATAATAAATCAGTTACATTGCCTTTACTAATCATGTCTTTCACATCTTTCACATCTGTTTATGTTTGTCTTGCTTCTGTGTCAAAGATTATAGGTGGGTTACTAAAGTTTCTACATATTATCAGGTTTTCATCTTTATACTCATTACCGGGTGGTCCCTCTTTATGGGCTTTGTTAGTGTCTGCCTTAAGTGACTGCTCAGGCAATCTTAACTCCTTTCAGTGTAGCCATGGACGATAGAACTTGTGACCATAAACCTAAAAGCAAAAAGTCGGAATCTGTTTACTTTCTACTACTTCCAAGTCATATGACTTAGGGCAAGACAGTAAACACCTCTGTGTCTCAGTGTCCTTCACAATATAATGGCTACAATCACAGTAACCATCTTGCAAGGGTTTTGTGAGGCTCAAATAAGCTAGTGCATGCAAAACCCTTAGAACAAAGTTTGGCACATAGGAAGTACTCAATAGATATTGGCTATTTGAAATCTGTTTTATGTTTACCAGCAGCCGCTTTGGGATTTCGGCATCATATTCTTGGTCGCTTTCCATCTCCACGGTCACTGGGTGTTGTTATTGCCTCCTATGCCCATGAGCCTTTTAGGCAGGCATTTTGCTTTGCAGAGTGCTCAGGGCTGCCTTTGGGACAAGGTTGCTCGTCTGAAGACGGCTACTGAGCGCAGAGAGCAGCTCCCTGAATTCCCAGAGTCTTTATTCTCTTCTCATGCCTCTTTCATAGGATGCTCACCATGACCAGGGCCTTAGAAGAGGCTCTTCTCCAGCACTTCATATACCGGAAGCTGGAAACTGCTTATGCCATATACAAGCCTTTTCCCTTCCTCGAAGGCTTCCGAGACAAATCCTTCATCACGGAGACAATGTACAGGGTGAGTCATGTTGCTTGCTTTCCCATGTCAGCCCAGCCTCACCAAGGAGTCCCCATCACTGAAGTTACAGACCCCAAACTCCTAGGGCTTCTGGAGCTCAAAAGACCTATTCCCAAAGGCTCATTGTCAAGGAAAGATGGGGTCATAGGGCCTTCCACACAAATGACCTCGACCAAGGTTACTCGAAACAAGAGAAATGTATTGTCTCACAGTTTTGGAAACCAGAAGTACAAAATCAAGGTGTTGGCAGGGTTGGTTCCTTCTCAAGGCTCTGAGGGAGCATCCGTTCCCTAACTCTCCTGCCTTTTAGAGGCACCAGCAACCTTTGTGTTCCTGGGCCTATAGAAAAATTACCTACAGTTGTGGTTTCAATCTCCACATCAGGCTCTACATGACCATTTCCTATCCTTGTCTTTTCTCCTTCTCTCCTTTTATAAGGACACTGGTCATTGTGATTTAGAGCCCACTCTAGTCCAGGGTAATCTCATCTCAAGATCCTAATTTAATTACATCTGCAAAGACCCTTTTTGCAAATAAGGTCACATTTATAGGGTTCAGGCAGACATGTCTTTTTGGAGGAGCGACACCATTCAACCCACAAAGAGCACCCTCCCAGTTCCTAAGAGCTTGTTGAGCACAATCCACTCAGATGTGAAGCAAGGCAGGCATTGGAAGATACGACTATGCAGACAAAAAGGGCATTCT
Source organism: Neogale vison (assembly GCF_020171115.1). Lineage (NCBI taxonomy): Eukaryota > Metazoa > Chordata > Mammalia > Carnivora > Mustelidae > Neogale > Neogale vison. The sequence goes on along the minus strand of NC_058093.1, from coordinate 38,764,177 downwards.
TTTATAATTTGGGGGTTTTCTTAATGCACTTCCTGAGCACCAGGCCCAGGGAAGTGCATCAGTGGTTGAACGATCTTCTCCCAGTCTCGACCTGGTTGGTTCCAATCCTTCTTCACATCACAGCCCAGATGTCACTACTCAGAGAGGCTTCCTCAACCCACTCATCCAATTGATTTCTCCAAGAAACCTATGCTTTCTTTTCATAACAATTTTCTCAATAGCAACTGGGCATTTCTTTAATTTGTTTATTATTTAATGCCTATCTTCTCCACCTGACAGTGTCCCTCGCTCAGCGTGGGTAGCACCATGTTTATCTTATCCATTGCTTTCTACCCAAGACTAGTCTAGTAGGTGCTCAGTGTTATGTTGTTAATTTTCCTGCCATGTTTCTCCCTTTGGCCAGCTTATCCTGAAGAGGAGTTCTCTGGATGACTTCCTTATGGCTAGAACCTATTCAGGCTATCCCAAGTCCAAGAGAGGGAGCAGAGGCTAACAAGCAATTGCAGAATTGCCCCCTTGTGACCAACTCCTTGATCCATTGCTACAGAGTTCTGCCCAGAGCCTTGGAGAATTAATGACACAGTAGCAGCCTCGACTCCCCTTTTCCTTCCCTATTTCTCTCTTCCTTCAAATGTACCTAAAATAAGGTTCACAAAGCAAGCTTACTTTAACACTTATTTATTCCTATGACTAACAATCCAAATGTATGTGAAGTTCTAAAAGTGAACATGTGGAACTGTAACTTTTCTATGTTAGAGTTTAACCATGCATTTGTGCTGATTCCTTCTTAACGGAACAGAATACCATTCCTACAACTCAGAAAACCATAAATGTGTAATAAACTTCCGTTCTGTTTTATAATCATTTATAATAATCCTCGACTCCATTTTTTAAGGAATCCTTGGAAGCCTGTAGAAATCATGTCCCTGTATCCAGAGTAGTGTACAACATCCTCACCCACCTGGAAAAGACCTTCAGTCCGTCGATTCTGGAGACGTTGTTCAGCCGAATTAACCTGAGTGAATATCCCAATCTGACAACTATTCTCAAGGGCTTCAGAAGCGGTACGAGGCTTGTTGAATATCTTTTGGGCTATAAAAGCATGCCAGAAGCTGCTATGGTCAAAGCTTGTGTTGGCTTTCAGCCCCCTGGAATTATGCACTTACAGTGCTGGGTTCTCTGGAGAGATAGGGAGCGTACTCTATCACGGGTGCGCCAGGAAGAGCAGCCTCTGGCCCCAGCTCTCTAAGACAAATTTCTAGAAGACACATTTCTGTCTTACCTGTTCTATAATGTGGGGGGAAAGTTGTCCAGTTTACCCCACTGGGGAGTCTCTAGGAAATACAGTTCCAGAGACTTAGTCTGGCAGAAGGATGAGGAGAACCAGAGGGGAAGAGAAATGAATAGGAATCGACAGTAATTATCTTTTTGTCTCAGTACTTACTCTGTACCAGGCATTGTCCCAAGCCCTCTATTTGGTTACCTCATATCATCTTTATTATTATCCCATTATTATCCCCATCTGACATATGAAGAAGCCGTTATTATTCCCATCTGACATTTGAAGAAATTAAAGCTCAGAATAAGTTTCCCAAAGTTACTTGTCTGCTAAGAGCAGAGCCAGCTGTCCCACTTGGGGTTCCTAGCACCAGGGCCTGAGATTTCAGTCCCCCTTTTAAATAAGGACAGGTGGAAGGCTTGAGATTTCAATCCCTCTTTTAAATAAGGACAGGTGTGCTCCTGGAGGAGAGGGGAGGGAGCTGAAGACAGAGAAAGGGTAGAAGAAGGAAGCAGAACGTGATGCACACTAGGAACAAGAACAAGCTGGATAGATAAAGAGCAGGAGAAAGAGCAAGGACAGGGATGGGAAGGAGGAGGCCAGGGCAAGAGGAAGAGGTGACATGATCACTTTAGGCTTAAGGCCTAAAGCGCATGGTTCACTTAGCTGAGAACAACAGGAAGAGGACCAGCAGGTCACCCTGGATTGTAACATTTTCTTAGTGGGTTCACCACTATTAACAGCAAGAGGTTCCTCCCCCAAAGAAGAAATGACTCCTTGAGCTAAAGGGGTAGCAAAAGAGAAAAGTGCCCTTCCGTGTTAACCCAGGTGCACTTGAGTCCATGCTCCTGGCATCATCGGGATGGCATGAGGAGGACTGAGTTCTCAGAAGCCATGCTAAGTCAGTCTGAAAGCCAGAGACACCACACCCTGCAGTGCTCCCCACAACCTAGCCAAGCTCACGCATCTTTCTGGATCTGCAACTCTAAGCTTTTGTTCTAGGCCCCTCTCCAAAATCCCACCTTAATTCTTTTTTCTGTTCACTGGTTGAGACAACTTAACTCCTGAAATAAATGATGGCGAAGAATCATAAGAGAAACCTGGCAATTGAAGGAATCACATACAGAAAGCCAAGGGCCTAGAGTATTGAGGATGGGGTGGAAAGTTGGTGTGGCCCACCATAGGGTGTGAGGCAGGGATCATGAGGCTTGTTCTGCAGAAATGAGCATAAACCAGAGTAGAAAGGATGCACCATGTGAAGGAATTACATTTTATCTTATTTGCTACAGGGAGGTGTGATGTGTTTATTTATTAAAACAGGGACATGTATTAAAATTATAACAGTATACAAAATTGTCTAAATTCTGAAACCAAAATTAAAGAAAAACTGAAGAAAATTAAATCTCTGAGTTCAAAGTGAAACTCAGCTTTATGTGGGAAATGACTTCAGTATTAGACCAGAGGTCTAATGCCCAAATCAAACACATAAATAGAAAGGGGCCACAAACAGAAGATGCTGGTCGTGAATGGGTTCTATGCACCTGAGGGAGGATGAATCACCCCATGCCCCCAACTCTTTGGAAGTCCTGTACAAAGAAATTCCCTAGTAATTCTGAGTAGCCAGGGCATTGATGTGTGTTCCTTTGCCGATCCCAGTTGTCATTGCCTATGGAGGATGCAACAACAGAGCTGTGCTGACCCCCCTCGAAGCTCCAGCCAACCCAGCAGAAGGATGCTCCCTCAAGATGCTGCTGCCACTGCCCCCACCCCAGAGCCACCAGCCCCCTTTGCCCAGTGTCACTGAACCCAGTTCATCAGCACAGCATAGAGCTGAGATCGTGGGTGAACCATCCAGCCCTTCTGACCCTGCTGTGGCTCTCCCCAGAGCCACCAAGGAAGGAAGGATCATTCCAGGTGAGGGAAAGACTTTGTCTGACACCTGTGCCACCCTGGCCTAGGGTACCTGTGGTCAGGTCTAGAAGCCCAGGGTCCCAACTTTTGGTAATCTTGTCCATCCCGTGTGCCCACCTACACACACAGCCTTCTCCAAGAAGGACTATGAGCCCTGTTAGGGGCTTGGGGAAAGCTTAGAACCCAAACACCTGCTTCCCACCCCTGGAATAACCCAACTCTCTGCCCTGGGGCATTGATGCTTCTGTCCTGGTTGTTTTTACCATTTGCTTTCCTCCCTGATATGCTGTCCCTGTACCCTGTAATGATTTTTCTTCCTCTCTTCAATGCCCGACGACAACTTAACATCCAAAATAAATGATGAAGAAGACCCACAGGAGACATTTGACTCTCCCCCCAACACTGTTCAAGGTAATATTGCTTGGGGATGACTTAGTTTAGTTCAGAGTGGATATGAGGGGCAAACATGCACCTGCCAACCCAGAGGCATGTAGCAGAAGCCCAGAGAAAAAGAACTGTGTGAGACAAAGAAAAAGAAACAGGAGGACAGATGCCCCAGCTCAGCACAGGACTACTTGTCAGGGATACCTCTACAACCAGTTTGATACCATGATGTCCACCTAATATCAGTGGTCTGAACTGACACATAACTTGTACAATATCCCTCTCTGTGACCCTCACTAAGTTTCTCACTTTCTGGTTACATGGTCCTTCCAGTCATATTCATTTTTATGTGGTTTGGACTCTAAGAGTTAGATGAAATGTTAGAGAAATTATTAGAAAAGATGATAGGGGCACTGGGGTGGCTCAGTGGGTTGAAGCTTCTGCCTTCACCTCAGGTCATGATCCTAGGACCCTGGGATCGAGCCGCATTGGGCTCTCTGCTCAGCAGGGAAACTGCTTCCCTTCTTCTCTCTCTGCCTGTCTCTCTGCCTACTTGCAGTCTTTGTCTGTCAAACATATAAATAAAATCTTTTAAAAAAAGGCGCCTGGGTGGCTCAGTGGGTTAAAGCCGCTGACTTCGGCTCAGGTCATGATCCCAGGGTTCTGGGATCGAGCCCCACATCGGGCTCTCTGCTCACAGGAAGCCTGCTTCTTCCTCTCTCTCTGCCTGCCTCTCTGCCTACTTGTGATCTCTGCCTGTAAAATAAATAAATAAAATCTTTAAAAAAAAAAAAAAAAGAAAGAAAGAAAAGATGATAAAACGTTGAAGGATCTGCTGATTGAAAAATCTGCTAAAACATTGATTTAGTTTCCAAAATTGTGTTTCATATCTCTCCCAACCATCATTATTAAGGACATTGATTCATTAAATGTAACCATGGAGTATTATCAGGCACTGTCGAAAATGGTATCATGGATTCTCCAAGACTGAGCATAAAGGGCCCCATTTGGTCCAAATGTTTCCTTCATTCCTCTAATACCCACCATCCATATAAGATTAACATAATCATGAAGCCAATGACAACAGAAGAGTCTATCTTCTAGACTACCCAAAGAAAGAAATCAATTATTAAATTAGGAAGTAATGAATCATTGTATTCTATACCTGAAACTAATATAACATTGTATGTTAACTACATTAGAATTAAAATTTTAAAATAATAATAAAGTTGAAAGAAATTGTAAGCAGCTAGTTGAAAGGAAATGATTATTGACTCTCCTGCTCTATCCCACCCTTGCTGGGCCTTGGTGTTGGGTTGGCCCCATCGTTTTTACTGGCAGGAGTAGATTGGTGTTGTTTCTCTCCCTCTGATCCCTGTTTGCTGGTCCTAGGACCTGGAATTCCTCTTCTTCCTCTGTTCAGTGTCCCATAACACTCTGAGCCCCCAGATAAAAGATAACAAAATGCTCAAAAGATGCCCCACCAGGCTACGTGCGAGGTAATTTTGATGTAGACAACTTTAGCTTGTCCTACTTTCTGTGTCTACCGAGAGATGAGGTCATTGAGGTCTTCTTGAGACAGAGCTCTCCTTGCCACTCTAGACCACCATCTTTGGGTTGTGCTCCCAGCCTTCGGGAGCTCCTACATGCAGGAGACCCTGGGGTGGACAAGGGAGACAAGTCTGGGAAAGGAAAATCTAGAGTGGGGTCACTGAAGATGAGAGGCAGGAGCTCAGTTGGTACCCCCTGGGCCTGGGCTACAAGCATCACTAGGAGGTGTGCTAAGCACAAGCATTCACTGCCATGAGTGCTGGTGGTAGGAACCCTAGGGAAAGGACAGGGACTGAGTCAGAGCAGAACTGTGTAAGTCACCCATGCTCTGAGGTCATTGCAATAAGGTAAATTTCAAAACTGCTCCATCCAAATGTGAAGGAAACAAAATCGCTGTGTGGCCCAGGAGTGGATGGTTATTTCTCCAAGTTCCCACTCTGACTGTGGAGAAGTTTCAACTTTAAAACCAGTCATTTCTATAGCATTTCAATTTTTAAGAGTTAATAGGATTAAAATAATTTTAAATGCAACAAATTATTTAAAATGTCTCATGACTGCTTACCAAAATCAGAGATTGATCTCATAGCACTGTGCAAACAAGAAGGTGACAGTCTTACTTGAGATTTATAATGGCTTCCAGCCCTTCTGTCTTCTCAGTGCAGCAAAAAAGTAGAACTTTGTATTTATTTGCTGTTAACACGTGCTTACAAGTAGAAGTTAGCTCCTGCTTTCTTGGTCCTTGTACACAGAACTATCAAGACTCTTAGCTTCCTTCACTATTTTTCAAGGTAAAATCATGACAAAGAGAAGGTCCAAAAATATCCATTCACAGACCTCTAAGCAATAACGTGTATTTTTCTTATGGCGAAGACATTCCCCTTCATTGAAGGCACCAGAACTCAAGGTCAGCCCTCACCCAGCTCGAAGCCTCACTCCATGCATGAGGGCGGCTGAGAACCCTTCTTCCTCTCTTCCACTGAATAAGGGGAGCCTCTTGAAACAGATCAAACTGAGCCTTCCTCTGTGTGACAATGGTTCCCTGCTTCACGGGGATAGCCACCCAGGCAACTCTAACCACAAATTGATCACATCAAGGCAGAGCCAGGGGGCCCCATGGGCTGGCAGACCTCTAGCCCATGGTGACATGTTCTGCACCCTCCTGCTCTGCCCTCAGCTCCCTCAGGGCTTTTCCTTCAGCCTGTTCCAAGCTCTGAACTGAATTCTCTTTCCTTTGTTAGTGATAACAGATGACTCTCCAGAACCAAACGACCCCAAAGAGCTCCAGGAGGCATCCAGCATACCTCCCAACAAGAAAGGTAAGGAAGGGTTGCCTTTCTCCTGTAGACATCAGGAGCATGAATTTGGAGAGACTTTCTGCTTTTCTGCTATTTTGTCAGAAGATCCCACCATATGATTGTAGTCATGATGTACATATGTTTCTGCATTCACTGTGCCTTCCTTGAAGGCTTTCGTGAAGACTGTAAGGAAGCCAGGAGGCACTGAGGGCCTTTGAAATATGTATCCATTGCAGTCACTTTCTCTGAAATCATCAAGGTCTTCTTTACCCACAACTTCTTGAAGGGTTAGTCATACCCCCCTCTAACTGAAAGTGGGTTCCCCTGAGAGGACACTGCAGTCTCTCAAGATAAGGCCGCATACTGTCTGCTCTCACTCTTGGTGGAAGGCAGGGAGGATGTCCACTGCTTGCTACCCACGAGCCCCAGCCAGCCCCTTCCTCCTCCATCCTCTACTTTGGGGCTTAACCATTCAAATGAAATACTCCCTCCCTAGTCATCACTACCATCCTTGACTTGCCCCCAATTCCTCAGCACACCCGAAAAGCTGACTTAGAATTTTTCTATCAGTTCAAGTTCTGCCACCATCCTGGACACCTTCAAGGTACACATGAATAAGAGTACTCTCAGATCCTTCTTCAACTCTTTTCCAGCAACTTCTTCCTGCACCAATTCCTGGCTCCTGCACCCAAAGGCAACCCATCAGCCTTCCCATCATTGAAGCCTGGCTCAACCTCCCAATAATTAATTTCAGAATTCTCTTTTTTGACCTCTAATACTTAAAGTCTCCTGCTTCTATAGCCATTGTTCCATCTCTGAGCTCTCCTCCTCTGCCCAATCTTAAAAAATTAATTCGAGAGACACCTGGGTGGCTTAGTCAGTTAAGCCTCCAACTCTTGATTTTGGCTCAGGTCATGATCTCAGGGTTGTGGGATCAAGGCCCATGTTGGGTTCTACACTCAGCAGAGTCTACTTGTCCCTCTCTCTCTGGTCCTCCCCCAGCTCACATATGCATGCTCTCTCTCTCAAATAAATAAATAAAATCTTTTTCAGAAATTAATATGAAGGTATCCCTGCCTGGTTTCTTCCTTACAATTCGTTCCCTCTGGAGCTGTCCTTCAACTTCATTTGGATGACCAGTGCACTGGCCTTTCTCTTTTCTGGTTCATTATACGCCCTCTTCATGCCCCTTTATACAAGGTTAGAGCCCACAAACCATTACTTCAGTAACGTCTTGCTGATATCTTAATCTGCCTTGACTCTCACTGTCTTTTCCTAGTATCCTCTGGCAGGTCTTGGAGGGACCCCATTATCGGCTTTCTGCACACTGTGTCTGAAGGCCGGTACTGCTGGGGAGAGCCACACAGCAGGACAGAGCACATGGGCTGTGTCTTCATGACTCCAGCATAAATGACCCTCCCATGCTGCCTGACAATTGCACTTCTTGCAATGATCCTTTCCAACCCTGAGCTTTTTCTTTGAACTGCCGACCCTCTCACCACCTCTTTTTTCTTAACAGATTACTTTTCCTCCTACTTCATAGAAAGGTTCAGATAGGAATCCCCTCAGTTCCTGCTACCAACCAGCAAACTCTAACTGCATCTGTCCCCTCCTCTCTGGTTCCCTCTTTCCCTCTATAGCAATCGTTCCACCTCCCCTGATGAGGTCCATGACCCCTTCTCTTTCCTGAGAATTCAGCATCTCCCTGTCACAGGATCTGCATTCAACCACTTGCCAAGCTTATCAGAGCTCATGAAAAGAGCTTCCTCTTGATTCTCAGCTCACCTCACCTGCTTCCATAGTTCTCTCCTCCATCTCACAACCAAACTGCTAGAAATGAGTTAGCTAAACTCATTGTCTACATCTCTTCATGTCGCTCTCTCCTCTGCCATGTTAGAATTTCTTCTCCCTCATTTCATGAAGCAGCAACAAGTAAGGTCATCCCAGTACCTCCTCACCACTATGGTGTGAAGACCGAAAGGGAAAGCTGAAAATTATCGACACGTAAAGTTGGCAGGTTTATGTTTGTAGCCATGAAAAGATGATCTGTACTTTTTCTGTTTAGGAAAGAAAAGAAAAAGATGTATCTGGTCAACTCCAAAAAAGAGACGCCAGAAAAAAAGCCTCCCAAAAGGTAAGATGGGAGAACAAGAGGAGATCAGAGGCCACAGACACCTCATGTTTGCAGGTCAAGGTGTGGGAAATCGAATTTTATTCTAATAAATGAGGAGACATTGAAGAGATTTCATCAATAAAGTGACATGATCCCATTTTATGTTTGACAAGAAGGGTTCTGGGGCTGTGTAAAGAATGAACTGGAAATGGAAAAGAATGGAAGCAGGGCAACCCATTTGGGGGGCAGATGTCACACAAGTGGATAGAACTCTGGATTCAGATCTGGCAGTGGGGATGGGGACGACAGCCAGTTCAAGACCAGCTTGGAGGTAGAGTTGAAAGGCCTCGATAAACTGGAAGCTAGGAGCAGAGAGAAACGAGGCCTGCTCTTCAGTATCTGGCTTGAATGGCTGGGTGGAGGGTAGCATGCATTGCTTAGAGAAGATGCAAATAATTGGAAGAGAAATTTTAGAATTTTCCATTTCTTTCAAGGTTGGTGTTAGCGGTCTATGACCTTGTGCCAAGACAGTAAGTTTTTTGTCAAAAACTGTGAAGGGTCTGAGATGGTACCCCATTAGGCACCCTAAAGAATGTGCACTGGCACATTCTTTAGGTATATGACCACCGCAGGAACCCAGGCACCTGAATCCAAGGGGAGAGAATTCCTTATTAATATTCACAACCAGCTCAACATCCAGAGTAACACTGCAGCATCTAACCCCCCCACATGCAGACCCACAAGCAATGAGAAGAGAGCTGATGGAATCTTTCTGAGGGCAGATGATATCCCACAGTCAAGAGACAGATAATGAGAATGGTGGATTTTCTGTTTATGGACAAGGACAACCATCCTCTTGCCCTCCTGAAAGGAAAAGAAAACAAAACAAACAAACAAAACGAACAAACAAAAACACCCCTTTTGCTGCTCTGAGATTAAGATTGAAACAAACCTGGGTTCTCACCCTTAACTTTTGGAATTTAAATGCCTCTTTCTAAGAGGCAGAGAAAGCCCAGGTGTCTCCAGGTTTTACAAAGTTGTCTTCAAGTTCTGGGCTTCAACCCTTTTGATGTGTAAATACCTATGGAGGGAGGACTCCTCCCCCCCTTTGGATTTCACTTTGGGAAGTTAACTTTGGGACTTAACCTAGGAATTTAGCCCTGCTCTAGGCATTGGGCAATCGCAGGAGATGAGAAGTTTTATCATCCGTTTAGATCAGACAGCAATTGACTAGCTATAGCTCTCTTTCTCATGATATGTGAAGAGCAAATGTGTCTAGGTAAGTGAAAGCAAGCATTCCCTATCTTTATTCTGTATGTATTTCCATGTTTCTGGGGGCGAGGGCTTCTTACAGAAGCACTGAGAAATCAAGGGAGTTTAATTTCCCCACAGTATGTCACTCTGGCACTTGATAAAAAATCAGACTCAAAGATATAAATATAAGTCCTTGGCAAAATGAAAGCATCCAGGACCATGGAAAAGAGAACCCTAAACTTGACAAGACCTACCTCAGGCATTGCAAATCCTCTGTGTTCCAGACTCTCACACCATCATGGGGCCCCTCAATTCTTTAATACTTTGCACTCTCCCTACCAGAGGCACCTAAGGACACTTGGATTTCTCCTGATCCATACCTAGGCCCTCAGCAACCTGGAGAGGTACTTTTAAACACTGCCCCTGCGCCAAAACAGACCACTTAGCCATTTTTACTCGGATGCGGCCGCCGCATGTGGTGTCATACAACAGGGCCCAGGAAACAAATTCTATTACTCTGGGATTCTGGTTAATTTCAACAGGTTATACAGGGGTGAGAGCAGATGGGAAGTCTAAGGGAGAAAGAAAGGTGCACACAAGAAAAATATGTAATTTTACAGAGAAATAGCAGGAGAAAAACAAGACACAGGAGTTCAGAGATCTCAAAATCTGTGGGAGCTGGGGGCATGCGGGGGGGGGGGGTGCTTTCCTGGGCACCCTGGTGAAAATTATTCACAAATCACTATTTGGCCCAGGGAAAGCCTCGCCTCGGCCAAGAAACCAAGAGAAGCTCCAAGTGGTGGAACAGGCAACTCAAAGGAAGGACGATTCACCCAGGAAGTCAAATATCATGCCAAGCGCCCAAAAGGCAAGCGCTGAATGTGCCCAAAGCTCTGGACCGGAGGGTAAGGCCAGTGCCAGAATCTGCCATTTGAATGGTTGGTGTGGGAGGGTCTTTCACGGAACAAGCAGTGTTAGGCGGGTGTGTAAAGGTAACAGCAGAGGGAGGGAGAAGTGCGGAGACAGGTGTGTGTGAGACAAGAGGGACACAGATCTGCTGTACCTGAGGACATTTTGTGCAGAAACAGCTCTGACCTCAGCGGTGACCTAAGGCAGTAGCTCTCAACCTTTTTGGTTCCAAAACTCTTTACATTCTTCAAAATTACGGAGTACCCTAAAGACCTTCTGTTTCTGTTGTTTATATTTATCTGTATGTACTTCGTTAGGCATTAAAACCGATCGTTTAAAAATATTTATGTGTTAGTTCATTTAAACATAACAGTAATATGCCAACTACCTATTAATATAAATGATATATTTTCATGAAAAACAAATATATTTTCCAAACACAAAAACCGGTGAGAAGACTGGCACCATTTTACATTTTTACAAACCTCTTCGCGTCTAGCTGAATCCAAAACAGCTGGATGTGTATAGTTGCTTCTGTGTTCGATCGGTTGGGAAACATTGCTTTGGTGGGAGGACAGGAAGATAATCCAGCTTCATGAGGATCTGTCGTTCCAAAGGGTAGAGTATTTAAACAGTTTCTTGAGATAATTCTTTGATATTGCACCCAAAGTCAAGAAGGGATGGTTTCTTAAAGGTTAGTTGTGAATTAGCATCTGAAACCACAGCAATTAACTTCTTACACCCTTCTGAAACTAGTAATACACTATATGTTAATTAACTGAATTTAAATAAAATAAAATTTTAATTTTTCTTTAAATTAACTTGTTATACTCTGTTGCAATACAACGCATTGTGCTGTCTTGCATTTTAAATGGCATATCTGCTTACACAGGATTTTGTAATATCTCGAACATTTGGAAAATATTGGTTCACTGAATTTGACACTAAGCTTGCAGCTCAATCACATGAGTATTTTTCTCGAGACATTCATGCTTCAAGATGTAGCAAACTGCTTTAGATGAACTCCCCAGTTTTCCACAGAGACTATTAAAAAGATGTCTACACTGGGCGGCTGGAGGGCTCAGTCCGCTAAGCATCTGACTCTCCACTCTTGGCTGCAGCTCAGGTTGTGATCTTACAGTCGTGGGATCCAGCCCTGCATCAGACTCTGTGCTCAGCAAGGAGTCTGATTCTCTTTCCCTCTCCCTCCTGCTCACTGTCTTCTCAAATAAACAAATAAAATCCTTAAAAAAAAAAAAAAAAAAAAGATGTATACTCAAAGGTAGAAATTTAATAAAGTTAATAATTTTCATTGTTTCATCAGGAACATTCTTAAATGAAACTGGCTTCTTTTTTTTTTTTTTTTTTTTAATGGTCTGTGGCAGAGAAAACTGTATGCGGTTTAGGGACACTGCTTTGATTTGTCCTAGGGTACCAGCAGCCTTCCCTGCCATGACTGCTGCTCCACGTGAGAACTTGTCAACATAACGAAAAGGCATAGATCATCTTAGTATGGGACCAGTTTTGACCCCAAAGATCTCCTGAAAGGGTTTCTGGGACACCCCAGGGATTCACAACTTCACTTTGAGCTTCTAGTCCAGGGGCTCAAATGACTGCCCGTCACTGGACATTTCCCTTGGTAGAAGACAAGCTACTGCCCAGCCTTGCTCTCCTCCTCCCCAGAGGCAGACAGACCCAGTGGTAGAATCATTCTCAGAAAGGGTTATGGAGGGGCACCTGGATGGCTTAGTGGGTTAAAGCCTCTGTCTTCAGCTCAGGTCATGATCTCAGGGTCCTGGGATGGAGCCCCACCTCAGGCTCTCTGCTCAGCGGGGAGCCTGCTTCCCTCTCACTCTCTGCCTGCCTCTCTGCCTACTTGTGATCTCTGTCTGTCAAATAAATAAATAAAATCTTTTTATAAAAAGGAAAGGAAGGAAGAAAGAAAGAAAGAAAGAAACAAAGAAAGAAAGAGAAAGAAAGCAAGCGTTTGGGAGGTGCAAGCAAGACCTGGAAACCCCAGCCTTCACGACAAAAGGTCTTTCCTGGGACCTCTGGAAACTCCTATGGGACTTTCCAGAGGATATTCTGAGATCTGAAAGAAATGTCTTTTATTTTTTTCAGAAACCAGTGATGACTCACCAGGAATGAATGAAGAAAAGAGCCTCCAGGAGGAGCCGCCCAGCACAGCACCAAGCACCCCACATGGTAAACAGGAGGGATTGCAAGTCCCTGCATGCAATCCCCAGGAGCCCAAATCAGAACTGTTAGACTCTAAATCAGTGTTTCTCAACCCTTTTTCAATTATCACTGCCCTCAGGAGCCCTCTTAGATATTTTTTCCTAATCATGAACACAACCTATGATATTTTAATACCACAAATATATTATATATCTATTTATGTTTAGATAGCTAGGTAGATAATTATTTTGAGGAGGAATAAATCTGTCTCTCCATATACTTTATACATAAAGAGAATGATTTCCCACCCAATCCCCAAGTCAACTTTTCTTCTACCTAGGAGCTGTACCACTACTCCTAAATGTGTTCTAAATACATTCATGGTACTCTATTGGAAGTTCCCAAATCATGGAACAAAATCTTTCCCAAGGCCCAGATTTCCATGTTGCCCACTTGACCTTTCTGGGAGAGTTGGGAAGAGACCAGCTCATCATAAACACAAATGCAACTGTGTTTGTGTTTCCTATAAGCAACTGAGGGGTTACAGCTGACACGGCTGTGGGAATGCATTGACAAACAGTGAGGGGAGTGCACCCTCACCACTGCTACCATTGGCCATTTGCTATCACTATCCTCAGAGGGGAAAAGAATATGAATATTTTTCTGTGCATTGGCAATGTGGTCATTGTGTCACAAAATCACAGAATGCAACTCTCAAATGACCAGTATTTATTGTCAGAAAGAATGGGTAAAATTTGCCCACCTTAAAATACAAATGATCGTTTTAACAGTTTCTCCCATATTACACTAACTTATATAGAAATACTTGAAATTTTCTCATGGATAATTTCATTTTATTTCTACAACAAACCTTGAAAAAGGTTGAATAATGATTTCAGATTTTACAGATGAGACTGAGACATGTCAAGGATGAGTGGGTTTTTCCAAGATCCCATGGATAAAGGATGGTGGCATAAGACAAGCACCTTGGTCCCCTAGAACTTTCTTCAGACCCCATTATAATGGAAGAGACCTAAATAATGTTATCAACTCTTTGCCAACTCAGTAATGTCTGAAATGAGGTGGTCACAAGTTTAAAGCCTCTTTAAAATGACTTTATCTTATTACTTTCTAGATCCAAAAAATAATGGAAATAAACCATCTTTAGAAAGATCACCTGGGGAAAAGCCTAAGTGTAAAGAACCTATTCGGTCTCTGTTAGGGTGGATCTAATGTTACTTTTTTGGGTTGTTAACACTCTTCCAGGCTACGAAAGACATGCTAGCCCATAAAAAGATTTGTGCTTTTTAAAATAGTGATTTATTTTTTTTCAACATAGAAAAATTTCCACACTATAAAAGCAATATGCAGCCGCCATTGAGATTAGCTTGCTGTGTGGGACAAAAACCACCTTTCTCCTCAAGAACCAGTGGCTGAAATAAGAGAGCTTACTTATTTCTCACTCCCATGTGGAGGTAGGCTAGAATCTCAAACTCCTTAGTTATTGTACCACCATTCCCAGAGGGTGGCATCCCCTCACTGGGCCCAGCTAGCAGGTCTACATTCCCACTAAAGGAAAGAGGCAAGGTCTAGGAGGGTGTGTCCCTTCCATTGAGGACACCATCTGTAGGTTGCATTTAGACATTCTGTTACCATTTCTTTACTATGAGTGACCTGACTACACCTGACTGCAAAGGAGGCTGGGAAATGTCATTTTTATTCCCGAAGGACAAACCAGCTCAAATCCAACCACTTGATGAGCAAAGAAAAGTGACACCAGAGAAAGCCGAATAGTCAGCAGTCCCTGCCCCATGTACCGTGGTGGTGAGCAATGCTAAGTGCTCACCATTATTTCCAGTTCTCTTCCGAGCCCTGGATGCTGCATTTCCCAGCGCTTTGCAGGAGACAGGGCGGCGATCACAGGTCTGGCCAATAAGCTGGTGCGAGGGTCACTTCTGAGTCAAAACACAGAAGAGCACTGTGCCACTCTGCACCTCCTTCCCCTGACTGCAGAAGTGTGTGGAAGAGGGAGGTGCCAGAAGCGTGGGTCTCAGCCCCACCGCAAAGGTTGCCGGGAGACTCCAAGTCCCGCAAGGGACTCTGTGTGACTGAGACATAACACTGTGAACATGAAGCCACCAAACTGTGGTTTTGTTTGTACTGCAGCATAAGACTATCCTGGTCTGTGTGATACAGTGTTCTCAATAAAATCCACAGAGTCCGTACAGGAAGTTACTAATCACGAAGTGAAACTCCTATTTCATATCTGCTTCCCCTAGTTTATTTCTGTACCTTAGACATCTGTATACATTATCTCATTCTAGATACATAGAAGCTCACACTATAGAGTCTATAAACAGTTTTTTAATTATATATTTAATACACATATCTGCATATCAATGTTATCTATTTTTCTTTCTTTTAGTTATACAGTACATTATTGTATAATTAGCAATTTAGTTTAAATAATCGCCCATATGATGGATAGTTAGGCTATCTCTAATTTTATATGAAAATAGAAATCATGTTTGTATGTGTTTGTATCTTTGCACACATGTCCAATTGATTTCCTCAGAATTAATTTCTAAGTGCAATTACTTGGTTAGAGCCTGCGCGTCTCTGATTTTATCTATGTAGGCAAATTTTATATATACTGAAATTTCCCTCTTTTTTTGCCTTAATATTATAAGGATGTTTTTTAAAGTGTGGGGATTTTTTATTTTTTAAACATTCAAATCTATTCATCTTTCACGTTTATGATTTTTACCCTTGAGTTTTAGCTAATTAAATCTCTTATATGTGGCTTATAACAATCTCTCTATTTTCTTCTACTCTCAAAAAACTGGTTATTAACTTGAAAAAAATTATATATTTTGTTATATTTATTTTTTAAATGGCATATTTTAAATGTTGATAATTTGGTATATCTATTACTTCTTTGTTCAATTCTTTTTTTATTTCCAAATAAAATGGAGTATTTTTACATAAATTTATTTATGAAGTATTGATATTTTAAGCTTGAAGATCAATATTTATAGCCATAAGTGATTTTTTTTCCCTGTTTTAGGAAAGAGGACAGAAAAATATAATCTTCCATCTTCAAAAAGAAGACAGGAAAGAAAGCTCCCAAGAAGTAAGCAAGAAGAATAAAGCTACTATTCCCTTGTTCAGGGGCTTACCTGGATGACCAGTATGACCTCCTCCAGCCACATGGCCATCTGGGTATCCCTGGAGCACAGACAGTCCCATCCTTGCCTCCTAGACCACCCTATTAAAGGACATCCCCTCACAAAAGAAGGAGAACCCAGACACCATGTTGGTTCCAGCAGACTTCTTTCCTCTTATCAGTAGGAGGAATAGGGTGGAACTGGATAGGAAGTGTCAGACAGTTTTGAGATTAGGACTGTGTCTAGTCTGGCTCAGAGCAACGATGAATAGACCAAGCAAGTCTTAATGGACAGGCAGGATTCAGACTCCCAGTATCAAACTGGAGTTAGATTTAGAATTACTGAGCATTCAAAATCACCTGAATCAACTCATGCTTGTTTTTCTTGTATCATGCATGAAAATTGGATTATTTGCAGTTTAGGAAAAAAAAATTGTAAAACTGCATTTTTTAGTTCCTCTGCTTTATCTCTCTGCTGTCCTTGTCTCCCTGAACTCTCTCTCTCTCCTACATTTCTCCTTCCCTTTTCCTTCATACTTTTACTCAAAACTATGTATCCAAGGTGTGCCAATCAGCACCACTGCTTTGGACATGCTCCGAATTTTCCTGCTTGTTTCTAGGGCCTCTCAGTCTCGGATTTGACCCAGGAGGGGACTCAGATCTCCTTGCTTGCCTTCTTCTTCCCCTTCTCTCTTTTTCCTGATTTCAACCCCATCACCTTCCACAGCTGGAGGAAACTTAGTGTTTGTCATATGCTTCTTTACCAATGACTTCTAGGAAAACTTCACATTTAGACCTCCAAACTTGTATTCTTAGCCTATAAAGGTAATTTTTGGAACTTAGAAATACCTTGGGCTCTCAACAAGTTCTATGTTTCAAGATTTAGTATGAGGTCTCCAAAACAGCCTCTACTGAGCAGTGACATCTCAGTTCTAGCCAGTATCTATCCTTTCCCAGATACTTATGATATAATAATTAGGGAACCTTGGGTCATTGTGATTCATAGAGATAAAAAATACATCAGTTTAATATTTTCAAAAATATGCTCCCCTTCTATATTCAGTCAACAAAGGCGAATGGAGTGTAAGGTATGTGCCAGGTACATGTCCCAGGTCCTGAGGGTTCAGCAGTGAGCAAATCACAAATATCACTGCCCTCATGAAGTTTACATTCTAGTTGATGTGTAATGGACAAAAAGGGGAGTTGAGGGGAGAAAGAGAAACAAGATGAAGTATTGTGAGTTTGGGAAAGAAAAAAAGCTACACACAAAAAAGAGGAATAACTATAAGAAAATAACATTAAAAATGAAGTACAAGGGTACAGGGATTTCCTGAAAGGTTGAGGACTGGGGTATGAGAGGGGAAGTCACTAAGCGGGGAGGAGGCAGTTCACTAGGGACCCCATTTAAACTATTCACAAATCGCTATCCCATGCGCAGCCTCACCTAGGCCCAGAATCCAAGAGAAACTCCATGCGGTGGATCAAGCAACTGAAGGGAAAGGTGATTCAACCAGGAACTCAAAGATCATTACAAAGGCCCCAAAAGCAAGGACTGAATGTGTCCAAACCTCTGGACCAAAGGGTAAGCTGGGGACTGAATCTGCCATCCGATTGCTCAGTGTGGGAGGGCCTTTCATGGGGCAGGCACAGGGTTGGGTATTATGTGAAGGAAATGGTAGAAGGGAGTAGAGCAGACAAGACAGCAAGGAGCTTCTGGACTGAGAGTGGTTGTGGAAAGAAGTTAGTGCAGTGCTCTCAACAAGCAGGTCAGCTCAGCTGTGCCACGTGGACTCAACATGACCACTTCCCAGTGTCTACTGTTTACATTTCCATTAGTAGAGTCACCACTGCTCCAATGGGCCTGGGGACTTCTGTCAGATTCATGCCTGTTCCATGGGAGGAGTGGCACCAATCCTCAAGGTGGACACACTCTTAAGAGTATTTTTTAATGGCTTATTTCTAGATGTGAAGTGGCTTAATCAATATTTAAAATTAGCACAGACTGATGATCATATTGTTGCCATTTCAGACTCCCACTGACAGCGTACAGATGCTCTTTTTCCTCCACCTCCACCAAAACTAGAAATAATAGAACTTTTCTGTGTTGACAGATTAAAAACAAAGAATGATATCCCTCCCATGTTTTCCTTGGAATCTTTTTGCATCTTGCATGTGATAGATTGTATTACTGCTCACTGATATCTCAGAAGGTTATAAACCCTTGCCCTGTAGACTCCAGTGTGGTCATTCACTTGACTTGGCCAAAGAAATGTGGACAGGTGTGAGGGTCACTTCAAAACCAAAGCTTTAACAACCTTTGTGTGACCTTTTTCTCTGCCATGGACCAACAGTGTTCTAGAGAGAGGTTGCTCTGTTCCCAGGATCCATGTATGTCAATGACATGGAACTGCATGTGATGAATGTATGTCAATGACATGGAACTGCATGTGATGAATGTATGTCAGTGACACGGAACTAGCTTGTGATGAATGAGCAACATGAAGGAGAAGTAC
This sequence comes from Neogale vison, assembly GCF_020171115.1. NCBI lineage: Eukaryota > Metazoa > Chordata > Mammalia > Carnivora > Mustelidae > Neogale > Neogale vison. Next base: position 38,745,624 of record NC_058093.1, on the reverse strand, counting down.
AACTGGGTTGTTCTAAGCCAGCACTTGGCAAACTTTTTCTAAAAGGGCCAGATAATGGTTCAAGATTTGTTGGCCATACAGTCTCCAGTGCAACTACTGGACACTGCCACTATAGAATGAAAGGATCCAGAGACAATTATATATAAGCGAATGAAGATAAAACTTTATTTTTATTTTTTATGTTTATTTTGTTAGATTTTACTTATTATTACTTGATGTTCATTTCTCAAGACTCATATCTATCTTGTTTCTCCAAAGTGGTAGAAAGACAGAAAAAAAATTACATTAAAATAGTTGATATAGGGGACGCCTGGGTGGCTCAGTTTGTTGGACGACTGCCTTCGGCTCAGGGCGTGATCCTGGAGTCCCGGGATCGAGTCCCACATTGGGCTCCCAGCTCCATGGGGAGTCTGCTTCACTCTCTGACCTTCTCCTCGCTCATGCTCTCTCTCACTGTCTCTCTCTCTCAAATAAATAAATAAAATCTTTAAAAAAAAATAGTTGATATAGAAAACATAAAAATCTGTTTCAAACTATAGATGACGTTAATTTCTTTCATTTTTTTTTAGAGAAGAAAAGGAAAAAAGATGTTGATTCAAGTTCAACAAGAAAGTGTCGGAAAAACATTCCTCCAAAGGGTAAGCCAGAGGCAGGGACTGTCCATCAGACTACATGGCACCCTGGCCAGCAGCTGACTGTTTGTCTTCCTGTCTTCCTTCTCTTTCCTTCCCATCCTTGTCCTCCTCTGCCTAGGTATCTCACCTGCATTCTTCTCTGCTCTAACAAAATGTCACACCTGACACTCCAGGTGAAAGGCAGTGCATACCTTGGGTTGCCTACCCAATCACCAACTTCTCCACTGGGATGGATTCTTCAACACAGAATCCACCAACAAAGACCCAAAATGTTTAAGAGAAAATGACTGAACCCATGAGTCAAGTTCTAACATCAACTTCTACTTCCCTCATTGTAAAATTTGGTGAAAACTCTTAGGGAAGCAAGGCCCTGATGGTGTTCCTATTTGCAGAGAGCTGAGCTTTCTCTTCCTGTGATAGACAGGGGTGCCGGACTGGTCTCTGTGGGTCAGCCCCTTGGCTTGTTTCTGCCCCCTGCACTCCGAGATCTCTTGGGGTCATTCTCCCCCTCTCTTCCTCCTCCTTTTCCCCCTCCTCTTTTTCTGCCTGCACTCATTTTTCTTCTGCTTTTGTGACACTTCTTCAGCATTATCTCCTCTCACTCTCCCTTCCCTTTATGGTTCAGTGACATTGATTGGTCTTTTTTTCCCCATGAATTTATTGAATTTACTGTTGAGGTAGAACAGGTGCTACTTGAGGTAGGGCCCACAGACTGGGGCCATTGACAAGTCTGTGGCAGGTCTGCAAAAAGAAGGAGCTTATAAATTATCTGTGACACTGAACACACTGTCTTCACAGACCATCTCAGTGGAGATGACTTGATATCCATTTTTTTTCTTTTTCTTTTTCTTTTTCTTTTTTCTTTTCTTTCTTTTTTTTTTTTTTTGAGAGAGAGTGTGACAAAAGTAAATGAGCTCCCCGGGGGACACCTGGGCAGAGGGAAAGGGAGAGAGAGAGAATCCCAAGCAGCATCCACACCCTGCATGGAGCCCAACATAGGGCTAGATGCCACAACCTTGAGAGCCTTGATTCTATTTTGATCAAGCTGCTATCTCTCAACACATCACATGTTGAGTAGTGCTCGTGTAATAGGCCTAAGAAAAATGCATGTACCATAAATGTACACCTTGAGGAATTAACACAAAGGAAAAACTCACATTTAGCTGGCACCTAGGTCAAGAAACACAACATAACCCACATCCACAATCCAACCCCTACCCACATGCTGAGTGCCCCCACTAGCCTGATTTCTCAGAGCATGGGCCATTTTGAAACTAGATGCTATGTCCTCCTTTCCTGCTCAGGACTTCCTCAGTGTATCCCCCTCATACACCCCCTCCCCAAAGCTAATAATCCCCCTTGCTCAACTTCCCTTTGCTTCACACCCTCAGGCCTCAACTTGAAGTAAGCATTCTCTGTCCCAGCAGGCAAGGGTGAGTCTCCCTGACATGACTTCATAGAGCCTGGTGTTGTTTTTCTTCATGGCACTTGTCACAACTATAATTAACTGTTGACTCTGTGAAGGGCAAATGAGATCAGTAAGCAGTCAATCTTGCTCATTGCTGTACGTCCAACTTCTTCATGCCTCACAGGGTTTATGCTTAAATAACTGTCAGATCAATACTTTATCTGTTCTTCTTTGCAAAGTATGAATACCAATATCAGAGCCTCAGTTTACTCATACAATGCAGTATGAGCTCCAATGACTACTACCATGGAGCTCCAGACCTTTCCCCAGGCTATGTCTGTCCATGAATGATTCTCACCTTTTGCCTTTTCCCTATGTTCATCTATCCAATCAGTAATTACTTTTTTTCCATTCTGTTTTTCCTTGTCTCTGTTAGGCTTTCTTTTTGTTTCCTCCATCATGCTTTTCATTCCCATGAACTCTCTTTGTTAATTGCTTACTTTTCATAACAGGTTCCTCACTGTTTGCTCACACTTATGAATGGTGATCTCATAGATGTGGGAGAGCTCCAGGCAGGCTTCTCCTCAGGGTTCCATCCTTAAAAGCCTGTTTGCAAGAGGAAGACTATTGGGATGCAAAATTATTGGGAACAGATCAGAGAGCTGTCCCTCCTTAAATACATGGTGGGCTTTGGAAATACTCAGGACCCAAGGTCCTGCCTGACTTGGTAAGCTGCCTACACCAAGAAAAGGACAGAGTCTTGCTTGTGCCCACAACTCTGCACCCTGGCTTGCTGCCCAGAACTGCCAGTGCCACCCACTGTTCCTGCATCTGCTTATAAGGATGTCTGGGACCTATATTTACCATAGGGAATTAAGAAATTAGTTCCATGAGACAGAGAACTATACAAGGTCCCCAGTGCCCCGCTAATCCCCCTTGGGGTTTGCAGTAGTCCAAAGTTGCTTGTGGCTCTGCCTTGTCACCCACATTAGGAAACCCCAGGGACAAATCTTTCACTCAGCTTTGACAATAATATGCACTTAACATAAACTTGCAAGTAAATTGCATAGTCAAGACTATAAGCCCAGCCAATCTGGCTCCTGAGGCTGAGCTGTCATCCTCTGGGCCATATCAGTTGAGTAGCCAGAGTCTGGAGACAAGTAGTGGAGCCGGCCACTCCATGTGAGAATTCCGGCTGGCTCTTGAAACTAAGTTCTTCCTACCCGCTATTCCTACCCAGGCTTGCTATAGCCCCTGCCCTTCCAAGACTGGACATCTTCTACCATTCTGTTCAGGGGAGCCATCCTTTCAGTCTTCAGGGATCTCTGCTTTCTTATCTGACTCCAGTTCACATCTTTCCAAAGTAGCTAATGGTTCCTTCACCATTGATGCTGCTCTGTTCTTTTTCCAATGGTTCTCTCTTTTTCATACACTTCTTTTTGGTTCTTTTTTTTTTTTTAAGACTTTATTTATTTATTTATTTAACAGAGAGAGATTTAGATTTAGATTTAGATTTAGATTTAGATTTAGATTTAGATTTAGAACAAGCAGGTGGAGCAGCAGCGTGAGAAGGAAAAGCGGGTTCCCTGCTGGGCAGAGAGCTGGACACAGGGTTTGATCCCAGGACCCTGGGATCATGACCTGAGCTGAAGGCAGAGACTTAACTGACTGAATCACATAGGGGACCCTCCCTTTGGTTCTTTTAATAAGTATTTGAGAAAGTTGGACTGGTTGTTCACCTAGACTTATTCCACAAGTAACGTCCTATATAAGCAACATAAGCCATAGGAAGAGCTTTCTCCTTGCCCCCAGAGACAGCTCCTGCAGTCTCTCTGGAATGAATCCATCTACAGTGAGGCTGGGACAAAAAGAAGCAGGAATTGTTGATATTTATTTTAAACTTTTATAACTGCTTCTCCTGAATCAATATCCCACATCCCTACTCAGGGTTTCACAGTTACCAAATCTCTCCATGTGCAATTTGCTGATTAGTCTAGAGTTCTTGTGGGTTTTCTTTTTTATTCATAGGGAAAGAAACAGAAAAATAATAAAATGAAAAAGGACGCAAAAAATGAAAACTGACGATAGTAACTCATTGCTAAGCACCACACTCATGCTGCCTTGGTTTAAATCAGGAGATAAGATTATAGGAAAAAACCTTTTCTCTAGCCACATGGGCACCACGAAATATTCTGAGCAGGCAACTTCTATTCACACAGAAGGATAAGCAGGATGCTTATGAAATAAAGGAAACTTAGGTGATGGCCAGTTAGCTTATGAATTAAAACTATCATATATTTTACTAACCATTTTGTTTGATGTAATGTTGGTGGCAATGGTTTGGTTTATTGGAAACTGCTCTGTCCATGTTAGCTAACCTGCCTCTTAAAATGGAAGACCCCCTGCCAGTTAACCAGAGGTTGTCTCTGGTGCCACTTACATGATTATTGTTATTACTATTATCAGAATTCAGGGAAAGGAAAATCCATGAAGAAAAGAGAATGAAGACTGAGCACACTACACTCTTCTACTTTCCTTTCTACTTTCAGAAAAACCTGAAGATGAAACTGTAGATTTTCTCTCTCCTGAGCTTCCTGTGACCTGTGGTGAAGCCAAAGGGATTTTATACAAAGAGAAATTGAAACAAGGTGAGTTTCTCAGTCTTCTCTTTGGAACCCCTAAAACCACTAGAAGAGAGAGAAGTACCAGTGTGTTGAATCACCCAGAAAATGATCCCTGCAAGCGAGGTTCCTGAGAAAGAAGTGCTTGCTAAGAAAGAATTTTTAGTTTTCTGTGTCATGGTAAACCTGGCAGCTGGGCCACTCTACTCCACAAGGAAGTCATCCACTTGCCTCATGTAGATGTCACAAAAAATGCAAATCCTCTCCTACTCCCACACCACTCCTGCAGGTTTTAGGGCTTCCTTCAGTCGGAGAGTGGAGGAATCCAGACTCTTTTGCTACTGCTCCCTCCCTATAGGGAGGCTCTCTGGACCCAGGCAGGTGGAACAACCATAATTAGGGATTTGAGGTTTAGGGTGAATTCACAGAGAATGAAATTGGATCTAGGAATAGTCCATCTTTATCTTACAGGCTCCTCAGAGAAGTGCATTCGGAATGAGAAGGGGGTTTGGTTCACACCAAAAGAATTTGAAATCGAAGGAAAACGGGCACATACAAAGAAATGGAAGGAGACTATATATTGCAGAGGAAAGACCTTAGGAGAACTGCTGGAGGTATTTAACAGGGAACAGATGGGTGATGGGTTTAATTCCTGGAAGGATAAGTGGAATTCCAATAGCAGAAATGTGAAGGAATTTCCTTTAGGATTCAATAGCATGATTGAGAAAGAGCTGGATTTTTCATAGAAAAATTTGTGGGTGAGAAAGTTAGGAATGCAGAGTGGTGGTACCCACAGCAGAGAATGTTAAATGTGAGGAAAGAGCTGTGAGGGTGAGGTCTGGAGAGTTTTAAGAAGTTTAGCCTGGGGGTATTAGATGGGGTGAGCTAGGAGGAAGCCAGATAGAGACACAGACCTCTGAGACCTTCCTTGCACCCTCTGCCCAATAAAGACCTCCTCCATACCCAACTCTATCTGGACCCCTGGGTGACACCTTTTCAGACCATCCTGTCTGTCATGCAGTCAGGCAGTCCCTCGTTTATACTTCCCCGGCTCACACTCTATCCTGTGAGCAACAAGCAAAGCTAGTGGTCTTTGTGATCCCAGAACCCAACACAAAGCCTCCCCAAAACACTAAAAAAATTATCACTGGGATGGAATCATAAGGACTTTACCTACAGAAAGAAAAGTGGAGAGGAAAAAATGGGTGAGAAAAGAACTGGAAAGGACTAATGGGTCTTGGGCTTGAGCAATGGGGGAAAAACTTATTTTGTCAAGTGAAGTCCAGAAGAAGAACTGATTGGAGGATGGAGCTAATGTTTCTCTCAGACACCTTGGGTTTGAGACTGAGTAGGATATCCCGGTACAAATATTCACTAGGAAGTGGGAACTTCGATGTGGACAAAAGAAGAGGCTCTAGAATAACCTCAGTCACTGACCCCTTCTCTCTTTCAGAAAGGACTTTTGCTCTGTCCTCCAAGAAGTGTCAAGAGAGAGGTAAAGAGCAGGTGAATTTCTACCACATTTTCAGTCTCCGTATTGCAGACTCTGCATCCAAAGGCTTACCTTTGAGTCCTCAAGTTCCCCAGCCCTGGGTCACCTTTACTTTTAGGCATTGCATCCTCATGACAATAGCGTTGGCACACTGATACATGTATGTGCCACCATAATTTCACAGTTCATTTTATATGGGGCCACAAATAACTCTTAAAATAAAAGGACAGAAACTGATGATTTACATGTGTTTTAGACCTGGATATTTGGATGAATACAGACCAAAGTTGTCAGAAATAGAGTGCTCTAGTTTGAAAAGTAATTATGAAATAGAGGTAGATAAGAACAGTATGTGAAAGAGCAAGAAGACCATCCTTGATTGAACATAACTATTCCTCAATTCAACATGCTCATTATCAACAGTACCAAAACAAAATAGTGTTTGAACTGGGCTTTGTCTCAGCAGAACGTCCCTCCAGGTGAGAATGGCAGTCATCATTGTCTTGTGCTCTTCCTCCTCAGCCTTCTTCACTTGCTTAAATATGCCCTCCAGATACAAATCTCACTCATGAACTTCCCATTGATCCAAACCTTAGGCAGAGGCAATGGTGCCTTTCTCATGTCACTCTGGAGGCTGCCCTGACCCTTGGCTGGATTCATTCAAAGTTTAAAAAGCCAAAGGGTCCCCCAAAGCTGTTTATTTTATAAAACATCTTTTCCATGCTGATTTGAAATATCTTAATGTGTACAGGGGTGCTCCTTGTAATAGCCAAAAATTAGGGAAGAATACAAATGGCCATCATTATTATAAAACAAAAGGATACATCTACTGACTGGTGTTCAAAAAAAAAAAAGCATGGTTATAGACTCCTCCTTAGTCAATAGAAAACCACTCAAAGGTTCTAAAGTCAAGAAAGTTTCAGAAGTTTAAACTAGTAGTAGTAGTAGAAGGAACCCGATTTTGTTTATGTGACTATGTAGGTCTGTGATTGAAAATATATCTGAATGAATTGGTTATTTTGGCATAGGATTATATAAGACATTGTTTTCCATATTATACGTTTATGTACAGGTAGAAAATGTCCATTTATTACTTTTGTAATGAGCAAACAAAACAATAAAGATATTTTAAATCCAGAGCATTAATCAATGGTCCCAATATTATAGTTCCTTCTCACTCATAATGTTACACTGAGCAGGGAGCCCAACACAGGGCTCGATCCCAGGACACCAAGACCATGACCTGAGCCAAAGGCAAATGCTTAACCGACTGAGCCACCCAGGCATCCCTCCGAGTGCCTAGTTTTGAGAATGGACAAAACATTTCCATCCCTTATGTCCTCAGCCAGGTCCTTGGACTTGTGTCGTGGACAGTCGAGGGTAGTGGCAGGATTTCTCTCCTTAGATACGACTGATCCCCAGCTCCTTCAGTCCTTTCCTCCAGCTCCTGATGGTCTATTTCCCACCTTTTCAACACCCAGAAAGATGCCTCTTCCTGCCTCCTACCTTTAGTACAGAGAAAACATGTTCTTATGTATGGAGCCCCACTGTCCCTCTTGCGGGGTCAGGAGTAGAACCAGGGGCTCCTGCCTGTAGATTTTATCCAGCAGTAAAAATCCCTTGTAGAATTTACTGGATCACATTTTAAGACCATGAGAAAGACAATGATTTTAAAGGCTCACGAAATGACCGATTTATACAGCAGCTCTCTGTCTTTATGTTTCTGTTTTTTGGCCATAACATCAGGAACCATTCTGGGTCTGCCCGGCACACTTGCCTGCACACAGTGGACGGGACAGTTCTGAACCCAGAGGCACAGGCAGCCTGGGTGCCAGTCTGGCTCAGGTAGTAAGTTGTATCAACTCTGCAGAATAAAAAGACAGCTCGCCTTTCCAAGCTTGTAAAATAAGAAGATTGCCAAAAGCCGGGTTTTCTCAAATTTCATGTACTTCCAAACCATCTGGGATCCTGTGAAAACAGATTTCAGTTCAGTAGGTCTGCATCTCTAACCAGCTCCCAGGCGATGCTGATGTTGCTGGTCCTCAGGCCACACTTTGTATACAAAGGGCTTAAAGCGTGCTCCATCCCTTCCAGCTCTGGCAAGGTGTGGTTCAAAGGCAGCTTGATGATTCTTGCCATTTGCCTGTCTGCGATAGGAAAGGCCACGCTCGTCCCCCATCAGCCACCTCCCAGAGCACCATGGTCAGTCAGGTTGGAAACTTCCACTGGGCAACACACAAGGATGGCATGTTCCAAAGCCCCTCAGTGTCAGGGCTGATCCCAGTGCTGCTGCATTCTCTCTGCTTCTAGGGAGAAAACTCCAAGGAATGTGAGGTGTGCTGTAGAGGCGGACCACTGGTCTGCTGTGACACTTGTCCAAGAGCCTTTCATGAGGACTGTCACATCCCATCTGCAGAGGCAGAGAGGTTAGTGAGACGCAGCCTTGTCTTTTGCACACGGACTCTGCCCAGGCTCTGCCTCTAGTGACTCTTCTCCAGGCAGAAGAGCAGGACCTGTGAGCATCATGGCTCAGGTATGACCCAGAGCAACAAGATGGGGTCTATGTTCCATGTGGTTTCGTGGCAGACTCTACTTCTAAGTCTGTGACCGAGCCACCTTGCCTCCACCTTGCCACTGCCCCTGGCGAGCATCCTCTCCTAGTTTTACAACCCTGACTCCCATCCCTGGGGATTGAGGATGGGAAACACCAGCTGTTTATGTTCCACGCTTTTTCAGAAAAGGCAGGAAACATGGCCTGGTTCCTGCATTTTACCACGGGCTCAACGGACTGATAGAAACCTGGGTCCCCAGGGGTTAAGCCCCAGTTTTGACATGTGGGTATGACATGCGGGGTGTCTCAGCTTGGGGAAGCACAACCCACCATTCACCCTGACCACTTTCCGTGCACTGAGCCCCCTCGTGCCACTCTCAATGGGAGGAGGGTCATGGGCTCAAGTCCTGCTTGGGGGGTCTTGGACACTCCGGGAGGTGTCCCCCTCACCTCCCAGCTGTGTTGTCCATCGGCCATGCCTGAAAGGAGGACGGTGGCAGCTGTAGGAACAGGGTCTGTTTCCAGGGGCCTGGCCCTTGCTCACTCATCCCCCACCTCTCAGGAGCCCGTGGACTTGCACCTTCTGCCGGATAAAGGAGTCTTCAGGAAGGCAGCCGTGTCACAGGGAATCTGAGGTCCTGGAGAGGCAGATGCAGCCTGAGGAGCGGTTGGTGAGTTGGGTGCCAACCCCAAGCCTTCTCACCCCAGACACGTGTGAAGTCCAACGGGTAGAGGGGGAGGGAAAGGGCGCCCAGAGGTGCCTGAGGGAGCCTGCAGTGTCTGGCTTCCGAGGATGGCGATTCGGCGCCCAAAGTCCAGAGTTCGATGCACCCCACGGCTCTTTCGCAAATGTGGCTGGACGGCCGGCTGTGTCCAGCTGTGCCCTCTTGTGCCTGTCTGTCTGGGCACAGGCCCGGCTTCACTCTCTTGGAGCTGCATTTCCCTTTAAAGCTCTCTTCACATTTTACAGAAATGTGAGTTCCTCCTCTTGAAGGCCTACTGTCATCCACAAAGCTCCTTTTTTGCAGAAACCCCACATAACGTAAGTGACGTTTCATGGTTCTTGTTCTCTGGGCATCTCTTTGACGGAAAGCTCTCTCTGGAATTTGGGAGTGTGACCCCTAAGGGCGCCGGCTGTTGGCCAAGAGCGGGTTTAGTTGCAGAGTCTAGAGGGGGGACACCCCTGTTCAAACCCCACCCTCCGCATCCGGGTTCCGGCAGCCCCGCGCGACTTGCTCTGCCTCGTGTGTACCTCAGTTTCTCCTTCTCTTAGATGAGAATGTTTTTCTTACAGGCAGCAGAGCGTTTAGAGCCCTTCTCGGGAGACTTCAAGTCCCGCCTCCACCATTTTTTAGCTGTGAAATCCTGAGTAGGTTGTTTAAGGTCTCCCTCCTTTGGTTTCCTCATCTGGAAAATGGGCGTAATTATAGTATCAATCTCACAGGGTTGTTGTAGGATCATGTTAACCTAGTGGCAGTGCTTAGACCATGTCTGGCATAGACAAGTCCAGTGCTAATATCATCACTTCTGTTGGGTTCCTGTTGGATCCCTTCCAGGAATAATGGCGGTGCCAATATCACTCTTTTGGTGGCTTTGTCCCTAGATTCGAGATTATGGAGAACCCTTTAAGGAAGCCATGTGGTTGGACCTGATTAAGGAAAGGCTGAGTGAGAACGTTTACACAGTGGCGTGGTTTGTCCGTGACATGCGCCTCATCTTTAGCAACCATAAAACATTTTACAAGGTAAAGCGTGTCTCTTGGCACCCCTTTCCACTTTTCCCTAATTTCTGGGGCAGCAGAACTTTGCAAGAATTTTACCAATCTGGTCCTAGAGAAAGCTCAAAATGAGTTGGATTACAGAAGAGAGTGGCCTCTTAACTTCAGGGGTGGAGAGGAATTCAGACAGAACAGGGAGAGGGAAGCATCCTTCCCTGAAAACAATCTGTCCCCAATTCTAGAACAGGCTGGATAGTCGTGCGGAGAACAGCCCATCTCATCCTGCCTCGTTCAAATGGGGAGGAAAGGTGATTTATGGTTAACTTTGTTCTCCATGCCTCAGAAATACAGAAATGAACAAAGGAATTCAACTTCACGAAATAAACTTCCAGGATGCTCACGCTTGGGTTTTTTACTCCTAAATTTTCCAGGGGACCCAAACCTCCAGAATTGCCCTCAGAGGGTGTTGGGTTCATCCTTTGTCCGCAGTGAGGGACAACTAGTTGAGTTATCTTGCAAGCCAACAGGTTGTTAACTGTAGTCTGTTGAGTTTATCCTGATTTATACTATCATTCGTACAGATACTTCTTGGGAGGTATCTAAGGAAGATTTCTATTTCCACCCAGCCGCCTTCCCTTCCTCCATGGCACAAGTTGGCCTGTTCATGAAGACACAAGTTCTAAACTAGTGTCAGCTTGTGGAGCTGGAGGGAAAATCTACCCAGGGAGCTCCTCCATGTCTGGCCCACTGTCAGCCTTGGAGAACGGAGGGTTCATCCTTCCTTCAGAGGGTGGACTTTCAAGAAATGCTTTATCTCTGTCTGTTTTATCCCAAGCTCAGGCTTTGCAGTGATTAAAATCAGCTCTCCAGTCCTGACCACCGGTCAGGTCCAAGTTAAGAATTGGGCAGAGGCATGTCCATTTCAGTATTGTGGCATCAACGTCTCCCTGTGCCCTGCGCACTCTGCCTGGCTGCTGGGGAAGCACAGTATTTGGGATAGGCAGGGTGGGGCTCTAAAAAAAAAATTTTTAAATGCAAGTGTTTTGATAGTCCTAATTCTTTATCCTTAAACGTCTGTTTGTTTGCTTTTTTTTTTTTTTTTTTTTCTTTCAGGCTTCCAACTTTGGTCAGATAGGACTGGACTTAGAGGCAGAATTTGAAAAGAACCTCAAAGAGGTGTTTATTTTTTGCAAAGCCAATGAGAACAGCTTCCAGACTCGTTGACCCTGTTCTAGAAAGACTAAGACACCCCAACTTTAGGACCCAGATGACATGACACTGGTCACCTTTAGATAGCCAGTGAGTCTGGGATGCTATTGGCTACCCTCTTGACTCAAAGCCAGAGCCTTCATACCATCATCATGCCTTCTTTTTGTTTGTTTGTTTGATTCTTTCTACACCTAAAAGTGTGTGTGTGTGTGTGTGTGTAAGATACACCTCTAATCCCCAGCCAAAACCACAAGCCTCTTCTTTGTCAATATTTCCATCTCTCTTCTCCCACAGTTATCTAGTCTCTTTTTCTCAACTAAACTACAGGGATAATAGCTTCAGAATTTTTATAGTCCAACCACTATGAAAAAGAAACCAAGTTGAATCTTAAATTGTGTGGAAATTAGTTTCTCTTTTATATGTATATTCTGTTATATTTTGTTTCTGTTATATAGATATATAATTTATATATAAAAATATATTTTATATATATCATGATATATTATTTATATCATTACATATTTCATATACCATTGCAGAGAGTACTTTTTAGAATTTTGCACTTGTATTTGTGAATGAGATTGGTCTGTAAGTTTCTGTGTACTGTCAAAATCAGATGTAGGGCTATCTCAGCTTGGCACAAGTATGCCTAAAACTTTCTACCTTTTTATGTGCTCTGGAATAGCTTATAATGTTTTCAATGAACCAACTCATGAAATTTTATAGCCTGCTATTCTTTGAAGAGGTAATATTGACCACGTTCTTTGCTTTTTCAGGGTCATTAAATGATTCAGATGTTCTCTTGCTTTTTGAATCAGTTCCAATTTTAGTTTTCTAAGAAGTCATTCATGTATGTGTTGTTTTGACTTGGCCTTATTTCTGCCATATTATTTTATTCCTTCTCTTTGGAATACTTTCATGTGATTTTAGTCTATATTTTCTTTGTTTTTGCCTTCTATTCTGGAAGACCTTTGTAAGAGTTTTTAATTTTAATATTTACCTGCAAGCTTTCCAAATGTGTTTTTAACTTACTTTTTAAATGTCAGAGTCTGGGGTGCTTGGGTGGCTCAGTCTGTTGAGCGGCTGACTCTTGATTTCAGCTCAGGTCATGATCACAGGGTCCTGGGATTCAGCCCTGCACAGCAAGCTCTGAGCTCAGTGGGGCGTCTGCTTGACATTCCTTCCCCACTTCTGCCCTTCTCCCTGCTTGTGCTCTCTCTTTCAAATAAATAAATAAATCTTTAAAAGATAAATAACTGTCAGAGCCAAAAATAAAATATCTTCAATGAGCCACATATTTAAGCCAAGGTGTTCATCACCTCTTATGCCCCTTGGTTTCCTAATTCAAACAGGGAAGAATTCACTATTTTATAATATAGCTATTTATTATCATTATCAAATGCTTACTTTTACTTTGTATTGTTTTAGTTTTATTCAATTATATTATATAAATCATTATTTTGTTATTTTTACATTATAGAAATTATTTGTTACTTCAAATAGCTACCAGAATGGAAAAGCAGAAATTAAAACCACAATACCCCAGCTTCAGGACAGCAACATTAATGCTGTGAATCAGTGCCGCTGGTCTCTTCTCGGCAGTGACTTCTCCTTGCTTCTTTTTCTGCTCCTTCTTTCAGTCAGTGTATCTTTAGGTAATTTTTTTTCCGGCAATTTTAAAAGAAGAGTACACAGGTGGCATGTTTTCTGAGACTTTGCATAGCTCTGAATGTCTTCTCTGTTTTCATAAATTCACTGTTGGGCTACTACACACACACACACACACACACACACACACATATTTTAAAGACTTTATTTATATATTTGACAGAGAGAGAGAGCACAAGTAGGCAGAGAGGCAGGCAGAGGGAGAAGGGGGAAGCAGGCTCCCTGCCAAGCAGAGAGCCCGAGGCAGAGCTCGATTCCAGGACCCTGGGATCATGACCTGAGCCGAAGGCAGAGGTTTAACCCACTGAGCCACCCAGGCGCCCCTACAACATGTATTTTATCAAAACTTCTCACTTTCAAAATCAACTTAGACTTTGGTCCACTGTGTTTGGGCATTTTCGTCCTATACTTGTGAAGTGTGCTTCTTTGTTAGTGTGTAGGCACACAGCGGGTTTCCTTGTTTTCTCTGTACTTACATATTTTTGACGGACAGGATTCGGTATAATATTCTTATCATTGATCTTGCCTGGCACTCTGCCCTTTCAATATACATACCCAGTTCTTTTTTTCAGCAGCTGCATTAAATCTTTCTGATCCTTTTGTTCTGGGCTCTCTTTCAAGAACATCTATTATCCATACACGGCTCTCTGCTCTCTGGCTTATCTATTTATCATTTAAAAAAAAGAAAAAATAAGTTCCGGGAAGCACTCCTCTTCTGAGGTCATCAGTCTAAGACTTAAATATACTTATTCAAAACAATTACAATTCTATGGTCAATATTTTTAATGATTTTTAAAATTTTTTTAATTTTTTATTTTTTTATAAACATATGATGTATTATTAGCCCCAGGGGTATAAGTCTGTGAATTGCCAGGTTCATACAGTTCACAGCACTCACCATAGCACATACCCTCCCTAATGTCCATAACCCCACCACCCTCTCCTGACCCCCCTCCCCCCAGCAACCTTCAGTTTGTTTTGTGAGATTAAGAGTCTCTTGTGGTTTGTCTCCCTCCCGTTCCCATCTTGTTTCATTTATTTCTTTCCTACCCCCTAAGTCCCCCACGTTGTTTAATGATTTTTTCATCATTTCAATCATGCTAATTGCTCTCTATCAACCTAGCAAACTTTTCTTATCACAACACTTTTCTTTTCTCAAAACAAAAATAAAAACTTACTGCCACTACTAAGTTGTCCTGACCTGTGTTCCTGATTTCTTCAGGAATGGAAGAGTGTTATGGATGGAATTGTGTCCCCGCCCCCCTCAAATTCCTATGTTGGAGCTAACCCCGTGCACCATATTTGGAGATAGGGCCTGTAAGAAAGGGTTAATGGTTAAAGGAAGTCACAAGTGTAAGGTCTTAGTGAACTAGGATGAGTGTCCCTATAAAAGGCGGAAGAGACGCCCAAGGGGGCTCTGCCCGTGTTCTCTCTTCCACAGAGGAAGGGGCAGGTGAGGAGGCAGCAAGAAGGAGGCCCCCTCTCAGCCACAAGCCTGCTCTTCCTCGTAGGGAATCAGCAGACACCTGCACCCAGAACTTTCAACCTCCAGAGCTGTGGGAAATAAATGCCTGTTGTCTATGCTGCCCCAACCGACTGACACAAAGAATGAGAGGCACTTGGGACCCCACTATTCTCCCCAAACAGGGACTAGGGCAGCAGTGTGTGGGAGCCTCCGTCTCGGTTCCAGGTGTCACAGACTCATAAACAGACAATGGAGAGGGAGAGTCCCCTATTGTTTCCACAGCAGCATGAACCACGATGTGGACTGGCCAGCTATGATCCAGGAAAGGGTGCAGGCAGCTTGAGTCCTGACTTAAAAGAAGCAAGTAAAGAAATAGAATTTCTTGTATGATGTGAGAAGGGGACAAACGAGGCCATAAAGACTGCAGTTCCTGATGCTGTTCTGGAAGGGAAGATTGGGGTAGGGTGTGGCTAGAGATGGCCATCCCTGCGGTACAGATCTCTCCTCCTCCCAACTCACTGTCTGTGCATCAGGATAAAAGATTTCTAGGCCCACCCCACCCTACCCCACCCCCGGCCCCCGGCCCCCGGCCCAATGTTTACCAGTGGCCAAGATTGCTGTGTATGAAACGATTGCACATCTTTTGGTGACGCTCTCTCCCATTCTGACCCTGGCAAGCTGAGTCGAGTCTCTCTTTCTCCTATCACCGCTGTGGCCTGCTCTGTAACTGAAAAAGAAACCAACAACATTGAAAGAGTCTTTTATTCCTTTGAAAGTTTCAAACACTAGCAGTTTAGTTGCCATGACAACCAAGACCCCATCCCAGAAGCCATCTCTCCCTCTGGCTCCCTTTTGTTATCCTACTGTTCCTCTGATTTTCACACTATTTCCACCTGTAAGAGCAGGGTTTGCTTTATTCTGCTCTACTCAGCTGACCCTCAGTACCTCCAGCAGGTAGGCTCCTGCCTGCTCTTCCCTTGACTTCGCAACCCCAGTCCCACCCTCTGGCGTCAGTGACACCCTTGCACACAGGCCAATTGCCTCTCCCCACGAACCCCTTCTAGTTCTGCACCCAGGCTGTTTCTCCCTTCCTGGTCCAGCTCTGTTCCATTCCTCCCCAACCAAGCTGGCCAGGCCTGCTAGAGAGCCTAGGTCAGCCCAGGATGACCCCCTCAAACCGGAGGTTATAAATGACTCTAAAGTGGTCCCTTGAAGCTGGGCAGGGCAAAGGCTACAAAAATGTAACATGGAAAAGCTTTCTATGGGACGTGACTAAAGGAATTATACATAAGAATATTTACCCTCCTCCAGCTGATACCAGAAATTCAACCTTGGAGGGGCACCTGGATGGCTCAGTTGGTTAAGTGTCTGACTCTTGATCTCCTCAGCTCAAGTCTTGATCTCAGGGTCATGAGTTCAAGCCCCACATTGGGCTCCAGACCCAATGTGGAGCTTATTTAACAACCAAAAAAAAAAAAAGAAAAAGAAAAAGAGAAGAAATTCAACCTTGGAAAATTCAATCTTAGGATCTGGGAAGGCATGGTCTCCTGGTCAAGTTAACCTGTCCTCAGGGGAGGTAGACTTAACTGGCAATCAGCATCTGGCCTGAGCCCCTTTCTCAGATGCTCTCCATACTTTGGCAGAACCAGACCCAGCAAGGTCCCATCCTGCAGGTGGCTGGGGAGCTGTGCCTCCAGCTGGCCTGGTAGGTCCTGCTGGGAGCCTTGGCCTCTCCCCTTCCTTCTCTGAGGAGACTGACTACTTCTTTCCCCCTAAAGATTCTCCTACTCCATCATGGAGTTCCTCACCTCCTGGAATTGGGCGTGTGGACTACATGATTCCAGGCTCTCCCTTCTGCCATTGTCCCTGGGAAAAAGAAAAGGAAAGGAAAGGAAAAGAAAGGAAGGGAAGGGAAGGGGAAAGAAAAGCACAGACCCTTTTCCTTTCACAAGCCACGCTGCTGTGAAGTCACACGAGATAAAGGAATCCATGAAGCCATTGTCTTACTCATTTTTCCCCTGGTCTCAAGGGGGCCACTTGCATCTCCGGAGCTCTCTAGAAAAGGGAATGCCATTCAGCAAAGACCCTCTCAGCAGAAGGTTCCTTCAGGCAGTGTGCCAGCAGGCGTTTCTGTTGGATAAGACCAGAGCTGAGATGCCTTGGCACTGGGGACACCTTGGGCCAAGAGGAGTCATTGGCATCTGATGGTTTGGAGCGGGTGACGCCCCCGTGGGACCCCTCTCCTCCGTTGATCCAGAAGTGACATGGAGGCCAATTTGCCAGCAGACAGCACAAGGCCTTCAAGCCAGGAGACTCGGGAGTGAGGACAGCGACCTGAGCCTGGACGAAAGGCCTGAGTGTCAGCAGGAAGGAGCAGCTGCAGGTCAAAGATGTCAGCTGTCACCAGAACTCATCTGTCCCATTGCCCTGGGATAGAAAGTGTTCAAGGTGGAGGGATGGTTTGGCACTCTAACGCTGTAGTCTCAGGAGTGAGATGAGGCAGACACGTCCTTATTTCCCAGGGGCAACACTAAGGCTTCCTGTCTTTAGACTCGGCAGCCCTGCAGGCAGGGAGCCAGGGCGCTGGGGTCGTGAGCTCAGACTCAGGCTGCAGCGATGCCCCGTGGTCAAGGCCCAGACCAAGGGGCTGGCTCTGTGGACCCCATGCCTAGTGTCTGAACTGATTAATGGGCCCACGGAAGTGCCCTCGTGGTGTGAAAGCCTGGTATTTCTGCCCCCCGGGGCAGGAGGCTTCTGGCAGCCCATGAAAGGTGGGCATTGGGGCTAACGGGCACATGTGAACACTCAGCAGCAGGTAACACCTGAGATGTTCTAGTACCTACTGTATCCTGCAGGGAGGTGTATCCCCTGTGAGAGGCTCGTCCTCCTAAGAGGCAAGGCAGAGGATTAGTCCTAATGTGGGGCACGGGCAGTCGGGCTACCCCTCAGCCCCTACGAATAACAATGCAGCCAGAATTGCCCTGGGACAGAGGCCAGAGGGCAGACTTGGCTATTTCCGTATCTGGACCGCACCTGATGTATATGTGTAGCCAAGCCTGGTATCAAAACCACCCGTCCCCGGGTCCTCAGAGTAGTTTTCCCTGGACTCTCTGGACCTGGTTCTGAGCTCTTTGGAACACCTGGGCACAGCTGAGCCAGAGAAGAGCTCTTCCCACTAGCCCAGAATAGGCTCCAAACCAGTTCTGAGAGTTCCAGGCACTCAGGACTTCTGCAGTAACTGAGGATGAAAGGTCCCTTTCTCTTCTTGTCACCAGTTTAAAACCTCAAGGTCAGTGTAGATGCACTAGGAGGCGCACTAGGAATGCCGGCTGGAGGGAGGGCTGTGGGATCTGTTTTTCACTGAAACAGTTTGGGGTCTGGTGGTTGGCCCAGCCTGGAGCTGGCCACCAGCGTCCTCTGACCTGGATTCTGGAATCTCCCATTAGCAGGAACGCCCATAGGGCCTGCTCTGGGGGAAGCTGCACCACTAGAGGGGCCTTTGGTCCCAGTAAAGTATCTCTGACCTGACGGTGTTCAGAGAGGGGTTCTCCAAGATGGCTGGACATGGGGTCGCTGCTTGCCAAGATGGCCCGTGGCTCACGGCTTCAGAATCACCACGAAGCTTAAGATGCAAATTCCTGGGTCCCTGGCCCCAGATGGCAATCTCTAGGGCTGATGCCCAGAAAATGGTGCATTCTACAAGCTTAACAAGTTTTTGAGGTGACACTTTTTTGCCACCATGAATTCTGACCTCCACTGCCCTTTTACAAGATCCACTGCTTATCTTCTGACAAGCGAACCAATCTAACTACTGTGGTGAAGCTTGCAACTTAATAACAAGAGCTTCCCAAGCCCTGCAGGGTGACACAGCACACATTTGTGGTTAGCCTGACTTCCAGGCTCTTTTGTTTGGCTGTTTCTTGTGTTCTCTTTTATTTAAGCATTTATTCAAATAGAACCAGCTTTCAGAAACAATGATAAGGAAGGAAAGAAGGTATTTCCAGAAGGAAAAATGAGACCAGGAGGAGAAAGCAGCTGGGAATGGGGGTGGGGAGGGCTGGGAGGAAAAGCAACAGAGCTGGGGGTAGGGGGTTGGAGGACAAGCGCAGGACCTTGAAGAGAGGGGCAAGTGGAGACCATGCTTTGTCCCAAGTCAATCTTGAGAGACCTGAGATGTCTACATGCATTTTGAAGCTTTCCTTGGATGTTGGTCTGGTAGTGTATTTGAATGTGAAATCACCCTAAGGTGGCTGCCAGGCACCTCCCTCCCCTGTTGTGTCTAGGCTAGGGGCAGTTGCAAAGAACAAGGAATCCAGAATAGTGCCAGGTCTGGGGTAGACAGGCTTCATTGCAACGGCTGCAGGGAAATGCAGGAAGTGAAGGCAGTAGGGGGCCCAGAGCAGAGGACCAGAGGCCCCAAGAAGGCAAGGGAAGCAGCCACATCCTGAAAGAGGCACTGTGGTCACCCAACATCTAGGTGGAGACAGGAAATAGGAGAGGTGGCTGGGGGCGTGTCCCTTGTACCACCCCACCCTTCCCTGTTAGTGCTTCCAAGCATCAGGTTCCAACCATCCAGGCTTTTAAGGGGGAGCTGTGCAGTCGGGGTGACGAAGAAGGACCACTGTACCCAAGGCAGGAAAGGCAGACGATATGGACAGGGGTCACAGGAGTCTCCTCTAAGCTCCAGCTTCTGGCCTAAAATACCTAAAACTAAAATACACCTTGCACTTGATGTAGTTTTGGAATGTTGGTGAGGTCCAGAGCTAGAGGCCAAGAAAGAATTCTTGAGATGTCTTTGGTGCAAAAAGGTGGTTTTATTAAAGCACAGGAACAGGACCTGTGGGCAGAAAGAGCTGCCAACCTGGGATTGTGAGGAATGACCGATTATACACTTTGGGGTTGGGGGAAGTAAAGACAAAGGGAACTTCTGAAAGGATTTTCAGATGCTGAAGAAGACGTACAGGATACCCCAGGCCTAGCTATTGTCAAGCTAAGGTTGTTTTTGCCTCTAGGAAAGCATTAACATTAAGACAGTTGAGAGCTTCCTGGAGGAACTTATACCCTGCCGGCCTTGAGTATTTGTCAGTGGGCTGCAGGCTACAAGGACATCCAATTTGAGGTACATTTTCCTCCAGAAGTTAGGTCATTGCCAAGAATGCCCCCTTCCTGCAAATCACCAAAACAGCTGCAGACCGAGACCCATGTCCTGCAGGACAGCGATCTCCATAAGCCAACCACTGGGTCTTCCTCCCCCCAGCTCCACGGCAGCCAGGAATGCCCAAGGAATGCCACACACACCCCACTTTGGAGGGGGTGTCTGCAGGGTCTCAGCTGTGCCCTGTCCCCAGCCCACCCTCTGCTCCCCCATCATACTGAAGAATTACACCCACTCCTGATCCCCAGGAAAGAATCCCAATCCTATCAAACTGTCACGGTCCATCCACCTAACTTCTTTCCATTTAACTGTTTCATGTAGTTATTTCACAGAAGTCATTTCTTGAGAACCACTAAGCCTGGTTGGGCTTTATTTCTGCAGGAAGAACACCTACCCTCAGCCCCAGAGTATCTAAAACTTTCTTTCACAGGCAGATTACGGAAGGTGCCCAGCCCCAAATTACTCATGTTAATTCCTTAGCAGGGAAGAAGTGTCATTGATCCAACCACGCATGCAGCGTGTCTGGCACACAGTGGCCACTCCATAAAGCGAAGTCATTGCCATTGTCTGAGATTAGTGGGCATTCCTAGCCCTTTACCTGCATTGTCCCAGGTCCTCCCTCACCACCCTGCCTGTCGGTGATCCGTGGAGCTGAGGTCCCATCACGCTCCATGCTTCAGCCTGGACGCAGCACAGATGACCAGCTTCCATCAGTCTGGCCAGAAACCACTACCTGACTAAGGTTAGGCACGGGGATCCCCAAAGAGAATGTGACCTCAGCCCCACCCAGAGCGACTACATGCCCAGAGGGGTAGACGATGGGGACAGAGGGAAGCTGTGAGGGTGGAGTTCCCGAGACCCAGCCTCCTCTTGTTCCTTGTTTTCCTGGATGTAGTTCTCATTGTGGGAAACCTTTCTTAAAGGAGAGGGAATGCTTTCTCAGAAATACTCACAGCAAGGCAACATTCCTACCTCACTTCCCCACTCCACCCCTCCCCCAGCTTCCTGGGGTGGAAATTCGTGATCTAGCCCAAGGTCCAGCCCCAGTGACATTCCAGACAAGAGGCAGGAAGTTGGCAAACAGCCACAGCACTTCAAAGAGTTGGCCCACAATTTACTGGCTTTGCCTTTAGGTGGCATAAATGCAGAATGGGCTGTGTGTCCTCACCTCCACTGGAAAACCACCATCGCCCAGGTTTTGCAGTATCTTCCCTGTTGTCCCCACCTCTGTCTTGCCAACCCCCATCCCACCTGCCTCCCAACTCCAGCCCACACCCTATTCCCTGAACAGCAGCCCTACTGTGCCTGTTGGAACCCTCGGATCCCACTGACTCCACCCTCACAGTGAAAGCCCCGAGTCCCGCCTGGTGAAAACTCCTTAATATTTCTCCTTTTTGCTGGATCCTCTGCTCCTCATTCTTCCCTTTCATTGTTTCCTGAGCACCAGGGGCTCCTGCTCAAGACCTTTCCAGCAACAGTTCCCTGTTCCTGGAAGTTTCCTTCCCCTACAAATGCCCATGGTTCGCTCTCTCATCCTTAAGGCGTTTTACTCAAATCTCTCCTTCCTGGGGAAGTTTACCCAGACTCGCCCCTACCCCTGCACCCCTGCCCTCACCTGACCCCTCTCACTCCCTCTTACCTGCTTCCTTTGTTTCCCTACAGGGACCCACTGATCATGTTCCAACACAAGCTGTCCTTTGTTTATTATAATCCATGTCTGTCTCTTGCCACTATGATGTAAGCTCCTCGACGACAAGATTTTTTTGTCTACTTTGTCAGTATACTTCTGTCAAGCTTAGAAGTGCTTCATAAATATTTGTAGAATGAATGAATGATTCTATTCTCCCAGGTATCCTGAGCCAACTGGCCTGTGGATTCCAGAGCTTCCCTGAGCAGCATCTTGCCACCTTGTCCCTCTTCCTCGTTCACTAGTGGGGGTCTCCCTCTTGAGTACCGGGCCAAGACTTCTTGTGGTAAGTTAGTTTTGCTCCAAGATTTCTCCTGCAAAAAGTTTCCCAGAAGGGGACAGATGAGCAAACTCAGCTACCATGCAAAACACTTCATCATCGAGAGACTTGCCAGTTCTTCTGGCCACAGACAGAATATTGGGCCATCTCAGGAACCTTCTGATATCACCTTCATTTCCGACCCCAGTTTAGAGACTGTCATCTCAGGTTTTTCGCCTACAGATTCGGAAGAAAGAACAAGAGGCTTTAAATTTAATAAGCTTAGCTGCTGCGACTCTGATTTCTACTTAGGAAGGAAATGGATTAAGAATTCAAGACTCCTCACCCCATCTACTGAGCTGTGTCTACTCTTTGATTTCAAAGACCAGACTGGTCTATGAGCCATGCTGGATATTTGGCATGAGGTCCCAGGCTCTTAATGGGTCTCTTCAGATACCAACACTACTGAGAGAGAGACAGGTGTGAGATGTGGCCTCGAGATGGGCAAATTCCCATTGTAAGTGGCATGTGCAATGATCTGTCTGACATTCTACCTTTTAGCTCATTCCTTGCCTGTGGAGCAGTCAGATCCCATTCTTACCTGTGCCCCACCTCCAAATCTCCTACCCCAACATTGCAGCACCCTGGAATTGACCCACTCTTTCCAGTCCTGCCTCCAATTTCTGATCTTTACAGTCTGGTCATGGATTGTTGCCACTCCTCGATAAGTCTTCTTCTTAACTATTCCCAGGAAATGCCCATCTCACCCTAAAGAAGCAAGAAGAGGAAACTAGGAGTCTTCTTATGGCTTCCTTTAGTTCAGAATTGTTTAGCACCCCTGAGCCTACTAAGCCATGGATTCCATGGCCATCTGGAATGCTGAGTATGTGTAGAAAGTGAGAAGGGGAATAGGTTTCCATATGCCTCCACTCCTAAAAATTCCCAGAAAAAAATATTTTTTATAAATGCCTAAAATATGATACAACTGTTCATGGAATCAACTAACATGAATCATAGTTCTGTTTGTTCTGAAACTATAAAAATCATAATTTTTCATGACGATAGAAATAAAAACCCTAATTTGTCCAGCAAATACTTTTAAAACAATTGGATATTCACATGCAAAAAAAAATTAAAAAGGAAAAAAAAAGGAACTCAAACTCATAATCTCATACCACATACAAAAATTAATTTAAAATGGATCATAGATTAAATTATAACAGGTAACATGGGAAAGCTTCTAGAAGAAATATGGGGGAAAATATTTGCCCCTGTGGTCAGCAGGATGACTTCCCAAAGATGCCCACTCCCTAACCCTGAACCTAGAATATGCTAAGTTATATGGCAGAGCGACTTTGCAGATATAATTAAGGTTACAGACTTTAAAATAGGGAGCATATCCAAGTGGGCTTAATCTAATCACAAGATCCCTTAAATACAAAGAACTTTCTCCAACTAAGCAGAAGGGAAAATTAGAGATTCTAACTGTGAGAAGGATTCCACATGTTTTTATTGGGCGTGAGGGTTAGGCACTTAAGTGTGAGTATCAGAGAGAAGTCTCTAGGAGCTAAAGGCAGCCCTGGCTGACACCAGCAAGGAAATGGGGACCCTGGTCCTATAACCTCAGGGAACTGGATTCTACCACCAACCTCAATGAACTTGGATTCTTCCAAGGAAATAGATTCTTCCTGATCCTCTCAGCACAAACCCAGCCAACCAACACCTTCGTTTTGACCTTATGAAAACCAGAGCTGAGAAACCAGCCAAGGAACCCACACTTCTGACCTCTAGAAATGTGAGATAAGAAATTCATGTTGTCTTGGGTAGCCTGGATGGTTCAGTCAGTTCAATGTCTGCCTTCAGCTCAGGTTATGATCCCAGGGTCTGGGATCCCAGTGTCCTGGTTCCCACATCAGGCTCCTTACTCAGCAGAGAGCCTGCTTCTCCCTCTGCCTGCTGCTTCCTCTGCTTGTGCTCTCCCTCTCTCTCTTCCTCTGACAAATAAATAAATAAACAAACAAATACATAATAAAATCTTTTTTAAAAAAAAAGAAATTCATGTTGAATTATGCCCCTCAATTTGTAGTAATTTGTTGTAGCAATACTAGAATATTAATAGAGATCTTGGGTTAGACCTACCTAAAGATTTTAGGTAGGACATAGAAAAACATGAACTGGGGACACTTGTGTGGCTCAGTCAGCTAAGTTGCTTTTGACTCAGGTCATGATCTCAGGATCCTGGTATCTGCTTCTCCCTCTCCCGTCTCCACCTCTCATGCAACTCTCTCTCTCTCTTTCAAATAACTAAATAAAATCTTTAAAAAAAAAACACATGAATCGTAAGAGGAAAAAATGTATATATTGAACTTCATCCCAATGAAAAACTTCTGTTCTTTGAAAGATACTTTTAGGAAAATAACAATGACCAACCAAACCAAGACCAAAAGAAAATTTTTACAAAACATGTATCCAGTGAAGGACCTGAATCCAGAATATACAAATAAATCTTACAACTCAGTAATTAAGAAGACAAAACACCCAATTTTTTTAAGTGGGGAGGGCCAAAAATTTGAACAGATGCTTTATCAAAGAGATAAATAAATGGCAAATTAAGCATATGAAAAGATGTTCAACATCACTGGCCATCAGGGAAATGCAAATGAAAGTCCCAGCTAAATAGCATTACATACCTGTCAGCACAGCTAAAATTTAAAAGACTGACAATACTAAGATTTGACAAGGATGCAGAACAAATAGAAATCACATGCATGGCTGAAGAGAACACAAAATGGTACAGCCATGCTGGAAAAGAGTTAGGTGGTTTTTATAAGATTAAACATATGCTTATCATTTGATCCAGCAATCCCCCCATAGTTATTGAAATGAAAGCACAGGCCCACAGAAAGACTTGTACATGCATGTTCATAGCAACATTATTTGTAATGGACAAAAACTAAATTGAGAAATATCCTAAATGTCCATCAACCAGTGAATTGGTAAACAAATTGTGGTACATTCATGCAATGGGATACTACTCAATAAAGAATAAAGTATTGATACACACAACAACATAGATGAATCCCAAGAATATTCTAACTGAAGAAAGCCAGACTCAAAAGGCTGGTGTGTTAGTTTTCCAGGGTTGCCATAATAAAATATCACAGACTGGGTGGCCTAGACAAGAGAAATTTATTTGTTTTCTCACAATTCTGGAGACTGGAGGTCTAAGATCAAGGTGTGGATAAGGTTGGTTTCTGGGAAGAACTCTCATCCTGGCCTGCTGACAGCCACCTTCTGGGTGTGTCTTTACATGGCCTTTCTTCTGTGTGTGTGTGTGTGTGTGCGTGTGTGTGTGTATGTGTGTGTGTAGAGAGATTTCTGTTGTCTCTTCTTATAAGGACCCCAGTCTTATTGGGTTAGGGCTCACTCATATGACCTCATTTAACTTTAATTATCTCATTAGAGGTCCTATCTCCAAATACAGTCATATTCTAAGGTACTCAGGGTTAGGATTTCAATATATGAATTTGGGAGAAAAAACACAATTTAGTCCATAATAGATGGTAATGGGATAGTTTCATTTATATGATGCCAGTTGGATGACCATCTAGAGAAGGAAAAATGGGAAGAACAAAACACAAATTGATAGTGACCCTGGGCTGGGGATTGGGGGATGAGAGAGAACTGACTGCCAGCGGGCCAGAAGGAACTTCCTTCTGGGATAAAGGAACTGTTCTCTGTTTTGATCATATTGGTGTCATAAACCTCTCCATATTCATCAGGACTCATTGAATCTACATCTAAAAGGGGTGAATTTTATTGTATGTAAACTATCCCTCAATAAATCTGACTTCAAAAGAAGTCAGAGCCCCCATTTTGGTTCCACTTGGCCCACATGGTTCCTTAAATTTGATCATTCTTGTTACTTAAGCTTTTGACAACAACAGATGAGTTTTCTAGAGTTTTTCTGCCAAGTCTTCTGCAGTGAAAGACCCATTTAAAGGCAAAATACCCAGAAGAAGGTTCTGTGCCTTTAAGATCCCTACAACTCAGGATAATGATTTAGAATGAATTGCCTGCTTTCCTTCCTCTCATCCCAGCTAAGAGTTCATCATCAGATGAACGATTTTTAATCGTAGATGACGATTAAAAAAAAAAGAACACAGCCTATCCCATCTTACATCTTCATGTTCCCTGTATTTTACCAGAAAACAATGGTTGAATTCTCTAAAGTAAGGACATGTCAGCTGCCATCCTCAGAAGTGCTGACAACAGAGACCTCAGAAAACAAATGAACACTCATCCCAGACATCTCTGGCAGCAGTTACCCTTCGTATAGAGATGAGAACTGCTCGGTAAGAACAGATGGGGGAAAAAAGATGTGAACAGCATCTGCCCTAGGGCATTCCTGCTTCACTTTACATTCCAGGTCTCCCACACAGCTCAGTGAAATTCAGAAAACACCCTAGATTTAAGACTCTCCAATCCTGATGTTCTACCTAGATAGGTAAGTCACAACCCACTGTATTATATGTACTGGGCCAACTGCCAGAGGTAGAGTAAGTGCAAGAAAGAGATGCTAAGTCAGTCTGCTTATCATAATGAGCAGTGAAAATTATGAAATTTTTTCACTTTTTCTCCTTCTGGGATCCCTATTATGTGACTGCTGGAATGTTAAATGTGAAAAGTGAAATTCTTTCACTTTTTATCGCTATCATATTATATTGAGTCAAGGACACTACAGATTGTAAGGAAGGGGAAAAAGTTGCAAATTAAACTATGCCACAATTATTTTTTATTTCTTAGGAATTGTAGTGTGTATTTATTCAAGAAGCTTTTAAACTTATTTAGACAGATTCTTTTTTATCCCATATCACCTATGAGCCAATAAAAATATAGATGCAAAGAAAATTGATTGGTTAAGGTGTTTCTTAAATCTATTCCTAACTTTCTTGAACCATATTTCAAATCAAAGTCATCAGATTCTGTGTTTTGCCAGGCTGTCTTTCTTGGCCAAGGTTAGCGAATGTTTTCTGCAAGGGACCAGATAGTAACTAATTTGGGCTGTGGGGGTCATGCACCTACTTGACACTGCTGTGATGAGAAACAGCCATTGGTAATACTTAAATCAATGGGCATGGTCCAAAAAATCTTTATGGACACAGGAATTTGAATGTCATCATTTTCACATGTCATGAGATATTCTTCTTTTGTTTTTTTTTTCCGACTATTTAAAAATAGAAAAAACATTCATATTTATAGGCTATGCAATAGCAGACGGTGGGCTGGATTTGGTCTGTGAGACTTAGTTTGCCAACCCTTCTTCTATACTGTCAGGAACATTGGTAATGCAGTCTATCTTTTTGAATCATATGCTGTAATCTCCAGGGTTGTCCTGAAACAATCCATCTTGCAAATTTGGATGCTGGGGAACATTGGTCAGGACAGACTGGGTTATGGTGCAGTAACTCTAAAATCTCAGTGGCTTAGAGACTGCCAGGAAAATGACAGAATAGGAGCCAGTCTCACCTCGTGCAGGGTGATCCCCTGGAGAACACCCAAATAGCATAAATAACCCAGAAAGCAACCTGAAGAGTGGCAGAACACTCCCTGCAGCCAGAGGTAGACAAGAGGCCACAACAAAGTGGATCCACCTCCTCCAATCACTCTTGGCAAGATCCCATCAAAACAGTGCTACGAGCCTGGCAGTGTGGAAGCAACCCAGACAAGGGCCAACACCACTCCAAAGTGAGTCCTGCTCCAGGGAGAGGAGAAGATAACCACATACCAGTCTGACTGTAGCCCCTGCAGTGGGCTGGGGGCAAGCAGCTGATCTAACTATGGGCCCCACCCACCAACAAAAGTTTCTCAGGGGACAACACAGGGAAAGTGCCCCACAGCTTGGTGCTACTTCGTCTCTGGAAAACACCTGGTCTTACTCAACTCAAGCCCAAGGCAGCCCCAGACTGGCCCACTAATACCACAGGCACCAGACTCTGCCCACAATGGGCAGAGAACCATTGAAGGCTACACTAAAGGCAAACACAGCTTCACCACAATGGTAGGTCACCCCTGTAGCAACACACATAGGAGACACCCCTGAAGCACAAGTTTCTGGTGAAAAGAAGACATTGCACTGTGGGGTACTACAGGACCTCTTCTTCATAAAGCCACTACTTTCAAGTGTGGGAGATATAGCTAATTTTCCTAACATGTAGAAGCAGACACAGAAATAGGCAAAGTAAGGAGACAGAGGGAAACTGTCCCAAATGAAAGAACAGAACAAAATCTTAATAAGAGACCAAAACAAAATGGAGATAAGTAATATCTGAGAGTGAATTTAAAGTAATGCTCATAAAGATACTCACTAGAATTGAGAAAGGAGTTAGGACCTCCATGAGACCCACCACAAAGAGATAGGAGACCTAAAAAAATAAGCAGTTAGAGATAATGAACTCACTAAATAAAATTAAAAATAGATCACCTGGGTGGATGGAACTAGAGGGTTTTATGCTGAGTGAAATAAGTCAATCAGAGAAAGACAATCATCATATGATCTCCCTGATATGAAGAATTTGAGAGGCAATGTGGCAGGTTTGGGGGTAGGGAAGGACAAAATGAAACAACATAGGATCGGGGAGGGATACAAACCATAAGAGACACTTAATCTCACAAAACAAACTGAGGGTTGCTGGGGGGAGGGGGAGTAGGGAGAGGGTGGTTAGGTTATGGACATTGGGGAGGGTATGTGCTATGATAAGTGCTGTGAAGTGTGTACACCTGGCGATTCACAGACCTGTACCCCTGGGGCTAATAATCATATGTTAATAAAAAATAAAAAATTTATTTAAAAAATAGATCACCTGGAATAAATAGCAAACAAGAGGGAGCAGAAGAACAGATCATCAGCCTGGAGGACAGAGTAATGTACACAAGTACACAAAATGATTATAGACCCAGGGAACTCAGCGACACTGTCAAGCATAACAGTCACATAATAGGGATCCCAGAAGGAGAAGAGAGAGAAAAGGGGAAGAAGATTTATTTAAAGAAATAACAGCTGAAAATTTTCTGAATCTGGGAGATGAAAGAGAAATCCAGATCCAGGAGGCACAGACAGCCACCAACAAGACCATCCCCAAAAGGTGTACACCAAGACACAAAGTAAAAACAGTGACCCAAAGTAGTGATAAAGAGAGAATTTTAAGAGCAGCAAGAGAAAGGAAAGCAGTTACACACAAGAGAAGCCCCATAAGGCTACCAGTGGATTTTTCAGCAGAAACTTTACAGGCTAGAAGAGAGTGGCATGATATATTCGAAGTGCTAAAAGGAAAAAATCTGCAGCCAAGAACACTCTACCATAAGGCTTTCATTCGGAATAAGAGAGATAGAGTTTCTCAGAAAAACAAAAGTTAAAGGAATTCATGACCAGGAGCAAAACCAGCCATGGTCCCCATCACACAAAATGCCACAGGCCTGTGGATCCCAAATCCACAGTCCAACCACCCTCCTGCCTGAGTCAGCATGTACTGCTTGCCACCTGCTCAATGCCAAGTCAACACACCTTCACCTCAGACTGACAAGGACTCAAACTGACACTCTTCCCCTCAAATTCCAGCCGGTGTACTCAAGTTTATGCACAAAAGTGGGCATAATTATAACAGCAGAGTGAAACAACCCAAATAGTGAAACTAATTCCATAGACTCTACAATGGATAAAAGTAGTGTTCTAGGCTGGAACATTAACAAACACATCAAAGAACAATACATACACCATGATTCTGGTTAATTAAAGAAACAAACCCAGAAAAAATAAAATAAGATGAAATCATAAAGGGAGAAAAACCATAAGAGACTCTTGATCATAGGAAACAAACTGAGGGTTGCTGGAGTGGAAACAAACTAGGGTGGGGGGATGCGGTAACTGGGTGATGAGCATTAAGGAGGGCACATGATATAATGCACACTGGGTGTCATATAAGACTGATAAATCACTGAACTCCACCTCTGAAACTAATAACACACTGTATGTTAATTAATTCTATTTAAATTTTTTAAAAGCACCCCCCCAAAATAAAATAAATAAAATAAACTCTCAATGGCTTAAAACAATAGTTTATTTATCACTCATGTAAGGTCCCCTGAAGGTCAGGGCTATTTTCTAGGACAGCTGTCCCTCATGCAATGACTCAGCTTTACTCTTCAGATAAACACATAAACCTCAATATTGGAAAGGGGCAAGAATGTGGGAAATCACATCTTAGCTCTTAAAGGTTTTCCTCTGGAAGTGACATGTTTTGGTTTTCATTGGCAAAACCAATCACATGGCATTGTCATTTGTAAATATATCTACAAAGTCATTGACATTGTTACCTCCAAAACGTGTAATCTAATTCCCCTTCCCTTGCAAGTGACTAGACTTGTTGCCTCAGTGCTCACACAGGGAATGTTGCAGAGGTTGTCCTGTGTGACTTTCGAGGCTAGGTGTCTTACTCTGTTCGGGCTGCTAGAACTAGATAGCACAGGCTGGGAGGCTTCTGAACAACATACATTTACTGCTCAAAGATCTGGAGGCTGCAAATCTGAAATCAGGATGCCAGCATGATTGGGTGAGCGCCCTCTTCTAGGTCATAGTCTTTATGTGGTGCCTTCATATGACAGAAGTGGCAAGGGAGCTCCCTAGGGTCTCCTTAATAAGGGCTAATCCCATTCATGAAGGCTCCACCCTCGTGACCTAAGCACCTGCCAAGGCCCCACCTCCACATACCACACATTGGGGATTAGTTTTAAATATAGGCATTTTAAGGAGACACAAACATTCAGTCAATAGTACAAATGATTGAGCAATATTCTGAATTTTAAAAAACATTAATGCATCATAAACTATAGTTACAATGACACCACTAGGCTCAATCTAAGCTTAACTCATTGAAATATGCCAGATTCAATTGCCCAAAAATGGTCCTGTAACCATACATGTATATATGCAGAAATGGGGGCGCCTGGGTGGCTCAGTCATTAAGTGTCTGCCTTTGGCTCAGGTCATGATCCCAGCGTCCTGGAATCGAGCCCCGCATCAGGCTCCCTGCTCAGTGGGAAGCCTACTTCTCCCTCTCCCACTCCCCCTACTTGTGTTCCCATTCTCACTGTGTGTCTCTCTCTGTCAAACAAATAAATAAAATCTTTAAATACAGAAATATAAATTTCTCTACACACACATACACTTAGCCTTCCATACTGCGAATATGTCATAGAAATGTCTATCACTCTTTTTTCCTGTTGCTAAAAACCACATAACATTAAAATTACCATCTGAGCCATTTTAAGTGTACAGTTTGAAAACATCAAGTATATTCATATTTCTGTAAAACAGATCTCCAGAACTTTATCATCTAAAAAAAAAGTCCATTTCAAAATTTACACCCATTAAACAACAACTCCCATTTTCCCCCTCTTCCCAGTCCTAGCAACAGCCCCCCCACTAATCACCACTTTATTCTCTGTTTCTATGAATTTGACTACTTTAGATACGTCATATTAAGTAGAATCAAACAGCATTTGTCTTTTTGTGACTGGCTTATTTCTCAGCACAATGTCTTCAAGGTTTATTCATGTTGTAGTGTTGATGGGATTTCCTTTTTTTTGAAGGCTGAATGATATTCCAACATATGTATAGATTACTTTTTTTTACCCATTCACCCATCAACGGGCATTTGGATTGCTCCCATCTATTAGCTATTGTGAATAGTGCTATGTCCATGACCATGCAAACCTCTCTTCCAGACTCTACTTTCTTTTTTTTTTAATTTTTTTTAAAGATTTTATTTATTTATTTGAGAGAGAGACAGGGAGAGAGAGCATGAATGAGGAGAAGGGCAGAGAGAGAAGCAGACTCCCCGTGGAGCTGGGAGCCCGATGCGGGACTCGATCCCGGAACTCCGAGATCATGACCTGAGCCGAAGGCAGTTGTCCAACCAACTGAGCCACCCAGGCGTCCCTCCAGACTCTACTTTCAAAAGTATGGGATTCATTGGAATTGCTGGGTCAATCCAGTGGTCCCATTTTTTATTTTTTTTGAAGAAACTTCAATCTGTCTTCTATTATGGTTGCACCATTTAACAATCACCAACAGTGCCCAAGGATTCCAATGTCTCTACACCCTTTTGAACATTCGTCATTTTCTGTGTTTTTTTATAGTAGCCATCCAAATGGGTGTGAGGTGGGATTTTTTTTGTGGTTTGGATTAACATTTTGGACTTTTTTTTTTTTAAGATTTATTTATTTGACAGAGAGAGAGAGATCACAAGTAGGCAGAGAGTCAGGCAGACAAAGAAGTGGAAGCAGGCTCCCTGATGAGCAGAAAGCCTGATTCAGGGCTCAATTCCAGGACCCTGAGATTATGACCTTGAGCTGAAGGCAGAGGCTTAACCCACTGAGCCACCCAGGCGCCCCGGTCATTCTTGAATAATAAAAAGTCCTTTGGTCTTTTTGAGGTCCAAAAAACAATCTCATTTTAGCAAATGTGGTAGGCAAAGTAACACCAACTACTACCACAAAGATGCCCTAATCCCTGGAACCTGTGAATGTGTTTTGCTACATTTCAAGGGGGAATTAAGGTTTCTAGTCAGCTTCCCTCAAGCCCCCGGGTGGCCTGTGACTCCTGCAGGGTTAGCAGAGATAGAAGCTGAAAGAAGATATAAGGGGCAGGAGAGATCATCCTTACCAAAGGCAGATACTAGACAATGCTTGCATCTTCTGGGTGGGACAGTCTCCCAGCAATAATTGTTTCTCTTCAATAGTGCTTTGTGGAGTCCTCAATCAAAGTTACTGCTTCTGGGCCCTTGGGCAATCCTTGTCTCTGGCCAGGTGCTCCTTATCCCATCTTCACCCTCTGAGCCAGTGGTACATTCCAGCCTCTTTTGGCTGATGGCCTCTGTCCTTTGGCAAGAAGCCTTTAAAGACAAGCCTTTTCCGACAACCCCAAGGTCAGATCATTCCACCATTCCTCTTGGCTCATAAGAACACTCTGGCATCCTCTCCCTTCTTCCATCAGGGATAAATGTGTGGTTTTCTCCCCATTGCTTATGTATCTTTGCTTGGCCATCAGCAGGGCAGTTCAAACCATAACCCTTGATATTTTCGGGGGGGAAAAGTGCTTAAAATTCATTAATGTGGCTGATTTTATAATCCTGAGCTTCTGAGCAATGGCCTGGATTCTTTCAACATTTTCTTATGATGAGCATTATGAACCACCTTTCTGTTCTTGCTTTTAGGGACTTTGCCTAAGTCCATTCTTAGTTAGCCAATATATGTTTATATAGTATATCTATGGATAAGTCAGAAATAGTTTCACGCAGTAATAATATGGTTGCCATTATGGTAAAATACAATGTTGGTAAGAACTTGGGAATCTTGAAATAATTTACATTTTTTCCTTAAGTAGTGTATTTTCAGAGCTATTTGCAAAGTGTGTGTTCTCTGAACATGTCCCCCAAACCTATACCCTTTCTGACTTTAGTATATGTGCTGTCAAAGCAAGTACTACCCTTTCTGACTTTAAATTCAGTATCGTTGCCTAGCTCTATAGACAAAAGAAACACCTTACAAGAACCCTCAACAAATTTCAAGTGACTTTAGCCACCACTTCCTCTCGTCCTTGCACATCTTGTCCAAGTTTAAAGTTCTCTAATGAGTGCAAAAGATTTATACATCATGAGAAAGATTATTGTTGACGTCATTTATGATAGACTCTTAAATACAGAGAACAAACCAGAGGGAGGTTGGTAGGGGGAATGAGTGAAACAGGTGAAGGGGATTAAAAGGTACAAACTTCCATCTATAAAATAAATAAGACACAGAGATGAAAAGTACAGCATAAGGAATATAGTCAATAATATTTTAATATTGTTATATAGTGACAGATAGTAACTATACTTATCATGGTGAGCATTGAGTAATGCATAAAATTGTCAAGCCAATGTACTGTACATTTAAAAATAATATAACATTGTATGTTAATTATGCTTCAATAAAAAAATTTAACACCTCACCCCCAAAAAAGGGGAAAAAAGGAAAGCTTTAAGGATAAATGAAATTGTGTATTTTAGACCTAGGGCTTATAATTGAGTTAATTTTGGTAAATTTTTTGAGTTTTTATTCTACTCTTGGCACTCAGATTATTTTATATTTCAATAAAAACAAAGAGACAGCTTGGGTTTTGTGAGGAAGGAATTTGTGAAAAGGGCATGTCTTACTGACCAGTGAGTCCATTACATCATTTGTACACCTGCTAGCTACAGGCGCTGTGTCGAGTGCCAGGACACAAAGATAATCAACCCTGGCAGTCTTTCTGGCCTTGGAGAGATTTTCATATTGCTAAAGAGAAGGTCATGCTTTGAAATCTCAGATTTGAGGATGGAGGAAGAGAGAAGACACAATGAACACCCAGAGAAGAGGCAAGAAGGACTTGAAGCCAAAATGGAGTCTAGACATGATATGGAAGGCACTAGAATCTGAAAATAAGTGGGGGTCTAAGGCTGGGAAAGTGTAATCAAAACAATGGGTGAAAAGAGGCTCTTTTCCACAAGACAGTTGTCTACACCCAAAGCAAAGTGGAAAACTGAAGACCAAATTTCATAAGAAATTTGGTCCAGCTCTCAACGAACACCTTCAGCCAAGTCATGTAAATGGAAAATGTGAAAGGGAAGTTCCTGTCCTCCTAAGCTCCTGTACAGCCTTTCTAAGCCTTAGTTTTTCTCATTTCTAAATCAGGAATAATAATACCTATATTATATGCCTGTTGTGAGGATTTGATTTTATGTATATAAAATGGCCTGCATAGTGTCAGGAACTTAATAGCTGTGAATGTGTTGAGCAACTATTTTGCTTCTGTTGTTGTTATCACCTGTAAATAAAACTAAATGTCATAATGGTGGATCCCATGGATTGGCTCTTTCAATCCTCATTTCACCCTCACTTTGGGATAACTTCCTGTTCCTGTGAAACTAGGAACTATATTTCCCAGACTTTTTTGCTTGTAGGGTCTTAATGCCAGATGAGTTTCACCAGTTAGAGGCAATCACTTGAGATTTGAAAGATGAAAGGAAGTGGAGGCCATCTTCCAGTTGCTCCTTCTTTTGCAAATTTACTACATTAAGAGGGGCCTGAGGCATGGGCAGCAATGGTGGAAACAACTGCTAGACCACCAGATCCCTGTGGGATTTTGACACCAACAAGTGGTGGCTCCTGATTTCCACTCCTCCAGCCCTGCTGGTATCTTTGTAAGTATCTAAGTCCCATATTAAACCCATGTGTCTAAAGTACCTAGAGTAATGATTCCTGTTTCTAGAACTGAATCCTAACTTACTTAGAAGTGGGTGTTTCATCTAAAGAAATCTCATATGTAAACTCCCATGAAGGACTTTATTTTGTACTACTGCTTCAAAATGGCTTAGATTTAAATCATGAGTTAATTCCCATGTTTAAACCAATTCAATGTTCTTCTTAATGCCATTTTCTTTGAGAACTGTTAACAAAATACAATTAAAGTGTTCTGGAACTTTGAAAAGTTAACTCCAAGTACCACATTGAAAGAGGCAGAGTATATTTTTTTATTATAACCCAGCCATTGTCTTTCTTTATACTTTCTTTGGTTGAGAGGAAAATGGTCCCTGAAATAAGTTTGCCTCCTCATAACTGTTCTTCCTTCCTTTCTTAGTATCAAGAACCCCAATTTTTAGCTAGGGACACTACTACCCAGCTAAAATTTATTCCCACTCTCCCTTAAAGCCACGCATAACCATATGACTAAGTTTTGGTCAGTTAAATATAAAAAAAAGTGTTTTGTGTAATTTCTAAAAGGATATAAACCCTCCTTTGCCCCTTCCTCCTTTCTGTTGGCTGGAGTATGAATGTGATGACAGGAGCATTAACAGCCATCTTGGGTCATGAGGCAGTATAGTAATCATGGCAGAATAGAAGAGAATGAACCTGTTGCCTACAAAGCTTCTGTATAGGACTGGATTGTTTACCTCCAGATTCCTTTTACATCAGAAACAAACAAACGAACAATCTCAAACTTAAAAAAGTCATTGTTATTTCGTTTCTGTTTTGTTATTACATGTAGCCAAGCCTATGCCTAATTAATAATAAAGGAACAGCCAAACTTCTTCTCTTCCTATCAGCCATGGACTGTTTCTCAGTTTTTAAAAATTAGTGCATTCTCAAAAACTGCCTCATTACTAAGACGCAGTAGGACATGCTGCCAAAAATGTTGATCTGGGTTTAAAATTAAAGACATGAAGTGATTTCACAGAAGCGAATTCCATGTACACAGCAGCAAAATTTGCAAGCTAGATGAATAACTCTGACTTACTCATATGGTTGAGTAAAAGGTAAGTCCTCAAGCATAGCTAATGATCCATTAGGGCTAGAGTTATTGATTCAGTGTGGCTGAATTTCAGGTTAAACTGTCTCTCTGTTGGTCATCATGTGACCACACCACAATTGACAGCACATCCAATGGTACAATCTGCTTTGCAGCTCTTTATTCCAGAGCCCATAGATCAGAGGGTTAAGACATTGGGCAAATGCAAAGACTCCAAAAAGCACCAGATTTAAAACAAAGAAAAACAACCCACACATCTTTCCCAAACCTATGAATATCAGGGTCGGTATCACATGTAAACCCATCTGCACTAAATGAATAAGGACTGTTTTCCTTGCTTTGATATTTGATCTATTAAAATGGCCAGCCCGTTTCCCTTCTTGGTAGATCAGAGAGTAACTTACAAGAATGACGGACAGAAGAAGGAAAAGGAAAACCATGCCAATGGCTCTGGCAACAGAACCATTTAAGATCACAGGGCAAAGGGGTTCAGACTTTAAAATAGCACCCTGAGTGGGGCTAGTACCCTCTATGAGGAATAAGCAAACATTCTTGAATATAATGATTATCCAAGACCCAGTCAGAACCCTATACTTAATTGAATCTACAAAGGCCAGAGATTTCAAAGGCCAGCAAATGGCCAGGTAAGTGTTGACAGCCATCAAGGCCAGGGTGAAGAGGATCCCTTCTCCAACACTTAGCTGGACCCCAAATACCACCCAGCACATCAGCACTGGACTATTGGCCAGCAGAGCCCGCATCCCTTGGAATACCACCCCCAGGCCACAGTAGGAGGAGATGCACAGCAGATGGTGACACAGGAGGATGTAGCGGGCCTCTTTCTTCAGCTTCGAATTCTGTGACACTATTGTGACGATGATGGCAGTGACAGATGTGGCAAAGAAGAAGGCAACGGTGTACACAGAGGCTTTCACCGTTGCTTCCAGCCTCAGCCAATCTGATATGTTGCAGTGCTCAGAAGACAAGTTCATGATCTTTCAGGGCAACTTGGTTCCTGCAGGATTAAAGAACAAGGAAGAGTGAATCTTAATGCTTCTGGTGTGGTTTTCCAGCTCTGTGATCTAGCAGAAATTGCAAGGAATACATTACACCTTTTTCTGTATAGAAGACAACAACTTCAGACAGCATCGACATGAATCAAAGAAACTGGAGAAATCTTCTGGGCTCTTCACTTTATTTCAAGAGAGGAGCACGTACTCCAACCATCCAAAAGGAAAGTTTGAAAGATGTACTATCAGGAGTCAGCAAATTGCTCAAAATCAGGTCAAGGTTTTATTCTTTGTGCATCCTTTTCCAACTTTGATTATGAGAACTTTTTCGACTCAGAGCCACAGTTGATGAACCCAAGTACTTGTTAACATTTAGCACATGCAAGGGTCTGGGGAAGACATTAGGGCAAGAGCTGTAAGGAATGTGGGGAAGCCATTGATGCAGAGTCCTGAATTCATTTGGGTCCATAAGACATGACCGGGATATTAACAAAATGACAGCAGTGAGAGGTGACATTTACCCAGTACTTTCTAGGGATCAAAACTATTTTTAGATCATATTCCTCACCAGCTCTGGGGCATGTTTTATTTTCCACAAAGTGGTTTTATTATGCACTTTTCACAGATGGGGAAATAGACCTAAAGAGGCTAAGTAACCTGCTTGGGGCCATATGGTTATTGGGTAGAGGGGCCAGGATGTGAATTTCAGAGTACAACTCCAGAACCCACTCTCACAACCACTATAAGAATGTTCATGTCAAATGCAAGGTCAAATAAATGCATACCATGAGTTCTTCTTTGGCCAATGTCATTGGCTCCCAATGTCAGCTGGATCCCGTTTGTAGAAATACTGTTTCTGTTGTTAAGCTGGAAGACTGCACATCCAGCAAGGTTCTGGGATCTTGGGATTACTGAGGGACTGTGACCACTGAAATGGTAGTAGACACACTAGATCTCCTCAAGCAGAAACAGTGGTAAGTGGCTGTGTGTTGCAGCCTGGGGATCCTCCAAATCTCAGGATCACTGTCTCTGAAAGTCTAGTGTAGAGATGCCAACCTTTGCCTCCCACTATGGCTTTACTCATTCCTCATCACCTGTTGCATCACCTCCCTCATCAGAGTTGATTGGAACTAGGGGTACACATCTGACACTGAGCTGAATCCACCACTGTCTGCCTCTTAAAAATCTGACTGAAGAATTCTCAGA
Source organism: Neogale vison (assembly GCF_020171115.1). Lineage (NCBI taxonomy): Eukaryota > Metazoa > Chordata > Mammalia > Carnivora > Mustelidae > Neogale > Neogale vison. The sequence goes on along the minus strand of NC_058093.1, from coordinate 38,707,155 downwards.
GAATGGAGTTTGAGTGTGATGTTGAGTGATTGGCCTGCCAGTCATGTTAGCTCGTAGGTGAGTAGAAGAAAGTGATCGAGAGAGGTAAGAGAGAACCAGAGGGAACCACAGAGTCCCTGCAAGGCTCCAAAAGCCCTTGCAAGGTAGAGAGAGAACAGCATGGGCTCCTGAATTTCTGATTCTGCTGAGATGCTCTGAATTTTCTGTGCTGGGGTTCTAAAAATATAACACACCCCTCTATTATTTAAGTTAGCTTAAATAGGTTTCCCTCTACTCCTTTAGGTCAGCCACTAGCATTCGAAAGGATATAGAGTGGACCCTGAAGAGGCCCAGTATATCATATGGATTTCCTAAAAAGTGTATCACCGTGGAGACAGCTGCTGCAACTTGCCAAGAATCTGAGATGCCACAACTCCTTATGAAATTCTTTGCCCAAGGCATCTGTTCTCCCCCTGCATATTGTGTTGTCACCCTTTGTGGAGAATTTCTCCTGTTTAGATGGATTTTTGTGCCATTGCTGTGCAGTCAAACTCCATGCGTTTATTCTTCTCTCTCCAGCCCCCAGAGAGGAATTGAAATGGGAATGGTCATTGTCATTGTCAAACTCAATCATCACGCTTTCTTTTAGCTGCAGAATTTTTGGTCAAAATCTTATACCAGAACCCTTCAATAATCAACAGAAAAATGCTTATCCACAGGGCACACTCCTGTAACTGTCCTCAAGGCACCACCATAGACACTAAGGGCCCCAGTGAAGATGGCAGATGGACCCTGGTAAGTTAGAACTCTGCCCTGCCTGGTGGAGTCATAAGAACTGGGCTTTAAGCCTAGGTCTGTCACCAATTAGGAATGTGATTGTGGATATCAAAGTCACTTTGCTTCTCTGGTCCTTGGTTGCTTACATCATAGTCATACAGGATTACAAGTTCCACATCTTTTCTATCTACAGAGTCATCCTCACTGACATCCTCAAGAGCCAAATCTTAACTTGGGCCAGGAGATTCTGGGCTTTTTCCTTATTCTTGAGACAAGATTGGCCCTGCCTTGATTCGGAATGTCCCCATCTTATCCTCCATGGCTGAGCTTGAACAGAACTGCCAGCTCTCTAGGACAGGGCCTGCCTTGTCCTGCTAGGTCCCCTCTAGGACCTAAAACCCAGTCACTGAGTCCCTGAATTAGAAGGCCACTGCTGGCAGGCTATACAATTGTGACAGCCTGCCTGTCTGCTGGGCCTCCCAACAATGCTCATTCCCGAGCTCACTGTTGCTGGGTTTGACCCAGCTGATGGGCTACGCTCCCGCATTATTCAGTCTTGCTTCCCATCCCCCATTCTGCCCAGAACCTCAGTCATGTCTTCAGCTTCCCTGTTGGATTCCTCTTTTTTGCTCAGCAGGGTTTCCCTGCTCCTGCATGTCCCTGACCCCCATCATTCCTACACACCTGTCTGGCTCTTTCACAGCACATTCCCAACAGCAATGAGTGGGGCTTGGCCTTGTTGTGTTCTACGACTTGTAATCCTACACAGAGCATCAGAGACTCCCATTGCACTTCCTTTGAAAAAAATTTTTACAAGCTTCTTTTCTCCCAAATTACTGTAGCTACAACTATAATAAACCCCTCTATTTCCAGATCTAATACACGTTTTCAGGCAACTGGTTTTTGTGGCTTTCTAGTATGTTTAACAGACTGATCGATGCAACACACCGTTGCATCATTCTAATCTACCGATCTTCACTGCACATTGAAACACACGACACATATTCTAAGCGGTGAGCTAACCAGGTGGTAAAACACAGGTGCTGACTTGCAGAAGCCTCTCACCCAACAGAAGAAACAGAATACTATATAACTAGGTAATAATAACCAGAAACATCATGTAGTTTCACTTAACCTGCCAGATGAGCAAGAAAGTTGGGTGTCTCCAGCAGGGTTGAGGGGTTGTTCAGAATAGAAAGGGTCATGGAGTCAGTGAGAGAAAGCTTCTTGGAAGAGCTGAGGCTCAAACCTAGCCTTTCAAGGTTGAAAACAAAGAAAGCAGGACCCAGGGTGAGGTGGATAGAGACGAGGAGAGGTCCAGATTGCAAGCACAGAAAATGGGAAGAGCCAGGCTGGGGCAAAACCTGGGAGTTTCAGGAGAGATGAGCAGATCCAGTTTGAGGGACTGAGGGCTTTTTCAGAGGACTAAGGAGAAAGTCCAGGACCAGATTTGGAGGACCTTCATTCCATTCCAAGGGTAAAAATTCACTTTGCACTCAATAAGGAGCCTTGCATGATTAAAATTAGGAGGAGCCACGCGACAGATTAAGAGGACACATGAGATGCCCACCCTTGCCTGCACAGTGGGGTCTGATAGGAGCTCTACAGAGCAGGAAGCCTGGCACAGGACAAATGTACACAGTGAAGACACTACTACCATAGCAAGTGGCTTAGAATTCTTCTTGCGGACATAAAATTGCCGGGAGAGTTGCAAATCTGCAAAATCAACGAGGGCAAGTTTTATCGCCTTTAATTTATTTATGAGAACTCAGAAAGATGAGTTCTTTATTCAGGATCATGCCGCCAGACAGAATTTCCCATTCTTCAAATACATATTCCTTCTCAGAGGTATATTTGCTCATGGCAACAAAAGCCATATAAGAAGTCCCCTTCTATTATGTCTTATCTCTACTCATGGTTCATTCCTAGAGTCTTTTTCTTTGGAAATTGTAAAATGGAAATACCTATTTTCCTCCAGCCCTCAAGGTTCCTTCAGCTTCAGCTCTGAAAGAAAACCCTGGAGCTAAGAATCACATTTGTTCCACAACTGCTGTGATAAAATCAAAAGCAACTGCCACCACTCCCTACAAAAATCCTGCTGGAAGCATGGGGGGCGGGGGGCGGGATGGGCACCTAACAAAAGCAGGGAAACAATGGGTTCCAAAGAGTCCAACTTACGGCAAACCCCTGAGGGCAACATGCTACCCTTGGTGGGAAACTGAATATATGAACACATATGGTCAACCCATGTATAAAAATTAAATGCTGATCCACAGCCTGTAGCAACCTGCCAGGAAACCAAGCCCCCGCCCATAGTAACAGGTGTCTCTTGTGACCGTCCAGGTAGCCAGACAACAGCCTCTGTAATAACTGGCCCCAAACAGTCAGGACTTTATTAATGATCGGCAGCTTCCCTAATTTTTGTCCCTGCTTCCAACTTAGGACCAACCAGAGAGAGTCAAATATGTCCCCCCACCCAGTCACAAAGACACCCCACTTTTAGTTAGCCCTCCTCCAGCTTCCCCAGGCTCCCATCAGAGCACACCTGTAGCCTCCCATGCCCACACTAAGCTCCCCCATTCCTCTGCCTGCCTCTGAGGCTTTGTTAAAAAGCAAGTGACTGGGGTTCACTCCCTTGCTCTCGCAACCTCTGACTAGGTGGCCTTGGTTTTGCTCATCTGGTCGGTCTTTGCTCGTCTTCAGATCGGTATGAAAAGAAGGTGCTAGGGGCCCTCCAACAGCATGTGTACTTGGAGCCATTTCCCCAGGGAGATAATGAATGGGTGGCAGCACATTCTTCTTCTCCAGCATGTGCCCCCATGCTAGTCCACAGCAGGGTCCAGGGAGACAGATAACTTCCACGGAAGGGCACTGCCTACCTTGTGAGTCCAGGGTCACTGAGATGGGAGATCTCCCCCACTCTTACCTCTGAGGGCAACCATTCCTGAACAGACACCCCACTTTCAAAGAAAACCAAGAGAACGTTGGATGGGTGCTAATGTGAGGGAAGAATCTGGAAGGAAGATAGGAAGAGGGTAAAGACACAAACAGAATATAACGGTAGATATCCATGCTGACTGCTCACTATGAGACGGCTCTGGGGGGAGCTGACTTCTTTAATCTGCACACCAAGCCCAATAAGGAGGCACGATCTTTTTTTTACATTTTTCCCAAAAGAAAACTGAGATATAGAGGTGGGAAGGAAGCCATTCAGGGTTAATGAGCTGGTGACAGTGATACTGGAGCTTGGACCAGGCAGTCCACCTTCAGCGGTCATTCTCTAAACCCCCGAGGCCAGGTGCCCCACATCAGGGAAGGGCAATACCTAAAGTTTGTGACAGACTCCCCACAACTTCCTCTCAGGGTGTTGCTGGTTAATGGTGAAGTCTGGCTTCCAACCCAATTCTTCTGATTTCTGAAATGACATTTGGCTATTGTTTGTTGAGTTTTTTCCCAACAAGACCTTACTGGTGCAGGTGAATTGAATTCTTCTTTAAAAAGAAAAGAAAAAAAGACTTAGGTATTATGGTCTGAATCATGCCCTTTCCAAAATTCACATGTCGAAACTCTAACCCCCAGAACTTCAGAATGGGACTGTATTTGGAGACAGAGTCTTTAAAGAGGTCATTAAGTTCAAATGGGGCCATTATGGTGGGCTGTAATTTCATCTGACTGGTGCCCTCGCATCCTTATAAGAAAGGGAGATTTGGATACACACAGACCCTACAGATGTATATGCACAGAGAAAAGACCATTGTGAAGAGGCAGCGAAGGGGCGACCTCAGAGAAAACCAACCCTGCTGACCCCTTGATCATGGACTCCCAGCGTCCAAAACTGTGAGTAAATACATTTCCGTGGTTTAAGCCACTTTGTCTGTGGTATTTTGTTTCGGCAGCCCAAGCAGACTGATCCAGCAGGAAAAAGCAGCTCCTAGCGACCAGCTTCCAGCTCACTGAGAAGGGCTCAGACTCTCCCATGGGTCCACCCAGACTCTCCCCAGAACCTCCACGTGGGAATTTCTGAAGGAAGGAAGATCTCTGAGAGGAAGGAGGGACTTTCCTTCTTGGGTGCTCACGGTCTGTTGGTTAGTGTGGGCCAGGCTTTGGGCCAGTATCTGACTATACCGCCAGTGGAAAGGACCATCAGCTGAAAACAAAGCTCAGAAATGATTTCAAATTCTCTGTGGCTGCCAGCAGAAGGCCAATGAGAAGAAGTGGATACTCAAAGAATTGCTCTTAAAACCCTTCCTGGATGATCAGATCTCCTCTCCTACAATAAACATGCCCTCCTCTCTTTAAACATGTCCTCCCCTCTGCTCTAATCGTGATCTTACTTCTTTGGTTATTTTAAAAAATCACTCCTGTCTGGGAAGCTTTGGTGATCTCCTCTGTTATTCTCCTCAAAGCAGGCAGGAAGGAAGGGAGGAAACCGGTGTCTGCCGAGCACAAGTCACTTGATATCAAGAAAGAGCACATAGTAAATATTAGCTGTGATTGTTGATCATCTGAGAACAGCTCAGAGAAGTGACGTGGGAACTAGATGAGATACAAAGGCTCTGTAGGTGTATCCTGTGATTTCTGAAGGCAGCAAAATCCCACATTTTTCGGAGTGCTTTTTCAGGCAGTTAACTTTTTGAGTTTGAACTCACCTTTTAATTTATAGAGGGAAATTCTCCGGCTTCCTTCCCCCACTCTTTTTCTGACCAAAATTTTGATCTACAGGTGTTCTTCTAAGCACTCATAGGATTCATTAATCCAGAGACCTGACACCTTGCTTTACAAGAACCTTGGCCTTTTCTGAGCTACTTAATGTGTAAAAACACGTCTTAAAAAACAATGCACTTGCGCATGTTTACTTGAGGTTTTGAAACACAAGGCTGCCCATGAACAAGGGTAGCCATGTGAAACAAATCCCCAAACCTGGAATACAAATAAATATTCAAGGAGAAAGTATTGAAAAGAAGGTAGCTCATAAGAACAGTGACAAAGCTCTTTTCATTCTATATCTAAATAATAGTAACTGTGTGTGATCTAACCTTACAGTAACAACGATAACAAAAAAGGACACAATTTAATGACACATTTCACTGTGCTAGATGAATCTGCAGATATAAATAGACAAAAGAGCCATACCAGGATTTCAGAAAAACATTGTACAATAATACTACCTGTAGTGATATCATAGACAACAAACAACATTTTCCATTAATCTTCATATGAGCTTAAATAATGAATTTATATGATATCACCAGCGCACTGGCTAAAATAAGAGTCATTCAATTCTGCTTGGATGGATATCTCTGCACTGGCGTGGACTAACTATGAACAAAAGTAGTGGTCTCGACACACAGACATGTATTCACTCAGCTGGTGAATTTCAGCTCAAGGTATCATCCAATTTTCGAAAGCTCATGTTTCACCACTTCGCTTTTGTTGAAGACCTATACTGGTTCCTGTTTTCACTAACTGGAAAAAAGATAAAAAAGCCACAATAGCCTTCCACAGTTGTTGGAGCCAGGATGGAGGCAGCATGCACCCCAAGCGGCGAGAGACCCTCCTCTCATCCCACGTCCTTCCCCAGGACCATGCTTAGCATCTCAGCTCTAGGCTGCCAGACTTTTTAACTATGCCTATGAGCCTCACCTCAATTTATTTTGTGCAGCCACTAGGTCCTATGGGATCAGAAAAGTCTATGGGAGTTGATATTGGGATCTGGGAATGTTCACAAATTTCTCCATATAAATAAATGGTAATTGCTTCTTTGCTTTATGCCATTTTGGCTTATAAAATGTTTTCATGGGGGTGGGGGGCACCTAGGTGGCTCAGTTGGTTAAGCAGCTATCTTGATTTTGGCTCATGTCATGTTCTCAGGGCCATGAGATCCAGCCCCTCACTGGACTCCATGCTCAGTTGTAGGGTGTGCTTGAGATTCTCTCTTCCCCCTCTCTCTTCTCCTCTCCCCGTTTGCTCTCTCTCTCTCTAATAAATAATAAAATCTTTAAAAAAAAAAAAAAAAAGGAGACACCTGGGTGGCTCAGTTGGTTAAGGGTCAGCCTTTGGCTCAGGTCATGATCCCAGGGTCCTGGGATCCTGCCTCAGCAGACCCCACCAGGCTCCTTGCTCGGGGAGGATCCTGTTTCTCCCTCTGCTTGCTGTTCCCCACTGCTTGTGCTCTCTTTCTTTCTGAAAGATAAACAAATAAAATCTTAAAAAATAAATAAATAAAAAGCTCTCATGGGAACACTTTAATTTCAGATAGCAGGATAAACCTGCACATGTGTGCCCACCAGTGTGGATCTAAGATTTAGAGACCCATCAGTATCCAAAACACACCAAGAAGTCTCTGACATCAGGGAGCTTACACAGTCAGAGCCCCTGACACTAACTTAGAAGTCAATAGACAGATGGCATTTATATATAAATTATACTTGATTATATATGTCATGCAAAGTCAATTCTCTTTATCTGAAAACTCTGATTTATAATTGAATGTAAAACCCATGGAATGCCTTAACTTTTGCCTTCTCTGTAAATTTTTACTTAGCACATAGTTGATTATTAACTTGGAACTTTTACTTAACTATTATATAATTGATTTATCTCAGTTTTCAGAATCCTGTATATTTACAAAATTTCTTTAGCAGGGATATAAGCCTCTGACCATAGCAGAGTCTATTACCATGTGAATAGACTAGCATTTTTCCATAGGAAAATCCATTTATGCCAAGTTATTAAAGTTCTTGATTATTTTTATTAGCATTTTATTAGCTTTTTAAAAATGGCATAGAATTTTGAATCATATTTATAGAGCAAATGGCTATGTCACTATCTTTGTGATAATCTTAAAGTATGACCATTATATTTATCTGTTTATTTAATGGACTTATTCCAAAATAAGAAGCATATTATTATTATTAATGTTATGTGGCAAACATTGTTTATAACTATATTTTGTATTTTTCAATAGAAATTACATTGTAAATATTGGTAAAAAAATTATTAATGTTGAAAACCTCAGCTGTGTTATCATACAACCACTTTTAAAAGATCAAAAAAATGAATAATCAGAATTTTAAAATTCATGTCCATATCCCATTTTCTCCATTCATACATTCACTCATTCATTCATTCAATAACTATGTATCATGTACCCACCTTGTGTCAAGCACTGTGCTAAATGCTGAGCCTGTGGAGATGAATGAGATATGGGTTCTGTTTTCAAGAAACTTACTTCATTGGAGGAAGGAGAAATATATTTTTTTCTTTCTTTCTTTCTTTCCTTCTTTACAATTTTGAAAGCTAGTTTCTTCTAACAATTAGACCAAAATGCACTCAGAATCTAGTTTACCTGTCTGATTATATTCTCTCTCTCTCTCTCTCTCTTTTTTCTTTTCAGTTTCTGGTCTCTTCCGATTTGTTTAGTGTATATTTCTCTGGGGTCATTGTTACTATTTTAGCATTTTGTTCTCTTGTTCATTTATTCTTCTCTGGACAGAACGACAAGATGGAAAAACTCACCCCAGAAAAGAGAACAAGAGGCAGTCCTGTCTGCCAGGGACATAATCAGTATGGATATAAGTAAGATGTTGGAATTAGAGTTCAGAATAATGATTATAAAGATACAAAACTGGGCTTGAAAAAAGCATAGATGGCACTAGATAATCCCTTTCTGGAGAAATTAAAAAACTAAAATCTAATCAAGTTGAAATCAAAAGATATTAGTGAGATGCAATAGAAAATGGAGGCTCTAAACTCTAGGATAATTGAGGCAGAAGAGAGAATTAGTGATAAAGAAGGCCAAATGATGGAAGAATAAAGAAGCTGGGGAAAAGAGAGATAAACAACTACTGGATCACAAGGGAAGAATTCAAGAGATAAGTGATACTATAAAGTGAAACAATATTAGAATAATTGGGGTCCCAGAAGAAGAGGAAAGAGTGGAGCAGAAGGTATACTGGAGCAAATTATAGCAGAGAACTTCCCCAATCTGGGGAAGGAAACAGGCACTCAAGCCCAGGAAGCACAGAGAATTCCCCCCTTAAAAGCGATAAAAATAGGTCAACACCTCAACATACAATAGTGAATCTTGGAAATCTCAAAGACAAAGAGAACATCCTAAAAGAATCTCAGGACAAGAGGTCCTTAACCTACAAGGGTAGAAACATAAGACTGGCAGAAGACCTAGCCACAGAGACCCGGCAGGCCAGAAAGGACTAGCATAATATATTCAGGGTGTTAAATGAGAAAAATATGCAGCTAGGGATACTTTATCCAGCAAGTCAATCATTCAGAATGGAAGGAGAGATAAAGAGCTTCCAGGACAAACAGAAACTAAAAGAATTTATGATCACGAAGCCAGCCCTGCAAGAAATGTTAAAGGATTAGACAAAGGTGATTTTTTTTTTCTCTATATCCCAATAAGAGGATTGGGGAAGTTATTCTTTTTCTTGCATGAAAAACCCAGTGGGAGATAGGGGTACAATTGTTGATGTACATATCCCAGTGGTATGTACCCCACAAATAAATATTTATGCCACTCTGATCTTGTGAGACTAGTTTCCATACTCAAATAACCTTCCAATAAAATTATAATTTTTTTTACCATCCTTTTCACCACCTCTTGGTCACTTAAACTATCTGCATCCATGGGCTCAGGCTCCCACTAAGTCCACTAAAGAATCAGGCTTACATCATGGTTAGTGCCATTGTTATTGCCAAAGTTACCTAACCGGAGCATCTACCTTGTTTCAGATTTTCAGACTGCCCTGATCTTAAAAGTGTGGTTGTCACTTAGTCTATGTCTTGAATTCCTAAATGTCTGGTCACAAAACATTGAATATTATTTCTGGATGATCCAGGACTGGAGCTACATGAGGACATTTGCTCTTTCAGAGTTGTTAGAGTGGTACCATGCAAATCCCTGCCTGGACCCCAAAGAAATCTGACTTGGTCAGAAGGTAAGTGTTCTTACTGAAGGAAGAACAGACTTCAGACAGAGGACCATTGGTAATAAAAGAGATGAGCCAAAAATGAGTGGGGACCTGTAGGGGACTTCAGTTTGTGTGACCAGAGCAGTAAGAATTTATATAACCAGGAAGGGATGTGTTATCTCTAGGTGGTCCTCCCAAAAATTATGCATCCTATTTTAACACTTAGAGATGGTTTGCTTGTAAGATTAAGATGCCTCTTTATATAACATCAGGAGTGACTAGTTTGATCTTGGAAATGTAATCTATGGAAACCACTGAGTGTACTTACAGGTTCAACAGAAAGGTATTAAAATAACAGCTGAAAATAGAAGGATGCTTGTTCCCTTGGAAGCAATGAAAAGCAAATAGTAAGAAGTTAATAATGTATCACCATTGAAGAAGCAATGAGGCCCCAATTAATGTAATATCCTGATCTACTTAATAAGCATATCCCACAAGTTGAGAGATACTCAGCCATGGTATTTTTTTTTTCTGCTGTGTGATAGAGTTGTGTGAGGTGTCTATAGTTAGTTAAATGGAGAAGTAAGGCATTTGTGGAGCTCAAAATCTTTTAGGGAAGATAGATGTCTAAGCAAATAGTTTCAATTCTATGATTTAAGTGCTTTAATTCAAAGTACCATGGAAATCAGAGGAGGGAGTCTAATCTTCCTAGAAGAGTCAGAGAAAACTTCTCATTGGGACAATGTTCTAAAAAATAAGGAACATTCATCCATCCAGCTAGCCAGCCTCCTATTCATCCATTTATTAGGTATGTGTTGAGTACCTCTGACTGTTCTAGATGCTGTGAATGCCCACTGAACAAGACAAACCAAGTCCTTCTTTGAGTGAGTTTGCCATTCTGGTGGGGTACAGATGATATTACCAAGAGAAACACAGAATGGCTCCTTAAAACCATCCAAAATCAACCTTCAGACTTCATTTCCTCTCCCATGGGTATTTTCCTACTGAGACCAGAGTGCCTTGACCACTTAAACTGGAACATTTCCATCCTTTGTTTAAGTATAGTTCTCATCATGAAACCAAAATATCAATTGACTGTTTACCATTACAATGGGATAATTCCAGAAGTGTGTGATTAGATAAAATCAGGTTTTTGAAAATGCAGAATGGAGAATCAATTTCAAGCAGAAATAATATTGAGAAACATGAGAACTCCTTACCTTACATTACCAGTAGAGGTCTTTTATGCCCGTGGAAAAATGGGTTCTCTTTTCTAGGAAAAAAGTATATGGAAGACCAGCAGGAATTCCTCCGAGAATCCTGGGAAGAACTCCCAATACCCAGCTCTAATGGAAGTGAATCAAGCGAAGTCTCTCACTTCACATTCTCCCAGGCGCCTGAGTCTTCAGATCTAGGGCTCCTTCTGGTCTGGCTGCAACAAGTGTCACCCTATGATTCCCAGTGCAGAGAGCTGCAGGACCTCAGAGAAAGCGGGGATTTTTTTGTGGTAACCACTTCCTGAAAGAACACTCCACGTCTTCTGTCCAAGAGGGAAGTGGAGGAACCCAAGGCCTCCCCTCTTTCACCCCTTCTGGGGTTGGAACCCACTTCATGGTGTTTGAAGGTGACAAGAGAAAGCACTTCCAGAGAAAGCTAAAAAGCTTCTCTACCCCAGCATATGGGAAACATTCAAGCCACCGGAAGCGGCAGTTTTGAGCCAAACTAGCCTTCAAAAATCTCATGTTACATCTATAGAAATGACCACAATTTCGTAACAGAGGCAAGAGAACTGCAGTTAGAAGCTTCTGCAAGGCACAGTTGGTTCCATTCTGAAAATTCATATTTCCTGTTTGCCAACATGTCTGCTTTAAGTCTCTCAAGCTGCTAATTACACTGCAAGTGTTACACACCGACTTCTCCTCATATTTATAGCCTCATTTCTTTTTAAAGTTATTCAAGTAATATGTTTGTTGTCAAAAACATAAATAACAGATAGGCATAACTAAGAAAAATCAAAATCCCCCATAACTCCACTTGAATATAAGCACTGTGGGCACTTTGCAGTACATCCTTCCAGCCTTTTTTCTGTGGTGAGAATGAGCTTCTCAACATCCATTCCACCCCATCCCATTGTAGAACATCCTTGCAGATTTCTTGGGATTTACCCCATATCTACCTCCATTATGGCCTGATTTGGCTAAACTAAATTATGATAATCCTAGGCCCTTGCCACGGTGTTTGTTTCAGGGATCAGCACCTAATCCAGATCTAAACCAATACAATACATTTGACCACCAAGAAAGGCACTTGATCAAGATGGTCCAATCAGAGCAAAGCCCAGGCTCCCCCAAAAGGTCAAGAGAGAGACACTCATCCCTTCTCTGTGTTTGGACAACAGGAAGCTGTTGGTGGCCAGCTTGCCAACACAACACAAACCCGCTTTCAGCAGAGGCAAATGCTTCAGAAGGCAGAAAAGAGATATAAAAAAAAATTGGTTTTTTAAGGAACTTTCAGAGTTGCTAAATTGAGCTAACACCAAAACCTATCTTACTTCTGGAGTTTCTACTTATATGAGCGAATTCATTTGCTTGTTGAAGTGAGTTTAAATTGAATTTTCTATTACTTGTAACTTGCATCTTAAATGACTCATGGAGATATTTTTATTAGGATGAGGCTATATTGCACACACTGTTATAACTGCTTAAAAATATATAATAACCACCCTTTCTTTTTAAGATAAATATACTTTTACAAAATTATTAATTGTACTTGTCTACTGCAAAGTATTCATTGCACTTGTCTACTGCAAATCATTTCACAGCATGCCATGTGCCTTTTACCTTGGATATGGTATTTTTTTTTTACCGTTCTGAACTTTTAAATTTTAGTTAAATCAGTCAGTCATTCTCTTTATTTTTACTACCCTTTTTGTGTCATTCTCTAACCTGAGAACTCACAGTCATCTGGTTCAGCCTTTACTAGTGAAGATGACCTGATGGGAACAGCAACAAATCAAGGCTGGGATGCTTGAGACTCGAGACATTGGGAAGCAGCCTGGGCTTGTCTGAACCCCAACAACCCTGGTAGCTTCTCTCCAGCTTCCCTAAAATGAAGTATGTTTTGTGATTAAATTATGGCCAGTGGGATAAGAACAGATGAGACGTATGCAACCTCCCAGCTGTCTCTTAGCAAGGGAAATGCCTTCCCCTGGATTTCACTCCCTCCTTGGGTTGGAGTGAAGAAATGGGGATAATCTTGTAGATAAGCAAGATACCTGGGGATGACAGCATGATGACCCAGAGGGAGCTTGTGTCACTGAAGCTGTAGAAAGTGCATACCTCCTAGACTACTTTTAAGTGGACTGTTTCTTTCCATTTCATTCCATAAACTTCTCTCTGTGGGAGCCACTGTTATTTTGGGATTTTATTAAAGAGCCAAACCTGTATCCTAACTAAAAGAGTATCATGTGGTTCCATTTTACACACACACACACACACACACACACACACCGCCATAAGAGAAGGTAAAGAAAATGATTGTTAATGTTAATTAATTCAGGGAATGGTACTATAGGAGTTTGGAAGGAAATTATGAGCTTTTCTTTTAATATTGATTTTATTTTTTTGACCCAGGCAGCTCTAACTCATGAAGTCACATTACTCCCATGTGGTTAAACACCTTTTTTAAGTGTTTTTAAGTCACTTCACTTAAAGCCACAGCCCTAGACTTTATGTGTGGAAGAAAAGGGTATCGGTGGCAAGGGAGCAAATATCACAACAGGCAGAAGAGTGTAATTCTAACAAGATTGGCCGAGATTAACATTGTGTCGTCCATCATGAATGTGTGCTTCATAACCACCAGGGACCAGTGTTCAGTGACATTGGTATATTTCTTTATAGATAACATGTTTTTATCTTTTTTTTAAAGGTTACCAGAAAGTTATTTCAGGACTATTCACTGGATTCTGAGATATGATATAAATGTGTACCTCAATATGTTTTTCCCACACAAGGAAAAGTATTTAGAAAGATTTCAACACACATATGGCAAAAGTTCTTATATTTTTTAAAAAGTCCTTGCAAATGTTAAGTTTTCATTCACCTATGCCTGTAAACATTCAGATGTTATGTTTTTAACATATATTTATGTATGTCCCTTTTGCTCATAGAAAAAGATCCAGAAGGATGCACAACAAATTAACAATCATGGTTACTTTCCAGGAAGGGTATTGGCTAGCTTTGGGGAAAGGGAAGGCTGGAGGAAAGCGGTGACTTTTTACATTTACCAAGTTTGTATTGTTTGTATCTTTACAATGAGACTGATTTCATATACTGAATTCATACATTTAAAAGGTAAAATACAAGTTTTAAATAAAGAGTGGGAAAATGAACTAAAAGTATTCTTTAAGTGAAAAAATCTATAGCTTGTGATTTTTCAGGAATGTGTTTCTAGCTGATATTGATGGATATATTGGGTAAGATGATTTCTACTACATATAACAGAAAACTCCAATTCATACAGATTTGAGACATTGTGAAAATCTTTTTCTCACATGACAGAGATGGTCATGTAGGCTCCAAGGTCAGTTATTTCCCTGGTTTCGTGTGGTCGTCAAGGTCCAGGGTCTTTCTGTCTTTTTAATTTGTCGTGTTCTGCATGTTGGCTGTTTGCCCTCATTCTGATTCCCCTCACAAATGACCACAACAATTCCTGGTATCGTATCTATATATTACGACATGTGGGGAAAGAAAAGGGCCTCTCTTCCTGAGTCTTCCTAGGACAGAAACACCTTTCCCAGAGCTCTCAGGGTCAACTTCCCTCCAGCATCTTTGGAGAACTGAGTCACAAGCCCGTTCCTGACCCAACCTTGGCAAGAGAAGGGGAATTAACACTTCTGACTTAGACTAGTTGTCAACAAGGGGAGATAAACATACATGGACTGGGCAAAACAATGAGTCTTCCCAAACATTATCTCTCCATGGATATATGCATAAATCAGAAAACTCAATATTGTTACACTGTCAGTTCTCTCCAAATTGATCTCTACATTCAGTGCAAAGCCCTAGTAGTTTTTTTTAATGGGAATTAACAAATTGATTCTAAAATTTGTACAGAAAAACAAAAGACCTAGAATACACAAAACAACTTTAAAGAACACTACCAAATTTTAAGATTTACTATAAGAACTACACTAATTAAGACTGTGATATTGCTGCATGGAAAGACCTATATCAATGATAGAGAGGTCAATGGAACAGGATAGTGTTCAGAAAAAAGACTCATATATCTGTATATCATCAATGGATTATTGCCAAAGATGTCAAGGTAAATCAATAGTAAATGGAGAATCTTTTCAATAAATAGTGCTGAAACAATTATATACATATATTAATATATTTTTTAAAATGAACCTTGAACTGTATCTTGAATCATTTACAGAACTCAACTTGAATAGATCAAATGAATGGATCCAAATGAATGGATCATTACCCGAATGTAAAACCAACAACTGAAAAAAATAAATAAATAAAACCAACAATTGTATAACTTTGTGGGGGGGTGTAAAAAAATAGAAGACAGAGCGCCTGGGTGATCCAGTTGGTTAAGCCTCTGCCTTCAGTTCAGGTCATGATCTCAGAGTCCTGGGATAGAGCCCCGCATTGGGCTCTCTGCTCAGGGTGGAGCCTGCTTTCCTCTCTGTCTCTGCCTGCCCCTCTGCCTACTTGTGAGCTCTCTGTCTCTGTGTCAAATAAATAAATAAAACCTTGGGGTGCCTGGGTGGCTCAGTGGGCTAAGCCTCTGCCTTCGGCTCAGGTCATGATCTCAGGGTCCTGGGATCAAGACCCGAATCGGACTCTCTGCTCAGCGGGAGCCTGCTTCCCCGTCCTCTCTGTCTGCCTCCTTGCCTACTTGTGATCTCTGTTTGTCAAATAAATAAATAAAATCTTTAAAAATAAAGAAAGAAAGGAAGGAAGGAAGGAAGGAAGGAAGAAAGAAAGAAAGAAAGAAAATCTTTTTAAAAAACTAAAAAAAAAGGAGAAAAATCTTTGCAGCCTTAGGTTAGGCAGATATTGATTTTATAGGATACAAAAAAGTTCAAGCCACAAAATAAAAAGTGTATAGTTTTTTCCATACTCAAAACTTCTGCTTTTGAACTCTTATTACTTAATTAAAAGATAATAACACAGATTTTTAAAGAGCACAGAATTCGAATAGACATTTCTCCAAAGAAGACATACAAATTGCCAAGAAGACATGAAAAGATGCTTATCATCACTATTCATGAGGGAAACATAAATTAAAACCACAATGAAATACCATTTCATAACCACTAGGAGAGTTTGCATCAAAGGGAGAGAAAATAACTAGTGCTGGAGATGACGTGGAGATATTGGAACCCTCATACGTTGCTGGTGGGGTGTAAAATGATATAGCTGACTTGGAAAACAATTGGCAGTTTCTCAAAACATAAACATAGAATCACCATATGTCCCAGCAATTTCCATGCCAGGTATATACCCCCCAAAATGAAAACATATGTCCGTACAAAAACATTTGGTTTGTACAAAACGTTCAGAACAGTTAATAAAAAAAATTTTTTTAATGTTCAGAGTAGCATTGTGCCTAATAGCAAAAAAGCAAAAACAACACATACCCATCAACTGATAAACAGATAAATAAAATGGGGTTTATCCTTATGGTGGAATATTATTCAGCCATGAAAAGGAATGACACATGTTACAACATGCATGACTACATTATGTTAAGTGAAAGAAACCAGAAACAAAACAAACCTACATATTATATGTATGCTATAATCATATTATATGATTCCATTTACATGAAATGTTCAGAATAGGCAAATCTGCAGAGACATAAAGTAGGTGAGTGGTTCCCAGGGCCTCAGGGGAACTGGGTATGACTGCTAATGGGTATAGAGTTTCTTTGGGGGGAGATGAAAACATTCTAGAATTGGATAGTGTTGGTGGCCCCACAACTTTGGAAAACAGTTTGGCAGTTTCTTAAAAAGTTTATACAGTTACCACATGACCCACTCCTAGGTATTTACCCAAGACAAACAACAACATATGTTCACACAAAACCCATATACAAATGTTCATAGCAGAATTATACAAAATAGCCAAAAGGTGGAAACATTCCAAATGCCCATTAACTGGTGAATAGATAAACAAATCTTGGTACATTTACACCAAGAATACTGTTCAGCAATAAAAAGAAATAGTTAAGCTAACTAATGCACACTGACACAAAATATGGGTAAACCTCAAAAGCATTATGCCAAGGGAAAGAAACTAAACACAAAAAAAGATACCAAATGCATAATTCATTTTTACATGCTATTCTGGAAAATCCAAAACTGTAGAGACAGAAATCAGATCAGTGGTTGCCAAGAGTTAGTGGAAAAGGGACAGCTACAGCGGGGCAGAAGGGAACTTTTTTGTTTTGATGGAATGGTTCTGTCCTGAATGATACAACGGTAAACATTTGTTGAAACTCAAAGAACAGTGGTGCCTGGGTGGCTTTGTTGGCTAAGCCTCCAACTCTTGATTTTAGCTCAGGCCATGATCCCAGGGTTGTGAGATTGAGCCCCACGTTAGGCTCTGTGTGGCACATGGAGCCTGCTTAAGATTCTCTCTCGCTGGGCCTCTGGGTGGCTCAGTGGGTTAAAGCCTCTGCCTTTGGTTCAGGTGATGATCCCGGGGTCCTGGGATGGAGCCCCGCATCGGGCTTTCTGCTCAGCAGTAAGCCTGCTTCCCCCTCTCTCTGTCTCTGCCTGCCTCTCTGCCTGTTTGTGATCTCTGTCTGTCAAATAAATAAATAAATAAAATCTTTAAAAGGAAAAAAAAATCCTCTCCCTCCCTCTCTCTAAAACAAACAAAAAAAAACCAAAAAACAAAACAAAACAAAAAACGAAAAAACCCTCAAACAACTATAGGACTTTTTTTACTATGTGTAAATTATACCTCAATAAATCCAATTAAAAATAAGCTACATTATCCTAATCCATCCTCTCCCTACAAAAAAAAATTAAAATTAAAAAATATATATATGTATATATATTCAGGAACTTTTTTTTTTTAATGTGGGGAGAGTCCTATAAAGAGGAAGGAAAGCCAAGTACATTCACTTCCTCAAAAATGCACATCCTCTGTTTTCCAAAACACAATTAAACACCTACAAATATCCACACATCACCAGCTTTGTAAAAACTCTTAATAAAACTACTCACTTTTTTGAGAAAGAAATCAGCTTGGCTAAGACTGTCTCTCCCTGCCCCTCTAACCTGGTCACACTTGTTTTCAGCAGGCAACCTGGATGCAAGCTGGGAGAATGTTTGGTTTGGTTTCAAGTGTTTTCACTTCCTCTAAAAGGAGGTTACTATGGGCAACAGCGACTAAAACAGAGAATGATAAAATTGGATCCAATCTGCCCACATGAAAGGTGCGGTGGGCAGAATCCACACTCTGCCCACACCCCCTAGGGTCTCTTTTCCATTCCCCCTGACTGTACCCTTTCCCTCCCAGCAGCCAGCACCACCTTCAGGCCCAGATCCACCTGCCTGTGCATTTGGTAAACGAGTCACCCTGGAAAGAACCCACCCCTGCCCCCGGCAGAGCCCCTAACTAGTGACTGGCAGATAGTCTACCTGACTCAGCTCCTTTGCACCTGATGAAGACAACGCCAAGGTAATTTTACATCAGTGCTTCTCATACTGTTATGCTCGCATGAATTGGCTGGGGATTGAGTTCCAGTGCAGATTCTGATGCAGGAGGTCTTTGAAGCTCAAGTTCCAACAAGCTCCTGGGTGATGCAATGCTGTCATCCACGGATCCACTTTAAGCCCAAGGGTCTCTTGTCAGAGCTCCCTACAGTGTCTAGCAAAAAAACAATAGGCGTCTACACATCTTGGTGTGCTGGAGCAAGAGGAAATGCCTTAGGGACAAAACGTGGGTAAGGTCAGATGGATAAGATGTGGACCCACAGGCAGACTATAGAAGGGCTCCTCTCCAGAACTTCCAGAGGCATATCAGGATTTAGGAATTCAGCTGACATTCCCGTAACAGAGGCGTATTTGTGGGCTGAAAAGCATAAGAAACTTCTGTCCCGCATCCCTGACCACTCAGAGGCAGTGAGTGGCAATGAGCTGTGGGGAAGGGGCGATGCACAAAAGAAATAGGGGCCATGAGCACACAGCGAGGCTGTGAAGGATACAGCTGTGCCTGACAGCAGGGGAGCCGAGGTGGGTTTTAGACGGTTTCAAATTTTGTTTAAAAAAGGAAAGAATGGGGCGCCTGGGTGGCTCAGTGGGTTAAGCTACTGCCTTCAGCTCAGGTCATGATCTCAGGGTCCTGGGATCGAGTCCCGCATCGGGCTCTCTGCTCAGCAGGGAGCCTGCTTCTCTCTCTCTCTCTGCCTGCCTCTCTGCCTACTTGTGATCTCCGTCTGTCAAATAAATAAACAAAATCTTTTTTAAAAAAAGGAAAGAATGCTTGTTGGCAGGTAGACTGGTATGCCTTTAGACTCTGTCAAAAGAATGTTTTGTTAGACCATGTCACAGAGCACGTAAGGGTTGTTCATCAGGCTCATCCATAGGACAGCTCAGGAAGCAATTACCTGACAACACGTCAAGGTTATGAGGCTGGAAAATGTCCTCTCCTCTGGGCTCCCACAACACTTTAAAACTACTGCTAGAGCACTTACTTCTCCCCTTGGTTGCCATTCAGAAAGTTTTCACCAAGTGTCAACATGTTTCAGCCTGCATTTTAGGCACTGGGCATCCAAGGATAATCAACACAGAAAAGTGTTCACACAATTTATATGATAAGTGGGAAACATAAATGATAAGCACAACAAATGCATATAAAATATATCAAATAACTGCCAAGTAGAGAATGAAAAAGAGGTGGAAACAAAGCAAGGGACTTGGTAACCACTTCAGAATGAATGGTGAGGGAAGATGTCTCAGTCCATTCAAGCTGGGATATGTTGTTATACTATCTGTCTATCTATCTATCTATCTATAAGCTGTGGGGGCTTATAAACAACAAAAAATTATTGCTCACAGTTCTGGAGCTGAGAAGTCCAAGATCAAGGCTCCATCCAGCTCATTCATTGTCTGGTGAGAGCCAGATTCCTGGATGGAAAGCCATCTTCTTTGTGTGTCCTTACATGGCAGAAGGCATAAAGAAGCTCTCTGTGGTCTCTTTCATGAAGATACTATTCCCATTCATGAGGGCTTTGTTCTCAAAACCTAATCATTTCCCGGAGTCTGCCACCTCCAAATGCCAGCACACTAGAAAAATAGGTTCAACATATGATTTGGGGGAGAAATAAACATTCAGTCTGTAACACAGGACCTCTCTGAGGAGGTGACATTTAAGCTGAGATTTGACCAACTTCAGCTATGTAATGAGGAGAAAGAACACAGCTGATGAAAGGACACATGTAGTGCAAAGGCCCTGAGGCATGAATATATTTGGCAATTTCAAGAAACTGAAAGATCAATGTCCTACAACAGAACAGATAAGGAGAAGAGTTATTTGAAAATATGTGGGAGAAGAGTCAGATCTTTATAAGCTAGAGTAAGTTTAGCTAGAATTTAATTAAGTTTGATTTTTTTCCCCCCAGTTTGGTAGCCAACATCCAATATGGATCCTAGTGATCTTAACCTCAATGAATCTTAACCAATGAATAAGCCTCTCCCACAATGAACTGGGGCTGGCTTGTATGAACAATAGAATACAGAAGTGATGGTTGGTTCATGACTTCTAAGGGTAGGTCATAAATACACTGCAGTTTCTGTCTTTGTCCTTGGATTTGCTTTGAGGGAAGCTAGCCACCATATTGTAAGGACACTCCAACAGTCTCATGGAGAGACCCACCTGGAGAGGACAGCCAGCAAGTTGCCAGCAGCAACTTGCCAGCCTCAGAACACCTTCTTCCCACCGCAGCCCCAAGCAACAGCTGACTCACACACTCTGAGCTAGGGCCACCCAACCAGGCTACTCCAAAAATATATGCTTTTTTCAGAACTGCTTGAAAGTAACTTGCAGGATACTTCACCCTTAAATACTTCAGCTAGCATCTCCCAATGCTAGAGAACTTCTGCTGCATAACACAATTAACATCACTACATTAAAAAATATTAGCAATAATTCCATAGTATCATCTAACATCCAGTCCGTATTCAGATTTCCCAGTGGTCCAACAAATATCTCCCTGGGACTTTGGACTCATTTTACTTGTGATAACTGTGATAATTATCTTGTGATAATTATCTTATGATAATTCATGAATATGTTTTAAGCAAGAGATTGGCATGGTCTGATTGGCAACTTCAAAAGTTCTGTCTGACTTCTGTGTAGAAAAGAGATTGAAGGGGGTAAGTTCATTTCCTGAGGCTGCTATTATAAATGAGCACAAACTTTAATGTATTTTTATCTATTTGTTTACTTATCACAAATAGTAATTTATTTTCTCATGGCCCTGGAGGCCAGAAGAAGGAAATCAGTAGCGCTGGGCCAAAAATCAGCTGCCTTTGCAGCTTCTGGTGGGCGTTGGCATTCCTTGGTTTATGGCTGTGTCACTTAAAACCTCTGCCTCTGTCTTCGCATTGCCTTCTTCTCTTCTGCATTGCCAAAGCTCCCTCTGCCTCTCTCTTGCAAGGAAACTTTTGGCTGCATTTAGCACCCACCCTGATAATCCAGGATCATCTCTCCTCTCAGCATTCTTGACTTCATCATATCTGCAAAGACCTTTTTCCCAAATAAGGTAACACGTGCAGATTCCAAAGAATAGGACCTGATGTCTTTAGGAAACCTTATTCAGCTTCCTCCATGAACCCAAAATAGAACTGAGAGGACCATTGGCAGCCCCTGCCCATGTCCAGGCAAGATGTCTATGTCTTGGAACAAGATGCTGTTGGTGAAGAAAGAGCGATAGACAGATTTAGGGTAATTGCTGATAGATTTGATAGGGAGCAGTGGGAGCTGTGGGAGGAGTGCAAGGAATCAAAAAACCTCCCGGAGCCTGTCCAGTACTCCCGCTAATCTCCATTAACTAGTTATCAACTCCTTGAGAGCCCAAAGCCTTTCAGTATGTCATTACCTCTGGGACCCAGGCTGGGGCTTTTCTTATGGTGGGTCTACACCATAATTTAACTGAATCGAAAAGAGATACAGGGGTCAGAACATCAATTATCCTCTTTGCCAGACTTTAGCAATGTCTAGAAATGTCAGAAAAGTTCTGTTTGAGAGACACCTGGGTGGCTCAGTCTATTAAGCCTCTGCCTTCAGCTCAGGTTATGATCTCAGGGTACTCGAATTGAGTCCCACATTGGTCCTTGCTCAGTGGGGAGCTTGCTTCTCCCTCTGTCTGCGCTCCCCTAGTTTGTGCTTTCTCTCTCACTCTTCCTCTGACAAATAAATAAATAAAATATTTTTGGAAAAGAAAAAGAAAGAAAAGCTCTGTTTGGCATTGTTCTTTGAGCGCCAGTGACCTAGTCTGAACCTCTCAAAAGAACCTTGTTCTTAAATTAGGGCTCTTGCTTCTGCTCTGTCTGACCTGGGTGGCTGCAGTAAGAAATCCAGAGAAATCTCTGAAAAAGATCTTTTACAAACTAAGCAAAAGCAACTTATGTTTTGTTTTTTTCTTTTAAACTGTCTTCAGTATTGTTATGTTTAAATTTGATTAATATGATGTGACGTAATGAAATTTAAATTCATCTGGTCTTACTGATTGTTTTAAGACCAACAGCTGACAAGCTCTGAAAATACGTGATTTCCTGATAACTTTACCTTAGTATAAATGTGACTAAGGGCCTTCATCCGTTTTTATACCTTAAACAAAGAAATCTAATGCAGACACAAAAATCTTCTTTGAAACCAGTAAAAACAATACTTACCCCACAGCCATATTCTGTGAGGTATAAATGTGAAACACATTCTACTAACTTTATAATGGTAATGAAATCAACTTTCAAAATACTGTCAATTATTAGATTTTATCTTAGGTCAACTAGTATTGCTTGCTTTCCTTGGCTCTTATTAAAATAACCCTAAAGAGATGAATATCTATTTTCACATATTTACTCATTTCCAATATGAATACCAGGGTGCCTGGTGGCTCAGTCTGTTAAGTGTCCGACTCTCGATCTCACCTCAGGTCTTGATCTCAGGATCATGACTCAGGGTCATGAATTCAAGTCCTGTGCTGGGCTCCACAGTTGGTGTGGCATCTACTTTAAAAAAAAAAAAAAATATATATATATATATATATATATATCCATATATAAATATATATAATATATAAATTATATAAAAATTATATTTCTTTAATATAATTTATATGATAAATTATATATAAATATAATATATATCCATAATATGTGTATATATATATCCATATATATGGATACCAAAGAGATTTGCTACATTCAAGACCTACACAAGGTAGGTCTTCCAGTGTTTCCACAAAGCCTGGAGGGACAAAAAGCCTCAGAGGGATATTTCTGCCTTTTCCAACCTCAGGCAAAATTTGACATGCCCACCAAGTGCCAGTCCCCTAAAACAGCTCCACCCAATCACAGAAGTGCACCAGGGAGGGAATGAAATCACTTTGGCTGGGATACAACTTCTGCAGATTGCATGCAGATCAACCTCCTGCTGCTTCCTATTTCCTTCCTACTCTTCCTGGTCTTGGCTCTTCATCTCACCCCTCCCACCCGCCCTGGCTCCCCCTGGTTCTGAAGATCCATCTTGGACACCAGCTTGACACCAGGACTACTGTATTCCCTCTCCAACACCAAGATCTGGGGGTTCAGGTTAGAGATACTTGGGTTTTCAGTTGGATCCCGGGGTGGCTGCCTACCTGGGGCAGGGTGTGGAGAGAGGAAGGAACAGGAATTAGGCATGAATCATTTGGCAGACACTGAAGTCTACCACACGTCTAACGTTGTCTAATGCACTGGGGATTCTGTGGGGAACTGGCCATAATCTCTGCCCTCAAAGAGTTTACAGTTCAGTAAGGGGTGGGTGGAGATGGATGTACAAGTCACTCCGGGAATACAGGTCATAAGCACTCAATTCAGTTTCAGGAGGGGAGAAAGTATGAGACTCGGGGATGGAGTTGCCAGATTTACTAAATAATAACACAAGATGCTCTGTTAAATTTGAATTTCAGTTAAAAAGCAAATAATTATTTGGGGTATGCATATCCCATGAAATATTTGAGGCAAAATTACAGTTTAAAAAAAGTGTTCATTGTTTATCTGAAATTCAAATGTAACTGGGCAGCTTGTGTTTTTATTTCCACCTCCAAAAACTGATTTGATTCAACCTATAAGACTGAATCCCCAAATTTTCAAGGGTAGATCTTGCAAGTGGGCAGAAAAAAGGCAAATACCTATGTCATGCAGTTTGAAAGATAATTACTTCTAAAGCCCCTTTTTTTCTCACTTTCATCTACCTGTAAAGGTGTTTATAATTCTACCATTAAAAATTAGCTCTTTGGGGTTATCTGACTTTTTTGTTTTCTAGTGAAGTAGTAGAAAAAGGAAAATCAAGAAAGCTACTGCAGCTTAACATAAGAAGGAGCTTTCTAGAATTAAAGAACTGGTGAGTATTAGGAAGTGAGCTGTCATAGAAGATGTTCAAGAATCGGTCACATGTAAGGGAGGTAAACAGGGCTCAGTTGGGTCAGGTCTTGGCAAGCTTTCTCTGTAAAGGAGTAAATAATCAATATCTTTGGCTTTGGGAGTTACGTGTTCCCTGTCACAACTGCTCAAGTGTACCACTGTTGCCATTTTGTAGCACAAAAAAAATGTATAAATGCATGGGCCTTGTATTCCAATAAAACTTAATTTTCCAAAACTGGGTGTCAAAGTAGATTTGGCCCAATTTGCTGACCCCTGGCTTAGATAATCTCCAACATCCTGTTCAAGCCTCAGATTCTCTGACAAGTTAAAACTTTCAAAATGCCAACACCCCCAACAGTGGTCCCTTAACTGTTCAAACTGTTGAGCCAGGAATGAGTTTTCAATTAAGGCCTCTGAGAAAATATAAGTGGGCCCCAGGGATGGTCAAGAAGAGGTCAGTACACAGAGGAGGAGAAAGGGTTGAGGAAAAGTGGCCCTGTTTGGCCTTCCAAGTGTAGATGATTGGAAATCAGAGATGACCCTTACATGGTCATCTCCCTACCACTCCACCCCCACCAGCAGATAGAGACCAGGAAGAAGAAGGGGGTGATATTTGTTTCAACCACACACATATTGAAATGAATGACATCAATGAATGTTCACAGCAAGAGTGGAGGAAAGGCCACTTCATCAACCCAGTGGTGAAGCTAACCCAGTGGATTATAAACAAACACCTATCAGTTCCCAGAGTAGGAGTCTTTGTTCAACAAGGAGATCCTGTTCTCTAAAAGGCATTGAGAGGAAATAAAACAAGCCCTCAAGAGGTTAGGAAAAGGAAAAAAGAGAATTTTAGTATTTTTTCCTTTCCCTTTTGTTTTTGTTTGGTTGGTTGGTTGGTTTTTATTTCTTTTCAGCATAACAGTATTCATTGTTTTTGCACCACACCCAGTGCTCCTTGCAATACGTGCCCTCCTTAATACCCACCACCTGGCTCCCCCAACCTCCCACCCCCCCCCTTCAAAACCCTCAGGTTGTTTTTCAGAGTCCATAGTCTCTCATGGTTCACCTCCCCTTCCAATTTCCCTCAACTCCCTTCTCCTCTCCATCTCCCATGTCCTCCATGCTATTTGTTATGCTCCACAAATAAGTGAAACCATATGATAATTGACTCTCTCTGCTTGACTTATTTCACTTAGCATAATCTCTTCCAGTCCCATCCATGTTGCCACAAAAGTTGGGTATTCATCCTTTCTGATGGAGGCATAATACTCCATGGTGTATATGGACCACATCTTCCTTATCCATTCATCCCTTGAAGGGCATCTTGGTCCTTCCCACAGTTTGGCAACCGTGGCCATTGCTGCTATAAACATTGGGGTACAGATGGCCCTTCTTTTCACGACATCTGTATCTTTGGGGTAAATACCCAGTAGTGCAATTGCAAGGTCATAGGGAAGCTCTATTTTTAATTTCTTGAGGAATCTCCACACTGTTCTCCAAAGTGGCTGCACCAACTTGCATTCCCACCAACAGTGAAAGAGAGTTCCCCTTTCTCCACATCCTCTCCAACACATGTTGTTTCCTGTCTTGCTAATTTGGGCCATTCTAACTGGTGTAAGGTGGTATCTCAATGTGGTTTTAATTTGAATCTCCCTAATGGCTAGTGATGATAAACATTTTTTCATGTGTCTGATAGCCATTTGTATGTGTTCCTTGGAGAAGTGTCTGTTCATATCTTCTGCCCATTTTTGATATGATTATCTGTTTGGTGTGTGTTGAGTTTGAGAAGTTCTTTATAGATCCTGCCTATCAACCTTTTGTCTGTACTGTCATTTGCAAATGTCTTCTCCCATTCCGTGGGTTGCCTCTTTGTTTTGTTGACGATTTCCTTTGCTGTTGTTGTTTTTAAACATTTTATTTATTTATTTATTTGATACAGAAAGAGCGAGAGATCACAAGTAGGCAAAGAGGCAGGCAGAGAGAGAGGGGGAAGCAGCTTCCCTGCTGAGCGGAAGGCATATCAGGATCTGAGCTGAAGGCAGAGGCTTAACCCACTGAGCCACCCAAGCACTCCTTTCCTTTGCCTTTTAAAAATGAATTCTATCTACAGCCATTATATTATGTCATCCTGAAATCACTCAAAGACTTAAGATAGAATTTTGTTCCCAAAAGCCCTAGATATTAGGAAGTTCTTGAGTCATGCTGGCCAATTTTCTGCTGCTATTACAGGTGCCACCACCCTGTAGGCTCTGCCACCCATTACCAAGGCTCTGCCATGCAGTCTACTCCCCCCAACACCCAAGCCCCGGTCCTCACTCAGACCCTGAGAAATCAGTCCTAGTGCCCTCTACCTCGGGTTAACTCCCTTGATTGCTTTATTCTTCCACTCACTCAGATACTCCAGGGCCACTAGATCTGGGAGAAACCACTTAGCACCTGCTCTCTGAACTACTGCTACGGGTCTCTGCAGGACTAAGGCTCTGCTTGGTTCTGAATGAAGTGGGTGTGGAGGAGAGCTTGTGGGCTTAGTTATTATGGTATTCCCTTTGTCTTCCCTCTTCCTGTTTCTCCTCACAAAGGGAAATGGGAGACTGAGGCATGCAAGCATCTGGACTTTTGTGGGGTGAAGTGTGTCAGCATGGGGTCTCATGGGGTCTCCTATGCCCTGTCTAGCCCAGCACGAAGACTTGATCCCATCATTGAGACATAACAAAAATTGTGGATTTGTAGCAAATGGTTTAACTCGATACATTTAAATGTTTCAATGCATAATACAGAATAAGAGCTAACTTGTGCAGCATTCATAGGTATCAAAGCATTTCATATTTGTAAAGCAAGGGTATTTTCCAGGAAGCAGTTATTTTCCTATTTACCAACCATGATAGAAATGTGTCAACATTTTAAAAATTATTTAATTTGAATTACACACATTTAACATACAGTGTTATATCAGTTTCAGGTGTGCAATACAGTGATTCAACAATTCTTTTTTTTTAAGATTTTATTTACTTATTTGACAGAGAAAGAGAGATCATAGGTAGGCAGAGAGGCAGGGGGGAAATAGGCTCCCCGCTGAGCAGAGAGCCTGATGCAGGGCTTGATCCCAGGACCCTGAGATCATGACCTGAGCTGAAGGCAGAGGCTTAACCCACTGAGCCACCCAGGCACCCTCAACAATTCTTTACATTACTCAATATTCATCATGTTAAGCGTATTCTTAATCCCCTTCCCCTATTTCACCCATCCCCTCACTATCTTCCCTCTAGTAGCCATCAGTTTATTCTCTATAGTTAAGAGTCTGTTTTTTGGTTTCTTTCTTTTTTATTTTGTTTGTTTTGTTTCTTAAATTCCACATATGAGTGAAATCATTTCTGACTGGCTTACTTTGCTTTGTGTTATGCTCTCTAGATTCATCTGTGTTGTTGCAAATGGCAAGATGTCATTTTTGATCGCTGAGTTATATTCCATTACACACACATGCATACATATATACATATGTATATTCTTTATCCATCCATCAGTTGATGGGTTGCTTTCATAATTTTGCTATTGTAAATAATGCTGCAATAAACATGGGGAGCATGTACACCTTTGAATTAGTATTTCATATTCTTTGGGTAAATACCCAGTAGCACAATTACTGGATCATAAGGTAGTTCTCTTTTTAACTTTTTGAGGAACCTCCATACTGTTTTCTACAGTGGCTGCACCAGTTTGCATTCCCAACAACAGTACACAAGTGTTCCTTTTTCTCCACATCTTGGCCAACACTTGTTGTTTCTTGTGTTTTTGATTTTAGCCATTCTGACAGGTGTGAAGTGATATCTCATTGTAGTTGTTTTTTTTTCTCATTGTAGTTTAGATTTGCATTTCCCTGGTGATGAGGGACACTGAGCATTGCTTCATGTGTCTGTTGGCCATCTGAATGCCTTCTTTGGAAAAATCTGTTCATGTCTTCTGCCCACTTTTCATTGGATTATTTGGGGTTTTTTGGTGCTGAGTTGTGCAAGTGCTTTATATATTTTGAATACTAACCCTTTATTGAATATGTCATTGGCAAATATTTTCTCCCATTCAGTAGGTTGTTGTTTAGTTTTGCTGGTTGATTCCTTTGCTCTGCAGATTTTCTTTTAATGTAGTCACAATAGTTTATTTTTACTTCCATTTTCCTCACCTCAGGAGACAGATCTAGAAAAATGTTGCCACATCCGATGTCAGAGAAATTTCTCCCTATGCTCTCTTTTAGGAATTTTATTTTTTCAGTTTTCACATTTAGGTCCTAAATCCATTATGCTAATTTTTTTGAGGATTTTTGCATCTCTATTCATCAGAAATGGCCTGTAGTTCTCTTTTTTTGAAGTGTCTTCATCTGGTTTTGTTTCAGGGTAATGCTGGACTCAGAATGAATTTAGAAACTTTCCTCTTTTATTTTTTGGGGGTAGTTTGAGAAGAAAAGGTATTAACTCTTCTTCAGATGTTTGGTAGAATTCACTTGTGAGACCATCTGGTCCTGGACTTTTGTTTTTTGGGAGTATTTTGATTACTGATTCAATTTCATTGCTGATAATCAGTCTGTTCATATTTTCTATTTCTTCCCAATTTAGTCTTGGGAGGTTGTATATTTCCAGGAATTTATCTATCTCTTCAAGTTGTCTAATTTGTTGTTATATATATTTCATAATATTCTCATTTTATTCTTTGTATTTCTGTGGTGTTAATTGTTACTTCTCTGTTATTCCTGATTTTGTTTGAGTCTGCTCTCTTTCTCTCTCTGTTTTTAAAGGAGTCTAGTTGAAGGTTTATCAATTTCATTGATCTTTTCAAAGAATCAGCTCCTGGGTTGATCTATCTGTTCTACTGGTTTGTTTGTTTGTTTGTTTTGAGATTTTTTTGTTTGTTTTGTTTTTGTTTTTAATTTCTGTTTTGTTTATTTTTGCTCTAATCTTTATTATTTCCTTCCTTCTACTGGTTTTGGGTTTTGTTCTTTTTCTAGCTCCTTTAGGTATAAGGTTAGGTTTTTATTTGAGATTTTTCTTATTTCTTGAGATAGGCCTGTATTGCTATAAACTTCCTTCTTAGAATACCTTTTGCTGCATCCCAAAGACTTTGGACCACTGTGTTTTCATTTTCTTTTGTCTCCGTGTATTTTTTTATTTCTTCTTTGATTTCTTGGTTGACCATTCATTGTTTAGTAACATGTTATTTAACCTCCATGTACTTGTGTGGTTTTTTCCAGATTTTTTTCTTGTCGTTGATTTCTAGTTTCATAGCATTGTGGTTGGAAAATTATGACTTTGATTTATTTTTATTTTTTTTTATTTTTTTTTAAAGATTTTATTTATTTATTTGACAGACAGAGATCACAGGTAGGCAGACAAGTAGGCAGATAGAGAGGAAGGGAAACAGGCCCCCTGCCGAGCAGAGAGCCCGATGTGGGACTCGATCCCAGGACCCTGAGATCATGACCCGAGCCGAAGGCAGCGGCTTAACCCACTGAGCCACCCAGTATGGCTTAATATGTGATCTACTCTGGATAATGCTTCATGTGTCCTTGAGAAGAATGTGTGAATGTGCATTCTGCTGCTTTAGGATGGAATATTTTGAATATATTAGTTAGATCCATCTAGTCCAATGTGTTATTCAAAGCACAGTTTCCTTGTTGACTCTCTGTTTGGATGATCTATCTGTAAATATAAGTGGGGTGTTAAAGTCTCCTACTGTTATATATATTACTATTGATTACTTCCTTTATGGTTTTTTGTTTTATTTTGCGGCTTTATATTTGGATGCTCCCATGTTGGGTGCTAAATATTTATAATCATTGTATCTTATTGGTGGACTGTTCCCTTTTTGATTATATACTGTTCTTTTTTGTTTCTTGTTGCAGTTTTTTTTTTAAAGTCTATTTTGTCCAATATAAATATTGCTACCCTGGCTTTCTTTTCACATCCATTTGCATGATAGATGCTTTTCCATCCCTTCATTTTCAATCTGCATGTGTCTCTAGGTCTGAAATGAGTCTCTTGTAGGCAGCATATAGATGAGTCTTGTTTTTTTAATCCACCCTGTCACCCTATGTCTTTTGATTGAAGTGTTTAGTCCATTTACAGTCAAAGCAATTATTACTAGGTATGTACTTGTTGCCATTTTTTATATTTATTTTATGGTTATTTTTGTAGTTACTCTCTTTTCTTTTCTCTCTCCCTTTTTTTAAGATTTTATTTAATTATCTATTTACCTGAAAGAAAGAGTGAGCAAGTGGGGCTGGGGATAGGAAGGGGCAGAGCAGGGTGCATGATGAGGGGCTCTATCACAGGACCCTGGGATCATAGCCTGAGCTGAATGTAGACACTTTATCAACCAAGCCACCCAGACACCCCTTCTCTGTTCCTTTCTTCTTTTGCTATCTTCTCTCAGCTTGCTAACTTTCTTTAGTGAAATACTTGGATGCCCTTCTCTTTATTTTTTGCATACCTATTACTGGATTTTGATTTTTGGTTACCATTATGTTTCTATATAGCATCTTATGTATATAGCAGTTTATATTAAGTTGGTGGTCACTTAAATTTGAACCCATTTCTTATTCCTCTCCCCCCAACCCTCACATTTTAGGTATATGGTGTCATAATTTACATCCTTTTATTTTGTGAATTCATTGACTGTTTTTAAGATTTTATTTATTTGTCAGAGAGAGGGAGAGAGAGCGAGCACAGGAAGACAGAGAGGCAGGCAGAGGCAGAGGGAGAAGCAGGCTCCCCGCCGAGCAAGGAGCCCCATGTGGGACTCGATCCCAGGACACCGGGATCATGACCCGAGCCGAAGGCAGCTGCTTAACCAACTGAGCCACCCAGGCGTCCCTCATTGACTGTTTTTTGTAGGTACACTGAATTTTACTGCTTGTGTGCCTCTCATTTTTCTTACTCCTGTTCATGGTCTTTCCTTTCCACTCAGAGTCTCCTTTAACATTTCTTGTAGGGCTGGTTTAAAGGTCATGAATTCCTTTAACTTTTGTTTGTCTGGGAAGCTCTTTATCTCTCCTTCTATTCTGTATGATAGCCTTGCCGGATAGAGTATTCTTGGCTGCAGATTTTTTTCCCTTCTAACACTTTGAATCATGCCACTCCCTTTTTGTAAAGTTTGTCTGTAAAGTTTCTGCTGAAAAATCACCCGATAGACTTATGAAGTTTCCCTTATACATAACCATCTTTTTTTCTCCCACTGCTTTTAAAATTCTTTCTTTGTCATTATTTTTTTTAAGATATTGAATATCCGTTTATAAATTCCGATCTGTAGAATTATATTTTTATGTTAAAATACTTAGATTATTTCCCCATTACTTTTTTTATATTTTATTTTATTTTAGTTTTATTTCTTTTCAGCTTAACAGTATTCATTGTTTTTGCAAAACACTCAGTGCTCCATGCACTACATGCCCTCCCTAATACCCACCTTGTTTCCCCAACCTCCCACCCCCCCGCCCCTTCAAAACCTTCAGATTGTTTTTCAGAGTCCATAGTCTCTCATGGTTCACCTCCCCTTCCAGTTTCCCTCAACTCCTTTCTCCTCTCCATCTCCCCATGTCCTCCGTGTTATTTGTTATGCTTCACAAATAAGTGAAACCATATGATAATTGACTCTCTCTGCTTGATTTATTTCAGTTGTCATTACTTTTTGCCATTTTGATTACTGTGTGTCTTGGTGTGGCCTCCTTGGGTTGATTTTGTTGAGGGCTATCTTGTGCCTTCTGGATCTGGATTTCTGTTACCTTCCCCAGATTCAGGAAGTTCTCAATGATCATTTCTTCAAATAAATTTTCCACTCCCTTTTCTCTATCTTCTCCTTCTGGGTCCCTATAATGTGAATGTTATGTGTGATAGTGTCAGTGAGTTCCATAAGTCTGTTTTCACTTTGTATTATTTTTTCCATCTGCCCAGCTTGATTGCTTTTCTTTACTCTGTCTTCCATGTCACTTATCCATTCTTCTGCTTCCTCTAGTCTACTATCTATTCTATCTATCATATTTTTCATTTCAGTTATTGAGTTCTTAATCTCTGATTGGTCCTTTACTATGTTTTCTCTCTCTATGTTAAGGGTCTCAGTGAAACCTCCACTCTTTTCTCAAGTCCAGTGAGTATCTTTATGATCATTACTTTAAATCCTCTATCAGGCATATTATTTATCTCCTTCTCATTTAACTCTCTTGCTGGGATTTTGTCTTGATCTTTCATTTGGGACATATCCTCTCTCTCTTCATTTTGTCTAAATCTCTGTGTCTGGTTCATGTGTTAGGAAGGTCAGCTACATCTGCGGCTATTAAGAGTAGTGACTTTATGAGGAAGAGTTCCCGTGGTGCCCTCTGATCTGTTCATCAGAACTTGGCACTTGAGGTGTGTCTCCTTTGTGTTTCATGCACCCTACTGCTGTGACTTAATTGCCTTTGCTTTTAGTCCATTCATTTGCAATGGCTCTCTTTGCCTATTGTGGGCAAGGTTTGGTCCCTGTGGTGTTAGTGGGCCAGTCTGGGGCCACCTTTGGCTTGAGTTGAGTCAGACCATGTGTTCATCAAAGATGAAGTAGCACTGAACTGCAGGATGCTTTCCTTGTGTTAGACCCTGAAAAATTTTTGCTGATAGACCAGACCTGCAGTCAGAGCAGATATCTGCCCCCAGCCCGTGTGGTTACCTTCCCCTCTTCCTGGGGTAGGAGTCACTTTGGAATGGTGCTGACCCCTGTCAGGACTGTTTGCACACTGCCAGGATTGTGAAACCACTTTGGACCGCTCCAGACAAGGACTTATTGAAGATGACAAGTCCACAGAAAATGCAGAAGGGAGGGCTTGTAACATTAACAAGTTTGTGAGGGTTTGCTATGGGAGAGGACCTAGAGCCACAGCCTGGGTGGAGGGGCACATCTTCAGGAGAACAAAGGTGTGGGGGGTGCATATTAGCAAGTTAGGTAGCAAGTGCTGGCCCTACCCTGATTCCTGCAGCTGTCCATGTATCTTGGCTGTGCAGAGGGGAGGGAAATGTTGCCAACCAGCCCCTTCATCCCTGGAGAAGTCTTCCAATCCCTGCCCCTCCAAGCACATGCTCTGAGATTAGTAAACAAGTTCTCCCTCCCAAAAAGCCCAGGTGTTTGTCAAACTGCTACTTCTATGCTGTATCTCTGTGGGGCTATTTGTTGTATTGTCTCCTTTAAAAGCAAGGACTCAGTTTCCTTTCTTCTTCCATCTCTCCCAAAGCAGGGCCTGCTGATTTTTGAAATTCTGGGTGTTGAGCCCCACAGATTTTGAGAATTCATGAAATTATGCCCTTCTGGTTTTCAAAGACAAATGTTAAGGGGATTTGTCTTCTCTAAGTGTGTTCTCTATACCTGGGTACTTGATAGAAGGATCCATTTTGCTCCCAGCTGGATCTCTATCCTTCCTACCCTCTTTGTTCCAGGCTCTTCTATACACTGAGCTGTGGAGAGTCTATTCTGCCAGTCTTTGGGTTGTTTTCTGGGTTGTATTGTATTGTATTGTAACTTGTATTGGATGTTATCTAGCTGTATCTAGTTATCTAGTTGTATCCATGGTATGAGAGGAGTTTAGGGCCCTCCTACTCTGCCATTCTCCCCAAAAATGTCATCAATCCAAATATTTCAGCATTTTAATACCCTGTATGGCCATACTAAGAATACCAGCTGAAATTAGCTTTGCTATACCCAGAATGGACTGGATGACAGTTTGGGATACATAATGTGTCATCAGGACTCATAATTAAATATAGTTTTCCCACTGTGTGAGGAACTACTTCAGAAGGGTAAAGGACATAAAATTGTTTTCAGTGTCAGTACCAGGCTCACAAGAGCTTCTGAACACAGGGGCCTCAGGCCTTGCATTCACAGGATGAGCAGCCTTAAGCCAGATGTGACAAGACTAACCTTGCCTTCCTTATCTCATCCATCCCTATACACTTGCTCTTTCCTGGCCTTGACCTCCTTCACCCCTTGGAGCTCTGTCTGGTGTTCCCTCTCTGAGATGCCACCAGTTCTCCCAGAGCATTTCATACTCTTGATACATTATTCCTATATCAAAATGCTCTGCCCTGTGTCTGTTTCCCTCAACTCTCTGCTCTCTGCTTAGAAACTGAGAAACTCAGCTGCCTACAATTGAAAGTGTGTTCTCTCCCAAAGGCATCCGAGTTACAAAAACTGTCATGAATGCCCTAAAAAGATAAGCTCTTAAGATTCCATGAAGGTGATTTTTAGGGGAGAAAACCTTCCAGGTATGCTACACAGTGGAGGAAGGGGTTCTATCCATTCTGCATAAAGTTGGTTCTGATTTTCAGGAACACATCCTTACCACGTTCTGTGGGACTGAGTAAATAAATAAGAAGGGTACCTTTCTGGCCATGCTCCTTCCACAGCTCAGAAAGCAGCACCTTACCACCCTTTGCTTTAGGGGAGAAAACCTTCCAGGTATGCTACACAGTGGAGGAAGGTTCTATCCATTCTGCATAAAGTTGGTTCTGATTTTCAGGAACACATCCTTACCACGTTCTGTGGGACTGAGTAAATAAATAAGAAGGGTACCTTTCTGGCCATGCTCCTTCCACAGCTCAGAAAGCAGCACCTTACCACCCTTTGCTCTCCAACTGGTGAGACCTAAGCCAGTTGGATGGAGCTGTGACACAGCCAGAACCAAAGAGCTGAACTTAAGGACCATCTCATCAGAAACCAGACTTGACCTGAGATCCCGGGAACCACAGTGTATGAAAGGGAAGGAGGGAAAGGGAGAACAGGCCCTTGTCTAAAGTATCCTTCTCCCACCCACCTTCTGTCATGCCTATAATCCACTGAATCCTAAGAGCTTCTCAAGATTCCAGTATTGATGAGAATAAACACAGCCTCTGGGAAATACTATAATTCAGTGTTTATTCATCTATTCATGTTTCCCAAACATTTCTGAACATTGAGACTATGCAAGACGTCTACAGTTGTACCATTTAACAGTGATCAAAAATATATCCCAAAGCCTCCAATACTCTATCATGTCATCTTTTCACTTATCACTTCTCTGCTTTATCACTATCTGAATTTAGACCGTCTATTTGTCCACTCATCTGCTTGCATCTTTTCTCACTTCTCCCAACAGGTACCTCACAAGGGAAGACACCCGACCTGGCCCATCACTGTAACCCCACTGCCTAGTGTCTGCACACTGTGAGTGTTTTGTTGAATGAATGAGAGTAAGACAATGATGATGATGATGGTGATGATGATGATGATGATGATGGTAGCTAACCCTGGGAATAGCTATGCTCTGCAGCACATTATTCTGTTTCTCTACATATATTATTTCATTTAATCCTCACAATCCAATGGGGCAAGGGCTGTTATTATTCCCATTTACTCAGAAAATGGAAACCAGAAATGTTAAGTATAATACCCAAGGTCATACAGTGGATGAACCAGACCTCAAACCCAGGCAACCCGGCTCCAGAGCCCATGATCATACCCACTTCACTGCATTGCTCTGCAAATAGAAGTAAGACAAACCTGGACCCTTAGAGAAAATTCTAGTGGGGAACTTGAAACATGAAATGAATGACCATCCCACAAGCTAGAATGTGACAAATGCAATGACAAGCCATAGACTAGGGGATGGGTTAGTTCAAGGGGTCTCAAGGATATCCTTACTGAAGGTGGCCTGGGTGGCTCACTCAGTTAAGCGTCTACCTTTGGCTTGGGTCATGATCTCAGGGTCCTGGGATGGAGTCCCACATCAGGCGGGAGCCTGCTTCTTCCCTCTCCCTCTGCCTGCTTCCCCTGCTTGTGTGCTCGCGCTCTCCTCCCCACCCCCCGACTGTCCTGCCAATATATAAAATCCTAAGGAAAAAAAAAATCAAAGAGAATATCCTTACTGAGCGGTAGAATAGGGTCCAGGTGCCCTTGAGTTATGGAGAGAACTGACGGGAAAAAATAGGAATAAAAGTATGCCAAAAAAGGGAATTGTGTGACAAAGTTCACAGAAGTAAAAAATGCGAAGCCACCATCAGAGACTGGTGTGAGGAAGAGAGGAAGTCCCGTCTGGCTGGAGCCCAGGCCTGCAGGGGCAGAGGACTATAAATGGTGGAAGCTGAGGCCAGATTGGGGGAGGCAGTGGGGCATGGGCACTTCATGTGGAAGGGTGACATGATCTGAAACCTCTGAAATGCCTATCTGTTCTAGCTTGGCGACCAGGAATAATGGCCACTAAGACACTGGGGACTTAGGAGGTGGGAGTTTGGCCCAGGGATGAGGAATATTATTTCCAGCAGTCAAGGTAAGTGGCGGGGTTGGGCCGGGGCGGGGCGGGGGTTGGGGGGAGGCCACTTGAAAATGATAAGAGGACCAGTCAGTGTCAGAGGATTGATGGGCAAGAAAACACCTGGAGGAACAGAGGGAGGGGAGAGCTGAGCCACTGAACTCGGAAAGGGTTGGGCTCCAAAGACACTTAATTTTTGACAACTTTGCTCTGGGCCATCCCTGATCATAGATGTTAAATTCTGAACCTCAGGCCTTCATGCTGAGACTTTCTTATCTTTTTCCTCTCCCCAAGTTGATGAAGCACTTCTATAAATCTCATCCTTTTGGAGCCTCACAGGCCTCTGGGTTTTCAGCCAAATTTAAACAAAACAGAGAGTATCTACTACTGATCTGTGGTGTTATTTAAAGTGCCCTGAGGCTGGGCTCGATCAGTTAAGCATCTGCCTTCCGCTCAGGTCTTGATCCCAGGGTCATTGGATCAAGTCCTGCATCCGGTCCTTGCTCAGCAGGAAGCCGGCTTCTCCTTCTGCCTCCCTCTCCCTCTGCCTGCCACTCCCCCTGCTTGCTCAATCCCTCTCTCTCACTCTCTCTGACAAATAAATATAATAAAAATCTTTAAAACAAATAAATAAAAATAAAACAAAATGCCCTGAAGCAAAACAAATTTCAAGCCAGGAGTAAACCCTTCTAATCCCCAAAGCAGAGTTTTTGTAAGGAAAAGGAAGCAGATGAACCATGGTCCTGGACGGAACAAATGAAAAGAGGTTTACGCACAGCGACTGTTTTGCTGTCAGCAATTAGAAAAAGTAGACATCCAGAGAGAGAAGTAGGACAAGAGCAGTCAACCAGAGGATTCTCTGCAGGGCCCGTAGGAACACAGCAGGACCTCTGACCCACCCAAAGGCAAGAAATGTCACCCATGCAAGCATTCCAAGTACTAGTTA
The DNA here is from genome assembly GCF_020171115.1 of Neogale vison. Lineage (NCBI taxonomy): Eukaryota > Metazoa > Chordata > Mammalia > Carnivora > Mustelidae > Neogale > Neogale vison. The sequence goes on along the minus strand of NC_058093.1, from coordinate 38,669,578 downwards.
CCCAAGGCACTGGGGCCCGCCATCCAAGATCAATCACGTGGGAGCCATGGAATCAATAGTAACACAAGACACACAGGCCCCATGTCACTCTGGATGCTCGTCCGGGCAAGAGAGGACGCCTGGGTGGCTCAGTTGGTTAAGCAGCTGCCTTCGGCTCGGGTCGTGATCCCAGCGTCCTGGGATCGAGTCCCGCATCGGGCTCCTTGCTCGGCGGGGAGCCTGCTTCTCCCTCTGCCTCTGCCTGCCATTCTGTCTGCCTGTGCTCGCTCTCTCCCCACCTCTCTCTGATAAATAAATAAATAAATCTTAAAAAAAAAAAGAGATGGATCTTAACCCCAACTGATTCAAGAACACACCCTGGTTCACGTAGCAAAAAGCACAGATTCTTGAAAGCATGGCTGGGCTCAGATGCTCAAATGAGGGCATCATTTCTTTGTATTTCCAACTCACAGTTCTGTTCTCTCTAACCTTAGATTGTTAGCCATTCCCCAAGTCCGATGTGGTAGCGAAAGCTCCCCCCAGCAGTTTGAGGCTTGAGTCCCACGAACTTAGTGAGGTCAGCAGAGAATGGCTCTTTACCAATAGTTAAACCCAAGCTTAACTGGGATTGGAGTGATTAGTTTGATTTGGGTCGTTCCTAAGCCATTCCTAAGCCAATTTCCACACAGAGGGCAACAAGAATGGAGAGATGTTAAGTCTGCAAAGGAAACTCCTTGTAGTTTTTCTGCATTTTCTGGGACTGCGTAAGATCTAAAACCAAAGGCGGAGAAACAGGAAAAGAAAAAAGCAGTGGGATTAGCCAGTTTCCTGCAACATTGTTAATGAAGGCCACAATAACACTGTTTGATACTAAATGGAATTCGGCACCGGAAAAAATTCAGTTAGCAAATAACAGGGAACACTCATGTCCTGCTAAGGGCCAGGCATCGTTCTAAGGACTTTACATACTTTCAAAATTCTTCTTTACTCCTAAATACTTCAGTGAGCATTTCCTAAAAACAAGAGCATTCTCTCACGTAACTGAAGTACAATTTCCAAACTCAAAAATTTAACAAAGTTATAACACTGTTACCTAATCTCCAGACCTGAATCAGATTTAGTACTACCACTGGTAAAAACAATCTGGGATCCCACATTGCATTAGTTATCATGTCTCTGTCTTCTCCTTCAATCTGGATCTTTGTCTGTCTTTCAAAATACTTGCCTTTTCTTTTTTCTTTTTTTTTTTTTTAAGATTTCGTTTATTTATCTGAGAGAGAGTGAGTGAAGAAAGAGAGCACATGAACAGAAGGAGGAGCAGGGACAGGGGGAGAAGCGTACTCCCCACTGAGTAAGGAGCCCGCCTTGGAGTTGGATCCCAGGACCTGGAGATCATGACCTGAGCCAAAGTCAGACTCTTAACTGACTGAGCCACCCAGGTGCTCCGACATTCACCTTCTTGAAGAGTACAAAGAAGATATTTTTTGGAGCATACCTTAGTTTAGGGTTGTTTACTGTTTCCTCCTGATGAACTTTAGTTTGCATGTTTTTTTATTGAGAGTCTCACAGAAGAAATGCTCCCTCTCTCAATGCATCACATTGGGAGGCATATGTCCCTTGACTTTATATGCTCTAAATCATTTACACCTCACAACAACCCAAGAACTAGATATTCTTCTTCTCCTCCTCCTTTTTCATTCTCCCCATTTTACAGAAGAGGACACCAAGATGTATAGAAGCTGAGTTAACACTAAGAGATGAACAAAGTAATGAGCGTTGGGATTTGAATCCAGGTGATGAGACCCCAGGAGTTATGCCTTTTCTTTTTTTTTTTTTAAGATTTTATTTATTTATTTGACAGACAGAGATCACAAGTAGGCAGAGAGGCAGGCAGAGAGAGAGGAAGGGAAGCAGGCTCCCCGCTGAGCAGAGAGCCTGATGCGGGGCTTGATCCCAGGACCCTGAGATCATGACTTGAGTCGAAGGCAGCGGCTTTAACCCCCAGAGCCACCCAGGCAAGGGGTTATGCTCTTAACCTCTAATTTATGATGCCCCTCCAAAGGGCCGCTATCAGGCCATCTTCTCTCTGCGGTAGAATGGGTTGGATGACCCCATTCTCACTATGTGAGAACAAAGTCCCCTGCTACATGCCAAGTATGTGCTTCGCAGGCATTAGTCTACTTGATCCTCACAATAACCCTCTGGTATGTCCAGCCATCACACCTACTGTACGGCTAATGCCCAGACCACATAAACACACAGGGGAGAGTGGAGTCTGCTATATTTCAGCTCAGGTCTGACTGACTCACAACCTAAATACCTGAGCAGTGTTTGCTCTTGGCTTCGGTCACACATGCTCTGCTGCTTTGCATCCGGGAAGAGGACAACTTTTTGGTTTTCATAATCACTGGTTTACATAGTCCTAGGAGTTTCCTAATGCTGGCCTTTGGTCTTCACAGTATATTGAAATCAACTGATCTCCTGCAGAGGAGCCTACATAGTTGTAAGGTGGGGAACTTGCCTGGTGAGCAAGGTCACAGAAACCGTCTGGGGCTGGAAGAGCCACGGGTGTCCCAGAGAGAGCACTGGAACTTCAACTTGCCATCAAGGTGAAGAGGAAAACTGGAAACTACAGACACATTGGAGGAAGGCCGGAGGGCAAGACAGAGCAAAGAGGTCCAAGAACACTGCAACCACAGGCTGAAGAGTTGGAGCCCACTGTGACATCTCACTCATTGGTTTCCTAGGTGTGCCTATGCGACTGGAAGCTATAAGGTAGACACATAAGAAATCCAGCAAAAGTGATCATAGAAAACAGAGTCATAGAAAAGAGAACCATCCACCTCCTACGTAAAATTAAAGAGCCTGTCTACTGAGTCTCCCTTAAACTATACATTGTCCTACAATAGCTTGTATTCATTTTCCTGGAGCGAACACTTGCCCTACAAGAAGAGAATGATTCAATTGCCCCCATCCAAACTCCTTGCCTCTTAGGTTCATAGCATTCACATTTCATCTCTTCAACTGGATTCATCAGAAATATTTGCTCCTATAAAGACTGAGGTCATGACTGACAAAAGAAAATGCTGGATCTTTCTCATCTCAGTTCATGGAGTCCCAGACTTAGTCTTATTCATTAGTGACCTTCTCAAAGAATATGACATGGAGTTGACTTTTAAATAGAGCATGAATGTTTAATGTCAATGATCCATTTCTGGACACTCAAAATATTTTATAAATAGTATAAATTATAAGTGTATTGTGCTCTAAAGGAAGTGATAAACTGTAAATAGAAACCTATACAACAATGAAGTTGGTATATAAATATATCGGCATGTGGGTAGTAGCCGCAGAAGGATTCATTGGGCATTCCATTGGTCAGCACCCTGAGAACATTTAAAATAAGACTTGATCTACAAGCACCTTTTTGGGAAAATAGATATTGAATAAAAGAAGAAACACCTATAGCTGCAAGAAAAATATTGAATGATTTGTTTACTATCATCACTGATTTCCTTAAAGACTTAAAAAATCATTTACACTATTAACCAACAAAATTATCATACAATGCCCACAACCTGAGCATTACTTTTTTTAAGACACATGTAGGAGAAAGTGTTTAATTTCCAAGTTAGTGACAGCCCTGGCATTTTTACAACTTCTACTCCTATGAAGTCACATGTTACTCCATGAGGATATTGATTATTTCTATCAGAAAGAATAATGTAAGACACTTGGAAGACTACGGTGAAGACAGAAATGTATCATTGATTTTGCTATATTTCACCCTTGATCCATCTTTGAATTTGAATCCATGGAAAATGTAAGCTTGCAACCACCTGGGAGAGGAGAAGTTTTATTGGTGCTTGGGGATGAAGTGTAAGGAGGTCATACATCAGGAAGAAAATACCAACCTGAATGCCTGGGATTTCTCTTCACGTCCTTGCATCTAACACCCCTTAGGAAAAGCAAATTGCTGTCTCACTCATGAACCAGACCTGTAGGCAAACCCTGGGGCTCTCTCACAACTTGTGTATCAGACAGCTATGTGTGGGCTGTGAGAGAAAGGGGGATGTTGCAGGAACCACAAAACAAGACACAGGCTGATGAACTTTAAAATAATTAGGCTTCTCAGGGCACCTGGAAGGCTCAGTGGGTTAAAGCCTCTGCCTTAGGCTCAGGTCATGATCTCAGGGTCCTGGGATCAAGCCCTGCATTGGGCTCTCTGCTCAGTGGGGAGCCTGCTTCCTCCTCTCTCTCTCTCTCTCTGCCTGCTTCTCCACCTACTTGAGATTGAAATAAATAATATCTTTTAAAAAAAAAATAATAATTAGGCTTTTCTATTGATATGCATTATTCAAGTATGTAGGTAACACATCGTGACCATGATTTTACGGATATTAATGCTTAAGATGAGACTAGGGAAGGTATTTAAATGAAAGGACAGAGTTGTGTAATTAACTGTACCTTGGACTTCAGGTACATAGAAGTAGATTCACCAGGCACCTGGGTGGCTCACTTGGATAAGCCTCTGCCTTTGGCTCAGGTCATGATTCCAGGGTCCTGGGACGGAGTCCCACGTCCAGCTCCTTGCTCAGTGGAGAGCCTGCTTCTCCCCCTGCCTACCACTCCCCCTGCTTGTATGCATGCACTCTCTCTCTCTGACAAATAAATAGATAAATCTATCTTAAAAAAAAACCAAAACCACAACAACAACAACAAAAAAAAAAAAAAAAAAAAAAAAAACCACGGCAACACTCTCGGGTCCTCTCCCTCTTCGCCAGCACTGTATTATCACTTGCTTTTCTCCGCACCCAGTCTGCTGTATCTACTGAGGCTCATATCCTTGCCAGGAGTGTCAGTGCTTCGAAATCTGGGACACGAAAAACTGCAAGGGCTGCCTTAGGCTCTTAAAAATGCACCCAAACGTCCTTCCAGGCCTTGTGAGTAATCACCAGCCAGACCTGGTCTGAACTCAGACCCCTGGCTGCTGTGGGAAAGGCTTTACCTAGAGGAGCACTCTGTACTACCACCGGCTCTAGAGTGTACCTTGGGTTTCTGCCTCCTTCCAGAACTAGAACCAGAATCCTCAGGGCACCCCCCGCACTTTGTTGCCTCTGCCACAGTGCCTGACCCCTACCTCTGGAGTCACTGACACATCTAACTCCAACGGTAGCCCTGCTTGAGAGATGCCCCAGAGTTTTCATCTGTTTCATTAGGGTTTTTTTGTTTTTCTAGTTTTTGTTTGTCTTTCCCTTTTTTATTTTTTTAATGATTTTATTTATTTATTTTACAGAGAAAGACACGGGGAGAGAGAAAACACAAGCAGGGGGAGTGGGAGAGAGAGAAGCAGGCTTCCCCCTGAGCAGGGAGTCCAATGTGGGGCTCAATGCAGGGCTCGATTCCAGGACCCTGGGATCATGACCTGAACCGAAGGCAGACACTTAACTAACTGAGCCACCAAAAACACAAAAACAAGCCACAAAAACAAGGTGCCCCTTGTTTTTACCTTCTTAAACGTGGCTTGCTGCTCTGATCTCCAGTCCCATACATGCCCTTTCTTTGCCAGGTGGCCTAAGAGACTGAGGCACTGTACCAAGTGGAGAATAAAAGCCCTCTAAATTCCCCCCAAAAGTCTACAAAGCCCTGCACCTCTTTCACAGTCTTAGGGGTTGTATAAATTTGCACCTTATTAATCACAGCTTTGGGGACAAGATGCACCTTACCCAACCACATGATGCTCCACACCTTACTTGGGTGCCTGGGTCTTGCTTTGTCTGTGGGATCACTGCCCATTCTCTGCCTTACAGGTGCTCCAGCAAAGCCTGTAGCTGTCCTGCAACAGAGGCAAGTCTTTGTATGTTAACACTGTATCAGCAACACCATGAGCCCATTTTACCAATGGGGGCAGGGAGCAGGGACGGGTCTCCAGCGGCCATCCCAGGACATATTTGTAAAGCATGCACGTAGCCTTCTGGGAGCACCTGAAATGTTCATCACTGTCCCTCCCGCATGAAGGCAAATTATCTGAGTTATCAGAAACCTGTTGAAGTCTTTTCCAGGAATTTCCTTGAAGCTGAAGCACTTTTGCAGGAACGCTTTTTGCCAAAGCATCAGAGTAAAACGGTAATTCTCTGTAAACGGCAAGAGACTTAAAAATGGCTGCAGTGAGATCTGATGGGACTTCATCCTCATGCAATCGACAAAGGAACATCTGCAGCGGTCTCATTGTTACTTATTTTTATTATTACTATTTTTTAGCAGTCTGTTTTTTTAAAAAGCCTTCCCACCTTTTCTCTTCAATCTCAGTGGGCAATGTTTTGGTTATCTCCCACGGTACTTACTTTTCAAAGACCTGCTAAGATTTACAACTTCAAGGGACAGAGAACAAATGTAGAGCTTTCTCCTAGGAGTTTTGGGGGTAATTGCTATTTTAAATTTTCCTTCGTATTAAGGACCAGAAGGCCTGGGGGATTTCATCTGTTTGACCGTCCATCACGACAGCATCGTCTTCTTCATTTCCGTCACTTTCTCAGAGATTCCAGCTCTCAGTGTCCTAATCGGGCTTTGTCATTAGTGCCTGAACCAGAATCCTGGTGGCACCCTCCTCGCTCTGCAGAAGGCCACAATGCTGTGTCTAACTTGTCATCTGCTTTCCTGCCCTATCTGACCCCCCACACACACACACACATAGCCAGCAGAGTAGTGGACATTTGCACAGCCTTCTCTAAACTAAGCTCTTCTTACTTTCTTCTTTGTTTGCTTGGATTTTTTTAGAGACGGAGGGGCAGGGGGAAAAAAAGAGGGAGAATCTTAAGCAGGCCCCATGCCCAGCACAAAGCCTGACACAAGACTCGATCTCACAACCCTGAGATCACGACCTGAGCTCAAATCAAGAGTTGGGACACTTAACAGACTGAGCCACCCATTTCTATCTAGTTTTCTAATGCAAACTTCAGCCTCTAGTTCAGCATTGGGGGCCTGCAGAACTGCCCACAGAGGAGGCCAGCCCATGGCAGTCATTTGTCCCCTTCTTTGGCACACTGTGCTCTGCACAGTGCCTCCAACTAGGGGCTTAGATGGCTTGGGTTTTGGGGCATCCTGATACTCATCTGGCAGTCCAAGAGCACCTACTGCACAGGCCACCCCTCCCCATACATACCTCACTGACCAATTCCGGATTTCCCCCAGCAGCCCCTTCCCAAGGTCACACAAACCAAGCAGGTGCTCTCAACACGATGTCACCATCTCCAGGATATGTCCTTGGAACAGCCTCTGGGAATGGGAAAGGCAAGTGGAACCCACATTCCAAGGACAGGGGCGGGAGGAAGAGCCTCCGAGTGCCCAAGTCCAGCTCGCAGGTCAACTAACAGTCCCATCTTTTCCATGACCTTCCTCCACCCCGGTTTATGTATGGTCCACTTTAGTCAGTTTTGGGAGGAAGGAAATGGTTTCTAGTTTACACACCACTTTGCACAACCATCACCAAAATCAGTTTTAGAATGTCTTCATCACCCTCAAGGAGCGTATCCATTAGCAGATACTCTCTCTTTCCTCTCCAACATCCCCGCCCTAGGCAACCACCAATCCGCTTTCTGTCTCTACAGCTGTGCCTATTCTAAACATTCCTTCTAAGAGCAATCATACAACATGTGATCTTTTGTGACTGACCTTTTTTACTCAACATAAGGTTTCCAAGACTCATCTGAGTTGTGGCATGTACTGTTACTCCATTTCTTCCTGTAACTGAACCACAGTCCGGTTCACAGCTCTATCCCCTTCCGTGCAGCCATTCATCACGTGATCACCGTCTGGGTTGTTTCCACTTTTGACTATTACGAATAACGTTGCTGGCCAAGTTTGTGTGTGGACTCGTGTTTCCCTTACTCGAGGGTATACCCGGAGGAGGGGAATTGCAGGGACCTTTGACAATTCCTTGTTTAAATTTCTGAGGGTCTGAAAACTTCTCCACAGCAGCCGCACTCTTTTGCATTCCCACCAACAGAACATGAGGGTTCTAATTTCTCCACCTCCTTGCCAACACTTATCGGTCAGGTTGACACAGAATTGACCATTACAGTGTCCTTGCAGCAAACTTGGAGGGGTGTGTGTGGGCCTGACTTCTACACTGAGTAACAGACAGAACAATGTCCTTGGGACGACGGAGTTTTCACATCATCTTCATGCCTGGACTGACTTCCTAGTGGCTCTGCTCAAATGAGGCAGTCAAGGTAACACATTGGGTATTCCTCAAAAACCTTCAATATCTGGGGTGCCTGGGTGGTTCAGTTGGTTAAGCATCCAACTTCTGGTTTTGACTCAGGTCATGGTTCCGTGGGTGGTGAGACTGAGCCCTGTGTTGGGCTCCATGCTCAGCAGGGAGTCTACTTGAAGAGCCCTTCCCTCTGCCCCTCCCCCCATTCAAAGTCTCTCTCTCTCTCTTTACCTCTCTCTCTCAAATAAATAAATAAATAAAGCTTTAAAAAAAAAAAAAAACCTTCAATACTCTGTCTTAGCAACTTCCTCAAAAGCTGATTTTATCCCAATCTATGCTTAATCCACACCATTAAACCCCCAAATTAAGGCACAGATTGTGCACAGATAGTTCCTCCCAACTCCAGTAATGAAATCAGTTGAATGCATGACTAAAACTGAGAGGTTAAAAAAAATAATAAATGAATAAATAACACAAAGAGAAACAGCTTCCACAGGCAGCTCTCAAAATGTTTCATCTTCTTAAGAGACAAGGTTCTTATTACCTGATAAAATTCAGCAAAAGGTAAGACAACTATTGGAACAACATGCAATTTGCCTGAAAATCAAGACATAACAATATGTTCCTCTACTGCAGATGAGAGGGTTTAGGGCTTGTCTTTTACATTCTAATGTAGGGTGAATTTCTAGTCCTTTAACCCGGATGTCCCAACCCTTGGATCACAGTCAGACGCTTTGCTCTGGGCCTGCCCTCCAGTGATCTGTGTCAGCAAGAGACCCCTAGGCAGGTGAGAGCAGGGACGCTTGTGAAGGAGAGTAAGTTCCTGGAAAGCCTTCTGTGGGAAATGAAATCAGTATCGTGAAAAAGTGTCTCCACATCCATGTTCACAGTGGTGTTATTCACATAGTCAAGCTTAAGAAACAACCTAAGTTATCTGTTGACGGATGAATGGATAAAGATGGGATAGTATTCAGCCATAACAAATCACATCCTGCTATTTGTGACAACAGAGACAGACCTGGAAGACATGACGTTAAATGAAATATGCCAGACAGAGAAAGACAAATATTGTGTGATCCCACTCAATGTAGATTCTTTAAAAAAAAAAAAAAAAAAAGTTTGAATGGACAGAAACACAGGATAGAAGAATGGTTGCCTGGTTGCCAGCGGCCAGGGGATGGCAGAAGTGAGGAGGTGTTGGTCAAAGGGCACAAACGTTTGGTTAAAGGTGATTGTGTTCCGAGACTGTAACGTACTGAGTGGCATTTACCGTTAACAATACTGGATTGTATACTTGAAAGTTGTTAAGAGAGTGGATTGTAAGCATTCTCCCCACAAAGGAAACGCTTGACTGTGTGGATCATTTCACAATGTACTTGTGCATCAAGTCATGGCATTGTACACTTTAAATAAACATAGTTTTATTTGTCAAATATACCTCTACAAAGCTGGAAACAGAAAGAAAAGAAAACCTTCTTTGGGCATTCCAGATGTGAAATGCGCACGGTTCAGACTAGAAGCTTCTTGAAAAGCAGAGGTGAGGTTGCCTGGGAATTTGGGACAGGGTGAGGCATGGATTACAAAGGGTACACATGAAAATTCTGGAGTTGTTTGATTGATGGGACAGTTCCCAACTTACGCTAAAACTCATCAAATTTAAACATGCACATTCAAATAATTCCAGTTCATACTACATCACTTATACATCAATAAAAGTACAAAGTTTCTGAGGGGAAAAAAAATGTAAAAATCTCACAGACCGGGGCGCCTGGGTGGCTCAGTGGGTTAAGCCGCTGCCTTCGGCTCAGGTCATGATCTCGGAGTCCTGGGATCGAGTCCCGCATCGGGCTCTCTGCTCAGCAGGGAGCCTGCTTCCCTCTCTCTCTCTCTGCCTGCCTCTCTGCCTACTTGTCATTTCTCTCTGTCAAATAAATAAATAAAATCTTTAAAAAAAAATCTCACAGACCTCTTTTCAAACAAGACGGACCATCTGCACTCGAGGTACTGCTATAATCCTGACTTGCTATCAAAAGCCTGCTTGAAGTGCGTGCTATCTGAGGACAGCAGAAAGGACTACTAACTATCCACTTGCTCATGTTCTGGTCAGCAAATTCAAACATTTGCAACACATAAGCCTAGTGCCTCATCAAAATGTCCTCAGTTAGCCATCATTTCTCACAATGTTCTCAATTATTTTTTAATCAGGGAGTGATATTTTTAAAAACGGCAATCTGAAAGACATGTAAATATTCTTTGAGAAAAAACAAAACACAAAAAGAAGGAAGGATGGTAGACGGCAATCTGTGGTAGACAGAATAATGGGCCTCCAGAGAAGGCCCCATCCTAAGCCCTAAAACCTGTGACTATAATAAGTCACATGGCAAAAGAGGAATTAAGGTTCCAAGTGGCATTAAGATTATTAATCAGCTGACCTCAAAACAGGGAGATTGTTTGGATTATCCAACAATCCAACTACCACTGGGTAAACCAATGTAATCACAAGGGCCCCTAAAAGTGGAGGAGAGAGACAGAAGGTGATGGGAGCCAAAAAGAAAGGCATAGAATGAAGGAATGCTGCTCGCTGTGAAAACAAGAATACTGACCACAAGCCAAGGAATGTAGACACACTCTCAATCTGGTGGCTCTTCCCTGAAGTCGCCAGAGGGAACACACCCTCGCCAACACCTTGATTTCTGCACAGTAAGCCCCATTCCAGACTTCTGACCTCCAGACCTAAAAGATACTAAGTTTGTGTTTTCAGCCATTAAATGTAGGGTAACTTATTACAACAGCAATAGAAAACGACTATAAGTACCTTCAGGTGAGGGGAAACGGCACTGGCCTCGTTTTTTCCCCTTCACTTAACCAGTACTGAGAACTTTCCAGGGCAAAGAATTTTATTGGGCACAGGGTACATAAAAGTGAAATGAAATTTGTGTGTGAGACCCAACGGGAAGAGACTGATTGGAAAAGAAGCAATGAGAGGTGGGACCTAGACTAGGACCAAGAATTAGGGATTTTCAGTCCTCTTTGGCCAAGAATCCTACAGGCCCTGCTCTTCTCCTCCATCTACAAAGTGCCATGTTTCGCGTCCCAGACTTCGGTGAGGGTTTTGCATCTCACTTCCCTGCTGAGACAGTGAAATGGAAGGTGCTTCTCTCACGCGGATGTAGGATGAGGCTTCAAACCCTTTCCTCCGGTTCTAAATATGCAGAGCATTAGCGAGCCTCAGCCAAAGCCATAAACTTCAACCGGCCACAAGAGTGTGCACGTGAGATGACTGCAATTTTTTCCTGCCAAACCAGAATTAGCCGGTATAGGAATGAACGAGCGTGGAGATTTGAAATTGCACCGATTGGAAGAAAGCACAGGTTAGGTTCGGGCACCTCCAAACGTACCCTTTTTAAAGCCATACGGACTGAGGCCTGGAGCTCGAAGCTCCACGAAACGCTCACCTGGCCCGACAGCGAACGGCAGAGGAGCCCGGGCCCGGGGCACCGAGCGCACGGAGCCGGCCGGAGAGCCGAGCCGCAGCCCCCAGCATCTCCATCCAGGATGCTGGGCGACATTGCAAAAGCTCTCCACGCCCAGCCGCTCAGGGGGCTCCGGGGCAAACAGCAAGTTCGGGGATCCGGCCCGGGAGCCGAGTGAGGCCGCAGCCCCGCGCGCCGCGGGCGGTGAGTATCCCGAGGCCGTGCGGCCCCGGGAGGCACCCTGGACCGCGCGGGTGGCCGCTGCTCCCCGGGGACCTGGGCCAGGCGCGGCGCAGGCCGGGGGCACGGACGGGAAGGCTGCTGGGCGATCGCCGGCAGGGCTGCGCCGAGGCCACCGCGGAGCTGGCAGGGAGCTTCGGGCCAGGGCGGAGCGTGGGGACGCGCGCCTCTTTTTCCCGGCCGCCGGGACCCCCCACCCGGTGCGTCCCGCAGAGCGCACGGCACCCCCCGGGACCCCAGCCGCGCGCCGCTCCCGCCTCCTCGAATGCAGCTTGTAACTCAAACCAGGCGGTGGCGGAGCGGAGAAGGGGAGACCGGGGGCTGCGGTTAGGGGACGTCCGGGAGTGCGGAAGCCTCCCCGCGCAGGCGGCCGGGACTGCGCTCGGCCCGCTTCCCCTCGGAGCTGGCAGGTTCCGAGCCCGCCGGAGGACCCGGGTGCGCGGGATGTCGGGGTGTCGGGGAAGCGGGCAGAACGCGGAGCCCGGGAGCGGGGCGCGCGCAAGCCCAGGGCGCGCAGGTCCCGCCGTGGGGAGGAAAGGGAGACCAACGGGGGCGAGGGACGCGGGGCGGCCATTACCCGGCCGGTCGCCGCCAAGGCCATTGGCGAGGTTTTAAAAAACTGAATCGTGCTTACCAATTAAGTCGTTTTCATTCCGCTGGAAAGTTGATTCAGGCTAATTATCAAGGATAAATGAGGATTATTATTGAGAATTAGAAAGATTCTTTTTCGCCTTGTCTGGCGTATGTGTGAGTGTGTGTGTGTGTGTATGTGTGTGTGTGAGAGAGAGAGAAAAGAGAGACGGGGAAAGGGTGAATAAAGTAGGCTTTGGAATCCCTCAGACCTGGCTCCGCCACCTGCTAGTTTGACCTCTAAGCTTCACTGTCCACATTCGACTGTAGCCTCAGTTTCCTCGTCTGTGAAATGGGACTTGTTTTAAAAGATTTTATTTATTTATTTGAGAGAGAGAGAGAGCATGAGAGGGTCGAGGGAGAAGCAGACTCCCCCCTGGAGCTGGGAGCCTGATGCGGGACTCGATTCCAGGACTCCAGGATCATGACCTGAGCTGAAGGCAGTTGCTTAACCAACTGAGCCACCCAGGCACCCTGTGAAATGGGACATTAATGCCAACTGGACAGGATCGGTGTGGAGAAACCACTCAGCACAGTCCCTGACCCATGGAAGGCAATTATATGTCCAGTTCTTCCCAGTATAGCGTGAACCCAGGGGATGTTTCCTTTTCTCCTGCACTGGCCTCTGTGCACTCGCTCCGCTCCCTAACCATTGAGGTTCTAACCTCTTCAGCCTGTTGGGCTCAAGTGCGCTCCCTAAGATTGCCTTGCACACCAGGTCTAGAGGGCAAAAGAACCCACAGCCCAATTGCAGGCAGCCGGCCACTCTCTGCATCTGATGAGAACCAGTTACTGTCCTAGCCTGTCCACCTGTAATTTGTTTTCACTGGGCACTCTCCCCTTTGCTCGCCATTTATAAAGCACTCGCGGCATGCTAACATAATCATAGTAACCAAATTAAAAGTGAATGAGTTGCTTATAAAACTTACCCCGGAAATAAATAAATAAATAAATAAAACTTACACCGGTTGGAGAGCTGTGGGAATTTGATTTGGTTTTAATCTCAGATACACTCCAGCTGGATCTAGATTATTTTCACCTCTACCTGGTGGCACATAAATATGCAGCTGGCCTCCATCTCATAGCTTTCATGGATTACATAATTTCCCTTCCGTTATGATGGTTCTTCCACCATTTATGAACCCGCATTTGGGGCAAAGGAAGGTTGACTGTTGGTCCCATAATCTGCCCATTGCCTTCCTTCACTTCCTTCAGTGCAAGGCCCTAATGTTATATGCTGAGCTTCCAACATGCCAGCCAAGAATGGGTTCCATCTTACCTGATGATCCTAGAGGAAACCCCACACTCCATGCCTCATTTACCCCAGTGTACCCCATGCCTGTTGATGTTTTACATGTATGACAGGATGTGGAGAAGGTGGGAGAGCTTGAAGGCCATGTGATGGAGAAAGACAGGGAGCCTGGGACAGGGTGGTCCAGAACCATCTCTGGTTCACTTGTGTGTACTCTCTCCCTCTCTCTCACAGAGTATAGACTAGGATATAATACTCAAAGAGTTATTTTGTATCTTATAATTATGTAAATGCTAAAAAGCAAACTTGGGAGTGGAGGGGGTAGAAATTTATTTTTCTGTTGTGTTCTTTTGTTTGTTTTAATTAACCTGGTTGGACAGTAAGTTAACTGTGATTAGTCCAAATGGGTATTGCTTATAGGGAGATTTAGATAGGAAATGCTGATGGCTCTGCTGCCAGGTGTACCTTTAGGGACCTCGTGAGGATGGGACAGAACTTCGTTTTAGCTTCCCCCGCCCTCCACCAGTCTCTGCACTGGCTAAGGGATGCTAGATACACCCTCGCACCTCTTGGATAAAACTCGGCAATTAAATTCTATTCGATGTCATTTATTTATGAACAAATAATGGAAATGCCGAGAGCAGTTCAATGACAACTGCATCTCTCAACCCATAGAATAAATAATTCAGTGAGAATATCAAGTTCTTAACATTGCTTAGGAAAAATGCCTGCTATTTCAACTCATGGGTTGAAAAACCATAACCTTTGTGATATTATTATTTGACACATTTTCAGAGATGTAAGTGGGCTTTAGGAAAATGCCAAGGTGTGTTGTTTTGTCTGACTAAACAGAGCTGAGCATTATCCCACAGATTTTATATGTGTGATGTTATTACATCATGTGCCCTCCTTAATGCCCATCACCCAATTGCACTGGGTGTTATATACAACTGATGAATCATTAAATTCTATTTCTGAAACTAATTTTAAAAATTTAATTTTAAAAAATAAAAAATAAGGGTGCCTGGGTGGCTCAGTGGGTTAAGTCTCTGCCTTCGGCTCAGGTCATGATCTCAGGGTCCTGGAATTGAGTCCCACATCAGGCTCTCTGCTCAGCAGGGGGCCTGCTTCCCTCTCTCTCTCTCTCTGCCTGCCTCTCTGCCTGCTTGAGATCTCTCTCTGTCAAATAAATAAATAAAATCCTTTAAAAAATAAAATAACATAAAATAAAATGATCTTATTTTATATTCATATAGGTTGTTTGCTCCCCCGATTCTTCACTTTGTGGCTTCTTGGAATTTTACATACAAGTAGCAGAGACAAAGGAAAGACAACCACTGAACAGCCCTTCTGATCCTTCTGTAGGTTTATCCTCTGGGCCTTGGGCCAATGCAGCTCTTTTCTGGGCTGCAGGCTCTGGAAAGCAAGGGCTACCCCATCACTTCCTGTCCCCAGGCAGGCTGTCCTCTTGCTTGGGGAAAGCAGGGTAGTGGCAGGCTAGACTTCCCCAGGAAAGCGGCTCTTGAATCATCCTCGTTCTTTTTTTTTTTTTTTAAAGATTTTATTTATTTGTCAGAGAGAGAGAGGGAGAGAGCGCGAGCACAGGCAGACAGAATGGCAGGCAGAGGCAGAGGGAGGAGCAGGCTCCCTGCCAAGCAAGGAGCCCGATGTGGGACTCGATCCCAGGACGCTGGGATCATGACCTGAGCCGAAGGCAGCTGCTTAACCAACTGAGCCACCCAGGCGTCCCTATCCTCGTTCTTTTTTTACAACCCAGCCACTCATCTACTAGATGCAAAGAGCTGATCAAAATGGCATTTAAGAGATAGAGAGAGGGACTTTTATTTTGTTATCATAAAGTTAATATGTATGTATTATAATTTTTTTTATCAACAAGGTAGATTAAAGGAGGAAAATTACTTTAAGACCATCATCCAAAGAATAATCTCCCTTAAAATTTTTCTGTTTCACTTCAGTCTTGGAGTGAATGGTTACCTATTTCTAACAAAAACAACAAAAGGATTATTGCCCACATCCAGTTTTGTAACCCGCCCATGTATAATACACATCTTCCTTCCGTGTCTTCAAACAGCCTTGTGCAATGAATGATTGATTTAACATATACTCTAATGTTGGAGATTAGAAATGTTTGCAGGGGAGGGGAGTTCTCACCGTGTCAAGGTTTCATTACTATATTTACCTGAATCTTGAGGGAGGAGCAGAATAGGAGCGGGAAGTTAGGAGAGAAGCGTGTTCCCAAAAGAGAGAAGAAGAGAAGGTCATGCCCCAAAGTTCAGGACACTGTGTCAAGGTCAAGGAGATGTAGGTGCTTTAGCAGGTCTGGAGCACAGGAACCAGGGGGGAGATAATCTATGGAGAACCTGGCAAGGCAAAGAGAGTCTGGGCTTGATCCTATGGATATCTCTTGACAGTGTGGAGAAGTCACATGACAAGATAACATTTTATCCCTCCCAGCTGTCTGTAGAGCAGGGAGGTGGAAAAGGACCCAGGCAGAGAGGAGCAATCTGGGCAGGAAGTGTAGCGGTTGAGAATTGGGTGGGTGTTTAGGACATAGAATCACTTAAAAGATAAAAATAATAATGAGGACGAGGTATGAGAGAAAGGGAAAGTCAGGATGAGCCCCAGGACAGATCCATTAAACTAATCTTCCACTGACGTCCTTGGTTCCCCAATGCCCATTTCTTCCCAATAAATTCTTAGCCGGAACCAATGCCACAGTCCAGGGATGAGCCAGCTTTTCCTAGGAAGGGTCAGAGAATAAGTATTTTAAATTTCATGGACCACATAACCTTTAAGAAAGGTAAAAACAAATCTTAGCTTGGGGGTGTGCAGAAAGAGGCTGTGGGCACTGTGCAATCCACCACAGTCCGCTTCTCTGACCCCCACCCTCCCAACCTGTCCACACTGGAACACTGCTGAGAAAAGCCTCACCTTTGGAGGGGGTCCTCATGTATTTGGGATTATTTTTTAGACTTCCTTCCTCCATTGCAATGACATGATTTTCAATAACAACCATGTAATGGTTTGTAATAATCAGTATTTTCTTATTTTTTCTTTTGTTTTAAAATAATTAATTGAAAAAAAGAACAGATTTCTGTCTTGAAGACATTATTCAAATTGAGTAAAACATGTCTTGTATTGATTGCACACTTCACTTTACAAACGAAACATTTTCACCTCACCATCTTACCCTGTTTCACTATTTTACACGTTAAACAAAATAAAATCTCCAGGTAGGTGTACAGAGTGACAGAAGTAAAGAGGTCAAGTTCTGGTTCTTTATCTCTACAGTGACTGTGTCGTTCATCCATCTCGAACGTGCTGCTGAAGGTGGGGACATGAGACACCTTGGGGGCCGCGGACCAAACTGGGCCACAGAGAGTTCCAGTAATTCTCAGCTCCTGGGAACTTAGTCTCAAGTGTGTAGCTGGGGCCACACGGGTGTGGGGGTCAACGGTAGAACCAGTTGACCCCCACAGTTGAAATAGCTCCTATGGATAATACAGTGCTTATGGAAGGATAAGTAATAGTACCATGCTGGTTTGAAGCTTACAGATAGAGAATTAAAAACATCATAGTTTGGAACTTTGGCCAGCAAAAGATTTTTTTCAGAAGAGGAGTATTTTATTAGTGATATCTAGATTTGCTGGCACATAGTGATCATAATAAAAAGCAGACCAACTTTTAGTTGTTTGTTCTTGTCTTAACGTTCTCTGATGATGATGCTCGAATTGCGCGCTTCCGGGTCTGAGGGCTTCCAGCGCTCTGTCCCTGGTGCTGCTCACCCACGGCTCTGCCCTACTGTCTTGCAGGGCTCAGCTCCACCTTCAGAACGACCCAACAATAGTTTCCACTTGTCGTGGGCAACAGTCTCTTCCAACAGTCTCTTCCTGAATGTGGAGGGCCCTTCACAACCACCACCCTCTTCATTCTCAGCCAGTGACCTCACTTCTACTTGACCCAAGAATTAGACCATCGGGTGTAACTTCTCCTCCCACTACTTGGCATTGTCATCTCCATCCACCTGCTGCTTTGCGCCTCCTGATCAAGACCAATCCTGCTGTTCCACCCCCTCCAGGATTACTATCTCTGTCTCTGTCTATCTTTCTTTTACTCCTTATCCTCAGTTCTCTTACATATACTTAATTCTCATCCTAAGAAATAAAAATGAAACCAGAGTCCTTGCCTGATCTGGCATCACTGCCCCCACTCCAGCTCCAGCCAGCCTCCAAGCCTCTTTTCTGTGTCTTGTGTATCAGACCTGAGTATCGCCATTATTAGAAAGCTCTAGCTCCCATTGTAATAATAATAATAATAATTGGCCTTCTAGTTTACCATCTCTCCTGAGTTGTGTTCATAGAGGTTGGTCTTCCGAGGTGAATCCACTCTTTTGTACCGAAAAAACTCAAACGTTGGGACCCACAAAATGAGGACCAGATACTCTGCCAAAAGCTCTACCAAGGCAAAGCTCCCCTGAAAGGTTGTTTAGAGCCAGTCCTTCCGTGACATCTTTGTTGTCACCTGTCAGTATCCATCCCAATGCTGGTCACAAGGCATGGGCTTGGAGTCAGGAATACCGGGGTTCAATTCCTTGGGTTCCTTGTAGCCATACTTCCCAGTCATGGGAACTTGGGAAAGGCACTTCACTTCTCTGAGTCTATTTCCATTTCTTTAAAATATGCATAGTAATGGTTACATACAGGATGACTGTAGAGATGAAACAGGCTTCACAAAAGCACTTGCCAGTAAAAAGGCAGGAGTGTTCTCAAATCTGCATAATGACAAGATGAATCTGAAGGTCAGTTGGTGGGGAGGCAGAGCTGTCCAAAGAAGAAAAACTACTTTTGGCTTGACATTCAAGGAAATTATTTGTCATGTGTATTTCAGAAAATCTTGGAAAATGTACACAAGTCATGAAGATATTGGGTATGATTTTGAAGATGACCCCAAAGATAAGAAGACACTTAAGCCCCACCCAAACATTGACAGTGGATGGGCTTGGATGGTGGTTCTTTCCTCCTTCTTTGTGCACATCCTCATCATGGGCTCCCAGATGGCCCTGGGAGTCCTCAACGTGGAATGGCTCGAAGAATTCCATCAGAGCCGTGGCCTGACTGCATGGGTCAGCTCCCTCAGCATGGGCATCACCTTGATTGTGGGTATGTTCGCATGTGACCTGTTGCAAAACTGATTTATTATAAATTGACAATTCCCTGCTGTAAGGTTTTATATGGTCAAAACATTAGATACTAGATGTTAATGATATCTAGTACTGTTTTTTTTTTTATCATGGGACAATATATATAAGATCACGTTTACTGTTTCAGCCATTTTTTAGGTATACAGTTCATTGCCACTAACTGCATTCATTCCCACCATCCGTCTCCAGAACGTTTTCATCGTCCCAAACTGAAACTCTGCACCCATGAAACAGCAACTCTCTTTTCCCACCTTCCCTTCACCCCTGACCGTCACCATTCTGTCTTCAGTCTCTATGAAAGTACCTCATATAAGTGTAGTCCTACAATATGTGTCCTTTTGTGTGATATTATTATTTGGATATTATTAAAAAAATTTTAATGTTTTAAAATTTGATCATTTAAAAAGCTCTTTTTTACCCCAAACTCTTTTCTTGACTACTCTAATTCATTACATATTATTACAGATCTGTTTATTTAATATTTGGAAGTATTTGTAAAAGATAAAAATTTTAGAGAAAACACCACAAAAGGCAAGTGACGATCTTATTTCAGATTTCCTATGATTTAATTTGAAATACTGACCATATGCTGTTGAAAAATCTATTGAACTGCTTTGAGAAAAGTTACTGATGTAGCTAACAAGAAGGAATAATAATGTATTTTCTAATTAAACCTAACCACACACCAATCCGTGAAGGTCATTGTCATGCAGTTGGAAATGCCAAGCTAGAAAGTTATCATAAATAACTGTTATTATGGCCTATGTGTTTCCTTTTGGGAACTAAACACTTTTTACTGTCAACTAATATTTAATAAGCATCTATTATATACTGGGTGTTTTCCCTTACATTATCTCTTGAAAGTAAAAGCCACAATTTTACATCAAAATTTGTTATATTTATTTTTATTTATTATTTTAGAGAGCATGCACACAAGTCGGTGGGGGACAGAGAGAATCTTAAGCAGGCTCCACGAGGAGCACAGAGCCCCACTCAGAGCTGGATCTCAGGACTCTGAAATCATGACCTGAGCCAAAACCAACAATCCAACACTTAATCAACTGAGCCAACCAGCACCCCTATGTTGACTTTTTTTAAAATTTCTAGTATTCACGAAATTACACTAGAAACATAAATAGCCTCGAATCTTTTTCTGGTTCTGTGAGAGTCTGTGTATGACAGGCATCTCTGTGTTTGATGGAAGCCTCCCTTTTCAGTGATTTCCACATTGGTAATTAACTCCTTGAATCCAATTCCAAGATTTGTTGATCTTGGCTGGCATTCAGTCAATGTTATTTTGGATAATACAAACAACGTTAATAACAGTGGTAGTGCTAATGATGGAAAAACAAGGACAAAGTATTATTTCTCAAGATGTGTGTGGAGTATGTGTGTTTATCAAAGGGAATTAATAGTAATCTGGTTTTAAAATTACATAAGGGCACCATTACGTGTGGGAGGGCATTGCCGGTAAATCATCTGGCCTGCAACATTTAGGAACTGACTCCTTCAGCCCTACGTTGACCTTGTTAAAACTAGAATATCATCAGTAAGAAGTAGGAAGGTTTACTTGAGTGTAGGCAATGTGTTAGTTTTATGTTGGATGTGATTCAACCTTCTCAATAAGTCAGTGAAGGAAAACTGCGTCTAGAATACCTAACATCCAGGTTTTTGCCTTTTTTTTTTAAGATTTTATTCATTTATTTGAGAGAGAGAGTAGAGTACAAGAGAGAAGAGTACAAGTCGGGGGAGGGGCAGAGGGAGAGGGAGGAACAAACTCCAGGACTCTGGCATTACCACCCAAGCCAATGGCAGACGCCTAACTGACTGAGCCACCCAGGCGTCCAATTTTTACCTTTTTAAAAATAAATCTTTAAGCGGCACCTGGCTGTCTCAGTCCATGGAGCATGCGATTCTCGATCTTGGGCTTATGAGTTCGAGCCCCACATTGAGTGTAGAGATTACTTAAAAATAAAATCTTTTTTAAAAATCTTTAAGGGGTAGAACAAGATACTTACAGATTCAATCAGGAAGTATGTGTTCACCACAAAAAAGAAGACTCAGTGAAAAGACAGGATAGGAAATGTCCCATTATTTTCCAAATCACCCAGTGAGGTTATTTCATATGTTATTTTGTGTTTCACAAGCTCTACCAAAATAAGCAGTGGGAGCCAGTCCTGAAAGTCTTGGAAATGATTTTGAATATGGATAAGAACACCAAAATAAGAACACCCAAAATAAGAACACCTAACTCATAGCGATGGTGAAATGTGATGGTCCTCTTTGATTTAATTGGGAGGTAACTATATATTAAAAATTCTGTTTGAGAGTCCATATACCCCAGACAGTGTCATTTCAGCTTGTAGACTAACCTCTCTACAGGAAAGGCACCTGCTCGATAAATATCTTGGGTCTTAGAAATCATAGCAAGTCTCATAGTTATATAAATAAAAGGTCTTTTATCTTATCATGATCCTAAATTGCCGTTCGTTATCTTAAGCTGTCTGATACATGATTGCTGCAGAGCTGTTGGGTGTTTTCCAAGCCAGAAACCTGCAGTACAGCTTTCCTTTATTTGCTGCTTAACCATATGCCATGTGCACGTTATGTCCATGATCTCCTTTGATCCCACAGCCCCACCAGCACCAGCCCATTGTCTCTATCTCACAGAAGAACATGCAATGTCCACAGACTTCAAGGAACTTACTAGAGGTTAAACAACCAATGAGCATGAGAGAGTCTCCAAAGCTGGTCCATTGGACTCAGAATTCTGTCTACTACACCCTACCTCCCGTCACTCCGTCAGATGAGAACTGAGAATATGTGTGAAGTAAATAAATAGAAATTGTTCTCATTTTCCAATCATTGTGAGCCCATTTGGGTTTTCTCTCTTAAATTAAAAAAAAAAAAAAAATCCGTGAATTACATTGCAGAGTTGAAAGCCCTCCTTGGGCAGTGGCTTGCATATAAGAAACTTGATAATTTCATTCTTTGCTAGCATGGACTTTGCCAGTTTCCTGCTGAAGGTTCCACTTTTTAACAAAATGGAATCACCTCTGTCGTCCCTACAGCAGCCTCGGTGACAGCCATGGGAAGCATTCTTGGTGGAAGCCATGTTAGGGGCATCTGCAGGCTGCAGAGGTCACTGTCGCTGCACATCAGATCCATGTGGGGAACTTTAAAAACCCTGCCTCTCACGCTGTACCTTGACCATCAAATCAAAATCTCTTGGGATGGGATTTGAGCATCAGGATTTTTTTTTTCTTTTTTTTTTAAGATCCTAAGTGACTCCAGTGCTCAGCCTAGGCAGAGAGTCACTGAGGTAGAGGCTCTGAACTCCTTACCGCAGGGAAGGGTGAGCCCTGGTGGCCAGGAGTTCATTGAACTATGTACTTTCATCCGTGACTGTATGTCAAGGTCACCGGGACAGGAAAGAAATTAGAATTTCCTCATGGTGTTCCCTGCAGCTCTATTATGTGGGAAATGGGCCAAAATTAGATTCCTTCTGCAGAGGAGGGAGTCTGTGTCTCATCCCAGAACACCGAATTGCTCTGCAGAAGTGGGAATCATAGCCAGACGACTGTCCCTTCACCTGCCTTGCCCCTTGTCCTTAGACTGCGTGGGGAGTTCATTGCATTTTGGCAAAATGCTAATTTGATCTTGGAGATTCCAGCTGAGCATCCGTAATGATGTGAAAATGGAGCAGAATCAGAACGCTTGGGTCCGGCTTCCTTATTTTGACCAATCTGTGTTTTGCAGCCATGCAGGGGTCACAGCATTTCCAGGACTAACTTTGCCGGTTGGGGCTGACTTTGCCTGTCTGCACGTCGTAAATGACAAAGGCTCCACCCTGTGAGAGATGATAACTGAAAAGCCAGAAAGTGTCACCATCTTACGTTATTATCAGTAAAGCAATTCATCCTTTCTTTTTGATATACAACATTTCTCCAGACTGGAGTATCTGCTCGTACTTGGGGGAATTCCACCTCCCTCCTTTTTCCCCACATGCTTTCTTAATGCAGTGTTCAGAAACGTGCAGTATCACAGAAAAACTTGCTTCTGGGCCCTTTCTGTAACATGGAAAACATGACCATATTCCTGAACTGCTATCTGGTGACCTGTCATCTCTTAAAGGGCCAATTAACAGCCAACAGATGAGTCATGCCTTTTTCTCTTTTTTATCCACTCATCAGAGATTCCAATAGTGAAGCGACTGTGGGTTTAGGAAAATAAAAATCTTTGTGGGGCGCCTGGGTGGCTCAGTTGGCTAAGCATCTGACTTTTGATTTTGGGCTCAGGTCATTATGTCAGGGTTGTGGGATCGAACCCCATCTGGGCTCCACACCTATCTGCTTGAGATTCTCTCCCTCTGCCCCTCCCCCCACCCAGGCACATGCTCTCACGCTCTCTTGCTCTCTCTCAAATAAAAATCTTTTTTTTTTGTTTTGTTTTGCAATTTTTTTCCAATTTATTTATTTTCAGAAAAACAGTATTCATAAAAATCTTTTTTAAAAAATATTTATGGGGGCACCTGGGTGGCTCAGTTGGTTAAGTGGCTGCCTTTGGCTCAGGTCATGATCTCAGGGTCTTGGGATTGAGCACCGGATCTGGTTCCCTGCTCAACAGGGAAACCTGCTTCTCCCTTTCCCTCTGCCTGCCGCTCTGCCTACTTGTGCTCTCACTCTCTGTCAAATAAATAAAATCTTTAAAAAAAAATAAGAATTTAAAAAGTATTTGTGAAGAAATCAAAGACACACTTTCTTTTCAACTTATGGTTTCTGAATTTCAGTTGCCCCCAATAATTCCCTCAGATGTTTATATCAATGTGTTTGGTTTATATATTATTTATATAGTGTGTTCATTTTATAATATATAATAGTATATTTATGTAAAATATATTTACTATACTGTCTATTTTAAGAGGTTTACCTGCTAAGTTATTTTCTAATGCATCAGGGTTCATTAAAGTAATAAATCATTGCCTTCATAATTTTTAAGATTAGGCCTGCTCAAGAAAAAAAATTCATTAGCAAACTGTGCATCCAAATATGTACATGCATATAGGTAGAACCTTAAAGGAAGATTTGATTTCAGTTTGAACTAAAAGGCAAAGCTCCTTAGAGTTTAACAAACTTTTAACCTGAAATACTCCCACCAGAATATAGGGTTTCATAACTATCAAAAGGAATAATGATCGAAAATAAGATGATTTTTTAAATGTACCCTCTTACTGAATATGGACTACAGCCTTCCATTTTATTGCTAAAATACAGATTGCTTTTTGCACAGGGAACCATGGATCCCAACACAAGCATTAAACTTCTGTAACATCGGAAGTTACCACAGGATCACCAGAGTGGTTCAGTCGGTTCAGCGTCTGGCTCCTGATCTCAGCTCAGGTTTTGATCTCAGGGTGGGGTATTCAAGCCCGCACTGGGCTCCATGCTGGGCATAGAGCCTAGTAATAAAAATGAATGAATGAATGAATGAATATTAGGAAGAAAACAAAGAGGTTGACAAAAACCAGAGTGTCATAAGAAAGTAAGCAGCCAGGACAAAACATCATACAATACTATACTGCTGTGAGCCTGGCACTGTCTGTGGACCAAGGTGTATTTCTGAGTCTCCACACACTGTCATAAAAATCCATTGCCTCGTGGGGCCAGCCTGGGACTGAAAGACAGCAGGGGCTGACGTACAGTATGAAGCAATGAGAAGTGCTTTGCAACACGGTTTGCATCCAGGTGTCCTCATGAAAATAAGCTATATCAGTTCTTTGCTGGAAGCATGGGAGTCCTGAGAACCCCCTTGCTGTACCCCCCCCCCCAGGTCTGGAGTCAAAAACTGAAATAACAAGTAATGTAAGTGAGGGCAGGAGGCCAAGTACGGGACCAAAGGGAGGGGTGATGACTATAGCAAACTAGGAGTGTGGGCACAGGGAATCGGAAAGCGATGGCACTGCTCCAGCCCATCTTGGCTGTGTGGGAAACTGCAGGATTCTGTGTTGCCATTGGATTTCTTGGGAATGCTCTTAATTTTTAAATGCTGGCAACTGATTCAAAACATCTTTTAAAGATTTTATTTACTTATTTCAGAGAGAGTGAGAGCAGGAGTGGTGGGGAGTGGCAGGCAGAGGGAGAGGGAGAAACAGGTTCCCTGCTGAGCAGGGAGCCCAACAGGGGCTCGATCCCAAGACCCCAGGATCATGACCTGAGCTGATGGCAGACGCCCAACCAACCGAGCCCCCAGGTGCCCCAAAACATCTTTTAAACTATGTTCTGGATAAACAAAATACATCCACAGGCTGAATAAGCCCATAGACCACTAGTTTTCAGACCTACCTGTGCTGTAGACAAGAGAACGAACTAACTCATTTGTCTATTTCAGGTCTGCCTTTCTTGAAAACCTAGAACCTTGTGCTCTCCAGCGAAATTACTGAAACCCATCTTTGCATGCTAAAAGCTATTTGCATATAACGCAATGGGAGTTTGGGTTCGTTTTATTTAATAGAATAAATAAAGAATAAAACTAATGTTTTATTCTTTGTCTTCACGTGAAGATTTTAGAGGAAAGCATGAAAATAAAACGCCACCAGTCAATTCCCTTTCCAATGTCCCACGACAGGACCTTTCATCGGCTTGTTTATTAACACCTGTGGGTGTCGCCGGACCGCAATAATCGGAGGGCTGGTGAACTCGCTGGGCTGGGTACTGAGCGCCTACGCCGCAAACGTGCATTATCTCTTTTTTACCTTTGGAGTGACAGCTGGTAAGCATATTGATATTTTTAGCCTTAATTTTAAATATATTTGTTGGGCATTTTGACAATGAATAATTGTGGAGGAAAGAAAGCCATTAAAATAGTTTTCCTTTTTTTTTTTTTTAAGATGGTATTTATTTGGGAGAGTGTACAAGAGAGCACAAGGGGGCGGGAGGGTAGAGAGGGACAGGGAGAAGCAGACTCCCTGCCGAGCAGGGAGCCTGGTGATGCGGCCCCATCCCAGGAACCTGGGATCATGACCTGAGCTGAAGGCAGACACCTAACCCACTGAGCCACCCAAGCATCCCATATTTTGTCCTTCTTTTCTTCCACTCCACCCCACCATATACTCCAGGAAATACTTTTTAATATAAGATATTAAATATGCCTTACATGTGGAAAAAAAACAACCTAACAAGTGTACTTGGCCTTCCTATTAGAATTTAATTAAATTTTTCATGATTGGTTCCAAGTGCTTGTCTTCTCTCTTATGAGGAATAGGGAAAGGAAAGTAATAATACAGACATAGATGAATGGACCGAATATTAAGAAAACTAATAACATTCTCTCGTTTAATAACTACAGAATGGAGCATGAATCATAGAATAATTATTTTCTCATTCAGCCCTATTCAAATGAATGAAATAGCAGCAAAATTCACATATATGTAAACTCTTAAAAAGCAAATATAGGTTACTGGCTACGAGGCAGCATGGTTTACAAATCCATTCTGCAAAATTCATTCCCAGCTATAATTTCCTTTATCAATAGGTAGCAGGAGTCACATAGATAAGAAGCAGTTTCTTACTTGTACAATTGGATTGCCGTGAACCAGATCCAGCCTTTCTTTTTGAGTACAGAGCTACTGTCCTAATAATGACACATTGGCAGAAGTGTTGGTATAAGAGGTAAAAGTTAGAATTTGGAGGGCGCCTGGGTGGCTCAGTGGGTTGAGCCGCTGCCTTCGGCTCAGGTCATGGTCTCAGGGTCCTGGGATCGAGTCCCGCATTGGGCTCTTTACTCAGCAGGGAGCCTGCTTCCCTCTACCTCTCTCTCTGCCTGCCTCTCTGTCTACTTGTGATCTCTCTCTGTCAAATAAATTAAAAAAAAAAAAGTTAGAATTTGGAAAACTTGCTCCACCCCCACCACTTATTATCTGATGACTTTGGGCAAATTTCTTAACCTACTCATACTTCAGTTTTCCTATCTGCAAAATGGGATCATTAAGAGGGCTTGGTTTACAGGGTTGTTGAAATGATTAGAAGATCATCTGTATAAAGCACTTAGCATGATGCTTGTCACAAAATAGAGTTCTCAGTAAGTGTTAGCTAATATGTAATTGTCATATAGAATGTAACATTCTTATAATGAGCTTAAGGGCATGCTTTATGATAGCAGGAGACGTGAACACACCTGCTCACCAAAAAGTTGGCAAGTTGGTTCTTCGTAATTTACACTGATCCACATCTACACATAAAGCTCTTCTTAGTCCTTTGAAGCATAGTTTGGAAACCATTGATCTGAAGGACTTGGTAATAGTTCTTCAAGAGTAATTTAAGATGTTTCCCGTGAGTGTTTTAGAAACTTTCCCCCAAGCACTCCAATGCCTAGAGTCCACACAGGGGTTTCATACTAAAGGTAAGGAAATGAACACTCCTGCTGAGCCTACAGAGCCACACTGGGGTCCCTGCACAGACCCCTGGCACCCCGTGAACGGGATATGGTAGTAGTTGATTATACAGACTGACTTGATCCTACAAACTGGGACTTGAGATTAAGTCTCATCATTTAGACATTCCTATGATTAAGTCTCATCATTTACACATTCCTTTGTTTACATGAACTTTATTTCTTGCAGTTGTTTATTGACCTGCAATTAATATTGTTTCCATATTCTTCCTTTAATTTTTAAAACTTTTTAAATTAATTTTTTTAAATAATATTGTTTCCATATTACTTTTTTATTCTTTTTTCTTAAGATTTTATTTATTTATTTGTCAGCGAGAAAGAGAGCACAAGTGGGGGTAGCAGCAGGCAGAGGCAGAGGGAGAAGCAGGCTCCCCACTGAGCAGGGAGCCCAATGTGGGTCTCGATCCCAGGACCCGGGGATCATGACCTGAGTGGAAGGCAGATGCTTAACCGACCGAGCCACCTAGGTGTCCCATTTTATTGTTTCCATATTCATTCACTTATATATTTAACAAATATTTCTGGACCCAAGAACGTAGGAGAAAAATCAGAGGGCTGGTGAAAGGAAAGTGTGTCTTTAGACAGTCTCTTGCTTCCCACTTTTTATACACGAAAAACCCAAAGAAATTCTCGGAAAATAAACGTATCCACCTCCCACACAAACATATATCTAACTATATGTAACTGGAAAATCCAGCTAAATCAGTTAGCTTATACAGACAAAATCCTGGGCTGTCATTAGGGAGGCATGTGGAAACTGATTGGCAATCTAGCCCCTATTTAACAGAAAAGAAAGATGGGAAGGTCTTAAAAAAAGCAAGTGCTTAAGAGATATATTTCACTGTATAATTTGCATTTGGGAAAAAAAAACTTTATTCATATCCTTCTTCCTTCCAAAAAGCATTTGAGACAGTTTTGTTTTTATGTCTCTCTCTCTCTCTCTCTCTCTCTCTCTCTCTCTTTAACACCTAGACAATTAAAACTATGTAGGAGTATCCTTCTATTAAGCAGGAAAAGAATGTCTGTTTGAGCAAACTTAGTTAGCCAAGGAAGTCTGGACTGAATTTCTTCAGCCTTAGCAGAGCTCCATTTTCTTAACCCTGTCTTCTGAAGACATATTTTCTCCCATCCACACTGACCCAAGATCACAGGATTTTTTTTTTTTCTCTCTCTCCATCTGGACCTCTTTCCTCCTCTTGACTGGGAGGGCTATGGTGAAGAATTGTTCTAGCACCCTGCTCAGGGCTAGACATTAATGGGGCCTTGACTGACCACTTGGCTAAAACCCATATTCCCAAGGCCTGTCCTTTAAGCTCACGGAATAATTGTGCCCATAACAGACAGCAAAACCACATGAGGAAGGGGATTCTGTCAAGGGCATGAATAGTGTAATAGGGAAATAGATACTTATAACATGGGGCATGGATTTCTTTTTTCCTCACACAGGGAAGCATCCATTATTCACACTAAGTTAGAATGAGTGCTGCTTTTAGGCTTGGGTACCTCAGTTCTCTTTCTATTAATCTTTTTATTCTGCTGTTGTTTAGAAATCCATAACCACATTAAATTTAGGATGTTGGTCATTGTCAGTAACAAAGCAAGATTTTTAAAAATTAAACTTATCTTGTGCTCTCAGCAAAATCCAGATGACAAATTTCACAGACAAATGACCCAGTTTTGTCAACAAATTTCAAGAAAAAAGAGAGTTAAATTTCAAGAAAAAAAAAATTTAAAGAGGATTAAGATTCAATAGGGGCAACTGGGTGGGCCTTATTTGGATCATGATTAAAGAGACGGATTTTTTAAGAATACAGTCATTTATGAGACAATTCGAAATGTGAACACCTTCTAGATATTTCATGATATCAAGGAATTGTTCATTTTATCAGTTAAGATATAATAATTATGCGGGCACCTGCATAACCCACCTCAGTGGGTTAATCCTCTGCCTTTGGCTCAGGTCATGATCTCAGAGTCCTGGGATCAAGTCCCACATCAGGCTCTCTGCTCGGCAGGGAGCCTGCTTCCTCCTCTCTCTCTGCCTACTTGTGATCTCTGTCTGTCAAATAAATAAATAAAATCTTTTAAAAAAAATATAATGATTATGCTGGTTAAAGAATTCTTCTATTAGAGATTTATACTAAAATATTTGCACTTAAAATGATGTACATGAGATTTGCTTTACAATTGGAGGAAAGAGTACATCTGTGGGCGATTAAATACTTTTCTCTGCCTCTTTAGATATTAGGAAATGAGAAATTCTGTTTTTTTGTGGACATAAACATCATAAAATTAATCCAGAGTTCAGTTCAAAATTACCGATAGCTGTTTTCTTCATGCTTATTTCTCCCATAATGCAAGTAATTATTATTACCCTCACTGAGGCTTGCAAAGGGGCTTGGGTACCTGACCCCACCTCTACTGGAAATCACTTAGAAGCTTAATTGTTCTCAAAACAAGGGTATCCACCCTCACGACTGGTTGAAGATCATTGACTTCTGACAGTTGCTATAAATATCACTGCTTTCAAGTAAACAAAGGAGGCGGGTTGCTTCTGGAGGTTTATTTTAGAAATTCAGGTTGAAGCAAAATCCTTCTTCAAAATCCTATGGGCCAGGGGTGGGGGGAGGGCTATGAGCGGTTTAGCGGGGGAGGCAGTGAGCAGCGGAAAAGGAACAGGCTGGGCAGTGGGGTCTGAATTCCGCCCAGAATTCTCCAGTTTCTTGCAGCAGGGTCTTGGGAAAGTAACTTAACTCCTCATGAGGTTCAAAAGAAGGGCATAGGGATGCCTGGCTGGCTCAGTCTGAAAAGCATGCAACTCTTGATCTGTGGTTTGTGAGTTCAAGCCCCACGTTGGGTATAGAGATTACTTAAATAAATAAAACTTAAAAAAAAAAAAAAAAAAAAAGGTAGAACCACAGCTAACTTCCGGATTATTGTGAAAATCCAATTACATAAAGCCTATGAAGCAAGTAGCCCAATATTGGTCCTCAATTAATGGTAATGACTTTTATAATTGTATATACGATGGTTCTGGTCTATTTTTAAAATCAAGTATTTCTGAAACTATTCAATGATAATGAACTAAGGAGGCTTCGGTTCTGGGAAACAAGATTGGTCAAAGTCTCTTTTGTACTCTCATGCTGTCGTTCTGTTGTCAGGAAGTCTTAAGTATTAGAACCATATGGCCGTATGATCACTGAAGTGGGTCTCAGGGTTTACCTCTATCTGTACCTAGAAGTTGAGAATGCAACCCACAACCTCTTGGCCAGCATTTTATATTATTTTATTTCATTTCATTTTTAAAATAGGGTTTTTTTTAAGAGCAGTTTTAGGTTCACAGCAAAATTGAGCAAAAAGTACAGAGTTTAGTTATGTCCCCTGCCCCCAACGCCCACAGTCTCCCCCACCAGCCTTTTAATTTTGTCAACGGAAATTACAAACTGTTCCAATTTTCTAAGAAAGATACAAGTGAAAATCAGAGCTGCCACTTAGCATTAGGTGGTTCTGACATCCAGTCACTGTGTATATTTATAGGTACCTTACTTTTATTCTTCCTATTAATTTGTGAACAAATGAACCCATTCCTGAGGCTTCTGCAAATTGCCCGGAATTCCTCCTCTCCATCCGCTGGTACAAAAATACTTTCCTGGGCACTTAAGGCAATTAGTAGGGACAGCAGGGCCCCAACATCCGTTCATTCTTCCATTCATCTACCTTCTCATCCGTTCATTCATTCTGATATTCTGATGTGAGGGTGCTGGCTTATTTTATTATTGGAGGAGCCCATGCTGGAGGGAGATGATGGGCTGGAAGCTTCCGTGAATGACCCTAACTGTGCTTACCCACTGCTGCTTTTTTACCAACGTTATTTCTCTGTGTGATTAAAAAAAGAAGAAGAAGAAAGAAAGAAAGAAATAGCATAGGGATGAATATAATGAATGGCAGATGACCTCTACATGCTGCAAATGCCAGATATGGCCATTTAATGTTGTGCTGTTTGCTTTTTCTTCCCATCCAACCCGCGCAGGCTTTGGAAGCGGGATGGCCTACCTGCCGGCGGTGGTCATGGTGGGGAGGTACTTCCAGAAGAGACGCGCCCTCGCCCAGGGCCTCAGCACCACCGGGACAGGGTTCGGCACCTTCCTCATGACGGTTTTGCTCAAGTACCTGTGCGCGGAGTACGGATGGCGGAATGCCATGTTCATCCAAGGCGCCGTGTCCTTAAACTTGTGCGTCTGCGGGGCGCTCATGAGGCCCCTCTCTCCGGGGAAAGACCCGAACGACCCAGGAGGGAAAGATCCGCGGGTCGTGCTGGCTCACTCCCCTGGATCTAGGTCCAGTGGGCCGCTGGGCGGAGCGGGAGAGAGCGGACCCGGGAACGAGGAGACCGGCGGTGACGCCCCGGCCGGGGCGAGCCCGGAGAAGGCGGGGCACAGACAGACCACCTGCGCCTTCGGGGTTCTGAAGACGGCCAGCCGGCTGACCGTGAGAGTCCGGAAGGGCTTCCGGGACTGGTACTCCGGCTACTTCGGGGCGGCCTCGCTCTTTACCAATCGAATGTTCGTCGCCTTTATTTTCTGGGCTCTGTTTGCCTACAGCAGCTTCGTCATCCCTTTCATCCACCTCCCGGAAATCGTCAATTTGTATAATTTATCGGAGCAAAATGATGTTTTCCCTCTGACTTCAATTATAGCAATAGTGCATATCTTTGCCAAAGTGATCCTGGGTGTTGTGGCCGACTTACCTTGCATCAGTGTTTGGAATGTCTTCCTGATGGCCAACTTCACCCTTGTGCTCAGTATTTTTATTCTGCCCCTGATGCACACATACGCTGGCCTGGCGGTCATCTGCGCGCTGATAGGCTTTTCCAGCGGCTATTTCTCCCTCATGCCCGTAGTGACTGAAGACTTGGTGGGGATTGAGCACCTGGCGAATGCCTACGGCATCATCATCTGTGCCAATGGCATCTCCGCGCTGCTGGGACCACCTTTCGCAGGTAAACCACGCAAGGTTTTAAGAGCATAGAGTACACGTGGAGAGCGAGGCTGCCTTCTCATTCATATTTTGAAGTCCAAGATAAATAAGAAAGACGTTCCCGTTTGTGTATATGCTCTTTTTTGCTCCCATTCCAGTCCCCCAACTTCTCATTTGTAAATGTTAGCAAGGTAATGGTCATTCTTTCAAGCAGAATGTACAGGAACGTTTGGTCTCTATCTCCAAGGGAAGTTGGCCAGGCTGGTAAAGTGGGCAGTGGAATAGTGCAGAACCCCTGCCCCAGTCAGGAGGAGGCAGCTTCTACCCAACTCTAGCTGATTTCTGTCACCAAGAAACATGGAAAATTATTACCAAATCCTCTATTTGTTAGGCTCTCCCTCCCCCAAGAAAAACTAGGAACTCTGGGCTCTTTGGTGACCATTTCCAGATTTTTTAAATTTAATTTAATTTATTTTATTTTATTTTTAATTGAATGTAGTTGACATACATTACATTAGTTTCAGGTGTACAACATAGGGGTTCAACAATCATGTGCATAATGAATTGCTCACCGTGAGAATCGTGACAGTTTCAGATCTTTAAAACACTGTGTGTGGGTCCCACACAACACATCTATGAGCTGGATCTAGCCCCATAGGAGTTTCTTGCCTCTGCTATCAGCATTGCCACAAACTTAGCGGCTTAAAATAATACATATTTATAATCTTATAGTTCTAGGGGTTAGGAGGCTAAGTTAGATCACAATGGGTTAAAATCGAGGTGTCCACAGAACTGCGTTCTTTCTGAAGGGTCTATGAAGGATTTCTTTCCTTCTTTCTTTCTTTCTTTTTTGTTTTTTGTTTTTTTGTTTTGCCTTTTCAGCTCCTAGAGACTGCCTGCATCTGGGGTTCCTAGCCCCTTCCAGCCTCTTCTAAGCCAGTGATGCAGCAGTAGTCACAGACCTCTCTCTGATTTTGATTCTCTGCCTTCTTCTTTCATTGATAAAGAAGCCCGGGTTGCACTGGGTCTGCAGGACAACCGTGATCACCTCCATCACATCACATCTGCAGTCTCTTTTGCCACCTAACCTAACCTTCTCAGGTTTTGGGGATTAGGACATGAGCAGCTGGGGAGGGTTGAGGCATTCTGCCCACCAGAGACCCAGAGCCTGCCAGGTGACCACAGCCGGGACAAGCTTTCTCATAAGTGTTCACCCCACTGGCAGAAGGCTTGTTTAAACACCTTTATTTTGAAGTGCCCCGCAGAATTTGATGTTCAAGACATCATGGTTTTTTGTCTATATGGCTGACAACTTGACAGCTGGTTGACTAAAGGCTTAAGAACCAAGGTGCATTTTAGGAAATCCAGTGGCTGCCTATGGGGGCCCCTCCTGGGCTAAGTTGCTCCTGTTCTCTGCCTGTGCACAGAGACGCAGTCTCAGAATTTCTAGGTGAGAGTGAATAACTACAGCGGTGCAGCAAACTATATTGGCAGCTGTAAAGTCAGAACTTGTTCAGTAATTGTGTATAGAATTCTCTCTCAGGGATACATTTGGCTATAGGACAACACCCCACCAATGGTAGCTTAAACAGAGATTTAATTGTGTCACATAACCCGAGATCTATATTCAGAGATACTGGATGGTATTGGGACAGTGTCTCCAAGACCTTCCTGGCCTTTTCCTCATGCTAGTTGTCTCATGGCCACACAATGGCTGCTAAAGCTCCAGCCCCTACATCTTCATTTATACCAAAGAAGAAAATGGGAAGAAAGGCTCAGTTGCAGCCGACTTCCATTTTCATCTGACTGGCTAGAACTGCATCATACAGCTAGTACAAGCTTCAAGGGGAACTGTATTTAGCTTCCTCGCCTCTGTACTAAAGGGAGGAAAAGAGAAAAGAATGGAGATTGGGGGTTGGTCAGGCAACCAATGGTACCTTCCAGAGATGTTAAACTGAAATATCCATTAAGGGGATGCAGACATTACCAGTGGCTCATCTACTCTCTTCTTAAGCTATATTGTCTGTGGGAATAGAATCTGTCACTGATGGTTCTTTTCATGATCCAGGCGTACTTTCTGCTTCTAACGGTCCGTCTGGGGTTATTTTTACACTGATCTACCCGATTTCAATAGCAACATCACAACACAGCTGTGAGGTGCAGCTTAAGCAATTCAAGATCCGTGTTCATTAAAGTACCAAAGTTGGTCATCATGGCTTCCTTATCTCATTCCCATGTCACATCCTTCTCAATGAATAGCATTTCAGTGCACTTTTTTGGAGTGGAAAAGAAGGAAATTCGAATAAGAAGCGGGGGGGGGGCACCTGGGTGGCTCAGTGGGTTAAAGCCTCTGCCTTCAGCTCAGGTCATGATCCCAGGATCCTGGGATCGAGCCCCACATCGGGCTCTCTGCTCAGCAGGGAGCCTGCTTCCTCCTCTCTCTCTCTCTGCCTGCCTCTCTGCCTACTTGTGATCTCTCTCTGTCAAATAAATAAAATCTTAAAAAAAAAAAAAAAAGAAGAAGAAGAATAAGAAGCAGGGAGTTATCGCCAAACCCCCCATCATCAGGCAGGGGTACTGCCTGCTTAAGGTTCCTCCCTAGAAGTGGATCTGGAGCTGAATGTCATCCACCGTGGAGGGTAGAAACCATTGTATTAACGATGAGGAACTGTCTATGAATGGGTGTCAGAGGCTACCATGAGGAGTTGAAGATCAGTGTTGTGTTATGTGTCTTTAAGCCAGCAACCTCAGAGGACTCTCCTTTGTGTCTTTCTCCTCCTTGCACTGAAGTCATGAGCTGGAAGAATGCTCAAGAGCATCATTGCCTGACTGCGTTGCGTTTAATTCATTGACTTTCCAGACCAAGGAGCCAACATTGCCATGAGATCAGGCCCGGCCTTTTACGCCTTATAGTTCAGAAGTGACTTACACTATGAGTGACCAAATTACCACATTACATTCTTGCTAGAAATTCAAAATGGGCTAGGAATTATTACTTGCAGGGTTTGCTACAGGGGAAATTATTGTTCACATTACCTTTTTCTTTTCTAATGGGTTCAGAAATGAATGTGTTTTCCATTTTTCAAAGTGGCTTCTACTGGCATTAAGAAATCTGGCACCATTTACCAGCATGTTAGACAATCACAGAGTTCCATTTAAGTGAAGAATATACAATCAGATAGTGAAACAGACATTGCAGCTGTGTCATTTAGCAACATGAACTTCTTGATCTAATTCATTTATAATATTGTTTGGCATTCAGTTCCTCTCCTGTAAAGATGTAATAATAGTGCCTACTTTTCTAGATGTTTCCAGTGTAAAATATAGCAAAACGTGGCCACCGGATTTGACTAAAAATCTGCACATACCTCCTCTCTTTGCCTAAAATGTAACAGCCTAGCAACAATTTGCAGTGTTTTCCATCAAAGGCTAGGAAGACCTATTTAATAAATAAGAAAAACAGCCATCATTCCTCATTTGACAGACTCAAAGGAAAAGTAAATGCGATGTAATAGGGAACAAGATTTTTCTTGGAAGCTGTTGATTTGAATTGATGGTTGGATCGGGGTTGCCAAGGATGCCAGGCTCTGAACCGAGGAATCGAGATCAGATCTGTAGGGAGAAGTGGTGAAGGATGAATGAGGTGGGCAGCTTGTCAGAAATATCATTTCTCCGAAGACTTATATCCATGCGTGCTGAGGATCAAAGCACAGAGTGAAGTCCTGTCTCTCCTGACCCGCTTTGCCTCTGACCCAGGAATGGAATCAATTCAAACTGGCAGAAATGTTAAAATGGGCACCAAAGAAAAAGGGCAGGATCCAGAGTCTTTTAAAAATAAATCTGAGGGATGCCTGGGTGGCTCAGTGGGTTAAAGCCTCTACCTTCAGCTCAGGTCATGATCCCAGGGTCCTGGGATCGAGCCTACATCGGGCTCTCTGCTCAGTGAGGAGCCTGCTTCCCTTCCTCTCTCTCTGCCTGCTTCTCTGCCTACTTGTGATCTCTGTCTGTCAAATAAATAAATAAAATCTTTAAAAATAAAGAAAAAAATAAATAAATCTGAAAGGTAGACTAGAGAAACCTATGGGGTTAATTTAACATAAAATTTAGGATTATTCCCCACCCCCATCCTTTACTATGAAATTGTTTGGTCAAGTTGGGGGCATTTTTTGAAAAAAGGACACATGAGTTACTGAGACACCCTTTTTTTTTTTTTTAAAGATTTTATTTATTTATTTGACAGACAGATCACAAGTAGGCAGAGAGGCAGGCAGGAAGAGAGAGGAAGAAGCAGGCTCCCTGCTGAGCAGAGAGCCCGATGTGGGGCTCGATCCCAGAACCCTGGGATCATGACCTGAGCCGAAGGCAGGGGCTTTAACCTACTGAGCCACCCAGGCGCCCCTGAGACACCCTTTTTCAAACATTTATATGTTTAGAGGAAAGAACATATTTTAAAATATAGTGAACTCAGTTAACAACTGTAATAAAGTATAATATACTTAGGATGTTCTAAAGTCTGCAGAGACAAAAGGGGAGATGGAGCGGAGGGAGGGCATGCTAGGTTGTGCTAAGAGTGATGGAGTTTTTACATAAGGGGGAACTGTGTATGTACAGACAAGGAGCCAAGAGAAAATGTGTTTGAAACTCTAAAATCTTGTGACTTGTGCTCATGGTTAAGCTGGGGGCTTCAGGGGAAAGAGGTAAGGGCCACTTCACAGACCCCCAGAACCTATATTCAACCACTTCAAACAAAAAAAGTCAATAAACACTCTGAACTAAGTCCAAATTAATTTTCCAATCAGGTAAGACTTTGTCCTATTTCTGGGATCCGTGTTCAGCAGCATGGATAGTTCTGCTCATTCCAGCTGTCAGCGTTCGTGATTTATAGGATAGTTTATTCTGTCACTCGATCATAAGAAAAGCACAGATTCCGGGCACCTGGGTGGCTCAGCCGGTTAAGTGTCTGCCTCCGGCTCAGGTCATGATCCCAGGGTTCTGGGATCAAGCTAAGCAGGGAACCTGCTTCTCCCTCTCTCTCTGGTCCTCCACCCCCACTCCTGTGGTCTCTCCTCTTGCTCTGCTCTCTCTCTCAAATAAATAAAATCTTAAAAAAAAAAACAGTTTTAACTGTTGCAGTGACAAGATCGGCTTTCATAGGGGATGAGTGGAGTATGAGAACCTCGTTTGTATTTACTGATTGTTTTTAATGGTAGCTTCTAGATAATCCCACCCCACGCTCTGCTTGTAGACACAGACCTTGCTGCATTATCTGCCCATGGACCGGCTCATCCTGGTAATTCATAGCGGAGCGTGATGGTCACATGGTGCCTCTGACCCAAGCTAGGTGTGCTCCTGTTCAGATGTCAGTGTCACAGCGCCTTTCCCATTCAGTTCTGAAGCCAGGGTCTTTGCTTTTTGGATTAGATGGTTCATCTCCCTTGTTCTTCTTGCCTCAAATCAGAGATTGGGAAAAACTGATAGAGCCTTTTACTAAAGTTCCATCTCAGGAGTCCGGTGTTTTCTTCGTTTGTGTGTCTCAAACAACACACTCAGAAAAGTTGGTTAACTTTTAAAGGAGATCTGGAGTCTACAGATTTGAGTGGTTACAATATATAAATATTTCAGGCTGTCCAGTGTTTTTCTTTATGACTACTTTGACTCACCCCGGCGCATTAATTATGCACGAGACACAATAAAACAAAGATGACACACAATTGCCAGGAACTCAGACCAAAAAGCAGTGGCTTTCCTGTAGCGATTTGCTGCTAGGGGAAGGTTGGGTTGCATTTATGCGTTCGTTTGCCTGTTGGATATTTTTTAAAAGATGTTATTTGAAAAGTGGTCATGGCATGCAACTTTGGTCCTTAAATCCTTCCTATTTTCCTTGTATCTTTGCTAATGAATATACTTGTTGATATGAACAAAAGTGAATATTCAAAATTTACATTTTTACCGTAAATGAAATTCCTGTGCATAGCTTAATCCTCTCAGTTCACATGGTTTGGCTGCATGGGGACCCTGAACTGTGACTGATTCTTTGATTTAATCACTGAAACCTAATCACATTTCATAGTTTCTGAGGCTTTTCTTTCACATTTTAACATCTCTGAAATTGGAATGCATTTTACAAAGTCCCGGGAAAACATGGAGTCACATTTTCATTGACAAGGACATCTCTTTCTTATTGCTACAGAAGATAATGATGCATCATGCAATTCATGATAACTTGGAATCCATGAAATATAATCGTTTTTTCCAGAGTGCCTAATAAGATTATTATATGAAAGTTTTAGATTATAGTATTAAAACCTGATCATTCAGTCAGCACTGAAGGCTCTATCCTTGACAATGTAAAGTTCTTTGTATATAGAAATATTAAAGTTTCACAGCTGTAAATGTGAATTTTGTAAAACATGGAAAATTTTATTCTTTCTAGAACTAATGTTTACTCTCAATTATCCCACAGGGAATGTAAGTTCAAATGTCTTCTACTCAGCTTCTTTTAATATACCCTAGAAACTTCTTCAGATGAGTTTTGAAGGTTTGAGAAAAGATCTGTGGTTATATTTGTGAAAAAAGAAAATCATTAGGTTCCCTTTTCCCTGCTGGCTTTGTGCCGGCCTGAGAGACTCTGAAGTCTGCCAACCAGATCCTCCCAAGGGTCGGCCAGCTCCTGTTTCCCTGCCTTAAGCACTTTGTAAGGTACTCTAGCAACTTGGGAGAAAAATGCCTGCCATTCTCAGGCACTGCGAAACTCTGGCTTATGTAGACTGGGCTTAAAAAATGGCAAACTGATATATTTGGGGGATGACGTGACATAGAAATAAATTCCTATAGAAATATTTACAGTCGCAATAATTGTGTTCTTGACTCTTACCAACTAGGTTACACTGAATATATTCCTTTTTGTTTTGCAGGCTGGATCTATGACATCACAGAAAAATATGACTTTTCCTTCTATATTTGTGGCCTACTTTACATGGTAGGGATACTCTTTTTACTCGTTCAACCGTGTATTCAAATGATAGAACAATCCAGAAAAAAATACATGGATGGTGCACATGTGTAGCGTCATGTTCTGTTTCCTGTAAGATTTCTTTGGGGGACCCATGCCTACCTCACATGGTTGCTGTGAGGAGCCCATGACATCGTTGGGAAATGCCTGTCTGGTAGCCGGCACTGTCCTTTGTAAATGCCTTGGACTTCATTTGAAAGCAGCACTGCCTTTCCATTTGGGGAGAAACAATGTCGCAAGGGATGAAAGATGACATACATTTTAAAGATGACAATGTCCTTCAAGACGGCCTATTAAATAATTGGTAGAAAAGCCCTTACAAAATCTATTCTGTCTCGTCATCCAATGGGACTAAGGTTTTTAGAAACAGCTTCTGAAACAAAGACAAGGAATAAAGTCTTGTCAACTCATCTACTCTTTGTACAGTGAAAATAAATTCTCTAAATGCTTCTGGAAAGCTTACAGGTAAACGGGTTTCAAGCACAAGAATCTGATTGGCCTTCAGAACTCATTACAGGGAGCTGTTGATCTACTAGGGAAAAGCAAAGGCAGGCTCTAATTTCACAGGTGATACATTTAGTACAATGAAAGAAACATAGTTTATATTTTTTTGAAAGAATTCTGCAGCTAAGGAGTATAGTTTTTCAACCCTCCTCTAAGAAAAGCATCTGTCCGCAATTCTAGTTTAGTACTAATTAGTTATAAACTGAATCTTAATTCAAAACCTAGATAAATAATAATAATTTCCTTAGCAAAAGTCATATTTTTCACACAAACATTGAATCAAGGGCTAGGAGTCAAGCACTTTCATTTGTATCATTAACCTCTTCATTTATGAGCATAATCGGGGGTTATACAATTTTTTTCTGAGTTTCTCCTGCATAATAAAACAGAGACGAAACTGCTGGTTGTATATTGGCAGTTAAATCATCTTTGAAGTGTGTTACTGATCCAAAATGTGAGACTATCAAGTCGTGAGGGTCGGAAATGGAATGCCCTTGGTCTAGACCTCTGTGCATCTAACATTGGAGTAGGTGGTAACTGACAGCACTTCTCCAGGGCCTCTTGTCCTATAGACCATACGTTTGCCTGAGCTCGACACGGTTTTGAAAATTGGTCTCTTGACTCATTTCATACACAACATAACTGTAATCTGTGACATCAGATGATGTTCTTCCTTTATCTGAGATCTCTATTTTTCTAAGCCAAACTGCAGAATGTTCTTCCCCAGAATCATTTGGAAATTTCTGGCTGCCTTACTTGTTTACGCACATTTTAGAACTATTTCAATTTCTACTCACAATTTGCGCATCACATACACACAGATCCTTTCATATCATTGCCAACATCTTGGGTCAAATTTATCTAAAGTGAGCACAGACCATTCTCAATTATCCTTGGTAATTAGAGACAAGAATAGTCCTAACAATTGGAATCACAGAGTGTTACCCCAAGCTTTGTTTTAGCCAGCAGTTTCAGACTTAACCTCCACTGAATGCTTTAGAGCTGTTGACAAGGAATTACAGGGACAAGCTTCCTTTTTCTTCCATCTCCATTATTTCCTGCTCTTATGTCTAGTGGGAAGGGTTTCTATAATCAAAGGGACCACCAAAATCCCAATAATAATAAAAGGCAGCTAATGGAAAGGAGAAACAAAAGCATGATTAGTGTACACACTCAATATTACCTCTAATAACTCGAGAACCGCCTGTAAATTGTTATAGGTAATAAATTGCATGTCATCCTCTGTTTGGTTCAACACAATGATCTATTTGTTATCATCACAGCTTTGGCTGCTGTTTAAGAATCCAGCTGTCTATTTTGATAAAGGTACTCTTAAATCCTGCGACAATGCTGTCTCTCTATATATATTTACTGTAAACTCAGATAATGAGATCGAGAAAACACGTGTGTTTTAAAACTGACTACATGACTTCCATGACTTTCATTTTCAGACAACACCAAATGAAGTATTTTCAATGGTGCTCTAGTCAATGCATTCTGATGTTCACGCTGCCGGCTGTGCATCTTAAACAGGAATTTTTTTTTCTAGTTCCCTGGCTTTCGTTATACCGAAGTGAGATCTGCAATTTATACAGGTGTTCGTTGACTCTGCATTGATGGAATAGTGATTTCTACCGAATCAGAAGTTCCTATTTTACAAAAACAGTAAAACCTGCTTGCAGTATTCATGTTGACAACAGAATAAAAGAGAATGCTCTGAGGAATTACAACAAATATATGCATACTTCCTGTTTAAACTATGTTATTCTTTACAGTTCTTTGACGATATTATTTAGAGTTAATTGTATATTTATCCCGTGTGCTTTATCATGTTCCCCTCGCGTATCTAAGTCATTTTTATTTACATATGATGAAATAAATTTTGTCCTCTTTAAAGATGGTCAGTGTGTTTTTGTGTAAATCTCTATTTTCTTGGCTTTAAGTGGGGAAAGTCCTAAGACATAACTGATGTTTATCTGTGTGGTTCTTTCTGCTGGAACAGTTTTTCTCTAAATGTGGTCATAGAACCACCTGGAGAGGATCCCATAGCGTGGTCGTTAGAAGTGCTAAGTGCAGCAATTAAATTTGAAATGTACACACCTTTTAATCCAGCAATTGCATTTCTAAAATTTTTCCCTACATATGAACAAATGAACAAAGATTCTTAGATTTGTTGTTTGTTATTAAAAAAAAAAAAACTGGAAACAATTTAAATGTCCATCAATGGAGAACTGTAAAATAAAATATGGTACTTATGCAAATTTTTTTTTTTTTTAAAGACCCATCTAGGGCACCTGGGTGGCTTAGTCAGTTAAGCATCAGTCATCGGCTCGGGTCATGATCTCAGGGTTCTGGGGTCGGGTCCCCTGTCTGGCTCCCTGCTCAGCAGGGAATCTGCTTCTCCCTCTGCCCTGTCCCCCAGCTTGTGTGCTCTCAGTCTCTCTCAATCATAAATAAATAAAATCTTTTTAAAAAGAATAGTGGTATTATTTTACATTTTTGTGAATTTCTTTAATATCTGACTTCATAGAAGAGAGCTGGACTCTCATCTTCACTTCTGCATTCAGTCTGCTGTGATATGTGGTTTTGATTGACATGCAAGAAAAAAAGTTCAACCTTAAACCAATATATAGTTGGGAAAGGGAGGAATATTTTAATGGTCTTTTCAAAGAATTGTAGGTTTTTTTTATTTTATACCATGCCAAAACTCAACACACTTGTATTTCTTAAAGGTCTGTTGCAATGTGGAATCTGACATAGTATCAATGAACTCTTTGAACAGTCTTCACTTAGAGGCCATTGATCTGCCTTGCACTTTGGATGGATCTTTCGCCCAATTATGATTTGGTAACAGCTCTTTAGTTTTTGGTTTTTAAACCAATATTTAGGAAAATATTGGTGTACTGAGTCTTAAAGATCTTCCAGATGTTTTTATATTTCATACAGTGTGGTTAAAAATCATGCGATCTTTGTGTGATTCCATTTCTACGAAACATCCAGAATAGACAAATGTATAAAGACAAAGCATATTGGTGGTTGCCAGAGGCTGGGAGGAGAGGGGGAATGAAGAGTGACTGCTAGTGGCCATTGCCAATGGGGTATCCTTTTGGTCTGATGAAAATGTCCTGGAACTAGATACTTGTTGCATAATTTTGTGAATCTATAAAAACCAACGAATTATATGCTCTAAAAGGGTGAACTTCATGGTATATAAATGCTATATCAATTGAAGTGGACAAGCTCATGGAGGTTGATATAAATTACACAAAATTCTGATTTCCTTTGGAAAGCTTAAATATTATCATTGGCAACAAATACTGCAGTTGTTTTCCTTGAAGTGACAGCCTCATTTTCAATAATGTGTCTGCCAAATATAAACACAGCTTTTCATGCAAAAGGCACAAGTGAACTTCACTTGGTTATGGAAGTTCTTTGCCCCAAGACAACCCTGGACTTTGATTTGCAGTGACTATGCTTTGTGCCCACTTCCCATTTTGTCACGCAGAATATTAAAAAGATGTGGACTCACGAAGAAAGACTTAATAAAGAAAAGGTGATAATGTTTAAGATTTCATCAAAGATAAGTGAGTCTGGCCATTATTTGACTGCAAGCGCATAGCCATGAAAAATAACAATGGCTTCTGGGACAATCTGGTGTTCCTTCTTTGACCTGTGCTAAGGTGCTTTGACGCCCCCACCATGCTTCTGCACCGTCAGTGCAAACATCCATACAGTTGCTCCGGGATCAGTCATGAGAGTGAATAAAATAGTTCAATACTGTGAATGTTTCAGTGCCATTTCAGTGTGTCCCCAAGCATTCACATAAAAGATCGATGCAGAGGTGTGGGGCAGCAGAGGGGCAAGGGAGGGCTCCTGGGTGGCTCAGCTGGTTAAGCATCTGCCTTCGCTCAGGTCATGATCTTAGGGTCTTGGGATTGAGCCCCGCGTCGGACTCCCTGCTCAGTGGAGAGTCTGCTTCTCCCTCTCCCTC
Source organism: Neogale vison (assembly GCF_020171115.1). Taxonomy (NCBI): domain Eukaryota; kingdom Metazoa; phylum Chordata; class Mammalia; order Carnivora; family Mustelidae; genus Neogale; species Neogale vison. The sequence continues at coordinate 38,625,636 of NC_058093.1, read as the reverse complement.
CCCCTGCCTGCACTTTCTCTCTCTCTCTCTTGCTCTCTCTCTAATGAATAAAAAAAATCTTTTTTTAAGAGAGAAGAATTTCTTAGATTAGCTGGTGCTGATATCAGATGAGCACAAGCAAGACGGCGAGTCTAGCCACTTCTATTGACTTGTCCGTGTGTGAGACAAAAGTAGAATACTGCAGAGAAGACACTAACTCAGCCTTCATGTTTGCAGCTAAATCTTTAATATGACAAGCTACTGTATCAGTAGACAGTGGTGCTGCTGTGATTCCTTTTGCTGACTCTCCATCCAGCAGGCATTCAGCAGCGTCAGCCGAACGGGCGCCTGTGTCGGTCTCCCGCCAGTTGGGTGCAGTCACTTCCCTGAGCTGTACTTCAATGGCTTTTGCATTTCTCGCTTGAAAGGCTGTAATGATCAATTTGGGGCTTTTAATGAACTCATCACATCTACATTTAAAATACTCAGTTCCCTTTTCTTTAAACTCTACATTATTATTCTCAAAATGGTGCCACAACTTAAGAGGCACCAGAAAGGTAGGATTTTAACATCATAAAGCTGAGGAAGAGATAAATCTTGGGAAAGATTTTCTTTCATGTTCCTGCTTTTTTTTTTTTTTTAGCAGATTTCAGTTTCCTCTTTTTCAGCATCTTTAGGTTGCAGCTGTGGGCTAGGAAAGCAAGCTCTCTAATGTGCTTTTTTTAAAGCAAATGGTCCATCCTTAATATAATAAAAACATAAGTGAATTTTTAAGTTTTAGAATAAAAGACTATTAAATTCTAAAATCGTGATTTTTATATTAAGTTTAAAATGTATAAACCATCTAGAAGGATAATTTTAAGTTATATTATAAAATAAGCCAACAAAGATACCTACCTCTTGCTTGAGTTTCCACATAGGAAAACTTAAGGATATCAAAATGGCTTATTCCATGATAATGAGGTTGCAGAAATTACAGCACGTATAACAAAGCCAGTTAGCAAGAGCACAGTAGAAGCACTGAGAATGAATTGAGGCAGCCTCTGAAAACTGAGCATATTTATACCCTAAGCCTAAACCTGAAGAACATTCTAGAAAATACAAAAATAAACAAGCATACTGGCTGTCAGGCAGTGGGTCTCGAGTGTCCTTCCTACCGGAAGCACGTGTTCCAGAAGAACAGAATGGAGCAGAGAATACCCCCAACTCCCTGCGGAGCATATCAGAATCTGCAAGGGGGGATTTTTAAACTATTACCCTCCAACCCTAGGTACACTCCTCCACTGCCATCACCAGGCAAGCTCTGTTACAACAGGGCCCTGGTCCATCTTCAAGGTGTCCCCAAGCCCTCGGCCCAGTGTCTCCCACTGGGCACAAAGCAGGAGCCTGAGAAGCACCTGGCAAAACCCCCTTGTGGTGCTGTGTTTGGTGGTGGAGAGCGTGAGCTCCAGCAGCCTCTCTCTCCGGCAGCACCACACCACACAGGCCTGAAGACCTAGCATGGAGGTAAGTAGAAGCACACCTGCAGGACGTTTAGGAGCAGAGAGCTAGGAAGCAAGCCCACTACTGGAGAACCTCGGACATTATAGGGAAAAAAAGCTGTACATTTACTGCCTGTGAACATGCTGGCAGGTCGAGCTGGGTCTGTTTCCATGAGCGTCCCCAGTGCAGAGTCCAGGGCTTGAAGCAAGTAACTAATACAGAAACAGTTTGGAAATGAATTAACAAGGAGAAACAGGGTAGCAGTTAAGGTATTAGCTTCAGAAGACTGACGGAGGCAGGAAGACCAGAGGACAGAGTGGGAGTCGGGATGGAGGGGCGGTGGTGGTGAATGAATAGGTGAAGAGTTTTGGCAGCTGCCAAGGAGAGAAACAGGATGGCACTTAAGGACAGTAGGATGAAATGAAGTTTCTTTCAAAGAGCGATGGATGCAGGTAAGGAAAGAAAACGGATGGGCAAAGAGGAGAGCCTGAAGCTGCAGGAGAACAAGGAGACGGGAAGGACCATGGTCCCTGCGGATGGGAGGTAGAGAGCGTGGGAAATAAAGTATCACCTACCTCTGAAGGTAGAAAGAAGAGAAGGCAGGGCCGAGGACAGAGAGATTTATTTAAAGACGGAGAGAAAAGCAACTGTGAAGTTTACGCTGATAACTTAATTTCTGCAAAGTGGGAGGCAAGTTTTGAAGATCCACTGTGAGGAGTCCAGGAAATGGATGAGACTATAAGTGGGCTGTTAAGGGGATGGCAGGAAGCCAGATGAACTTGGCCGGATTCTGTGGTGCACCAAGGCTCATCTGAGCAGGTTCTGAGCAGATGCTCTGTGCTCTGCTGCAGGGAAGAGGAAGTTGTCTGCCAGCCCAGCAGGCACTGAAGGTGGAGGGGGAGGACCGTCAGGTGTCATCGAGGGTGTCGCTGATCACAGAGACCGGAGAGCGTGGGCTGCCAAGTACAGCCAGTGAAGGGCTACTGCCAGAACGGGAAGACACGGTCTGCAGAGCCCCAGGTTAGAGCAGAGAGCAGAGTCGCAAATGCTTGCAACAAGGGGCGGATAAGGAAACTTCCCTCCAAAACGAGCCTAGCCTCCCCCCAGAAATCTCAGATGGGAATGATATGAAAGAGCCAGCCATGCTGGTCACGTGCGAGTGTGGCTTCCGGAGGTCTCCAAAGTCAAAATGTCCACAAATAGCGAAGTGAGGAGAGAATGCTGATGCTGAATTAGGAAGACTAGGAAGCAGCACATTAGTCACCCAGGAAAGGAAAAGGGCAGAGGTCCCTGGAAAAGCATTAAAGGTGCCAGAGATTAACTCTATGGACCTCCAACAAGGAAGTAGGGAGGGTTGCATTGAGGGTCTCAAACGGGCACTGGGAGCCCTTTCCAGAGTCAGATGAAGTAGAAAAAGATAAGAGTCTTTGAGAGGGGCTGGTTCCTAAGTGAAGGAAGTGGCAGGAAGAAGGGACTGAGTCTGAAAGTCCCAGTGAACCATATTCAACCATCCACTCAATCTCTTACTTAGTTTTCCTGAAAAGTGTGTGAGGGTTTGGAAAAAGAATTAGCTCCTTATTATTAAATGAACTTAAATACTTATTTATAGGGGGGAAGGGCAATAATTTAATTCATCAAGAACCTAATGGAAAAATCCTCAACAAAATATTGGCAAACCAAATCCTATAATACGTTTAAAAAATCATTCACACACAAAAAAATAATAATTCACCACAATCAAGAGGGATTTATTCCCGGGATGCAAGGGTGGTTTGACATTTGCAAATTAGTCAGTGTGGTACATTGCATCAACAAGAGAAAAGATAAAAATTATATGATCATTTCAATGGATAAAAAAAAAGAAGAAGAAATGCACTTGACAAAGTACAACACCTATTCATGATAAAACCCCTCAACAAAGTAGGCGTAGAGGGAACATAGCTCAACATTATAAAGCCCATATATGAAAAACCCACAGCTAATGTCATACTCAATGGGGAGAAACTGAGAGCTTTTCCCCTAAGGTCAGGAATAAGACAAGGATGTCCACTTTCACCACTTTTATTCAACATAGTACCAGAAGTCCTAGCCAAAGCAATCAGACAACAAAAAGAAATAAAAAGCATCCAACTTGGTAAGGAAGAAGTAAAACTTTAACTATTTGCAAATGACATGATACTATATATAGAAAACCCTAGAAACTCCATCAAAAAACTACTAGACCTGATAAATGAATTCAGTAAAGTTGCAGGATAACAAAATCAGTGCACAGAAATCCACTGCATTTCCAAACACCAATAATGAAGTGGCAGAGAGAGAAATTAAGGAAACAATCTTGTTTATAATTGCACTAAAAATAATAAAATATCTAGGAATAAATTTAACCAAGAGGTGAAAAACCTGTACTCTGAAAATTATAAAACAATGATGAAAGAAATTGAAGATGACACAAATGGAAAGACATTCCATGCTCATGCACTGGAAGAACAAATATTGTTAAAATGTTTATACTATTTGATAAGGTCTTTGTTTGGTTTTGGGATCAGGGTAATGGTGGCCTCATAGAGCAAGTCTTGAAATTTTCTTTCTATCTTTTGGAAAAGTTTGGGTAGAATAGGTATGACTTTTTTAAATGTTTGGTAGAGGAGCGCCTGGGTGGCTCAGTCAGTTAAGTGTCTGCCTTTGGCTCAAGGTCCTGAGATCAAGCCCCACATCGGGCTCCTTGCTCAGTGGGGAGCCTGCTTCTCCCTCTCCCTCTGCCTGCTGCTCCCCCTGCTTGTGTTCTCTTCATGTCAATAAATAAATAAGATATTAAAAAAAATAAATAGGGGCACCTGGGTGGCTCATGGGTTAAAGCCTCTGCCTTCAGCTCAGATCATGATCCCAGGGTCCTGGGATCGAGCCCCGCATTGGGCTCCCTGCTCAGCAGGGAGCCTGCTTCCTCCTCTCTCTCTGCCTGCTTCTCTGCCTACTTGTGATCTCTGTCTGTCAAATAAATAAATAAGATCTTTTTAAAATAAATAAATAAATGTATGTTTGGTAGAATTCCCTTGGGAAGCCATCTAGCCCCAGACTCTTGTTTTTTGGGAGGGTTTTGATTACTGTTTCAATTTCCTTGCTGGCTATTGGTCTGTTTAGATGTCTATTTCTTCCTGTTTCTGTCTTGGTAGTTTATAAGTGTCCAGGAATGCACCCATTTCTTCCAGATCGCCTTGTTTGTTGGCACACAGCTATTGGTAATAAGTTCTAATAATTGTCTCTATTTCTTTAGTATTGGTCGTGATTTCTGCCCTTTCATTTATGAATTTATTAACTTGGGTCCTTTCTCTCCCCTTCTCTCTCTCTCTTTCTCTCTCTCTTGGATAAGTCTAGCCAGTTCATAGCAACAGTGTAGTTTAGAGCAACAATGTCCACAATAGCCAAACTGTGGAAGGAACCGAGATGCCCTTCAACAGATGAATGGATAAAGAAGATGTGGTCTATATATTCAATGGAATATAACTCAAGGATCAGAAAGGATGAATACTCACCATTTGCACTGACATGGATGGAACTGGAGGGGATTATGTTATTTGAAATAAGCCAGGCAGAGAAGGACAACTGTCATACAGTTTCACTCATATGTGGAACATAAGGAATAGAGCAGAGGACCACAGGGGAAGAGGGGGAAAACCAAATGGAAAGAAATCAGAGAGGGAGAAAACCATGAAAGACTCTGGACTCCAGGAAATAAACTGAGGGCCACAAACTGAAGGTTACAGAAGGGAGGTGGTGGAATGGGGTAATAGGGGATAATAGGGTGATAGGTATTAAGGAGGGCACGTGTGGTGATGAACTCTAACCACTGCTCATTAAATGCAACTAATGAATCATTGAACACTACATCAAAAACAAATGATGTATTATATGTTGGCTAATTGTATATGTATTATATGTTGGCTAATTGAATATTTTTAAAAAGTCTATACTATCCAAAGAAATCTAGAGATTGAAAGCAATCCTTATCAAAATACCAACAGCATTTTTCACAGAACTAGAACAAGTAATCCTAAAATTTGTATGGAACCACAGAAGACCCCAAATAGCCTAAGCAATCTTTTTTTTTAAAGATTTTATTTACTTATTTGACAAAAAGAGAGAAAGTGCACAAGCAGGCAGAGAGGCAGACGGAGAACCAGGCTCCCTGCTGAACAGGGAGCCTCACACAGGGCTCAATCCCAGGATTCTGAGATCATGACCCGAACCAAAGACAGGTGCTTCATCGACTGAGCCACCCAGATGACCCTAGCCAAAGCAATCTTGAAAAAGAAAAACAAAAATAGAGGTACCACAATTCCAGACTTCAAATTATATCACAAAGCTATAATAATCAAAACAGATTGGTACTGGCACAAAAAATAGACACACAGATCAACAGAACAGGGTAGAAAGCCTAGAAATAAACCTACAATTATATGGTCAATTTATCTTTGATAAAGGAGGCAAGAATATGAAATGAAAAAAGACAGTCTCTTCAACAAATGGTGTTGGGAAAACTGGACAGCTACATGCAAAAGAGTAAAACTGAACCACTTTCTTACACCACACACAGACATAAACTCAAAATGAATTAGAGACCCAAATGTGGGCGCCTGGGTGGCTCAGTGGGTTAAGCCTCTGCCTTCAGCTCAGGTCATGATCTCAGGGTTCTGGGATCGAACCCCGCATCAGACTCTTTGCTCAGAAGGAAGCCTGCTTCTCTCTCTCTCTCTCTCTCTCTCTGCCTGCCTTTCTCTGCCTACTTGTGATCTCTGTCAAATAAATAAACAAAATCTTTAAAAAAAAAAAAAAAAAGACCTAAATGTGAGACCTGAAACCATAAAAGTTCTGGAAGAGGGCACAGGCAGAAATTTCTCTGACATCAGATGTAGCAACATTTTTCTAAATATGTCCTCTGAGGCAAGAGAAATAAAAGCAAAAATAAACTATTAAGGGACGCCTGGGTGGCGCAGTTGGTTGGACGACTGCCTTCCGCTCAGGGCGTGATCCTGGAGTCCTGGGATCGAGTCCCACATCGGGCTCCCAGCTCCATGGGGAGTCTGCTTCGCTCTCTGACCTTCTCCTCGCTCATGCTCTCTCTCACTGTCTCTCTCTCTCAAATAAATAAATAAAATCTTTAAAAAATTAAAAATAAATAAATAAACTATTAAGACTACATTAAAATAAAAAGCTTCTGTAAGCAAAGGAAACAACCAACAAAACTAAACTGAATGAGAGAAGATATTTGCCAACAATATATCCAATAAGGGGTTGTTATTCCAAATATATTCTAAGTGGTATTCTAAATATATAAAGAATTTATACAGCTCAACACACACACACACACACACACACCAGGTAATCCAATGAAAAAATGGGTGGATGGCATGAACAGACATTTCTCCAAAGACATTCAGATGGCCAACAGACACATGATGTCTTTATGTGCATGAAGACATGCTCTTCATATCTCAATATCACTCCTCACCAGGGAAATGCAAATCAAGACTACAATGAGGTATCACTCCACAACTGTCAGAATGGCTAAAATCAACAACACGAGAACAACAAGCGTTGGTGACGATGTGGAGGAAAAGGCATCCTGGTGTATAGTTGGTGGGAGTGCAAACTGGTGCAGCCACAGGGGAAAACAGTATGGAGTGGCCTCAAAATCTAAAAATAGATCTACTCTAAGATCCAGTAATCACACTACTGGGTATTTATCCAAAGAACACAAAAACACTAATTTGAAGGGATACATGGCCCCCAATGTTTATTGCAACATTATTTACAATAACCAAATTATGGAAGCAGCTCAAGTGTCCACTGATAGATGAATGGATAAAGAAGATGTGATATATATATATATATATATATATATATATATATATATCAATCAGCCAAAAGAAAGAATGAAATCTTGCCCTTTGCAACATGGACAGATCTAGAGAGTATAATGCTAAGCGAAATAAGCCAATCAGAGAGAGACAAATACCATATGATTTCACTCATATGTGGAATTTAAGAAACAAAATAGCAAACAAAGGGGAAAAAAGAGAGACGAACCAAAAAACAAATGCTTAACTATGGAAAACAGATAGTTACCAGAAGGAGGTGGAGGGGGAGGGATGGGGGAAATAGGTGAAGGGATACACTATGGAGTATTATGCCTCCATCAGAAAGGATGAATACCCAACTTTTGTAGCAACATGGACGGGACTGGAAGAGATTATGCTGAGTGAAGTAAGTCAAGCAGAGAGAGTCAATTATCATATGGTTTCACTTATTTGTGGAGCATAACAAATAGCATGGAGGACAAGGGGTGTTAGAGAGGAGAAGGGAGTTGGGGGAAATTGGAAGGGGAGATGAACCATGAGAGACTATGGACTCTAAAAAACAATCTGAGGGGTTTGAAGTGGCGGGGGTGGGGGGGTGGGAGGTTGGAGGAACCAGGTGGTGGGTATTAGAGAGGGCACAGATTGCATGGAGCACTGGGTGTGGTGCAAAAACAATGAATACTGTTATGCTGAAAGTAAATAAAAAATAAATTTAAAAAAAAAGAAGACACTTATCTTGATGAGCACTAAGTAATATATAGAATTGTTGAATCACTAGGGATGCCTGGGTGGCTCAGTCAGTTAAGTGTCTGCCTTCGGCTCAAGTCAGGATCTTGGAGTCCCGGGATAGAGTTCACATCAGGATCTCTGCTCCGCAGGGAACCTGCTTCTCCCTCTGCCTTCCTATCTCCCTGTTTGTGCTCACTCTCTCTCTGATAAATAAAATCTTTTAAAATAATAATAATTTAAAAAATTAAAAAGGAATTATTGAATCACTATACTCTATACCCAAAACTAATATAACACTGTATGTTAACTGAACTGGAATTAAAATTTTAAAAATAAAAAATAAAGGACAACTGGGTGGCTCAGTCAGTTAGGTGTCTGCCTTTGGCTCAGGTCATGACCCCAGAGTCCTGGGATCAAGTCCTGTGTCAGGCTCCCTGCTCAGTAGGGAGTCTGCTTCTCCCTTTACCCCTGCCCCCTGATTGTGATCTCTTTCTCACTCTCTCTCTCAGATAACTAAATAAAATATTTTAAAAATATATATTAATAAATAAATAATAATAAATAAATAATGTAGTTCATCAAAAGCTTGGAATATTCCCTGGACAACTAAATTAGAATGTTCTCTTATACTGTGCTCAGGGCCTAATAATTTCAAATGACCTTGGGTAAATCCTATCACCTTTTCAAATTCCATTGGTCAAATGTGGTGTTGGCTCCAAAAAAAGTGATATGTGGCACTTGTGGTTAAGAACACAGACTTTCAGTATAGATTTAAACCTCAGCTTTACCACTTATTTGTCATGAAATCTTGGGGAAATTGTTCTCTTTGAGAAGAACTTCAGTTCTGCAGGCCATACAGTCTGTATTGTGATTACCTAATACTGCCATTGTCCTGTGAAGGTGGCCATAGATAATACATAGACTGTGTGCCAATAAAACGTTATTCCATAGACACAGGTGGCTGGTCCAATTAGGTCTATGCCATAGCTTAGAGATGTCTGATCTGTGAGACAGAAATAATAAATAATCACTTACCTTCAAGGGTTGTTGTAAGAATGAAGTTGGTTACTACCTGTTTCTTGGCACCTGATAGACACTCAACAAATAGAACCTGTTATCCTTATTCTTCTTATTATTATCTTCACTCTTTCTAAGTTTATTCCAACTCCGTCTGTGCCCATGAATCTATGGCTGTAAGACTTACCGGATATGCAGAACAAATTTCACAATGGAAAATTTCTTTTCTGAATGGAGATCCATGTGGAAGGAACACAGATCTGGGAACATAATAAACAGGAAACGTGGGGGTTCTCTGTGGCTCCAGGCCCTGAGGGTTCCACGTTAGGAGGACAAACCCCTGCTAGGAGGACAAACCCCTTCAAAACAATATGTAAAGCTAAGATAACAGTTTTCCTTTGTAAAGAGACCCGGTACATGGCATTATGTTCCTAACTACTGGGGTATGTTTTTCTTTCATGTGATGGTAGCTTGTCTACGCAACATTGTTTTTTTTTTGTTTTTTGTTTTTTTTTATTTATTTGATAGAGAGAGAGATCACAAGTAGGGAGAGAGACAGGCAGAGAGAGAGAGGAGGAAGCAGGCTCCCTGCCAAGCAGAGAGCCCAATGTGGGGCTCAATCCCAGGACCCTGGGATCATGACCTGAGCCGATGGCAGCGGCTTTAATCCACTGAGCCACCCAAGCGCCCCTACGTAGCATTTTTAACATCTAATTGAAGGCACTCTTTGTCGTTTGAAACCAACTGTTCAGGGTTGAAAAATTTGGATATTCTCCCACAGTATATTATCTTAACACAAACTGAGATAAATGTCATCCCACCAAAGCTCAGAGCAAAAAACTATGCCATGCAAATGTTTATGTTTTTAGTAAGGTTGTTCTGTATTAGTCTTGGCATCTTGGGAGTCAGTCTGGGGTAATTAATGAGGGCTGGTGACTGTTTTGGACAGAAGCAGCTGGGAAAACAATGATAAGTAGCAGTTAGTGAGTTGTCCCTATCCCGCTTCCCATCCTTCACTCCAATCAAAATCTCAGTGTCGGGCGCCTGGGTGGCTTAGTTGGGTCAACAACTCACTCTTGATTATGGATCAGGTCATGATCCCATGGTCGTGGAACCAAGCCCCACACTGGGCTCCACACTTAGCACAGAGTCTGCTTATCCCTCTCCATCTTCTCCTCCCCCTGCTTTCTCTCTCTCTCTCTCTCTCTCTCTCTTTCTCTCAAATAAATAAATAAAATCTTTTTAAAAATTCAAGATCTCAGTCTAAACTCTTGAGTCAAGTGCTGCCTGGGTGGCTCAGTGGGTTAAGTCTCTGTCTTCAGCTCAGGTCCTGCAGGAGCTGCAGGTCCTGGGATCAAGCCCCGCATCAGGCTTTCTGCTCAGCAGGGAGCCTGCTTCCCCCTTTCTCTGTCTGCCTCTTTGCCTACTTGTGATCTCTGTGTCAAATAAATAAATAAAATATTTAAAAAAAAAAACAAAAACAAAAACCTTGAGTTGACTCAGTGCACTACATTTCGGATTCCCTATAACTGGGGTTGAATGCACCTGCTATGCTAACTGCTTCAGAAAAAGAAAAAAAAAAAGAAAAACAAAAACCAATAACGGAACTTGATAGTAAGTAAAATATATTTATTTTTTTGTTTATAAATTTTCACACTTGCTCTTAAGAAGCTGGTCTTATAACACTAAACATATAAATTATCAGAAGATACCAGCATTTTGCTTTTACTATTACAATGGGAAACGAGAGCAAAGTAGAAACACTTCTGACTTAAAAGATAGGAGAGGACAAGGTTATAAAGTGCTGTGGCATTTCGTTGTGAAATGGTATGTCAGGCACAGAGCAGTGTAATTTGTCCACATGAAAGCTGTCCGTGGGGGCAGAGAGACAACACCATAGCTATCTATTTCCAGCTGATGGGATTGCCACGTGGGATCTAACATGGAAAATGAGTGAGAAGAGGGGCAAAGTGTTTCAAGGGCTGAGGGTACCAGTCCCCTGCAGGATTTTAGGTTGGTGGTATTCTTGGTTAGTTGGTTTTTTTGCTTGTTTTGACCAAAAAATATAATTGGGTTATAAGGCATCCAAATTATTAGGGCTAATAATCACGGGAATAATCTAATAACCTGTGTTATTTTAACTGTTATCAGCAATAGCCAACGTATCAGTAACTCATTTTTCATTGTTATTTAACCGTTAGCAGCTATTGTTATGTTATATTTTCCGTAGGTAGTAAGTGTTTTCAAATGGCCTTGTTTGTGCTCCTGCTGATTCATGCTGACTCTAAAACGCCTTGCCTGCCCATAAGCTTTCAGTCCCAGTTGATTAAACACGACATACGAAATGCTTCAGCCGCTGACATCACGACATACGAAATGCTTCAGCCGCTGACATATTTGCATCAATGTTGCGAAGGAGCTGGGGCTATTTATGCAGTCGTGTTGCGCTTACACAAGGTCTCGGCCCACACGTGGTGTCAAGCCATGTTCCCGCCCTGAGTGAAGTCGGGACTTCGGGGAGAAACAAGGCTGCAGGACCTGTGCAGGAGCGCGTGCTTCCAGCCTTCCAGCCTTCGTGCTCCCCTGCTTCACCCCGGCAGAGGCCCTCCTGGGTGGCGAGGGCAGCCCGGCTCTCTCACCAGTTAAACCTTCGCTCTGTGCTCGGACTAAATCCAGAACAACGCTGACAGGCTCCTCAGCTACCAGGAAGCAGACTGTGCTCACTTTCACAGATGTCGCTGGAAATCTATGAGTGAGTTTTAAGGGGGTGAGTTTTAATGGATGGGGGGTTAAAACCTGGTTGGGTCCGAACACAGGGTCAGCAAAAAGGAAAAAAAGAACCCAGCACTAAAGTCGTGGCCCCGAGTCGTTCAGGAGGACTTGAGTGGGGAGATCAGCGCCTGTAGATGCTCAGGGCATCACAGGAAATTCCCCTGCTTGGGATGCAGGGGGTCATGTATTATTTCTTCCAGGCACTGAAGTGCAGGTTGCAGGACAGAAGAAATGGTAACTGTTCATAAAGTGATGGGAGGTTGACAGCTACGTTTTTCTGTAGCGTAAGAGGAGTCATCAGATAATTTCGCTGCTTTGAGTGTGATGGGAGTGAGGGTTAGGGTGGGGGATTTCTTCATCCTCTAGAAAGCACAGGAAGAAAACAATTTGCAAATTACCCATCTCAGGGATATAGTTTCCTCCTCTCAAATGGTACTGTTTTTACCCCCTCTTCCAGGTTAACAGATCACAAAGGGCACTTGGGTTTTCACTCAGTTACCCACAGCTTGTGATCTTAAAAATCCCCAGGGTAGAAGGCGTAGCTGTTCACATTCCTAGAGGGAGGACCAGATCCCAGGCTGTCCACAAGCAGGGACAAAGCCTGGCACCCAGGGGCCACATGACAGGGCCCTGAGTTCAAATGGAGGAGAAGAGAGCTGGGAAGGCAGCTGTGCCCCCGGGACTCCTGCGGCCCCTGCCCCTCCCCGTTGCCCATGGGGACGCCGAGGCACCTCAATCAGGCAGAAATCCTTCCAAATGCCTACAGAAAAACAGATATGTAGTAAAAACCTGCGAGTAATCATTTATTGTTTGTTTCTGTACAGCAGAAGCCTCTTTTCTTACCGGTGTCTCGGCTTTCTGTCCCACAGCCCTTTGTGGGGGCCACGAATTGGACCCTCCTACAGGGGGTCTGTGGTTCAGGCAAGGCCCTGCCTCGTCAGGTTGGGTGGCTTTCCCTATTGCTCCTTGAAGCAGTAAATTCAAATCCGAGTTCTTAGTGGAAGGAAACAGAAGAGATTTGGACACAAAAGGGAACTACCGCGAGGCCTCGACCCCCACCCCCGCCGCAGGTAAGAAAATGTGTCCCTAAAATTGACTGTCTCTCTGGCTTCCTTGTCTATGTTTCCTCTTGCGAAGCTGTCGCTGGAGCTGCAGCTTATTGGTGAAGAACATCTGTCTCCAGCCCACGTCCTCGGCCAGGGCGCGCATGTCTGGCGTGATGGTGTCACAGGCGGATTTCACTATCTTCTCCCACAGTTTGTCCGATGTGCATAGCTGTCGGCGGGAGGGGCCAGAGGTGGGTTATGTCAGACGCAGGAGAAGGACAACTCACTCACTCACAGAATCACCCCAATTCCTGTCGTCTGTGAGAGACTGGAGGAGATGGGACCTGGGCACGAAGGCGCACCAGACACGGTTCCCATCTCCTTCCTCTCCTCTTGGAGGAAAGGCAAGTGCACGAATGCCTGAAGGACGAAGCGATATTTGATTCATGGAATAAACTAAGTCATGATCTCATTTAAGAGTAAAACTGTGGGCGCCTGGGTGGCTCAGTGGGTTAAGCCTCTGCCTTCAGCTCAGGTCATGATCTCAGGGTCCTGGGATCGAGTCCTGAATCTGGCTCTCTCGCTCAGTGGGGAGCCTGCTTCCTCCTCCTCTCTCTCTCTCTCTGCCTGCCTCTCTGACTACTTGTGATTTCTGTCAAATAAATAAATAAAAATCTTTTAAAAAAAGGAATAAAAATGCAAGATAGCTATAAATAATACATATAAGATATTGCTTTTTTTTTAATTTAATTATTTATTTGTCAGAGAGAGAGAGAGAGAGCACAAGTAGGGGAAGCAGTAGGCAAGGGAGAAGCAGGCTCCCCACTGAGCAAGGAGCTGGATGTGGGACTCCATCCCAGGACGCTGAGATCATGACCTGAGCTGAAGGCAGATGCTTAACCAACTGAATCATCCAGGCGCCCCATTTACAACATTATACAGTTAATTTATATATACAACATTATATTGTTCATTTCCAACGAACCACCTAACAGAGGCTGGCAATGGTGTGGTTGACTGACCTTCCTCCCAGTGCTGCAGTACCTTCTCAGGCGGGAGCATTGTTAACTCCTGCTGGGCTTGCCTCCATTTTATTTTATTATTACTATTTTTTTTTTTTTTAAGTAGGCTCCACGTGGGACTTGAACTCTCAACCCTGAAATCAGGAAAGCTAAAACCAAGAGCAGGTCGCTGAACTGACTGCGCTAGCCAGGCACCCCCTGATTTCCCTTTTTATCAGTTCCATCCAGTGGTCGTTATTCATGAAAATCCAGAAGTGGAAAGCTCTAGGCATGGTGGGCGAGCAATTAAAAGCCCAGGGTACCTTTAACCAGTAGTGTCAGAGCACATTGGCCTGGGCGCTTCCCTTCTGCTCGATCCCCTCTCAGACATGGTCCAGCTGTCCGAACCTCCACAAAGACGTCTCTTACAAGGAGGCAAAGAAAAGCAGGAAGCCTGTGGGCCCTTCAAGGATCGATAATGGATGGCACATACGCTAAGGGCAAGAAATTTTGTGTTCATGGCCACATTTATTTATTTATGTATGCCAATTTATTTCATAAATTATTTACTACTAATCCGAAGCAATCTCGTACGAGATATAGTGAAGGAAAGGAAGGCATTCATTCAACTTACACACAATGTTGCAGGAGAACCATGGCGGGCAAGGAAGGCAGATCCGTATCTAGAATGGGGCCAGGATCCAGGAAGGACAAACTGCTGCTTCCTCCATGATGAAGTCTGGGTGTTACTGACCCATCCTTGCCAGGGGCCATTCTGTTCATGAACCCAGCAAACAGGAGGGTGCCTGGGGAAATGCACTGCCTTTCACAGAGCAGACCATTTGACCCACCGAATTACTGAAAACCGTCTCTGCATTAGTGCCTTTTGCTGAGCAGTCCCATGGGACACAGATATCTTTATCCTCCGGCTTACGCTGAGAAGTCCATCCAAATACCCCTTCCCTAGGAATCACCACAAATCTCCAAATCTGGTTCTCTTCAAGACGTTGACCGTCTAGCCAGAACAGTAGCCTTTAACCAGAAGAAATCCAAGAGCTGTTTTTCAAAAAACAGAAACTTTCCTAAAAACAAATTCTGGTCTTGACTCTAAGGCCCTGGGGTACAAGCTGTCCTTTCCCGCTGGAGGCGTGCCCACAGGTGTCAGCAAGGACCCAGACAGGCCCCCGCCATGGAGGCTGCAGACCCTTGAAGCATCATTGACTCTGCGGGTTCATGAGAGGCACAGGGTACACGGCTGATTACAACACGTTGTTGCCAGAGCATCTGTGGTATAGGCTACCTCCTGCTTATCAGGATGACATCATCAACGTCATCAACATCATCATCAGCCCATACGACGGCGCCAGGATCAACAGCTCCGTGGTCTAAGACCACGGCCAGAGAACTAACGGGATCCAGATGCAAAATGAAGAAGGTGTACTGTTCTGCCCATCAGGGGAAAGCAAGTCCACTGTGGTGTGCTTCCTGGAAAGTCCAGGAAGACAGGAGGATGGCGTGCGACAGGGTGGTGGCAAGGGAGGAGGTGAGAGATGGCTGGACTGTAGATCTGTTTTGAAGGTGGAGCTCATAGACTTGTGAATGAATTAGATGAGAGGTGAGAACAAAGAGAAGAATTAACAATGAGCTATTTGGCTTGAGCAGCTGGGTGGATGGTGTTGCCAGTGACTGAGAAAATAAGACTGTGGGAGAAGCAGAATTGGTCTGTAGGTATGTGGCAGGGGGCAGGGGGTGGGGGGAGATGTCAGAGGTCTGGTTTTGGCATGTCAAAGCAGCAATGTCTATACTCCTTCTAGGTGGAAGTGCTGAGCATGCAATTGACTTGAAAGTAAGGAGTTCAGGGGTGCCTGAGTAGCTCAATGGTTAAGCATCTGCCTTTGGCTCAGGTCATGATCTCAGGGTCCTGGGATCAAGCCCTGCGTTGGGCTCCCTGCTCAGGTAGGAGCACAGTTGGGGAGCCTGCTTCTCGCTCTCCCACTCCCCCTGCTTATGTTCCCTCTCTCACTGTCTCTCTCTCTATATCAAATAAATTAATTTAATTTAATTTAATTTTAAAAAGTCAGAAGTTCAAGGAGACAACCTGGCCTGGAAACACACGTTTGGAAATTATCAGTGTGTAAATACTATTTAAAGCCCTGGGGGTGCCTGGGTGGCTCAGTGGGTTAAGCCTCTGCTTTCGGCTCAGGTCATGATCTCAGAGTCCTGGGATTGATCCCTGCATCGGGCTCTCTGCTCAGCAGGGAGCCTGCTTCCCCCCTCTCTCTCTCTGCCTGCATCTCTCCCTACTTGTGATCTCTCTCTCTGTCAAATAAATAAATCTTTAAAAAATAATAATAATAAAGCCCTGGGATTAGATGCTATCACATAGGTGTGACTGTAGAGAGAGAAAATGCCCAGGGAAGAGCTCTAGGACATTCCAACATGAAAGCAGTCAGAAAATAAAACAGTTTCCAGCAAGGGAGTCTGAGAATAAGGAAGAAAACCCGGACAGCAATCCAGTGTCTCAAGGCTGCTGAAAAGACAGGAGTTTACAACTGACTGGTGCTTTTGTAATATCGTGGGCAAATGGTAACCTTGACAAGAGGTTCCCATGGCAGAGTGGGGACTGAATGCCTGGCTAGAGTGGGTCCAGGAAGGGACAGGAGAAGACAAAATGGATATAGCAATTATGGTCACTCTTTTTTTTTTTTTAAGATTTTTATTTATTTATTTGTCAGAAAGAGAGAGAGAGCACATGGAAGACAGAGTGGCAGGCAGAGGCAGAGGGAGAAGCAGGCTCCCGCTGAGCAAGGAACCCGATGTAGGACTCGATCCCAGGACGCTGGGATCTTGACCTGAGCCGAAGGCAGTGGCTTAACCCACTGAGCCACCCAGGCATCCCTATGGTCACTCTTTTGAGGGGATTTTGCTTGAAGAGCAGAATAGGGAATCAGGTCAAGGCATTTTTTTTTTAATGTACTGATGGAAATGACCCAGTAGTGGGAGTAGGACGAGTGACAGGGACAGCTGCATGCGCGAAGTGGCTGAGCAGAGGAGCTGAAACGCACAGGTGGAAATGTGGCCTTGGGTAATAAGGAGGAGAACTTCTTACCTGGGACAGGAAGTTTACAGAGTTGATGGGCAGAGGGATGAGGGGAAGGGACAGCAGGGCAGTTCTCTGGTGACTCCTTCCAATTCCTCCATGAAATAAGAGGCCACAACATCAACTAAGAGTGAGGAAGCAGGGGACTTCAGGAGAGAGAAGAGGGTGTAACATAGACATCTTGGAGGGTAAAGGAGAGTAAGAAATTCAGTTTCTAAGACAAAAGGTATTTTATGTATAATGTCGTCTTTGGTTCTGAGTCGTTTTTTAATGCCAGACACGTTAAAAAAATATGGTCCCAAGAAACACGGAAAAAGAGAAGTGAAAGAATGAAGGCCTCTTGTTTCTAATGCTGAAGGTGGGAAAGCAGGGCCCTGTGTTCAAGACAGCACACTACTACGATCCTGCCTGCAGGTAGATGCATCTTGATGTGTGTGCGGCTCTGTTCTGGACAGCCGGTTTGTACAGCGCAAGACGGCAGCATCTCCAGTCCCATATGGTCCCCGGAGCAACCGGCTCTGGCCAGCTGGAGGTGAGGAAAGCAGTAGCCTTTACCCCCTAACCTGTGGGCTCAGACTAGTATGAATAGTGCAACATCGAAGGGTTGATGCCCCAGACATTGGGTCATGGGGAAGCCCAGCTGCCTCCCTTATCTCTGGGAGGAAGGCCTGAACGATTACCAGGCAGCCCCCTCCCCCAACACACACACACACATACACACACACGCACAGCGGACCTGCTGTCAGCTCCCGCCCTGGACACAGCCCTGCTCTGCCTGTTACTACCACCATTTCTACCTGTCCCTCACAAGACGCACCCCGCCCTGAGTATTAGGATTGGAACCCACCCCAGCATTCAACAGCCATCTAAAGGGGAACAGTGGGTGCCCCTGATTTCTGTCCTCCTATTATGGGCCACCATTTCAGCCCACCTGGCCTGTAGCTGACACTTACTCCCCTCCCCACCCCTAGCTCCAGGCAACCAAGCATTCTCACTGGCCTGGCCTTGGCTCTGTCCTGCCTTGCTCTCCTGCATCCTAACTTCCTTCTAGGGAGGGGGAGACACGTCAATGTCACGTCTATTTCAGGACACCATTACATTCCATTTTAAGCAGA
This sequence comes from Neogale vison, assembly GCF_020171115.1. Taxonomy (NCBI): domain Eukaryota; kingdom Metazoa; phylum Chordata; class Mammalia; order Carnivora; family Mustelidae; genus Neogale; species Neogale vison. Next base: position 38,607,540 of record NC_058093.1, on the reverse strand, counting down.
AATCAGCCAGGACTTTTTACTTTTATACTTTTCTATATTTTTATGCTACTCTAAAAGTACTCTAATAAGGGAAAAGAAGGAATTACAAATAGAAATGAATAGTAAAAGAAGGCATAAGAACTTAAGGTCCTTTCTGCATAAATATCAAAGCAAAAAGTATTACACATTCACATAAAGGTTACCGGGACACAGCAACACTGAATCTTCTGATATTGACAGCCCCCCAAGCATTCTGATATTGGTTAAATCATTGTTATCTTCAACAGTCTTCAACAGTCCTTCAAGGTCTAATTTCTCTATTCAGATCACAACATATTCTAAATATAAGCAACAAAAGGAAACTCTTAGAAAATGTCTTAATATTTAAAAGTTAATGGATCTTCCGATCCTCCTATAAAAGGTTTGAACTCTTAACACCAAGGTAGATGACTACCCTTTACCAGCACGATACATCTCAGGATATCAGTGTGCCTCATATAATGAAGAATTATTGAAAAGAACTATGAGATTTGGAGAGAAAGAAAATAATTCTCAAAAGGGAGCTTAAACTTTCACCAGTGTAACTTCATTTGTGACTCGTATTTTATACTGGAAATACTTACAGTTTGTTTTATATTATAAATTGGTCTACATAATGCCCCCATTTAAGATGCCCAAACCCTGGGGCTCTTTGCTTGGTAGATGCCAGGCTGAGAAACACGAGGTATGCATCCTGGCTATGGTTCCTGGGACTGTGAGCCAAGGCACAGCTAATCGTGGATTTAGCTCCCCCTGGTGGTGGTGCATGAACCTAACATAGATGATGCTATCTAAAAGTTGAAGGGGATCCTAGGGCTTATCTAGATAAGACCCCTCCTTTTACAAATGGAGGAATTAAGGGTCTGTAAGAATAAGGGTGGCTCAGTAGGGTGGGCGTCCGCCTTCGGCTCAGGTCATGATCTCGGGGTCCTGGGATCAAGCCCCGCATCGGGCTCCCTGCTGAGCAGGGAGTCTGTTTCTCCCTCTCCCTCTTCCTCTGTGTTCTCTCTCCCTCAAATAAATAAATAATCTTTAAAAAAAAAAAAAATGCTGTCCAAGGCTCCTGGTGGGGAGTGGCTGACCAGGGAACAGAACCCAGCTATCTGTCTTCGTCCGATTTAAACACCTCCCCATACGTGTACACAGGGAAGCTAGGAATACACCCCACCACCCCCAAACTTCCAACCTTTCACAGTCTCATGAGACCTTTTATCTGTACCATTTTAATATCAAATTCTTGGACTGGATTCAGAATTGGGTTGCTGTAAACACAAGCAAACACACAGATGTTGGCTCCGACTCAGACCCGCCCACCGACCAGGGTGTGGGCTTCCCATCTCTATGTTCACCTGCTCTCCAGGTGCTTCGCCTACTTGGCCAGACATGGGAACCACAGTCATAGCGAGACTGCAGCTGTCCCTGAGTCACGACCGAGATGAGTATGTTTATATGCCAATCACCGTCATCATCCTGCCGTGTCTGGGATTTACCCTTTCATCTAACTGCTGAGGTTCTTTCGGGTCTATTCTGGTGTAGTTTGCTGGAAAGGGATAGGATCAAGGCCTGGTGCTTCCTGGGCCAAGACAGGTTCCCTCCTGGCAGATTACCTGGCAGGACTTTGGGTCAATCACAGAGCTGGCCCTCGGCTGCCTTTCTCGTATCCCATGACACGAGATTCACCTTTGGAGGGTGTGCTCATCTTAACAAAGCTCCCAGAGGATGCCTCTTTGTTGTTCACCCTGAGAAATACAACCACCCAACATCCAGGCTTTCAGGAACTCATCCATGGAGACTCCACTGCTGGGTAAACATAGAATGAGAGCAAGAGAGCAGAGAGTGGGAGTTAAGAGAGGTGGGTCGGAAGCAGGACATTCCTAGGAAAGGGAACAGTATAAGCAAATGCCAAAAGCCCAAAAGAGCCTGCCCAGTGCATGAGAGACGGCGAGGAGAAAAGCCAGCAGAGAATCCTGGAAACAAAGATGGGTCAGGGAGTAGAAGGCCTAAACAGGCCCTTTAGGCGTGACAACGAAGGGGTTACTGTGAACGAGGCCAGGGACATTTAGTTCTATTTCTGAGGCATGGCAGAGGAGGAAAAGAAGATGAGGAGGTTGAGAGTAGACTAGTGGCTTTGGGAATTTAGGACGTCATAAGACCAGCGAAATTTTTGGAAATCCAACAAAACAAAAATTAAGAACCAAAATAAGATTGCTAACTTTTTAAATTTTTCCAAGTTTGGATAATTCGTTGAAATGATCAAGTTTTACAGCCATTATTTCATAAAAGAAGGGGCATTTTGGGGCACCTAGGAGGCTCAGTCAGGTCACGATCCTGGAGTCCCAAACTGAGTCCTGCATTGGGCTCCCTGTTCAGTAGGGAGTCTGCTTCTCCCTTCCCCTTAGCCTCTCCCCTGGCTTGGGCTCTCTTATTCTCTAACTTGCTCACTCCCTCTCAAATAAATAAAATCTTAAAAAAAGAAGAAGACGAAGAAGAAGGAACATTTTAACTCTTCCCAAAATAGGAAGGCCTAACCTCCAATAAAGGATGGTCATTTAGTCTAGCTCATTTGGTAAAGCATGAAACCCTCAGTCACAGGGTCGTGAGTTCAAGCCCCACATTGAATACGGAGCCTACTATTTAAAAAAAAAAAAAAAAAGACGATCATCATCATCATCATTTAAATGGAATAAACTTGGTTTGATAACAAACCCTTCATATCTCATTTACTTACTGTTTTCATTTCATCATGGATTATAAAATTCCACCCCCATTGATGATGCTAGTTTCCTGAGGGTGAACTACCCTGTAAACTTGTTTTTGTTTTGTTCTGTTTTGTTTTCCCAAGGAGAAAAGGAAAGAGATTGGCTGCAAATCGAGTCTAGAGTTTTTGAATTCTCAAGGATGAGGCTGATTTGAAAAAATTTCAGAGAGGAAAAAACAAATGAAAGAAAGATTTAAAAATAGGAACTAAGGGGGCCTGCTTCCCAGCCTCTTCTCCTGCCTCTCTGCCTACTTGTGATCTCTGTCTGTCAAATAAACAAATAAAATCTTTTTAAAATAAAAAATAAATTAAAAAAATAAAAATAGGAACTAAATGCAATGTAGTATGCCAGACTGGTTCCTGAAACAGCAAAAGGACATTAGTGGAAAAACAGATGCAATATGAATAAAGTCTGTGGCTTAGTTAATAGTATTTTATCAGTATTAATTGCTGAGTTTTGATAAATATCCCTGGTTATATAAGATGTCAGTGTTAGGGAAAGCTGTGAAGGGTATATGCAAACTGTGTGTATTATCTTTGCAACACTTACAAATCTAAAATTATTTGTAGGAGCGCCTGGGTGACTCAGTCATTACGCGCCTGCCTTTAGCTCAGGTCATGATCCCAGAGTCCTGGGATCAAGCCCTGTCTTGGGCTCCCTGCTCAGTGAGGAATCTGCTTCTCCCTCTGCCTCTGCCATCCCCCCTCCCCTGCCCCTCGTGCTTGTTCTCTCTCTCTTTCTCTCAAATAAATAAAGAAAATCTCTTTAAAAAAAAATAAAACTATTTGTAAACAAAAAGGTTTTTAAGGCCACCTAGGTGGCTCTGACTCTTAATCTCAGCTCAGGTCTTGATCTCAGGGTCGTGAGTTCAAGCCTCGAATTGGGCTTTGCATTGGGTATGGAGCCTACTTTAAAAAAAAAAAAAAAGCTTTTTAAAAATAACAACAACCCAAAAGAGAAAGGAGATAAGTGGCAGACTAAATTCCCTTGACTCAGACCTTGGAGCCAGGTGGCGGGCAGCACTGGCCTCTCAGAGGAGAGGAACACCTCCCTCCCAAAGGTCAGAGGAAAAGGGTTAGAACTTGGACACAAATAATTTGCTAATAAATTTGCCTGCAGAAATTTGAAATGGAAATTTTTTTCTTTTCATTTCATTTGAAATGGAAATTTTTTTCAAGGAGGCAACTAGCAAGACAAAACAAAGTAATTGATAAATGTAGGTGAAAACTAAGTAAACGGTATACAGATAAAATATAGACTGAAGACAGAAACGAGAAGTAACAATTACATGGAGAGAAAAAGGCACAGCAGCCCTGGACTGCTTTCTCCATCTTCAAAAAATTCTGCTCTGCAAGGATACCGAGAGCTGAAATCAGCAACCCAGAAAAGGCTTCCTTTAGAGCAGCAGGTAAATTACGGAGGATATTTCCAAGACAGCACTGAAATAATGGCAGGACGCTAAGAGGGAGCCATCGAGAGCGGAAGGGAGCAACACCTGGGGAGAAAACAGTTGCTCAGCGTCAGGAATAAATTACACAAGACACCGCGGTTGCTGCCACTCTCTGACGAATCCTTCCATTTCATTTTGGGAACAAGCGCGGGCCCTGGCAGAAGTTTTCAATAGATCCTGACTAGTATATTCATGTATTTAAAATTCTTTTTCATTGAAAGTAGGAATAATCAGCTTCTTATCAGCAGCAAATCTTTAATACATATTTTAATGGAAAAAAATATATAGTGATTAATTATAATACTCCCTTCTGGCTCTCCATTTTTAGGGGGAAAACCAAGTAATAACATAAGCTTTTATCCTCAAAGAGGATACATGAAATAATATAGGTTATATTATTTAAAATGTATATATACTATGCAGCCATCAAAAGAAATGAAATCTTGCCATTTGCGACAACGTGGATGGAACTAGAGTGTATCATGCTTAGCGAAATAAGTCAAGCAGAGAAGGACAACTATCATGTGATCTCCCTGATATGAGGAAGTGGTGATGCAACGTGGGGGGTTAAGTGGGTAGGAGAAAAATAAATGAAACAAGATGGGACTGGGAGGGAGACAAACCATAAGTGACTCTTAATCTCACAAAACAAACTGAGGGTTTCTGGGGGGAGGGAGGTTGGGAGAAGGGGGGTGGGGTTATGGACATTGGGGAGGGTATGTGCTTTGGTGAGTGTTGTGAAGTGTGTAAACCTAGCGATTCACAGACCTGTACCCCTGGGGATAAAAATATATTATATGTTTATAAAAAATTAAAAAATAAAAAATAATAATAATTTTAAAATGTATATATATCAAGAAATATGACGGCATGATTGTGAAAAAAAGTGTTGATCTTTTAGGTAATAAGATTATGAATTAGGGGCACCTGGCTGGTTCAATCAGTAGAGCATGTGATTCCTGATCTCAGGGTCCTGAATTCAAGCCCCACATTGGGTCTGGAGCCTACCTAAAAATAAATAAATAAATATAAATAAAATAAAAATGGGTGAATACGGTCTTAAAGATTTTTTTAAGCATTATATTTTATTTTATTTTTTACTTTTTTTTTTTTAAAGATTCTGTTTCCTTATTTGACAGTGAGAGAGGGAACACAAGCAGGGAGCGTTGAAGGAGAAGCAGGCTTCCAGCCAAGCAGGGATCCCAATGTGGGGCTCGATCCCAGGACCCTGGCATCATGACCTGAGCCGAAGGCAGACGCTTAACCAACTGAACCACCCAGGAGCCCCAATATTTATTTATTTTTAGAGAGAGATGGATCTGATGCATGTGAGGGGAGCGGGAGAGTGATAAAGAGAAAGGCAAGCAGACTTTTGCTGAAAGTGGAGCCCTGTGCAGGACTCAATATCATGACCCTGGGATCACAACCTGAGCTAAAACCAAGAGTCAGATGCTTAACTGACTGTGCCACCCAGGCACCCCATGAATAAATGTCTTAAAAAAAAAAAAGATTATGATTTAATTCATCTTGGGAAGTGTTGCATGCTCTTTTATAAATGGTCATTGCCCCAGTATATTACAACTAAATACCAAGTTAGGTTTCTTCTGTTTCAAACAAAGTCCAACTCTAATTAATTTAAGCCAAAAAAGGATTTCATGGAAGAATGATATGTGCATTTAGGAATAACTAAAGGGGCAGGAACGAAGGCATCTTCCGGGATACAGGGAGAGGAACCAACAATGGTTGCCTCAAGGCCCTGTCATTGGGTGAAATCCGCACCAAGTGCATCTTCTGATCTCATCATTCTGCTGAGGATTCAAAATAGTGTGAGAGAGTCTATTTGGTCAGCCTGGGGCATGGAGGAGGACAAGGCACTATGATGAGCAATTTCCCCAAAACCATCAAATTGTGAATAGATAATTCTGCAAAGGGCTGTTAATGGAAGAAAGGGAGACAGATAGAAGACTCACTACTCCATGCCTTCTTTCATGTGGCCATGCCTCTGCCTGAACTGTTGCCTGGACTTGGAATGCCCCTCAACCCGAAATGCCTCTAGTCTTCAGACCACCTCGTGAGCTCTTATTTTACCTTGAAAACCCAGAAAAAAATTACTCTTTCTGTGAAGCCTGGCAGAGGAAATTACTTTGCACTCTTTGTACCTCATACACACATCCTTTCTTGAACTGCTCACATTATACTGTAATAATCTGTATCTGTTAGAGCCTCTCCTGTTAGACTATAAGTTTCTTGAGGGCAGGAATAATGTCTTTTCATGTCTGCTACCTCTGTGCATAAAACAGTGCTCATAATCAAGTAAGTATTCAACAGATGTTTGCTGAAATGAATGCAAACAATAAACTATGAGGAAGGAAGGAAGGAAATAAGGAAGGAAGAGAGGGAGGGAGGGAGAGAGGGAGGGAGGGAGGAAGACGAACTTTGAGGAAGGACAAGAAAAAACCCGCATAGACACAAAATAATTATCTGTTACCTGCGCAAATCTGCGTGACGTTTGAGAAAGCCTGGCAATATCTTCAAGATCCAGATAAGAAATGATATTCAGGAGCAGATTGTCTGAGAGCCGTTCAAGGAAGTCAAATTTACCTTCACATAAATTGAAGACATAGTCTAATATTCTTGCACCAAATATTAAGGCAATTTGGACTGTAATTAAAGAAACCAACAAACCAACAAAATTACCATGTACAGACAGGTAAAAACTATGATCTTTATCAGTAAGTTGTGCTATAAGGCATTCTTCCCCAGGGAGTAATGTTGGATTATTCCCACCTTCACCAAGCTGTCTTTGGTGACATGCGTTTGTGAGACATTTGTTTTCAAGCACTGTCCCTGCCATGAGATTGGTACCTTTGAGGGATACTCACTGTTTTAACCCAGTGATGAACCACATCCCCTTGACTTCATCAACACCAAATTCCAGTCCAGGCAACTGACTTCACTAGTCCCCACTCTATCCTCACTGTCACACCGTATGGGCAAAGATGCTGGTCCATGTGGGTTTTCTACTACCCTCCTTCTCCCCAAATTGGTCTGAAACATATTAATATCTCTTAATTTTAGCTGATTTTTGTTCCCTTATTGTTATACAGTGTTTCTCCACCAAACTTCTTTTTCCCTCTTTACCTTCTTTCATCCCTACCTTTACATAATGGAAAAAATATATAGAGAAGCAATGAGGAAAATAAGTGGCTAGTTCATGAAAATTGAGTTAACTTTTGCCTAACATTTTCTATACTTTTCAGTTATTTCCAAATTGGAAAACATCCAAAGAATCAACCAATTATAATGGTCTATGTTAAATATGTTCAATGAAAGAAAGTTAGTTTCTCTTTTTAACTCAGTTCCTTTAAAAACAACAATTAATTTATTAATTCCCATTAATAAATGGGAAAACATGTTTGGAAGGATACATATTCAAATTTTAATAGTGGTTAAATCTGGGTGGTGACTTTCATTTTCTTTTTTTTGTTGTTTTTGTTCATCTGTATTTTCTCATCTTTCTACAATAAACCTGTATAACCAGTGTAATTTTTTTAGATCCAAGAAGGAAGGAAGGGGGAAAGGAAGGAAGGAAAGAAGGGGGGGAGGGAAAAAAGGAAGAGAGGAAAGGAGGGAGGGAGAGAGGGATGAAGGAAGGAAGGAAGGGAAGCCCTGTACCTCCTCATATGAGGGAGGAAGACAGGGTGATGATGGAGTAAACATGTGGATTCCAGTGATCCCAAAGCTGGGAACTTTCTTGGTTTCTTGAAGCTCCTTTTTTCCCTTCTGACTCTGAAAGCATCACTAAAACTAGCCTTTCTAGAGACCTATTCTTAGAAAAGAGAGCTCTCTATTCTACATGGACTAAATACTCGTTCATGTATTTACTCTCTCTCTTAAGAAAAGAGAGCTCTCTATTCTACACGGACTACCAATACCCAAGATGTGGGAACCACCTTCCTTCCTCAGCCTGGAGCATTCCGTCCGGAGCAAGTAGAATGGTGCTGTCAGGAACCCTGGGCTCTGGGCAGAAGTCAGCAGAACTGTGATTCAGCTGGTTGATGGGTCTCTGATTTCAGGATGGATGTGGGGTAAGGGCCATGTTTATGTCAAAGCTCTAATTGTGCAACTCAGGAGAGCCAGGTATATAAGATTTCTCTCCAAAACTGGTTAGTCCAGCATTCCAAAGGCATTAAGGGTTTTAGTGGCTTCTGAATTCCAAGTGCTTCCAATTCAAAGCACTTCTAAAGTCCAAGGGCTTTCCAGAGGGAAAAAGAACCCTGTCAAAACTTCAACTCTAAAGGATAGGTATCATGGAGAACTCCCAGCCCACCTGGAGAATAAGAAGAAAAGGCAATACTTAGTTAATGGAGGGAGAAAAAAGCCCTTAGTATAAAAACATCCCTTAATATAACTGGAGATGTTTGTTCATTTTTAAATGCCAGGAAAACATGTTCAGTGCATCTTTAGATGTATTTTATGAAGCCTCTACCAGTAAAGTCCTTAAAATGTAAAAATTATAAAAGGATGTATACACCTAGGGATGTAATGTGACAGTTTCAAAGTGTATGGGTGTTGGGGTATCTAGAAAAGTATTTTTTGTTTACTTGTATTTTTTATGTGGCCAACACTTACTTCTTTTGAAATAAGAGACAAAAAAGTTAAAACAAAATCCATTTTGAAAAGTAAAATCACTATCTTCTTGTTGGACTGTGTGTTCACCAACCTCCAAGATGGCTCCACAGAATCTCTTCTCCTGGATTTATTTCTCTGTGTTTCCATCCCACACTGAGTTAGGGCTGATCTATGAAACCACTAAGATATTGTCTAAATGACATTCCAAGTCTTTATCATAAAAGACAGTGGGGATTCTGCCTTGCTGCTGCCTCTTGGATCACTCCCCCCGGGAGAAGCCAATACCATATGCTAACAGGGCTCAGCAGCCCTCTGGAGAGTTCCATGGGCTAAGAAATTGAAACTTCCTTCCTGGCTACAAATGCCACTTTTTCGTCAGCCACGTATGTGAGTCATCATGGAATCAGAGCCTCCAGATGACTGAGGCTCCATGCAACACCATACGAGACCCAAAGACTGAGCGAAGCTGCTCCCAAATTCCAGACCCACAAAAACCGTTTGAACTAATAAACATTTATTATGGTTTTAAGCCATTAAGTTTCTGGGCAGTTTATTACACAACAGGAGACAATAAGGATTTGGGTACTTCCAAGTGTTGTGGTGCCATAATGGATGTGGGAGTATCTTTGAAATTGGAAAGTGTATGGAAAATTTGAATGAGTTTGAGGAGGGTGTTAAGTGCAAGGCTGAAGAGCTTTCAACAAATAGTATAATAAATAAATAAATGGCTGGTTAGTAGAAGCTTGGTAGACTCTGAGGAGGCTTTACAGTCAAGGGTTTAAAGGAAAGTGAAGAAAATATGACTAAAAACTGGAAGGTGGGAGACCCTTGTCATGTAGTGGCAGAAACATTATTGCCTACTGAGATATGTGAAGTAAGAAATAGACTTAAGGGGAGGTGATTCAGCTATGTAGAATTCCAAGTGTTGAACATGCTATCTGACTTCTTGCTGCTTAAAGTAAAATGTGAAAGCAAAGAGAGAAGCTAAAGGAGGTTTCTTAAAAAGCTGCCAGGATCTGCTGGTTTTGAATTTTCTCTGCCTCCTCAGATGGCAAACAATGCTAAAATTAAGAAATGGTTCCAAGGCAAAGATCAAATCCCGAACAAGCTCAGGAAAACCTGGTATGAAGATGAAGCTGAGTGCATGGCTGGAAAATGCTTTGTTAAGAACCATTCAGTTGGGGCACCTGGGTGGCTCAGTGGGTTAAAGCCTCTGCCTTCGGCTCAGGTCATGATCCCAGGGTCCTGGGATCGAGCCCCGAATTGGGCTCTCTGCTCAGCAGGGAGCCTGCTTCCTCCTCTCTCTGTCTGCCTCTCTGCCTACTTGTGATCTCTGTCTGTCAAATAAATAAAGAAAATCTTAAAAAAAAAAAAAAAAAAAAAAGAACCATTCAGTCAAATATTAGTGCTTCCAAGAAGCTGAAGGGTATTGCCACTCGGGAGTAAAGAGCAGAAAACCAAGGCAGAGAAGGGCTTGTTTCAAAAAGGTGTGCAGGTGTGGTTTTGCTTAATGGAGTGAACCCAAAAAAAGTCAAAGACAACTATGACGTTTTTAAGAGAATTCTATGGGTAGGAACACTGCTTGCCAGCTTGAACGGAAAGGTCAGAGGCAGTGCAAAAGGAAAAAGACTCCAGACACTCAAACTCCTACAGGCAGGAAGTAGGCTGAGAAAACTAAACCCACAAAGATGGGTTACCTTTTGTAGACAAGGAGGATGACTCAGGATGGATCCAAGGGTCCAGGAGGTAAAACCAAGAGCCATGAAGAATTAGTAGAGCTCTTGAATTCTCATCAAGAACTGATAACCTCACTGAACTCTACCTCTGAAACTAATAATACACTGTATGTTAATTAATTATGTTAATTAAGTTGTCCCATGCCTGTCCCACCATTACAGGTCAGGTGGAGAGGGACAGAAAACTTGTCTAATTTACAGGCTTCATATCTATAGGAGCTATCCCTGAGGAACTGCACTTAAGGCCTTGGACCTGAGGCGCCCATCCACCTAGGGACTTAATCTATGTGATGAGATTTTGAACAGCTAAAGATACACCACAAGAAGAAAGAAATTTACATAGGGAACACCTGGGTGGCTCAGTCAGTTAAGCGTCTGCCTTTGTCTCAGGTCATGATTCCAGGGTCAGAGGACTGAGTCCCTCATCGGGCTCTCCACTTGGCAGGGAGCCTGCTTCTCCCTTTCTCTTTGCCTCTCCCCCTGCTTGTGCTCTCTCTCCCTCTCTCTGGCAAATAAATAAATAAAATCTTTAGAAAAAAAGAAATAAAAGAAAAGAAACTTACATAAAAGGAAGGAATAGAATTTCAGAAGCAATGATGAAAATAGAAATGGCAGTAAACATGGGCAAATCTGTATTAATCATGTTTGAAATAACAAACTGCCAGAGTTGTCAAACAAGACAAATCAAAACGCCATTTCACAATTATAATTTAAGGTAAAGGTTGAGAATGTAAATATTCTAAGGTTCTTGATATTCCAGAGGCAGATAGAAATACCACACAAAGGAAGGAAGGGAGGGAGGGATAGAGAAAGGAAAAAAGAGAAAGAGAAAGGAAGGAAAAGTTAAATAAGAATAACTTCCAGAATAGTTGCTCTATAATCAGCTGGAGATTGGTTCACAGCGGAATGAAACAGAAAACTCATTTTAAGGTGACTTAACAAGTAGGGGTTTGTTGTTTCCTCAGTTAGTGTGTGGAGATGGGCAGTAAAGTCTGGTGCAGGAGCTCCATTATGTCATTAATGTCTCCGGGTTCTTTTATCTTTCTGTTCCACATTCTTAGGATGTGGCTGTCACCTTCAGCGTCACTCTGAGATGGTCTCTGTCCCCTAGACATCATAATCATGCCAGTTAAAAAACTCTCAGATAAATAACACTTGCATACACACACACACACACACACACACACACACTTCTGGCTATCCTATTTATACGAGACATACTTAAAAATAATAATATGGAGAAGCAAAACTAATAGGATGGGGAAACATAGACCAATTCAAACCGAAAGAAAGCTGATACCGTTATATTAGCAGACAAAACATATGTTGCAGTAAAATTCTCCATTGGAGATAAGGAGGAACCACCAAGGAGTAAATTCACCTGGATGATTTAGTACTTCCAAACTGGTACACCCCTGTGGCCCCTGGATGGCGCAGTTGGCTAAGCCTCTGACTCTTTGTTCCCGCTCAGGTCCTAATCTCGGGGTTGGAAGATCAAGCCCCACATCAGTCTCCAAGAGCAGCAGAGCATCCAGGAGTTTGTTAAAGTTTCCCCCGTCACTTTGCCCCTTCCTGTGCATGCTCTTCTCTAAAATAAACAAGTAAATATTTAAAAATAAATAAATAAACTAGTATACCCCAAACAAAATACAGAGCAAACACCAATAGAATTATGAAGAAAAAAAATTATAACCCTCCACTGCAGTGGGAGATTTTATAACCCTCGTATTGATACTTGATACATCACACAGAAGTGAAGTTATAGAATATTTGAGTAACACTATTTATTTATTTATTTATTTATTTATTTTTTAAAGATTTTATTTATTTATTTGAGAGAGAGAGACAGTGAGAGAGAGCATGAGCGAGGAGAAGGTCAGAGAGCGAAGCAGACTCCCCATGGAGCTGGGAGCCCGATGTGGGACTCGATCCCGGGACTCCAGGATCACGCCCTGAGCCGAAGGCAGTCGTCCAACCAACTGAGCCACCCAGGCGTCCCTTGAGTAACACTATTTAAAAGTTATTCTATTTAAAAGCAAAGTGGACATTGCTGTAGAAAGACAAAGATCAAATATTAGTGAGCTATGCATCCAAATTTGAAAAAATGGTTACCTCCCTCAATTAGAAGAAAATAGAAAGATAAGAACAAAGATTAATAAAATAGAAAAGAAACAGTGGAGGTAATCAGAGAAACAGAAGGCTTGATTTTTTAAAAGATTAATAAAATAGATAAACTTCCAAGAATAAATAAGAAGAAAAGGACAAAAGCATAACTCAGTCCTATTAGGAATAAAATATATATATATAACTAACTTCAGCAGGGACTTAGAAAAATTGTTACACTGGGGCACCTGGGTGGCTCAGTCGGTTAAGCATCTGCCTTCAGCTCAGGTCATGCCCTTCAACAGGCTCCCTGCTAGACAGGGAATGTGCTTCTCCCTCTGCCTCTCACCTCGCTTGTGTTCTCTCTCTCTCTCTCTCAAATAAATGAAATCTTGAAAAAAAAATTGTTACACTAACTAACTTAAAATTAGTCCTATTGGACAATCATTCAGAAATATATAATTTATCAGTTCTGACTCAAGAAGAAAAAGAAAACCTGAGAGACTATAACCAGTAAATAAACTGAATCCACCGATCAGATTAAAAAAAGGCAAACCTCAAGTAAAGCTTCAGATCCTCACTGCTTTATAAGTGAAACTTACAAGCTCTCAGAGAACAGACAATCCATATTTTACTAATTTGTTCCAAAGAACAGAAACAGAAGGAAACTTCCCAATTAAATTATGAGGCTACTTAAACTAGCAACGATGGTAAGGTAAAAACAAAGTTGCATGTGAAAAATCACTTAGGAATATATGTGGCACAAATTCTAAATACAACATTAGGAAATTGAATCTATCAACCCATCAAAAACATAGATAAATGGTGACCAGTATAGTTAGTCCTGGGATAATCCAAGAATGGAATAACTTCGGAACACTATTTAATATAATTTGCCATATTAACAAATAGGGGGAAAATGATTACCTCAAAAACCGGGGAAAATTATTTCATATAATTTTAACACCTATTTATGAATAAAAACTCTTAGAAAATTAATAATAAAAGAGAACTTTTTTAACTTGATTACCTGATATAGGCTAGTTACCAGAAACTTAGTAATAGTAGCAATAATAATAACAATAACTAGCATGTGACTCTGGGGCTCAGGGTCATGAGTGTAGAGCTTACTTATATAATAATTAAGTGTAGAGCTTACTTATTGGGTGTAGAGCTTGCTTATATAATAATAATAATAACAGTAACATGAATTTGTACAGTACCCAATATTTGCCAGGTACACACACACGCACACACACACACAGAGTACATATATACCATCCATATAATCATTTGGTCCTCACAATAATTCTATGAGAAGGGTACCATTATTATTCCCCTCTTAAAGAGAAAAAGATGAGAAATAGGGAAGTGGTTTGCCCAAAGTCATGCAGTGAGAAAGGTCACGTGGTGAGAACAAGGACTGAACCAAGTAGTGTGCTCCACTGTGCTTCTCCTAACCACGATGTTGTATCTATGGCCTTTCATATCAGGCATGATGAGAATGCCCACTCTCATCACCGACTCTAGTCAGCATTGTTTTAGAGATCAAAAATAAGTAAGTAAAAGACATAAAAATACATTGGGGTTAGAAAGCAAGGACAAACTGTCCATATTGCAGGTGATCTAAATATCAACGTACGAAAGACAACAAATTCTACTGAAAAATGATCAGCATCACTTCTCTATATACCAGCAACAATTAATTAAAAGTGATGCCTTAATACACATTTGTCTTTTGACCCAGTAATCTCACAAACATATATTGACTAAATATGAAATGACCCATGCACAAGGTTATTCATCTTGGCATTATTTGTATTACCACAAAATTGCAAAGAACCCAAATTTCATCGCTGGGATTCTGGGGCACTCACACAAAGAAATACTATGCAGTTGTGGAAAAAAAAAGGAGGAAGAGGAGTAGGGGGAAGAGTGGGAAGAAGAAGAGGAAGAGGAAGAAGAAGATCTTTAAAGGCACGAAGTGATCTCCAGGATATACTGGTGGAAAAATAAGCTGTAAACAGTATGGACAGAATGCTACCATTTGTATAAGGGGTGAGGGACTATATATATATATATATATATATATATTCATATATATGTATTATGTAATAAATAAATATTATATTTATATTATATACTAATATTTATATAACACATAAATATTAATTTTTATTATGATAAATATATTGTTATATAAACACACACACATATATATATGAGTTTGTTTATATGGCAGAGAGAATCATTGTAAGGGTATGTAATAAATACAAGGGCTTAGCCTAGGGCAAGGCAAGGAAAAGGTGGGGCAGAGAGGAATAAAATGAAGCCTCTGAATGTATACTGTTCTACAGTTTTGACTTTGGAAACACACAGGTTTTATATAATCCTAAAACTGCATTTTAAGGGACACCTGGGTGGCTCAGTTGGTTAAGCATCTGCCTTCAGTTCAGGTTATGATCCCAGAGTACTGGGATCAAGTCCCTCATCAGGCTCCTTATTTGGTGGGGAGCCTGCTTCTCCCTCTGCCTGCCACTCCCCCTGCTTGCGCGTGCTCTCTCTCTCTCTCTCTGACAAATAGATAAATAAAATCTTCAAAAAAAACTAATAATGAATAAACCCCCTAGCAAGGGGTCATGAAAAAAAGGGAGAAAGCACAAATAAACATTACCAAGGAAGGAAAAAAAGAATAGCACTACAGACACAACAGCCATTGAAAGAAGAGGATATTATGAGCAAAGTACACCAACATATTTGATAATTTCTATAAAATGAAGTAAATGTGACAAATGTTAACATCTTTTGTTAGTGGTATTGGGTATAATATTATCTTCTTTTTTGTAGGTTTAAGATATTTCTGAATTTTAAAGAAGGGCCATATGCACCCCAATGTTCAGAGCAGCAATGTCCTCAATCGCCAAACTGGAAAGAGCCAACATGCCCTTCAATAGATGAATGGATAATGAGGATGTGGTCCATATGTACAATGGAATATTACTCAGCTATCAGAAAGGATGAATATCCAATTTTTGCATCAACATGAATGGTACTGGAGGAGATTATGCTGAGTGAAATAAGAAAAACAGAGACAATTATCTTACGGTTTCACTTATTTGTGGACCATAAGGAATAGCATGGAGGATATTAGGAGAAGGGAAAAATGAAGCAGGAGAATTTGGAGTGGGAGACAAACCATGAGAAACTATGGGCTCCAGAAACAAATGGAGGGTTTTAGAAGGGAGGGGTGTCAGGGGATGGATGAGTGTGCTGATGGGTATTAAGGAGGGAATGTATTGCATGGAGCACTGGGTGTTCTACGCAAACAATGAATCATGGAGCACTACATCAAAAACTAATGATGTTATGGACATTGGGGAGGGTATGTGCTTTTAGGTAAATTGGAAGGGGAGGTGAACCACGAGAGACTATGGACTCTGAAAAACAATCTGAGGGGCTTGAAGGGGCGGGGGGGGTGGGAGGTTGGGGTACCAGGTGGTGGGTATTATAGAGGGCACGGCTTGCATGGAGCACTGGGTGTGGTGAAAAAATAATGAATACTGTTTTTCTGAAAATAAATAAATTGGAAAAAAAAACTAATGATGTACCGTATGGTGACTAACTTAACACAATAAAAAAAATTTTAGTAATTTAAATAAAAATGTAAAAAAATTTTAAAAAGATATTTCTGAATTTTAAAGCTTATTTATTTATTTAGACAGAGCCATACAAGCAGAGGAAGCAGCATGCAGAGGCAGAAGCAGGCTCCCTGCTGAGCAGGGAACCCAGTGTGGGGCTTGATCCCAGGACCCTGGAATCATGACCTGAGCCAAAGGCAGGCACTTAACTGACTGAGCCACCTAGGTGCCCCGAATTTTAAATCTTTTAAAGAGCAAGGTATAGGATACAATGTACAAGATTCTTCTTTTTGTGTTAATGTATTTTACCATTTCTGGAAGGATAAATAAGAAAACTGTTAAAGATGGTTGTCACAGAAACTGGGAACATGGGGCCAGAGAGAGACTTACTTCTATTCTAAAACCTCTTTAAACTGATTTAATTTTTGTATTACTATGTGTGTTGGTTCATTTTTTTAATCTCAGAAAACTAGTTAATAAAAAAGTGATAAAATACAAGAAGAGTGTTGCTGAGATCTGCCTTCCCTGCTCTGTAGCCCAGGGCCAGGCTCCCCACACTTCCTCGAAGTGCTTCTGCCTCCAACACTCTCCCACTCTACCTTCACCCACAGGCCCCCATCCACCATGGGCAAAAACTAGAAATCCAGGCTGAAGTCAAGGAGTAGCTGATTCTTGAGGACAGAAAGAAGGAGGGGAGCAGGCTAAGAGGTGGTAGGCAGGCCCAAGAAAACAAAGTTTCAGGTCAAAGGCTGAGATATGGGCTAAGTGAAGAAGGGACCCAGAGAAAATGGATCATGGGTCCACGGCATGGGGCTGACACAGATTTGGGAATAAGGTAAAGCCAGTAATTTCCCACTCTCTTATTTCTGTTGTACCAACATCCCCAGGACCTAGAACTCAAGCCAATATTCCAGGATTGTTAGTATTGATAGTATTATCAATTTTCTGTTATTGTCCCCCATTTCAAACACGCAGTCCTGGTTTTTTTTTTTCATAAATTATCTAAATGTCCAAGAAAATTTCAATTCTTTGCATCTAAACTATAACTCCCCGCTTCCTTTTACAAGCAGGAGCAGAAATTAAAAAAACTTTGTCAGTCGGTTCAGAAGATACGGTTGTTGAAGTCATTTGGTTTTATCACAGGGATTTTTGTGGATTGGCCTAAATACTTAACCACCACTTATAACTCATTCAAAGATCAAAGCAATCAACTTTAGAGTGGACTTAAGTTGGAAAACAACTTATTTTTAGGTTGGATTCAACCTCAACTCAGGAGTCAGCACTTTCAACGGAGTTTACACAGGCACATTTTTGCTTTAAACTCAACTTTAACAATATTTCCAATAGCTAATTTTCTGGCAATTCCTACTTCTTTAACTTAAGGGAAAAAAATCCATAGATGTTTCTTCAGATTTTTAAAGGTCTCAGAGGAAAAAAAATTAAACTTCATAGACAAGTGGACAAAGAATACAAACGGGCAAATTACAGAAAGGATATAAATGGTAATTAAACATGACAGGATGCTCAACTTACTAGTTATCAGGAAAATGCTAATTAAATATGACACTATTTTCACCATCTGACTGGAAAAGATGAAAAAGAATAGTAATACCTAATTAGTGATGGCAAAGGTGCAAGAAAACCGTATCCTGTCGGATAGAGTATAATTAATACAGCAGTTTTTTGGAGCCCCGTCTGTGAGGACAGTGAAGTAATTGGCATTTTATGCAAATTTTGGATTACTCAAAGTTAAAGTAGGGTGACATCAAAATATTAATGAAGTCTCATTTTATGAATAAATGCTGAAATAATAGAAGTTGCCCACTTTAAAATTCTTTCAAAACTAGCATAATTAGGGGCTCCTGGGTGGCTCAGTCAGTTAGGTGTCTGCCTTCGGCTCAGGTCATGATCCCAGGGCCCTGGGATAAGGTCCCACATCAGGCTCCTTGCTCAGCGGGGAGCCTGCTTCTCCCTCTGCCTGCCTCTCCCCCTGCGAGTGCGCTCTCTCTCTGACAAATAAATAAATAAAATCTTAAGAAAAAAAAACCTAGCATAATTATAAAGCTCAAACAAATTAGAGATCATGGCATCCATCCCATGGCAGGCCTACTCAAACTAGCTAACAGAAATACCATTGCTGGTCAACTGAGCCTTGGGCTACAGATTCAGTAACAAAATAAAATACTCAAAATAAAATACTCTATCAAAATTTATAATGTATATTTTTTTGGTCCCAGTAATTCCATGATGAGGAATCTATGTTACTAATATTCTCACCTAAGTGTGCAAAGATAAATATGCCCCAGAATGTGCCCAAAGGCTTCTGAAAATGCCCGTCAATGAAGAACTGTCTATTTCTACCAAGAAACACCACACAGCCTTGGAAATGGACAAGGTATTTCTTTATGCATGCTAACAGAAAAAAAATTTCACAACATATAACAAGTGCAAAAATTAAAGAATTCAAGATTGTGTTTTTGTAAACAAACACGCACAATCCCAAACAGAAAGAATTGAAATGCAAGAGAAACTATTTATAGCAGTTATCTCTGGGGAGTAGAGCTTGGAGGAAGAGAGAAGGAGTTTTCACTTTAAAAATTTTAAAAACTATAATAGCTAGTTGTAGGTGTTAGGCAAATTCTTAGCCTTCATTCAATTACTCCTCATAAGGACCCTATGAGCTAATGTTGTTATTATTCCCATTATCAACAGTTGAGGAAACTGATACCCAAAGAGATTACATTAGGGGTGTCTGGCTGGCTCCGATGCGGGAGCATGCTGCTCTTGATCTCAGGGTTGTGAGTTCAAGTCCCACTGGGTATAGAGATTACTTAAGGGTGCCTGGGTGGCTCGGTGGGTTAAGCCGCTGCCTTCGGCTCAGGTCATGATCTCAGGGTCCTGGAATTGAGTCCCGCATTGGGCTCTCTCTCAGCCTGCTTCCCTCTCTCTCTCTGCCTGCCTCTCTGTCTACTTGTGCTCTCTCTCTCTGTCAAATAAATAAATAAAATCTTTAAAAAAAAAAAAAACCAACAGACTAAATCATTTGCCCAAGGTCAAACGTGTAGCGCATTTGAAGCCAAGATCTGAATAGAAATAATCTTTATTAAGCAACACTCGACTGCCTGCTAATAGTTTTCTGTGTACGTAAGTATGAATGGCTTTTTAAATAAATATATGAATTTTGTCTCTTAAAAAATGCAAATCTAGGGGCACCTGGGTGGCTCAGTCATTAAGCATCTGCCTTCGGCTCAGGTCATGAGCAAGGGGCCTGGGGTCGAGCCCCATGTCAGGCTCTCTGCTCAGCAGGGAGCCTGCTTCTCCCTCTCCCTCTCCCCCTGCTTGTGTTCCCTCTCTCACTGTCTCTCTCTCCCTATCAAATAAAAAAATAAAATATTTTAAAAAAATTCAAATCTAGGGTGCCTGGCAAGAAGGGCGGAGTCAGAGAGGAGTCTGAGATGTGACCACGGAAGCAGTATTAGAACAAGAAGGACTGGACAGGCCATCATCACGGCCTTGGAGGATGGAGGAAGAAACCAGAAGCCAAGGGATGCAGGTGCCTCTAGAAGCTGGAAGGGGCAAGGAAACAGATTCTCCCCTAGAGCCTCCAGAAGGAAGGCAGTCCTACTCACACCTTGAGTTTTGCTGGATGAGACTTCTGATCTCCAGAAATATAAGACAATAAATCATTATTATTTAAGCCACTACACGGTGGTAGTTTGTTACAGGAGCAATAGGAAACCACTACAATCATTAATTACTAATTAAGTAATGATACACTCTGTTTTCAAGATTACAGAAATTCCCCTACCTGAAAAGTGTGTATTTTGCTATGGGCTGAACTATGTCCTCCTGACCGCCCTCAAATCTATACACTGACATCGTAAACCCCAGAACCTCTGGAGTATGACTGCACTGGGAAAAAGGACCTTTATTTATTTTTGAAGGTAGGCTCCACGGCCAATGTGGGGCTTGAACTCATGACCCTGAGATCAAGAGTCAACATGCTCAACCAACCGAGTCAGCCAGGGTCCCCCGCCCCCCCAGGAGAAAGGACCTTGAAAGGTGAGGCTAACTGGGTCATATGGGTGGGCTCTAATCCATTCTGACTGTTGTTCTTAAAAGAGGAGGAAATGTGGACACATGGAGAGACACCAGAAGTGGGCACACACACACAGAGGACAGGCCCAGTGAAGACACAGTGGGGTGGCCATCTGCAAGCCAAGGAGAGAGGCCTCAGAAGAAACCAACCTTGCCAGCACCTTGAGCCTGAACTAGCCTCCAGAACTAGGAGAAGGTCTATTCCCGGTGTTTCAGTCATCCAGTCTGTAGTACTCTCATGGCAGCAGAGCCCACTCCTGCAGTTTTATGTGATGTGTTCCTCCAGAGCTGCTTATAACTACCATAAGTATAAATATACTAGTAAGTTCTAAAATTTACTCCTTGTGTTCTTATATGAATTTAGAGCCATGAAAATAAAGTTTGAGCAGTAATTTTGTTATTTAAGCAATATTCCTTCATCAGAAAATGTATTTTCATTCATTTTAACAAACATATACTAACTGCCTACCATGAACCTGATCTTGAAAAAGGAATGATTAATAAGATGTGGTCCCTGGGCTTGAAAAACTGTCTTAAAAGTATCAGTCTGGTAGTGTGACCAGACTTGGTGTAAGGGCTTTCTTCCCCCTCTGGAAGAAACCATTGATGAGAAACCTGAACTCTGTTAGGACCAGATTTGTAATTAAGAAGGATCTGTTGTAGAATTTACCTTGTCCCACTCCCTAAGAGTTCTCTCAAATAATTCATACGGCAACTATTTACGGAGCTATCTATTGCTCTAGGTAGGTGCCAAAGACCCACTGGTAAGTAAAGCAAAGTCTTTACCATAAGGCAATTTACATTCTAGTGATGGAGACCGACAATAAATGAACAAATACCATAGATTATATCATGTGGTAAAAAGTGTTATGAGAGAGCCAGTCTTCCAGGTTAAGGAAGAGGGGATTGTTATTTTATGCGGTAGTCAGGAAAACACTCTCTAATAAGGTAGTTTCAGCAGAGACCTGAATGAAGAGCAAATCATGGGGACATCTGGGAAAATATATTCTTAACAAAGGGAATAGCAAGTGCAAAGGCCCTGAGGTAGGAGCATGCTTGGTTTATTCAAGAAGCACCAGGGAGGCCAGTGTGCCTTAAATAGAGTACACAAGAGAGGAGAGTGGCTGAAGATCACTACAAGATTTGGATTTTTACCCTAAGTGAGATGGGAAGCCACTGAAAGTCTTAAAGCAGACAAGTAATGTGACCTGATATATGTCTTGAAGGGCTAATACTGGCTACTGTGACAAGACCACACTATTGTAGGGCAAGGGTAGGAAAAGTGAGACCAGTTAGAAGATTAACTCAATAATCTGGTTGAGAGGTTGTTGTTGGTTGGACCAGAGTTGGAATTGGTGAGAAACATTCTGTATTAGTTATCTACTGTTAAGTAACAAATGATTACCAAATTTGCCAGCTTAAAACAACAAACATTTATTTTCTCACAGTTTCTGAGATTCAGGAATGTGGGAGTGGGTGGTTCTGGCTCAGAGTCTTTTTCTCCTGAGGTTCAGTCAAGACCTTATGTGGGTCTGCATGATTTGAAGCCTTGACAGTGGTGCTAGGGTCCACATTCAAGAAAGCTCCTGAATATGGCAGCTGACTGAAGGTCTCAGTTCCTCATCACACGGGCCTCTCCACAGGACTGCCTTGAGCCACAGCAGCCAGCTTCCCCCAGAGCAAGTGAGAGAAAGAGGGAAAAAAGAAAAGTCAGACGTCGTAGTGTCATTTATAACCTAACCTCCAAAGTGACACATCAGTCCTGCCAGATTGTACTGGTCACACACGCTGACCGAGCACAGTGCGGGAGGGGATGACACAAGGCTGTGAACACTGAGAGGTGGGCATGTTTAGGGACCATCTTGGAGGCTGTGAACCACCGTTCAGATTCTGGTTTTGTTGATGGATGACATCAAGCATGTGAGAGAAAGAAAGAGACCAAAGCTTACTGTAGGATTTGGGCTTTTTTTTTTTTTTTTTTGGCAGGAGGGAAGATCAGGAGCTATTTTTGGACATGTTACATTTGAGAGCCCATTAGAAGTAACTCAAGTGGAGATGTCAAGGGAGCAGCCAGATAAAAATCTGAGTGGGGAGTTTCTGGGGAGATGGGCCAGCTGGAGATATCATTTTGGGACTTGTCAGTGTATGATGGCATTTAAAGCCAGAGCCCAGATCCAATCCCCCCAGGAGTTAAGCCCAGAGAGACAAGAGAACAGGCATTGGAGCTAACCCTAAGCCCCCAACGGTTAGATTGGCAGAGAAAAGGAGGAACCGACAAGGATGTTGGGAAGGGACCAGTGAGGCAGGAAAAGAACCAAGAGCTTGGTGCTCGTGGAAGCCAGGAGAAGAAAATGTCCCCTCCAAGTTCAGTGCTGCAGAGGTCAAGAAAGTAAGAGTGACATGGTTCCGGTCCTCTGCCAGAACACCAAGGGTGGCCCAGATTCTAGAGACGTATCGTCAGTGTGTACCATATGAGTGGGAGAGGAACTTCAGGTGAGAAAAACCATGGGGGGGATCTTGGGAATATGATAAGAAGAGAATAGGAAAAATCAAACCAAGTCAAACAATACTTAAAAACAGAAAATAATGATTATGAGTTGACCATGTAGTGTGTGTGGCTCTAAATATGGTTCAGGTGTCAGATCCCTGAATGCCCACAGCGACCACATGGAATAACCATTTTTTCCCCAGGTATGAGGAGAAAGTGGGCTTACAGAGGGAGTCAGGGTCAGCCTGTGGTCACACAGCTGGGTAGGAGCAGCAACAGTTCAAATTCTGGCCACTGACCCCTGAGCCTCTCTCTGGGCCCAGCGCACGCCTCTTCTGCTGTAGGGTTGCCTTCTGAGGGATTCCTTAAGGACCAAGGAGGAGGAAGGGGCCAAATAATATCGCTGTCTGGAGTTTTCTCCTCTGCCAGAGACCCGGATGCTGCAGAAGTCTAAAAAGTGAAACACAGGTGCCTTTGAACTTGCCAGGTGATTTAATTCAATGTCTCAGTGCTACTCCTGTCCCGAGGCCACCAGCCAGTCCTGAAACTGCAGCTCTCAGACTGCTATTCTATTTTATTTTATTTTTTAGAGATTTTATTTACTTACTTGAGAGAGAGCAAGAGTGAGAGAGGGCACAGAGGGAGAGGGAGAGGCAGACTCCGGCTGAGCAGAGAACCCTACGTGGGGCTCGATCCCAGGACTCTCGGAAATTACTATCTGAATGGAAGGTAGATGCTTAACTGACTGGGCCCCTCCAGCTGCAATTTTAAAAGTCCCACCTTATTGCCTATTTTCCCAGGATCAGGAACCCCACAAGTGTTATCCCCAAGCCACTGTTGCCCCACCCCCCCACCCCTATATCCTGGCAGGGGGCAGGGGTGTGGGAGGTGTCTGGGGCAAGCAAGAGATTGTACTCAGAACACAAGCAATGCCAATGTCCCTTGCCAGATTTTGTGATTGGAAAATCACATGGTCTGTCCGTGAATATTTCTTGCTTAGACATAAGCTTTGTGGTAGTTACTACTATGCTCAGAAAGTAAATTGGATTCTGACCTAAAAATGAAATGTGTTATATAGAGTTTACTTTATTTTTAAGATTTTAGTTGTAAGTCATCTCTATAACCAACGCGGAATAGAGTCACTCCAAGACCAAGAGTCATCCGCTCCAATGACTAAGCCAATCAGGCTCCCCTATAGCAGTTGACTTCATCACTGCAGAAACCTGTCTATTTTACAGTTAAATAAGCAAGGAGTACCTGGACTGATTTTTATTCAATGAAAAGTGGACAGCCTTTCCCCCAACATGGTTCTTTTTAAGTACTTTCTATAAGGAGGTTAACTAAAGAAGATGTATGCAACAACAGGAATTGAAGTCAATCAATCCAGACTTTCAACTGTTTAAGGAAACAAAATCAAACCAAACCCACTCTCTGCGTAAAAAAACAACTATTACATGCTATAATTTAAGCAGTAGAATATCTTTTAAGAGTGTTGATTATCAAAGATCCACCCAGAATGTGTCTTTAAGAATAAGATTAATGGGGGCGCCTGAGTGGCTCAGTGGGTTAAAGCCTCTGCTTTCGTCTCAGGTTATGATCCCAGGGTCCTGGGATCGAGCCCCACATCGGGCTCTCTGCTCGGCAGTGAGCCTGCTTCCCTTCCTCTCTCTCTGCCTGCTTCTGCCTACCCGTGATCTCTCTCTGTCAAATAAATAAAATCTTAAAAAAAAAAAAAAAAAAGATTAATGTACTTGAGGGGCGACTGGGTGGCTCAGTTGGTTAGTCCACTGCCTTTGGCTCGGGTCATGGTCCCTGAGTCCTGGGATCGAGTCCCACATCGGGGTCTCTGCGCAGGAATTCTGCTTCTCTCTCTGACCCTTTCCCCTCTCATGATCTCTCTCACTCTCTCTCTCAAATAAATAAGCAAAATCTTTTAAAAAAATAAATAAATAAAATAAGTAAATAGAACTTCTAAACTTAGAAAGAAATAAAAAATGTTCATGCACTTGATTTTTCCACTCTTGGTGTTTAGTCCTGGCAATGCCCGTCATTAGCAGTGGCACCCTGGAAAGGCATATCTATTCTTAACCTCATTAGTGAAATGGGGATAATACTGGTTATTTCACAAGGATATTGTAATGATAAAATGAGAACGCATATTTAAAAGTTTGATATTAACTCCTAATAAAATAAAAATTTCTAAAATGGCTTCTAGTTTTCCTTTTTTTTTTTAAAGATTTTATTTATTTATTTGACAGAGAGAAAGATCACAGGTAGGCAAAGAGGCAGGCAGAGAGAGAGGGGAGGAAGCAGACTCCCTGCTGAGCAGAGAGCCTGATGCGGGGCTCGATCCCAGGACCCTGAGATCATGACCTGAGCCGAAAGCAGAGGCTTAACCCACTGAGCCATCCAGGCACCCTAGTTTTCCATTTTTGTATGAAGGTAAATAATTATTAAGGAGGTTAGTTAAAGGGCCTCCTTTTAAGAGACACATACTAAAGTGGTTTAGCATGAAACGATGTTAACAACTGAGATTTGCTTCCAACTAATCCAGTGGGAACAGTGGCTTAGTGTGGAGATTTGGGCCACATTTTGAGTATCTTTGAAGCCAGGTGATAGGTATCTAGGAGTTTGTTAAAGATCATTTGCTTTTTATTTTTAAAGATTTTATTTATTTATGTGACAAAAAGAGATCTCAAGAGAGCCTAAGCAGGGGAGCTGCAGCAGAGGGAGAGGCTGGCTCTCTGCTGAGCAAAAAACCCAAATGCAGGACTTGATCCTAGAACCATGGGATCATGACCTGGGCCGAAGGCAGAGGCTTAACCAACTGAGCCACCCAGGCACCCCAGCTTTTTATTGGAAATTTTCATGTTATGAAAGCAAAAAGCACAGGGGAAACCGGAGGGCAAACCATGTGCTTCCCGATTAAGGCTACTTCTGAAGCAAACCTTGATGTTAAAAAGAAATGGCAGCAAT
Organism: Neogale vison; assembly: GCF_020171115.1. Classification (NCBI taxonomy): domain Eukaryota; kingdom Metazoa; phylum Chordata; class Mammalia; order Carnivora; family Mustelidae; genus Neogale; species Neogale vison. Next base: position 38,581,642 of record NC_058093.1, on the reverse strand, counting down.
TTTGCCAAAATGCATGAGAGTCCAAGGATTTGAGAAGTTGACTGTGTTTTCAAATAACCTTTCAATTTATTGTTAACTAAAGGAAACCCATTTTAATTCAATGTTGTAGGAAAAAATTATATTTATGCAATTTAAGATTATTAATGGAACCGACACTTTAACCTGGAATCTTAAACACTTGAAGATTTTTCGCAAGAGAAATTTTGGGATATGTTAGCAATTATCTGTCTTTGAGTACATAATAACATATCAGTATTTCAAATGACGATATGCTGGCTATTTCTGTGACAAAATCTGTCACTGATTAAAGGAAATTAAGCAGGAAGTACATAACGTGCTTCCTTCCTTACCTTGAAGGTGGGAATTCTCTAGGAACTCTTCATGAGAGTCTTTTGCTTCTCCAGGCTTTGCTGATCGATACTCACTCCTCAGAGAGATCTTCCACCATCTAAAGACTACCTGTGATTGAATAGAGACGGATAGGAATAAAACTGATTCCGAAACCCAATCCCAACAAGTACAGCTTGGTGTGGGATTTTGCAAATTCCCTGCAGTAGCCACTAAGGCTACGTGTCCAACGTCAGCTGTAACTTTACCATCTGGTGTCACATCACATCAGAAATGAGGTCTGCGCATCAGTCAACATTCTCCTTAGAGATTGGGGTCACAAATCAAAGTGCTGGAAGGAATATTAAAAATCTATCATGTCAATCGATGTTAAAATCACGCAGACTAAAATGGCCACTTGTCTCTTGAGGGTCTCTGAGAGTAGGCGTTCTCTAACTTGGGGAGCCAGTTCCAAAGTTAATTGTTCCACTCTCTGCCTCCCTTTCTTTCTGCAGGGCAGACACAATGAGTGGATACTTTCCTACAAGACCAGCACCAGGGAAAGCACCATTATTATGTTTTGCCTGATGCATGTAAGGGTGATTACACAGGACTCTTCTTGGTAATGGACCTGCTCATGGCCCGTTGGACATCTAGGAACCTGTTGGTTTATCTGGAGCAAACCTCATTTCCATGGTTACGGACTGCATGTAAGTTCTATGTTGATTTCACTGCAGTGTCAACTCCTGGCCCCGATGAGGAGCCCCCTGAAGCCTATCCAATTTGTCTCATGTCCTTCAACCTACAATGGAACTGGGAAATTATTGAGATGACAAAGCTTCCACCAACTTGACAAACCAGATTTTTTCCACATTTAGATGAGGGCTATGTGGGAACAGATGGGTAAGGGGACGGTGCAGAGAAACTGGTTGGCTTCCTCTCTCACTAGCATCGCCGTGTAAGGTTATAGCAATAGTCTGGAAGGCTCTGCCCAAGGCAGAATTGTTAAGCAGGTGCAACTTGATATGGGCCCTCCCCTTGTTTATAGTTTCCTCTCTCCCATCCCCACCTACCTATCGCTCTCTGGGGTCTACACAGGTCCTGGGTATGCCTTTTTGGGCCACTGCCCTGGTCCCTACATTGCCCTGTCCCTAGGCCCTTCTTGGTGTGGTTCTAGAACCCCTCCTCCCCAGCTTTCGAACTGCCTGACCACCTCATTGCTCGTCTCTTCTTTCTCCCCGCTTACAGGCCTGGGCTTTAGCCAGCTTTCCTCTCCTTGTAGAGCTGTCTTCCTGTGCCCTGTCGTCTCCTTCTCCCAACCTCCTCCCCTTCCCGGATATCCGAAAGGTAACCACCAAACTCTCAGGGCTGTGGAGACTCTTTATACCATCTTACCTGGCACCCTGCCCAACAGAAAGTAGGACTTTTAATTAAAGGCTTACTATTCATATAGGTTTACATATAGAATATATAAGTTACAAACACCTAAAGTCTGACAAAACTTGCAGAAAATACCTTAACCTGACACTTTTGATATTCCTGAGCAGGAACCTCACCAAAATGGTTCTCTTAAACATCTTTCCACCCCATCCACACAGAGGTGAGGGTGTTTTGGTCCCTAGGACTGCTGTAACAAAAAACTAAAGGCTTAATTGACAGAATTTATTGCTTCACAGTTCTGGAAAGCTGTTGACAGGTTTGGCATCTCGGAAGCCTCTCTCCTGGGCTGGCAGACGACCACCTTCTTGCTGGGGCCTTATATGGCCTTTCTTCTGTCCGTGTGAATCCCTAGCGTCTGTCTCTTCTTATAAGGATACCGGTCATATTGGATCAGGGCCCCACCTTTATGATCTCATTTAACCTTAATGACCTGTTCAAAGGCCCTATCACCAAATCCCAACCGTGGGGATTAGGGCTTGGACATAGGAATTTTAGGAGGACACAATTTAGTCCCTAGCAGAGTCATCCGTTACAGTATCTTTTACTGTATCTCTGTGATACACAGGGACATCAGTAGAAAGAGCACAAATTCTGGAGAGAGACAGAACTTTGCTATTTAATCGCTCTAAACTTCAGTTTCCTTTTTTATTCCCTTTCTATTAGACATCATTGAAATTAACATTAAATATGATAAATATTTCCTTTCTATTGAGGAAAGATGCCAGGCAATCCGAATCTAATGCTGTCTCTATACCACATGATCTGGAACTTTTGAACTAATGGGGAGGTCAGAAATAATTTAGACCATCTCTTGCAACTCATACAGAGGAGCAAAATGTTTCCAAGAGATTATGTTAGAAGTGGTGCTTTGTCTCTCTCTACGACCACATCACCGGAGGTATGTTACCGTGAAAGCAAGTCTTGGGTTGAATTCTGCCACAGGAAAGACACCACCAAGCAGGTACCACAAGAGTCCACACTACATTTCTGGAAGCTAAATGGAGTCCCCTCCTCACCGTGCACTTGGGCACGCTGTGGGAGCCTTCACAGGGAATTATCTCTCTGGGGCAAGTACGCCCATATTACAATGACATAATCAGCTACCCTTCTGGCCAAATCAAGCAACTAAATCCCTGGGGAAGTGGAGGATTCCAGAACAAATGGAGTTCTAGATGAGGCACTACTCCAGCAAAGTTGTTACCAAGCTTATTTCTTCTGTTGTTTGAAAAAAGGCAGAGAGATGTACACAATTGTTAAAATATTTTAAATAAAATATTTTAAATTTTAAATATTTAAAAAATATTTTTAAAATATTTTTTTAAATTTTTAAAATATTTTTACATTTTTAATATCTTTATTTCAAATTTTTATTTTTTTATTTTTTATTATTATTTTTTAAAGATTTTATTTATTTATTTTTCAGAGAGAGAGAGGGAGAGAGAGTGAGCACAGGCAGACAGAATGGCAGGCAGAGGCAGAGGGAGAAGCAGGCTTCCTGCTGAGCAAGGAGCCCGATGCAGGACTCGATCCCATGACGCTGGGATCATGACCTGAGCTGAAAGCAGCTGCTTAACCAACTGAGCCACCCAGGCGTCCCTCAAATTTTTATTTTAATGTTATTATTTTAAAATTCTTAATATTTTTAAAAATTTTTAAAAATTTTAAATATTTTTGTAATCTTTAAAAATTTAAAATTTTTTAAAAATATTTTAAATAAAATAAAGTAAAAAATTTTTTAAACGGCAGGGAAACACTTATAATCTTACTTGTCTCCTATCTTGCACATTACTCCTTTCATCAGTGAAAAATTATTCCCGATATTCATTAGACTAATTAATTAGCCCTCCGGTACTGATGTAGGAAGCAGTTCTTGAAATGCTTGCAATACTGTCCTCTAGAGGGAGGATTCTCAGGGCACAGACTCAGATTAACTTGCACACAGGTTAACTTGCACACTACTGGCCCCCCTGAGGTATTTAAGGTAAATTACTGAGAATATAACACTTGCCTAAGGAAAGATGACTGGCTAGAACCAGAATCCAAGCCTCCTTACTTCCCACTCAGAAACACAGGGTTTGTTTTGAGGCACAAAGCTTTCTTCAAATATGACCTTTATGCTACGGGTCGGCAGATCAGTTCTACACAGCACAACACAGCAGTCAGAATCACTACTAAGCCTTGTTAAGACTCAATTATGCTCCATATACTACACTTATTAAAAGAGAAAATTAGATATTTTCTACCACTTATTGTCTCTCAGATTGGTAAAGTTGTGTTTTCGTTGTTTTTTTTGTTTGTTTGTTTAAGTGATAAAGCCTAATATTGGTAAGGACAAGGAAAAATAAAAGCCCTTAATGATCATTGAGAAGGGCGTAAATTGATTTGGCAATACTCCTCAAAAACCTGATGTTCATTCCTACCCTTGGACTCAAACATTCTACTTGTTAAGAATTTATCCTCAGGGTGCCTGGGTGGCTCAGTGGGTTAAGCTTCTGCCTACAGCTCGGGTCATGATCTCAGGGTCCTGGGATCGAGCCCTGCATCTGGCTCTCTGCTCCACGGGGAACCTGCTTCCCCCTCTCTCTCTGCCTGCCTCTCTGTCTACTTGTGATCTCTCTCTCTGTCAAATAAATAAAATCTTTAAAAAAAAAAAAGAATCTATCCTCAGGAATTTATCAGAAATGTGTATAACATGTTTAATGAGGATAATTGGGAGAAAGGCAGGCAGGGATAAGAGGCCCCTGCCCTAAGAGGTTACCACCCTTAAAAGGATTTGACACCACCCCGGAAGGAGCCCCACCCTTTCCCACAGGATAGGTAGATGACAAAAACCTGATTGGATGACAGGCACATGGAGTTAATCAGATTAAGACAGCCCAAACCAAAAAAAAACATAAAAGCCCCTAGATATTGGGGCACCTGGTCAGTTGGTTAAACATCTGCCTTCATCTGAGGTCATGATACCAGAATCCTGGGATTGAGCCTTGCTTGGAGCCTGGCATTGGACTCCCTGCTAAGTGGGGAGTTGGCTTCTCCCTTTCCCTCTGCAGCTCCCTCTGCTGGTGCATTCTCTCTCTCTCTCTCTGTAAAATAAATAAATAAAATCTTTAAAAAAAAAAAAAAAAACCCCAAGATCTAAACACCAAATCGGCAACCCTCATGTGTCCCCTTCCTCTTCAGGAGCTTTGTACTATGGCTCGATAAACTTTGCTTTGCTGCCCACCACTGTTCGTCTGTCTGATCTACCTCATTCTTCTAAGCAGCACGACCCAGAACCATGGACACTAAAGAAGAAATCCTGTAACATTTTGATATAAGAATGTTTGTCATAAGTTAATTATGACAATGAAAAATCAGAACTGACCTAAGGGTTTGATAGTTGGGACTAAATGAATAACTATGGCACACCTAGAAGATGGAATACTTTGCAGCCAATAAAAGAATAGGTGAAAAATAACACAGAACAATGTTAATGATCATTCCTGATCAAAATATATACCACTAATCCAAATATTGAAAGAAAATATTTATATATGCAGAGGGAAGGAACATCAGTGTAGCAGTAAATGCAACTGTTTCACATGACAGATCCAGCTTGAAGAAAGCTGACCTAAGAGGTATCCCCCAAATATTTGTAAAGTGGTTGCTAACAATTCTGGTATTAGCTCATCTTATGCCAAGTCATATATTCATATATAGCTACTGTTACATATTTATCTCTATTTTGAAAATCTTAAAGTCTATAAATCTTGTTTTGTTTTTTTTTTTTAAAAGATTTTATTTATTTATTTGACAGACAGAGATCACAAGTAGGCCAAGAGGCAGGCAGAGAGAGAGAGGAGGAAGCAGCCTCCCCGTGGAGCAGGGAGCCCATGCGGGGCTCGATTCCAGGACCCTGAGATCATGACCTGAGACGAAGGCAGAGGCTTAACCCACTGAGCCACCCAGGCACCCTATAAATACTGTTTTAAACACTGTTATTATTTCTCTGCCACAAGAGTGCTCGCAGGCACAAGATGGAGGGAGGGGCAGAAGGAAAGAATCTCAAGCTGACTCCGCACTGAGCACGGAGCCCAAGCAGGGCTCATCCCAGTACCCTGAGATCATGACCTGAACTAAAATCACAAGTCAGAGGCTCAACAGACTGAGCCACCCAGGCACCCCGAGTATCTTGTTCTTATTAAGTGTGAATGTTTTGTTAATGAACATTCCAGCAAGAAAAGCTGCAGAGGAGTTTGCACTGTTTTCACAGGACTGTTGAGATTTAGCTGGAAAACGGGCTTGACTGTGCTCCCCCCAGGTCTCCTGAATCTCCCAAAGGCCTGTGAGCCATAGGCAACTCTTTATGAATGAGGAAACTGACCCTAATGGCTTAGAAATCTTGTGTCTACTCCTGCTGTCGAGGCATCTGCTGACCTTGCCGGTCTAGTTGTCGTGTATTGCTTCATACCTGCTCCAGGAAGGATGGGCAGCGAGCCTTGTTAGAAGGTACATGCCACTATTTGGTAGTTTAGTAGAAATCATGTGACCATTGGTGGAATTCTTAAAAATTTTTATTTATATTTACCGTCTTTTTAGACCTCTTATGTATTTCCAGTAAATCTTTGCAATAAACTTGGAAATTGAGTTTCCTTTTGAAAAAGAGGTCAAAGGTTTCTCACTAATCCCTTGGCACCTCTTCTTTACCATTTATGAAGTCAAGATGATGAGGCATTTGTTGTTCATCTGGCAAAGGTCCCTAAACGTTAGGTGCTTTCCCCCACTGGGCACGCAACTCACTAGACAGTTCTTGAGGGGTCACTGGGAAAGAAATGGGCCCAGCTGGGCATCTCAGCATCTGACAATATTTGGACAATGCACATCTCGGTCCTCACTCCAGGCTGATATTGTGCTAATCCCACCACTCCCTTAACTGAAAAATCCTTCCACCGGGACAAAAACCAGAGAGAATCTGTGATTAGACAGGTCTGGGTTTAAACCCTGTTCTTTGTCTTTTACCTTGGGCAAAGGTCTTCATCTTTTCCGGCCTCAGTTTCATCTCCAAAATGGACATAATGACGATGTCCCCTCACTGACTCGTGGATGGATGACATGAGATAAATCCAAAGAACCCAGCCGGATGCCAGATACGGGGTACACCGCAAAGAAGGAGGTTCTTGCCTCTTTCTCCCTTCCCCTCTTGTTCACCTGCTGACTAGTCCCTCATACCTGTAATAGCCAACTCAGCCTCAAATACCAAGTATCTCTTTCCTCCTCAACTATCTAATTATATTTGGTTCTTGATCGTATTCTTCAAAGACATTTATTTCGGCTTTTCACTCTGACCAGGTATTTGATTTATTAATCATCAATAATCATTAAGAATTGCATGCTCTTTGCTGTATTTCCTCAACAGTTTAATTTTCATCCATCCAGTTAAAAAACAAAGTTGCTCATGAAGGCTTGGAATGACTTGCTAGATACCACACACTCAATGGGGGATTCCAAATCTTTCTAAGTGTCTGTCTAAGAAATAGGTTTGGGGACGCCTGGGTGGCGCAGTTGGTTGGACGACTGCCTTCGGCTCAGGGCGTGATCCTGGAGTCCCGGGATTGAGTCCCACATCGGGCTCCCAGCTCCATGGGGAGTCTGCTTCGCTCTCTGACCTTCTCCTCGCTCATGCTCTCTCTCACTGTCTCTCTCTCTCAAATAAATAAATAAATAAAATCTTTAAAAAAAAAAAAAAAAGAAATAGGTTTGTGAGTTAGCACGTGGCTGTTTCTGCTTTCTCTTGGCAGACCACTGTTATTTTACCAGATCAAATTTCTCCCTGCTTTGGAAATCATATATAATTAGGGGATTTCACACAGTGGAACTGAGATACTGTGTCATGGAGAGTTTGTGGAATCAGGTCTTTTATGAGGGGAAGAAGGATTTTGTTTTTAACAGGCCAGCGAGAAATGGAGACGTGAGGACTGCAAGGTAAACCCCGCATATAACTTTAGCTCTCGATATTACTCAAAAGCTCACAAAGCACTGGTTTTCCGAAAGGCAGAAAGATGTTATTTTTTTAAATGAATTATGAAGATAATTTTATTTCACCTTATTTAAATCAGACAACAATTATGGAGGTTTCCATGCAAATTTATAACATCAAGTATCTGCTCCTCTCTGTTTCTGTGTTTGGTTCAATTTGTCTAACTACAGCAAAACTTAGATATTCAACTATCCAAAATTTCACTCTGGAATAGTAGTAATTTTTATACATTAGGAATAAAAGAAACATTATTATTAATATTAGTAGTATTTAAAGAGAGAGAGGGAGGAAGGGGCAGAGGGTGGGGGAGAGGGAGAGAATCTTAAGCAGGGTCCATGCCCAGTGCAGAGCCCAACATGGAGCGCCATCTCACAACCCTGAGATCATGGCCTGAGGTGAAACCAAGAGTCTGGCACTTAACTGACTGAGCCACCCAGGCGCCCCAACATTATTAATGGATAAAATAAGTCTGAGGCTAAGATGAAAATGAAATAAAAAGAAATTTATCGTAAGACCTGACTGCATTGAAATATTTCTTCAAGAATTCAGAAATGTAGTTGCCCTTGGAGAGTCCAGTTAGTAAATTTCAAACACAATGAATGTGATTAGGAATTGATAGCAGACAATGTCGGTTGCCACCCATCTGCCTTTCCTAGTAGAGCCGGGTTTGTCCAGCAGTCTCTCTCTTCTGCATAGCTTATGCACAGAGTGCAGACCTCATCTCTGGCTCCAAGAGGCAGGACATGATGGCTCCAGTGATTCTTGGCAGTTTTTTCCCTTTGCCAGGGATTGGTATGGGCATTTGATAAAATTTTGGCCAATGAGACAGCAGGAGAAGGCTCCAGAAGCTTTGGGAAGATTTTATCACTTATAAGGAGAAACAGGGCACCTTTTGGGGCACTGATCATTGTGCTTTGATGTGATTGCTGGAGTTGCTGTAGCCATTTTGTGACTAGGAGGGGAGCCAGGCTGAGATGACAGCTATCACCTAGAGGAGACAGAAGCAGTATATTGTGAAGAAGAGGAGTTTGAACACTCTCACCGTGCTGGGAACCTCTTTTTCTTTGGATGTGCTTCATGTGAAATAATACCATATTTCATCAGATCTAATACACTATCCATTGTATGTCATGTCACAGCATAATTTTATGTGCGTTGTAGAAAGAAATAACACCGGCAAAAAAAATGACATACAAAATTTTTTTTGAGGTTTTATTTATTTATTTGACAGCAGGAGAGAGCATAAGCATGGGGAATGGCAGAGGGAAAGGGAGAAGCATGTTCTCTGCTGAGTAGGAAGCCTGATGAGAGCTCGATCCCAAGACCCTGAGACCATGACCTGAATGGAAGGCAGATGCTTAACAGACTGAGCCACCCAGATGCCCAACATGTTTTTTTAATCACTTATTTTATATTTATTGAAAGGCTCTTTTATTCATCACTAGACATGTATTTTGTATTTTGTTATGTTATTTTTAGCATTTGTATTACTTCATTAATTTTATAAATTATATTGACACAATATATGTATTTTGTTAATTCTGATATAATATATTTATACTGTTCTTGCATGTATCTAAAAAAGGAAAATATAAGTGGAATAAATAGATGAATGTATTCCTGAAACTTCCCCAGATTCAGAGTCTGAGTCTTGTGGATCACACTGCGGACGAGTGCCTTCATTGTTTTATTCAGAATATTGTCTTCTGTGACATCAGTATCATGATGATAACCACAATAAAATAGAGCTCTTTTTTTTTTTTTGAAGACTTTATTTATTTATTTGAGAGACAGAGAGCAAGACTGCAAGCGAGAGAACACAAGTGGGGAATGTGGGGCTCGATCCCAGGCCCCTGAGATGATGATCTGAGTGGAAGGGAGACACTTAGCCAACGGAGCCACCCAGGTGCCCCTAAAGTATTGAACTCTTAAGCTGGCTTTGGGGCTATGGAGAGCTTGCCTCCTCTTGGCTTCTACTTTGGGAATGCTGTAAACATGTCTGATTCTCCCCCACACTCTCATAGCTGCTGGATTTTCTTCTGAGCTACTGCTCTGATGCCTGGGCTTCTGAGTTGTTTTCAGTTTCTAGCTCTTATGAACAAAGTTTCATAAAACTTGTGTACTGGTTGTTGCCCTCTTTTACTCCTTTTAAGTTGTTAACCATCCTCTATTCATTAGCAATTCTTTAAAATAAACTGTCCCTGGTAAAAGAGCAATATGGTTTCTGTCTCTGTGGACCTTGCTCGAGATATCTGATTAGAATCTTCCATCACTCATTATGTAGGGCACTTGGTAAGAGCTTTTAATTTGGGGCTACTTCACGTCTAGGACATTTTTTTGTATAAATTTTTTCCGGATTTTTTTTTTCCCCTAGCTACTGGATGTCCTGGTCAGATTCTTTTCTTTTCTTTTTTCCCTATTTTCCCTCTTTTCTGTTTTTCTATAAGGGTTCCTCAAGTTTATCTTCCAGCCCTTCTGTTGAGTTTTCCATTTTTCCTGTCCAGTTTTTTCTTTTCTAAAAGTTCTGGTTAATTTTCTGAAATTTTTTAAATGGCGTGCTGTTCTTGTTTCATGGTTATCATACCTCGTCTTACCCTGCCGAGGCTATTACTGATGAATATTTTGTTCTGTGTGCATTGTCTTTATTATCTCCAAAATTATATTTTCTGGATTTTGGTGGTGGTGATGGTGGCCCTGATGATTCATTTCGCCTTTCCAGCCTGAGAACTCTTAGCTGTCCATGCATATTCAGGAGTGGGGCGCTAGGGAGATGATTGGCAGTTCTAGCATTAAGCAGGGCTTGTCCGGAGGAGGACCTCATTATAGGGTGGTCTGATGGGGTTCTTTGGTTGGAGGATCCTCAGTATGAGTATCTTTTGATCTCCTCACCTGGCTGGCCTGGTCTGATTCTCCAGAGAAGAATTTTCCAGCTTTCTGCCTAGAGGGCAGAAGGCTGGCTGCCTACACCATCCCGTGAGCCTCAGGAGAGTCAGAGTGAGTCTCTTAAATCAGGTTGTGGATTTTCCTTTCATCTCTTGCCATATTTAACACTGAGTCCCTCTGTCCCAGTGACCTGGGGCTTGAGGCCATGGTATCCCTCCTTACCACTCCAGAGACCAAATCTCCAGTCTTCTGGAGGGTGAAGCAAACTGTTCATGGTTGTAGAGGAGGGGAGGAGATGAGGAAGGTGGTTCTAACCACATCTCAAATAGAATTTTAATCATTCCTCTTGTCTTCAGGTCCTTCTTTATCCTTGCTTTCAAAAGAACCCATTTTTACCCATTCTTGAGCCTCCCTGCTGAGTTTCTGGGGCACAAATTTGATTGCTTCCTGACTTGCCCACCACTGGCTTAGATTTCAACTTTCCTGGGGCTGTTGATCTACCAGTAGATCATCTGCCTTCTAGTTTGCAAAATTGTTGCCTTTCCTATTCTCTTTGTCTTTGCAGGTTATGCTTAGAAAAAAACCCTGTAATTGTCATTTTAGTGATGTTGCCAGAGGGAAGGAAGATATATAACAGTTCTTTTTTTTTTTTTTTTTTAAGATTGTATTTATTTGTCAGAGAGAGAGAGCACAAGCAGGTAGTGGCAGGCCCAGTGAGAAGCAGGCTCCCTCCTGAGCAAGGAGTCTAACGTGGGACTCAATTCCAAGACCCTGAGATCATGACCTGAGCAGAAGGTAGACACTTAGCCAACTAAGCCACCCAGGCATCCCTATATAATAGTTCTTTAACTAGAAGCTGTGCTTTGTGTATTCTTTTTTCTTTTTTTTTAAGATTTTATTTTTTTATTTGACAGATAGAGATCGCAAGTAGGCAGAGAGGCAGGCAGAGAGAGAGGAGGAAGCAGGGGCTCGATGTGGGGCTCGATCCCAGAACCCTGGTATCATGACCCAAGCCAAAGGCAGAGGCTTTAACCCACTGAGCCACCCAGGCGCCCCATGCTTTGTGTATTCTTAAGATGCTTAAAATGCCACCATAGAGAATCTGAGATACTATATTTCTCAACTTAAATACACAGAATAATGTAAATAATTGAGTTGGTAGTCAATGTTTAAATTTGGGAGTATCTGTTACATTTACAATGATTTTAAGATATTTAAAAGAATGTGATCTACATTGTTTTTTAAGATTTTATTTATTTAGTTAGTTTACAGAGAGAGAGAGAGAGAGCACAAGCAGGGGGAGCAGGAGAGGGAGAGGGAGAAGCAGGCTCCCCGCTGAGCAGGTAGCCCCATGTGGGACTTGATCCCAGGACTCCGGGACCATGACCCGAGCCAAAGGCAGAGGCTTAACCATCTGAGCCACCCAGGTCCCCCCAGAATGTGATCTACATTTTTACATTCGTTTCATTACAGCTTTGCACACACTTGGTTTGATTTTGTTAGATTTGTTATTTTGTCTCTTCAGATTTTAGAAATGCTTGAGAAAGTCAAATACATTAAATTTGTGGTATAGATTAAAGCATTTAAGATGATTTAATTAAGTTTGTAGATAGTATTTACATTTAAGATAATTTAATTTGTTAAATTTATAAGTTCCATAGCTTTAATTAATAATTTCTAAGATAATCTGATTAAGTTTGTAAACAGTGCTTAAAAGTTTAGAGGATTATGACTTATTAACTCTAGTAAATTCATTAACCGTTCATCAAAGGATAACGAAACTAAGTGTTTTGCATTGTCATTCAAAATTACATGATTTACAATTGAATTTACTAGGTTTGTATTTGACTGTTTAAAGAAAAATAGATTTGGGGTGCCTGGCTGGCTCAGTCAGTGGAGCGCTGGCTTGTAGGACTCTTTAACTCAGGATTCTGAGTTCAAGCCCCACTTTAGGTTTAAGGATTGTAAATAAATACACTTTAAAGAAAAATAGGTTTTTAATTTTTAACTTTAATTGAATAGCAGTGATAAACACAAATAACTAATAAATCAAAATATTTGTATTAATTTACAAATTATAAATAATTATAAAATAGTTCCCTAAATCCAGTTAAAAATATTGATTTAGGTGTTTGGGGACAACTTAGCCATTTGGAAAAAAAATTTTGATTTATGCCTAACACCAGGATAAACTCTAACAGATCAGAGATTTGCAAGTAAAAAATGAGACCATACAGGAGCTAAAAGGAAAAAATGGTGAATTCCTTTATTATCTTTCTATGTCTCAAATCAAAAGCCTAAAAGAGAGGATTGATAAATTCGACTATATAAATATAAAAAACTTGGAAACATGAGAATGTTTAAAGCAATTTATTCATAACAGCTCTGGGTTGAAAACAACCAAAATATTCATTAACTGGTAAAGAGACAAAGACATCCATATGACAAAATATTACTCCGCAATCAAAGGAATCGCTGATACCTGCATCACAGAAAGGCAAACAGAAATCAGGGGAGTGGTACCCAAGGGATGAGGGTGGGAGAGAGGAATGACCGCAAAGAGACATGAGGGAAACCTTGGGTCGACAGAAATGGTCTCTCTCTTTAGTACAGTGCTGATATTAGGGTGATTTTTACTATTTTGAAAGTGTATCTTGAGAATCCTGATTTTCTTAAAGTTTATTTATTTAATGGTCTCTCTCTTTAGTACAGTGCTGATATTAGGGTGATTTTTACTATTTTGAAAGTGTATCTTGAGAATCCTGATTTTCTTAAAGTTTATTTATTTCTTTTTATAATCTCTACACCCAACGTGAGGCTCAAACTCCCAACCCCAAGATCAAGAGTAGGATGTTTTTCCAGGTGAGCCAGACAGGTGCTCATAATAAATCTGGTTTTTTAAAAAATGTATCAGACAAAGTCAAAAGAAAAACAATACTTTGAAAAGAACATCTGCAGTTAAGATTGCGACAATAGGCTAATCTCCCTAAAAAATTTGTAGAAACAGAGAAAAGGCCAACAAATTAATTTTTAAAAAAGGATTTTATTTATTTATTTATTTGACAGAGAGAGAGAGAGAGAGAGATGACCAGAGCAGGAGCACAAGCAGGGAGAGTGGAAGAGGGAAAACAGGCTTCCCGCTGGGTGGGGAGCCCGATGCAGGGCTAGATCCCAGGACCCCAGGATCATGATCTAAGCTGAAGGCAGATGCCCAACCATCTGAGCCACCCAGGTACCCCAAATTAATTTTAAAATGAGCCAAAGACATGAAAACAATGTTCACAGGACAAAACATTTACATGGCCCAGAAACATATGAAAAGATGCTCCATTTCACTCATAATAATAGAAAAGCATATCAAAATCACCTTGAGATATCATTTCTCATCTATCCAGACTGGCAACATCCAACAGACTGAAAATTCCCGCTCTTAGCAAGAACGTGGGGAAACAGGTATTCTCAATGTGGTACAAAAGCTATAGAGGGAAATCTAGCATAATCTAATAAAATTACAGCGAGGAAGAGATGGATGACTATTTATTTACTTTAAAAGATTTGATTTATTTGACAGATAGAAAGCAAGCACAATCGGGGGAGCAGTACAGGGAGAGGGAGAAGAAGGCTCCCTGCAGATTAGGGAACCTGATGTAGGGCTGGATCCCAGCACCCTGGAATCACGACCTCAGCCAAAGGCAGACGCCTACCTGAACCACCCAGGCGCTCCAGGATAGTTTATTTAATAAATAATGTTGACATGGGGTGCCTGGGTGGCTCAGTGGGTTAAAGCCTCTGCCTTCGGCTCAGGGTCTGGGATCAAGCCCCGCATCGGGCTCTCTGCTCGGCAGGGAAACCTGCTTTCCCCTCTCTCTCTCTGCCTGCCTCTCTGCCTAGTTGTGATCTCTGTCTGTCAAATAAATAAATAAAATCTTAAAAAAAAAAAAAAAAAAAAAAAGATTCTCTCTCTCTCTTCGTTTGCCCCTCCAACCCCCCTGCCAGCGTGCACAAGCTCTCTTAAAAAAAAATGTTGGGGCACCTGGGTGGCTCAGTTGGTTAAGTGACTGCCTTCAGCACAGGTCATGATCCCAGAGTCCTGTGATCGAGTCCCATATCAGGCTCCCTGCTCCTTGGAGAGTCTGCTTCTCCCTCTGACTTTCTCCCCTCTCATGTTCTCTTTCACTCTCTCTCAAAAAAATAAATAAAATCTTAAAAAAAAAATGTTGACTTGATAAGCCATCCATCTAAAAGAAATAAATTTAAACCCCTACCTCCAACTACATTCAAAAATAAATCTAGATAAACGAATATAATAAATGCAAAAAGTAAAAATGTAAAATGTATTACTTTAAGAATAATAAAAAATATCATCTTCATTTTAGAAAATGGTATAGGAACCAGGGATCGTATCACACTAAGCATGATTATGCATGCTTTTTTATTATTTATTATTGAAGTGTAGATGACATATACTATTTTATTAGTTTCAGGTGCACGACATAGCGCAATTTTAAACATTAAGCAACACTTGCCAAATGTAGTTACCATCTGTCACCACACAACGTTATTACAATATTATTGACTGTGTAGCCTATGCTGTACTTTTTCATCTCTGTGATTCATTATTTTAATACTGGAAGTTTATACCTCTTAATCCTTCACCTATTTCACCCACCCCACCCCCACCTTCCTCCCCTCTGGCCACCACCCGTATGTTCTCTGAGTTCAAGAGTTTGTTTTTTAATTATACATGCTTTTAATATCATCCTATTCTCTCGCTAAAACCTTGGGATCAGAATTCCAGATTTTGACTGATTAGAAGCTGCTATTTTAACTCAATAATTCACTACAGAGGTTGTAGCTTTCAGTTTTGCTCCCGCAACTCGGTTTTGAGACCCAGAAGTGCAACTTTAAGCAGTATTCTTTAGAGAAAAAAATTCTACTACAATAGAGCAAATTGGACGTCCTACAGAATTTACAATGACTGTAATTGTCTCCTTATTGTGCTTAAAGACCTGGGTGTTTGTACACCAGACACAATATCACATTATGAAGATTTTCTGCAAGCAAAACTTTCATGAGATTTTGCACAAAGGAGGATATGTAAGAAAACACACACACTAACAGTGGGATTCTTGGCAGAAGAGGGGCAGCTGGGTGGCTCTGTCAGTTAGGCGTTGGGTCACGATTCCAGAGTCCCCTGCATCAGCCTCCCGGCTCACCAGGGAGTCTGCTTCTCCCTCATGCTCTGCCTACCTGTGTTCTCTCTATATATATCAAATAAATAAGTGAAATATGTTTTTTTAAAAGTATCATTGTGAAACGAAATGGGTAGGATGCTGGGCTGCCTCAGTCAGTTCAGCATCCAGCTCTTGTCTTCATTCAGGTCATGATCTCAGAGTCGTGGGATTGAGCCCTGTGTCAGGCTCCATGCTGGGCATGGAGCCTGCTTAAGATTCTGTCTCCCTTTCACTCTGCCCCTCCCCCCCCAAAAAAGAAAAAAATAATAAATTGTTAAAAAAAAAAAAGACGACGACGACGGTAAGATCCCACATGAGACCTTACAATCCAGGAAAAAGAAGTCATATAAGCAGTAAGAGGTTAAAACATATGTCACACCGAAGTAGGGGGGATGTCACTGACTATTCCTACCATGTGAAGGCACAATGTCAAGGGGGTGCAAGCAGTTGTTTTGGACCCAGAGGGATATTCCAGTGCTAGAATTTATTTATTTATTTGACAGAGAGAAATCACAAGTAGACGGAGAGGCAGGCAGAGAGAGAGAGAGGGAAGCAGGCTCCCTGCCGAGCAGAGAGCCTGATGCGGGACTCGATCCCAGGACCCTGAGATCATGACCTGAGCCGAAGGCAGCGGCTTAACCCACTGAGCCACCCAGGCGCCCCTCCAGTGCTAGAATTTAGTATCAGGATGGCCTTGGGCCCATCTCATAATCTCTACTTGCTCACTCCTAACAGTCCCATCTTCTGGGAGGATTAAAATGAAATGATACATATAAATGTGCTTAGCAGAGCACGAGATAGGTTTTCATTTTCCTAGTCTACCAAATTATCACTGGGATTTGTTTACACAAGAGGTCAAAAATGGGGCGCCTGGGTGGCTCAGTGGATTAAAGCCTTTGCCTTCGGCTCAGGTCAGGACCCCAGGGTCCTGGGATTGAGCCCCACATCAGGCTCTTTGCTCAGCGGGGAGCCTGCTTCCTCCTCTCTCTCTCTCTCTCTGCCTGCCTCTCTGCCTACTTGTGATCTCTATCTGTCAAATAAATAAATAAAATCTTAAAAAAAAAAAAAGAGGTCAAAAATACAGATGCAGTTCCCCAGGTTTAGAAGCACAGATCAGCTCTTGCACTCTGGTTAAGAATATGATGAAAGCCACTGTCTTGCTACCCTTGACAAGGAGCCTACCATCTCCAGCCTGAGGAAACTGTGGCTTTCACCAGTCAGTTCTAACATACACACACTGACCCCAAAACACTAAGTGTGCCCATCAGATGCATATGCAGAAAATCTCAAAAGAAATTCAGAGTACTTAGAACACCTGGGTGGCTCAGTTGGTGAAGTGTCTGCCTTTGGCTCAGTTCCTGATCCCGGGGTCCTGCTCAGCAGGGAGCCTACTTCTCCCTGTGCCTCTGCTACTCCCCCTGCTTGTGCTCTTTCTCTCTCTCTCTGACAAATAAATAAAATCTTTAAAAAAATAAATAAATAAAAGTACTCAATAAACAATAAGATCAAACCAAAACAAAAAACAAAAACCCTCCAAACATAGATGCAATTGCTTCTTTAAATTATTATTATTTTTGAATCAGTACATTCTTATCTTCTGGAACAACATCCAGAAAAAACAATATAATCTGGAATCCTCTCTCCCAAACCTTCCAGGTAAGGACAGAAGTGACCAAGCAGGAAGGAGGCCCAGGTGTCCACGGCTCCACTTCACGGACCCTATCTCAGGACGTATGTGCCTCCAGCTGGCAACCCGCCTTCTTGATAAAATTATTATTTACAGCTTGAAAGTGTCTTTGCTTTGGCTTCTAGTCACAAAATAGTAGTCTGCTTGTACAAAATCTATTTTTTTTTAATTTCCCCCAGCTTTCTTGGGTGTCTAGTTAGAAGGAAGTCTGTTTGTACCTCATTCCCTGGAGGGGAAGGAAGAAATGTAGACCCAAGTGGTGGAGAAAAGGACAGTTTCTCTCTTGAGGAGGCAAACATCTGCTATCAGAAGTATGGTCGCCTTCTCTCTCTCTTTCTCTCTCAGCTTTCTCTCAATAGCCACTGCTAGTTCTCTCTCCTCTGGGGTGATTGACCCGTTCCGTGTTACTGCTCCTTCAAACGCATCCCCAGGGGGAGGGCAACCCCTCAGGAAGGAGCTTTCAGGCTCTGCCCATGTAATGTTTCCCCCTTCCGGATGGTTTCCTTTCTTCCTGTTTGTAGAATGAACACCTGCTACTGAATGCTTTGATCTCTTCCCTTACTTCTCAGTGCCTATCTGCTAGTCAAAACACAGTCACCTAAGACCCTTCATTTCTGGGAAATGAAGATAACCTAATTACCGAATGTATCAAAATTGGAGGTCCTCTGTCAAAACCCTCCTCACCTTCTGTTATGGACGGAACTGTGTTGCTCCAAAACTCCAATGCTGAAGCCCTCACCTGGGGACAGGGCCTTTGAACAGGTAAAGGCTGAACAGGTAAATGAGGTCATAAGGGTGGGTCCTAATCCCGTTCAACTGACGTCATTAAGGAGGAGAGGAAGAAGCAGGGGGGATACACATTTTCAGAGGAAAGACCACATGAGGCCCCCGTGAGAAGGTGGCCACCTGCAAGGCCAGGAGCGAGGCCTTACCAGGCACCAAACCTGCCAACACCTTGATCTTAGACTTCTAATCTTCAAAACCATGAGAAAATATATTTGTTTTTTGTTTTTTTAAAGCCACCCAGTCTGTAGTATCTTGTTATGGCAGCCCTAGCAGATTCATACAGACCCCCAAATGATGACAAAATAATAACAGATGTTTTCAAGTGTTTGCCACATGCCACGGGCCGTGTACTTTGGACTTTTCCCCATTTCAACTTTACAACAACCCTGGGAGCTTAGCATCATTGACATTTCACAGATGAAGAACTGGTTCTGACTCACTCGCTGTTCAGTGAATCTGAATCTGAGTCTACCTGACCCCAAAGCGTCTACATCTACTCACCATGTCGTCGCACTGGAATGGCAGAAGGCCTTAACTTCTCCATGTCCATGATATGCAGGGAAACCATAGTGGTGTTTACAAACTTAATGGCGTTAATCCTCAAACTCTGAAGATTTCGCGCTGGATGGGTTTTTCACTTACTTCTGGTGGGTGGTATGACTGATGTGCTAAGTCACAGCATCTCATGTACTCCCTCCCCATTCCACGAGCACATAGGGCATCTCACTGTTCTAGAAAAACTGACCAAGGGGCACCTGGATGTCTCAGTCGTTAAGGATCTGCCTTCGGCTCAAGTCATGGTCCCAGAGTCCTAGGATCGAGCCCCACATCGGGCTCTCTGCTCAGTGGGAAGCATGCTTCTCCCTCTCCCACTCCCCCTGCTTCTGTTCCCTCTCTCGCTCTCCCTCTGTCAAATAAATAAATAAAATCTTAAAAACAAAACAAAGCAAAACCTAAGCCCTATGCCCGTGAAGCTTGCATTCCATGGGCGTATGTGTGCAAGAGATGGACAGTAAACAAAACAAGTAAATATATGTCCTGGTGTGTTAGAATGTGAGGTTAATGCTGTGAAGAGGGGCACCTAGTTCAGTCGGTTAAGTGTCTGCCTTTCACTCAGGTGGTCCTGGGATTGAGCCCAGCCTCAGCTCCCTGCTCAGCGGGAAGTCTGCTTCTCCCTTTCCCCCTTCTCTTGCTCTCCCTCTCTCGCTCTCCCTCTCTCATGTGTGCACTCTAATAAATAAGTAAAATCTTTTTTAAGGGCACCTAGGTGGCTCAGTGGGTTAAGCCGCTGCCTTCGGCTCAGGTCATGATCTCAAGGTCCTGGGATCGAGTCCCGCATCGGGCTCTCTGCTCAGCAGGGAGCCTGCTTCCTCCTCTCTCTCTGCCTGCCTCTCTGCCTACTTGTAATCTCTCTCTGTCAAATAAATAAATAAAATCTTTAAAAAAAAATCTTTTTTTAAAAAAAATGCTATGAATAAAAACAAACTAGGGAAGTCAGACAGGGAGTGCTGAGCCTGGGATGAGGCTTCCATATTAAACAGGGTGTTTGGAACAGGTGTCATTTGAGCCCTTCCGAAGCCAGATGGTGAGAGGAGCCAGTAAACTGCTTTGCTTCTCACCCAGCATGCCCCATGTAACGCTTCCAAACATGCAGGTGATAAGCACAATCCCTTTCTAGCAACTGACCCTAAAGCTGAGTTGCTCACTGGAGACAAATGGCCTCAGTAGCCTATCACGGAACCCCAGGATGACATCTAACAGGCTTTCCTGCTCAACTGCAGACTGTAGGGAGAATAAGAACAAAAAGGCAATTTCGGACGCTTTCTTCAAGTGTTTTGCTCTTCACTCATGCATTTGTTTTCATGCTGTATGCCAGCCCCTTGGAAGATCTTGTCTGGAACACAATGCCTTGTCCACTTGGAAGATGCTAGCAAACGCAATGAGAAATTGGCCTGAGCAGGATCGGCAGCCTATCTCGCTGTCCAGTATCATTTCTCATCATCACCCCAGCGAGTTGTGTGTGCCGTGTCTGGGCTATACCACAGTACATTTGCACACACATGCCCAATGCCTAGAGTGTCCTCCTCTGCTATGTCCTCCTGAAAACTCATTCTTCAGACTTAGTTTGAGTCACTTTCTTTGGGTCATCACAGTCCGTAAAAGGTCTTACTTGTCTGCTACTCAAATAACCTGCCGCATAAAGAAATGTTCTCTAGTCTCTCTGGAAAACAATTAGGCCTCCATATATGGTCAAAATTCCAACAGGATTTGAATCAAATCTTCAAAAGGTCTGTAGTGATGGTCACAAATCCATGTCCTAAGTCAATCGACTGATCAATCAAATAAATACTGTGTCCCTACTACTTGCAAAGCAGTGAGCCAGCCAACTGTTTGTGTATGGAGATAGGGTAGTGTAAAAAATGAGTAAGTCTTGTTTAAGAAGATCCTACCTGTAGAGCCAGCACATGAATTCAAAGTGATATAAAACAATCATTTATCCTGGCTTGTAAAACGAATATGCAGCTTTATTTCCTTAGACTTTATACTGTTATACCAATATAGTAAATAGGGCACTCACTTGCTTAACACGCATGTGTGAGAAATAACATCTTTTCTGTAAGTGAATATTATTTTATTTTTGTATAGGTAATAAATGCACATGGTAAAATGAACAGGGTAAACAGGGAAAAGCATCTCTCTCCATCCAGAGAGAACGTGTTTGCTAAACCTAATCTCGGTCCCTTTGGTACCTCCTTCCTTTCTGCTGACGTTGAGTCCAAGTTCCTGAGGATCAGTGAGGCCTCTGTGCCACTAATGGCGAGCCAGCAACAGGTGAAATGCCCTCCATGCCGTCTGTGCTTGGGTTATCCAGCGCAGGACACAGGTTAAGGGCTATAGCAGTGTCCTCCTGGTCCCCTTATGCCAACTTTTCCCGCCACTGCCCCCAACCCCCACCCCCAATGGTGGTTCACAGAAGAAGGTGCTCTATGACCAAGGTGGCAGGAAGGCTGTCAAGAGGCCGGTAGGGCCAGCACCTTCTCAGGCCACCTGCTGGGGTGGGAAGGCACTTGAAACCTCCCAGCACTCTCCCCTATTCATCTGCCTTTCCTATTCCTCACTGGTGGGGAGGAAGAGGGCAAAGGTCTACTCAGTTCCTAGAACTTCAGTCTACCTGGGGAGTCCACTGAGTTTTTGACCTTCACTCCCAAACCAGCGTAGAAGGAAATGGGCAAGGGCTCTTCTGGTGAGCCAGCAGCAACTAATTCCTCTTTCTCTCCTCTCTGAAGACCCCCCCCTCCACTTCTCTCTGCAATCTAGAAAGTTTTCTCACTGGAGTATGGGGCGGGGGGGGGGGGGCGGGGGGGTGGCGGGGGGGGGGGGTACAGCCAGAACCACTGCGGTCTGTGCCGAAACCTTTAGGCACCCCGCCCCCACCCAGTTTGGGCTTTTGAAATTTAAAATCCCAGGCCCTTGCATCTCAAAGCCTGGTCTTGGGAAAGTCCCCAAAGGCAATGCATGAAGCTGCTTTGAAAGAGGAAAGCAGGTCTTGAAGGGAAAACAAGATAAGAAATTCAAGAAGTCCTCAGTCAAATTTAAGGTTTTGCGTGGCCTACAGTCTGGTGTGATAGTGTAACCTTCCAAATGTACAGTTTAAAATAAAATAATCCCTAAAAATATTTATATTAGGTAGAGTAATTAATATGATTTATAAAATGTTCTCTTGGGCAAAAAACACATTTTCTTGAAAAAGTATAAATGAAAAACACTGGATTCAAAGAGTTCTCTACCCACCCCAAAAGGAGTTCTTTCCCAAGTTACATTAATGCCCACAGTGCAAAACTTGGCAAGTTTTCTTGTCCATATAGACGAGGTTCCATTTAACAGCCAGGTTTAACAGCTGGCCAAGCATCCCATGGTCCTTTCTGTTTAAGCTACACTGGAATCTGGCAAAATCATTTGAACACATTTGACAAGTTACACAAGCCAGATTTTTCAGGTTCCAGTCCCTGACTTCTGACCTTGGACAGAACCCGCCTTCCCTCCTGTTAAAAAGAAACCACAAGTCCAAAATGGAGTCACTTAGGCCAGATCAAGTCACCAAACCAGAGCTTACTACTTAACCTAATTAGAGTTTTATTCTCCCCCACATATGTGGACTTAACCAGTCAGGCATTCTCTGGTCAGCACAGGCACAAATGAGGTAACCTGTCACCCGGGCCTTCTCCATCCTCCTCCCCAGTGAAGATGAGGTAATCACCAAATAAGACCACCCTCCCTCCCCCTAAGGGGAGGTGACCTTGCCTGAAATAATCCTTTCTTTTCTTTTGTTAATTGTCTTGCCACTTTTCTGCTTATAAAATCCTTCCATTCTGCTTGGACCTCCTCTCCACTTGCTAGGTGGGATGGGGCCCGATGAATGAATTGATTAATAAAGTCTATGAGATCTTTAAAAATGACTCGGTTGAATTTTTGATATTTAACACTCCATACCCCCTCCTCTCTCTTCCCTCTCCTGCTGGCTCAGCTCTTGACTTTTTCTTTTTTTAAAAGATTTTATTTATTTATTTATATGACAGAGAGAAAGCATCAGTAGGCAGAGCAGAAGGCAGAGAGGGAGAGGAAAAGCTCTCTACTCCCTGCTGAGTAGAGAGCCCAATGCGGGGCTTGATCCCAGGACCCTGAGATCATGACCTGAGCCGACAGCAGAGGCTTTAACCCACCGAGCCACCCAGGTGCCCCTCTTGACTTTTTCTTTGAGCCATGATTTTCATGCAAGGTCTTGGTCCCACAGCTCTCATCCACTGCCCTGGGGATAGTCCTCAAGCTACATGCTAAGATTCTCTCTTCCTGAGACAAAGTAATATACAATTTCCTCCAGATATCTCCTGTTCTTCGGAGGAAACTTTTCCAAGTGTAGTCTATGCATTGGGTCAAATTTCTCATCCTACCACTTTTCAGTCTAGTGTATAAGGCTCTGCACAACTTCGGGGACATGGTTTAAACCAGCGGTGATCTCAAGTGGTTTAATGGGGAAACATTCATTCATTCAACAAATACTTATCGAGCGCCAACAATATACCATGCACTATTCTGGGTGCTAGGGATACAGCAGCGTACGGAAATGATGAAAAGTCCCTTCGTCCATGGAACATTCTAGCAAGGAGAGAGGGACCATAGAGGCTTGCTTATTTCTTTATTGTCCCCATTTCAGTGATACACCAGTCACCAACTCATAAAACAGAAATCTAAAAGAGCCTGCAGTTCCTCACCTTCCATTCAACTGGTCAACAACTTTCAATTCAACTCCTAAATCTTTCTCTTAATCCACCCTCTCTCTGTACTCCTACTACTGGCTTTAGTTTGGGCTTGACAGAAATATTTACACACAAAAAGTGGCAACTGCCACAAATCAGGGTTCTCCCCATCCAGAGTCAGTCTTAAAGCATCTCCTAGCACATTACTGATTAAGCCCTTAAATGTCTTCCCCTTGGTCTGATACAGAGGATTTTCTTTTTAAAGATTTTTATTTATTTATTTGACAGACAGAGATCACAAGTAGGCAGAGAGGCAGGCAGAGAGAGAGGAGGAAGCAGGCTCCCTGCTGAGCAGAGAGCCCAATTTGGGGCTCGATCCCAGGACCCTGAGATCATGACCTGAGCAGAAGGCAGAGGTTTAACCCACTGAGCCACACAGGCGCCCCGTGGGTTTTCTGTTCTCCACCCCTCCTCCCCATGGCACTCTCCCAGAAGTCAGTCTTCACACATCTGCTGTTAGGATGCCTACTAGGCTTCTAAGACATCCCCATGATCGTGTCAATCCTCTGTGCGAAACTCTTGCAGAGATCCTCACTCGTTTCAAAGCCTTGGTGTTGCACATAAAACATTCTTGATCTGGCCCTTCTTATCTCTCCAACCTATATCTGATGTTACCTTTTGGTCTACCTACATACCAGCACTTTTTTTTTTAATTTGTTTTTTAAGATTTCATTTATTTGTCAGAGAAAGAGCACAAGCAGGAGGAGGGGCAGGTAGAAGGAGAAGCAGGCTCCCTGCTGAGCCAGGAGCCAGAGACAGGACTCATCTGAGGTCTGAGGACCCTGTGATCATCACCTGAGCCCAAGGCAGATGCTTAATCAACTGAGCCACCCAGACGTCTCTAACTGCATACCAGCCCTGGTATTTGTCTCTTACTCCTCTGTGCTTTTGCATAGGCAAGAGCAAAAGTTCCGTCTGCCTGGGAGACATGGCTAATTCCCAGGCATCTCACAAGACTGTGAAGTCATGACATCTTGAGCTCCCTTTCCAAGCTCAAGGTGGTTAGATGCCTTTCAGTGTGCGCTCGCTCATAGGATCCTTTGAGTAAGTCCCTCAGACACATAAACCACTGCACTGAGACTGGTTTCCTTTTTTTTTGAGCTCTTAGTTAACCTGTGTAGGACTGTGACCCTCACTCTGATTCTGGACAAAAGGACTTTTTGTAGGTTCTTCCTTAGCTTCTTCCTTACCTTACTTGTAGATTACACAGTCTTCCTGGATGATCTAATCCATCCCTGACTTCCTTGGCTTTCTACCATCTGTGTGTTAATGATTCACCATTTATATCTCCAGCCCAGATCTCTTGGCTTAATAAGCATCTCTACCTGGATATGCTGCCTTAATATATTTAAAACAGAATTCAATTATCTTCTCCAAGCCTCCTCCTCCCGGGTTCTTGTGTCAGTGAATGGCATTATGAGGGGTCGACAAACTCTAGCCAATAAGCCAGCTATGCCCACAGCTTAGGCAAGAGTGGATCCTACATTTTTTTAAAAAAGAAAAAACAAAGCACAAAGAAGAATACAGAATACAGACCATATGTGGTCCACAATGCCTATAATATCTCCTATTTGCCCTATATACAGTTTGCCAACTCATGGGTATTCCCATTTGCCAAAGAACCTGGGTATCAATAATAGTACTAATTAAATAAATAATTAATAGTAATAATTAGCAGAAATTGACTTTACCCTTTTGAAACACTGGGTGTTGTATATATTTCACTTTATTCTCCTATCAACCTCTAACAATGCATTAGGATACTTTGGGCTACATTTAACCAGAAACCCTGACGAGCAGGCTGAAATGGGAGTTTAGAGAGAGGGACGATTCAGACACGTGTGATCAGTGGTTCAATTTTATCATCAGGGACCTAGGTTTTTCCATTGTTCTGCTTTCTGGAGTTCAGGCAATATGGCAGCAGCTAAAGTCCGTTTCTCATATGGTCATGGACTTGGCTGTCTGGGGCACACAGGTAGCAACTGGGGCTACGTGTGTTCTCATGAACATCTGCTGAGAGCAGGAGAGACTCCTCAACCATGGAATCAGAGGACTTCCGTAGGACTGAGCCAAACAGGACAACTTGCCCCGCCCCACTGTCTACTGTATAACCTTCTCCCTTACCCCAGATCCAAATAGTAACTGAGTCTTCAAAACAATCTCTTGAATTTATTTCTGTTCTTCACAACTATATCCACCAGTCTGTAACAGCCTAGAAAGCGAGGACAACTGTCTTTGCTTCATGTCCAGCATCTGCCATCATAGTGAGTTATAGGAATGAATGAAGAAATTTCATGCATATACCAGGTTATCATTTTATAGTAGAGGAAAGTGAGCTTCAGGGGGCCAAGGTCACATAGCTACCAAGATTTACTTTCAGTCTGTCTGACATGGAAGCTCATCTTGAATTATATACCATGGTCCCCTTCCTCTTGTTTTGTCCTTTTCCATTGGCTCTTTCTTCTTAGCCTTAAACATGCTCAAACCTCTCCTTCCTAACAATCCCTCTGGCCATGCTTTCCCTACAATCTGAATCTTCTCTGACCCTTCCCTTTATAAACAAGTTTCTTGGAAAAATGTCCACTTGCCTGGTCTTTACTTCCTCCTTTTCCATTCACACCCATTATGTCACTAACTCCATCTTGCAAATGTTACTGGGATCCTCCCAGCTCCATACCAAAGGGCAACCCTCCCATCTTTATTTCACTATACTCTGCAGCATTTGACTCCTTCTCTTCATCCCTCTTCTTCCCAGAATCCTCCCTGATTTCTAAGGTTAGGTTCTCTAAGGATTCCTTGTCTTGTAATGTCTCCCTGTCTTTGCAGAGGATGGCCCAGAATCCCCTCAGCTTCTATGGCCCCAGTTTCACCCAAGCTTCATGATATCTACTGTCTCTGTATATAGCCCACCAAATCACAACTATTTGTTTATCTTTTGTGACTATTACTGTCCTCCAAGACAATCTCCAAGTCTTAGTTGGAGACTTTTTTGTAGCCTGCAGAGAGCCTCTGGTGAAAGACACAGAATGGCTATCAGTAGCTTGCTGAATGAATTAATGAATGAACGAACACACCGACTTATCCAACAGCACATAGTCAGAAAATGGCAGAAATCAAATCAAGGGGAGCTCCTGGGTGGCTCAGCGGGTTAAGTCTTGCTTTTGGCTCAGGTCATGATCTCAGAGTCCTGCATCCTCCGCCTGCATCCCCCGCCCCCACCTACCTACTTGTGATCTCACTCTCTGTCTCAAATAAATAAATAAAATTTAAAAAAAAAGAAAGAAGAGAGAGAGAGAGAGAGAAATCAAATCAAGAGAGGTCCGAGATTTTTCCAGGAGACGATACTGTTGAAAATGACAGTAAGGGGGTGCCTGGATGTGATCTCAGGGTCCTGGGATTGAGCACCAAATTGGGCTCCCTGCTTCTCCCTCTCCCACTCCCTCTGCTGTGTTCCCTTTCTCACTGTGTCTCTTTCTGTCAAATAAATAAATAAAATCTTAAAAAAAAAGTAAATGAAAGAAAAATAAGTTTCTTGGGTTTTAGAAGTCATCAATGTGTGGGATATAAACTCCATAAAGTTATACTTTGGAAGATACAAAATTCAAGTAACCTTTCTATTTATAGATTTATATTCACAAACATTTAGATTTACTTTGCATTA
Source organism: Neogale vison (assembly GCF_020171115.1). Classification (NCBI taxonomy): domain Eukaryota; kingdom Metazoa; phylum Chordata; class Mammalia; order Carnivora; family Mustelidae; genus Neogale; species Neogale vison. Next base: position 38,554,293 of record NC_058093.1, on the reverse strand, counting down.
ATTTACTTCTGTTTAAACAAAGCTTAGTATGTACACTCGTTGAGCATTTACGTATTTCATTTAAAAGTCAAAAAGAATAAATTAGGGATACCAAGCAAGGGAAATCTAAGCAACTGAAAAATTCTTACTGTTACGAAAATACCAGAAAAGCACTTTTCTGTAAATGAGCAAACTATTTTCTGTTAAGTAAAATTAAGTACTTTAATCATACTTAAGCATATTAAATAATTTAAAAATTAAGACAGCAATTCAGCCACATCTGATTTTACAGCCTAGGGAGTAGTAGAGAAGAAGGAGGGTTGTTACCAAATAACGACTGCCTGCTGCTTTTCTTCCTTTTTGAAATGCTAAGTAAGGGCAAGTGCTGGGGAAATCAACATGATGAAAATGAGGACGGGATTCTCCAGCAGAGTCACTCAAATGGCCATAAAAGAGGAAAAGATTAAGCTCCACAAAAGGGCTAAAACTACTGCAGACCGGACTTCAGCCTATATCCAGTCAAAGTGGCAAGCACTCCCTCAAAAAAAGAGGTGATAGATTAGAATTGTAAAATCGGGAGGTACTACAGTGAATAGGTCTATAATAGATTAACATTAGCCTTACCTCTTTCGAGAGCTACCCTATTTTATTCGCATTTAACTGCTAAGAATTGCATAAGTGCATTGCATTTCTTTGTAAATAAGTTTTTCATCCCAAAAAATAAAATGACATAAAACATAAAATATAATAAATAACCCGAGATCGTGGTGAGGAGATAAACTGTACAGAGTTACTCTGGGGTAGGAGCTCATCTTTAAAAAACCATACTGTGGGGGCGCCTGGGTGGCTTGGTGGGTTAAGCCGCTGCCTTTGGCTCAGGTCATGATCTCAGGGTCCTGGGATCGAGCCCCACATCGGACTCTCTGCTCAGCAGGGAGCCTGCTTCCTCCTCTCTCTCTGCCTGCCTCTCTGCCTGCTTGTGATCTCTCTGTGTCAAATAAATAAATAAAATCTTAAAAAAAATAAAAAACCATACTGTGTGCATAAAAAAAATCTTCCTAGATTTACTAAAAATTACTGTGGATACATTTCTGAAGAAAAAATAAAAATAAGGAATCCTAAATGAATGAAGTTTACACTGAAGCCATAAATATATTTCCTTTCCCCACCCCAACTCCCCAGATCTACAAAAAGTAAAATGGATGAATTGAAATATATTCTCCACTAAGGAGGTAATCAACTAAGATCCAACTATTTTTTTTTTCAGTAGAAAGCTTTAAAAATCTGCCAATTAGGATGTCTCCACCTACTATAGACAACCCACCAAAAGCTGAGTCAGTTTCCCTGGAGAGTGTTTTCATTTATTTGGCTTTTAGCAACAATGGCCACACCTCTTTCTGAACAGTTTGCTGGCAACAACTCCCCATATTACTTTCTTAATGATATTAATTGTTTAAAGAGAACATTTTTAAAACATCAAAAAGCCCTTATGGTTTTTATAACAGTAATAAAGCTGATTGCAGACAGTTCCAATAATAACACAAATCACAGTGGGTAAGTTAAAAAAAAAAAAAGACAAAATTTAAAATCTCATTTCCAGGTATTAAGCAGACTCTACAAACACTTACAGATTAATCTGTGTGTGTGTGCCTGTGTGTATACGTATCCGTTTTACACAAATGGGGTAATAGTGAACATGCTCATTTGTGAACTCTTCTTTTATTCTATGTCTATGTCATAGACATCTATTCATGCAATATCTAAATATAATGTCATTTCTAGTGGCTTCACAGTGTTCCCTTATACAGAAGTATTCATGATTATTTAACCAATTTGCTACTGGAGGGCTTTTAGTTTGCTCCATCTTATTTTTGGTTATTATAAACAATGCTGTGATGAATATCTAGTTTGCGTGCATTTCAAATGTGGACAATTATCTCCTGAAGGTAAATTCCCTACATGGAGTGGTTGGCTTGAGGACACACATACTGTGCTCACTTGGGTAGCACATATACTAAAATTGGAATCATACAGAGAAGACTAGCATGGCCCCTGAGCAAGGATGACGTCCAAATTCGTGAAGCGTTCCATATTTAAAAAAAAAAAAAAAAAAAGAAAGAAAGAAAGAAAAGGACACACACACACTACTTGACTAAATATTGCCAAACTGTCATTGGGAAGCAAATTGGTAAGGACGAGTTTCAGTGGACTTCAAGAGAACACCCAACAAGATGGCTTACACAAGACAGAGGGTTACGTAGAAGATGAGGCAATTTTTGACCCAGGGGACAAGGCACCTTCCATTTTGGTACTTCATCATCTTCAGAACTTGGCTGCTTCTGTATGGTATGAGGGGGCTACTTAAATTCTAGCCATTGAATCTGCATTCCAGCCAGCAGGAAGAAGGAAGAGACAAGAAGGGTCCAACACCCAATGGCTCTCGTGTGAAGTCACACTCTCCACTTCCGGTGACATCCGTTGGCCAGAATTTGGTCCTGTGGCTACATCTAGCTACAGGGCAGACTGGGAATGTAGTCTTTTTTTCTGGGAAGCCCTTATGTTCAGTTAAAAGTCAGGCATTCTTTTACTGAGGACAAGGGAAAGTAGATACTGGGGACAACCAACAGTTTCTGCCATAGGAAGGAGGAACCAATTCACACCCCTGTGAATATCACACAATAGTCGCCATTTCCCAAGCCTTTACCAACCCTGTTACCCAACTGTTCCCACTGCCACTGCATTTTGTTAGTTATAAGGACAAATATTTAGTGTATTCTCAAATAGCTTGTGTAGTTCATGCTACTAGTATCAGTGATGTACACGGCCCCACCCTTCCACCCCTCCCCACAAGAGTACAAAGAACACACAAATGTGGGGATATATGTGTTACTCTGCCTTGATTTGTGCTTCAATGTTAAAGCTCTGTCCTTAGCTGACTTCTCTCCTCCCTCCAGGTCATCTCATCCATAGCTTTAATGCTGCTGAGTCAAAATCTTTATTTTCCTTCCTGATCTCCAGAGATTTAGCAAATGAGCCAGTTGATGACTGGGTATACCCATCTGGGTAATCTACTAGCATGTTAACAATCAACAACAACAAAAAAATGGGTCCCGTCATCTTGTCTTGCAAACACTTCTTTCTGCATTCCTTACCTTGGTAGCACCAGCTGAGTCATTGTAGACTCTTAACTTTCTCTCATCAGAACATTGACTTCATGACCAAATTCTACTGATTTCACTTCCATAACAACTGTTGACATTCCCCTCATCTCCAGTGTGCTCTTGAGGATCAAGATCAAATCTCATGACTCTCTGCCTCCATGCTTGGACCAATCCAGGCTACCCTCAACATCAAAGCCAAAGGCTTCTTACTAAAATGCGAGGTGAATGTGATGGCTTTCTTTCACTCTCCTCCCCACCCCCACAAAATCCTTTTAAGGCTCCCCATAGTCAAAATTCTTGGTATGGCACATGAGGTCTCCCAGCCAGTGACCTTTATCGGCATCACCTTGCATTAACCCCCTGACTGTGCCCCACATTTCAATGTATCACGCGCAGTTCCACAATGCAGTGACTTTGCTAAAGAGGATCCCTCCTGCCTAGAATTCCTAGAGATCTATTCCTTTCTCTCTCTTTCTCTTTTTTAGGATTCAGATCCTATAGACACATCCATAAAACCTTTCCCGCCCATACTCTCCGCCTTGAGGCCACTTCTTTGTTTTGTGCCATTTTTGTGTTCCATACTTCCTTCTAAAATATCACAGTTAAGAGGGTTAATATTTATTAACCCAACAAATATTTACTTAATTCCCACTGTGTGCTCAGCATTAAACTAAGCACCAGATTCGGGATCATGTGTAAGCTGAACACAGACCTTAGGCACTTGCAACTTTTAGTCTACACAGCTTATATTAGCAAAGCTACTTTCCATTCATCACCTTGTTTGCTAGAAAAGAAATTACTTCTCTCTCCCATTAGTCTCCATGGGAGCCTAAGAAACTGATGTTGCCCTGTTGCTGATATCATGTCAAGAGATATTTTCTTCAGTGTCTTTTTGCTTACTCAAATACTCATTTATTTGTGCTTTTATGACTGCACGCTGTTGGCTGCCACTATCCAGAGTCACTTGGATGTTTAAGAAGGAAAAATTGGGGGTAACCTTATTTGACCTATTATTTTTCAAGCTCTTTCCTCAAACTTAATGCCTGACAAAGGCCCAGTTAAGGGGATTCCTGGCAGAGATGCAGATAGACCTAAGAACAGGATGAATACGCAAAGACTGGGGTAAAGGGTGGCTGGGGTGTGTTCGTGGAGGGGGGGCAGTGTAAGCAAAGGCTGAAGGACAGAAGGGACGAGATGATGTCTACAGGAGGACAGACGGCCCCTAAACAGGCTGCACAGGGTTAGCTCATAGCACGCCTCAGACACAGCAGGGCACTGAGATTTGGCTGCACCCGTGGATCATATAGGACCCACGGAATGCAGTTCTAAGGCTTGAGTCACCGTCCCCTGCTTCCTTTCTTCCTCCTAGGGCTGCACTGCAAGCTTGCTCCTTCTGTGTTTCTTCTTTCCCTTTCACATCTTTCCAATCCCCAGCTTCCTCTTTTACCATGTATCCAAAAGACGAATAGATTTGAACTGAAAAATCTTACAGAGAAGATTTACAGAAGGCAATCCACGCACACTCAGTTTTGCACAAAAAAGAAATCCCCATTATGGAGAAACCTGTGATTTAGAGTAGGGTACTAGAATGCATTCCAAATAGATCAAAAATGTCTGGGTGTATTACTCAGGACTGCCTGAGTCTCAAGAGACAGAAATTCAATCTGGAGAAGTTTAAATAAGAAAGCAGTGGTGTCGGGTTATATAACTTGGAAAGACAGTGGTGTGGCCAGCCTCAGGCATGATGGGATCCAGGGGTGCAAAATGACAGCCTCAGATTATCAACGCTCTCCCTTTCCTTCGGTTTCTGATCCTCTCTGCGTCGGCCTCATGATCTTCTATCACAAGTGTGTGTCACTTGTGCAAGTGGGGAGCCTGGCAGCTAGAAACTCCAAGTCTACATCACCCTGTTGGAGCATCCCCAAAGAAAATAGAAACTAACTCTTTCTAATTGAGGGTGAAAAATCCCAGGGAATAATTGCATGGGGCCAGTCTGTCAAGTATGCACAGGTGTCCTGGAGGTGGGGGTGGGGGGAGCAGTTTGTTATGGGCCCGGCCCGGGTCCTATGGCCATCCATCTATTTGCCCCTCAGTGGATTCCTCACAGGTGTGGAGGTAGAAATAGTGGGGAGGAGCAGCGGCTGAAATGAATTCTGGGCAGAAAAAAAAATTTTGTGGCAAAGATCAGGAGACGCGTTAAGAGTGGGAAATGGGGCCGGATTGTACAGGTCAATATCCCATAAGTGAAACGGAGCACCAAATACTCCAAAAAGTCTGTGTGTGTGTATGTGGACAGCTGATTCTTGTTATGCAAAGTACTTAGGTTCTAGAAAGTTCACTGCTGTTGCTGAATTAGCGAATCATTGCCCTATGGGAAAGACAAGGACAGTTCCTATGAGCCTCTGGTCACATTTTCATCAACTGATCAATATATAACCTTGTTTTATATGTGCTTCTGCTTAAAGACACTTTTATATTGTTGACTCATTAACACAGACCTCACAGCCAAAAGCACTACCACTCATGTCTGAAGGAAGCTTGTCTAACATATATTTTCTGCATCAGGCACATCGCGGCCTTCTTGCACTTAGGAACACTGGGCGGCCCTTCAGCACGAAGCTTGGGGCCAATTTAAATAGCGAAATCACCAAGAAAAAGCACAAAAATAAGAAAACCATGGCATTGAATGGACCACGAAATGCACACTGGGTTGTTTACAGAATGAGAGCTGACGCATGAAGGCAGGTGTTGCCCTGTTCTGCCTCAGTTGGGATCATGCCAGTGAGTGGACTCGGTTTCTCTCTCTGCTCTGTAGGGATCCAAGAACGACTACGGAAGTGTCAGGAGAACATCAGTTTGGGGGTTATACAGATTTCAGTGAACAGGCAAATTCACAAATACGGGATCTACGAATAATGAGGATGGACTGCATTTTCCCCCTCAGTATTTAGGAAGAGTCCCCTGGCAGTGGGGGGCAGGTGGGAGGATGGCACTGGGTGCGGAGATCAAATGGGAGAAGCAGCAGAGCTGGTGGGAGGCACTGAGGGGGCAACGCGTAGGTAGTGACAGATGAACACGAGAGGAAGGGAGGACAGACTTGATTTCCAACCGGACATAAAGGGGTTGGGGGAGGAGGGCCACGTCAAGGAGGAGGGAGCGCTCAGCAACCTGAGTGTAGAAAAACGAAGAACCAAGTCTGGACCAGAATCTGACTTCAAGGGGCAGAATATGACTTCATTTTTCCCCCCACTAATTTATTTATTCACTTGACAAAGAAATAGCACAAGTAAGTAGAGCGGCAGGTAGAGGGAGAGAGAGAAGCAGGCTCTCTGCCTGGCAGAGAGCCCGATGCAGGACTCGATTCCAGGATCCTGGCTGGAATCATGACCTGAGCCGAAAGCAGCAGCTTAACCAACTGGGCCACCCAGATGCCCTTTTACTTATTTATTTTAAAGCAGACTCCACACCCCATCTGGGGCTTGAACTCATGAACCCTGAGATTAAGTCACACACTCTCCCCACTGAGCCAACCAGGTGCCTGACTTCAGTTCTGTAATGATCCATTTGTTGGTCCTGTCAGATGCTTTGTGTTCCTTGCTTCAGGGTATTTAAAAAAGCGTACTTCAACTGACTTAAAAATAGGGAACAAGTACTGTTCTAGTATTGAATGTCTCCACTTCCAATCAACCAACCAACCTCACTAATAATAATAGTAATAAGAAACCACACATAGCACTTACTATATGCCAGGCATTGTTCTAGGCTCTTTATTTGCCCATTTATTTCTCACAGACTATGAGGTATCATTATTAGATCCATTTTTAGATGAACAAACTGAAGTAGAGGGTAGTAACTTGCCTCCAATCCAGCAGCTAGTAAGTGGTGGAATCTGCTTATAGAATCCGTGTTTTTAACTACCATGTTATATTGGCAGTATTGATTATGGTTTCCTTATAAAGTCTTTTACCACACTGCCTCCATCACTGCCGTGCCAATTCCCCCCACCTCCCTTCTATCCAACGTGTGGCTTTGTCAATGTTGTTCACCATTTCTCATCTAAAATAGAACAGTAATAAACCATGTCCATCCTAATTTCTTTCTTCTTCTTTTTCTCTTAAAAAAACCCCAACAACAACAACAACAACAAAAACAAAACAAAACAAAAAAACAAAACAAAAACCCCAACAACAATCTTTAGCTATCTAAACCTAGTTTAAGCTATAGCTCACAAACTCCTATCGAGTTTCTTTTCTGCATAAGCCTAAACTAAACTCTTTTTCTTTTTTTAACAGGCTCCCTGCTGAGCAGAGAGCCCAATGTGGGACTCGATGCCAGGACTCCGGGATCATGACCTGAGCTGAAGACAGATGCCTAACTGACTGAGCCACTCAGGTGCCCCCAAACTCTTCATTTTCTTATAAAATACCAGTTTGCTAGTCTCTCTCAGAAGTTGTGTTTTCTTTTTCTTTTCTTTTTTTCGTTTTTTAAGTAATCTCTACCCCCAATGTGAGGCTTGAATCTATGACCCTGAGATCAGGCGTCCCATGGCCCACCAACTGAACAGCTGGTGCCCCACTTTTTCTTTTATAGTTGAAGTAGTAATAGGGATGCCTGGGTGGCTCTGTCAGTTAAGCGATTGAGCATCTCTCTTCGGTTTTTGTTGTGATCCCAGGGTTCTGGGATGGAGTCCTTCATGGTGGGTGGGGCCCTGAATAAGGAGCTTGCTTCTCCCTCTGCTTGCTTCTCCCCCTGCTTGTTCTCTCTCTCTGACAAATAAAATCTTAAGAAAAAAGTAGTAATAATCTGGACTTTTAGGTACTAATAAAATAATTCTTTTTGCCTTAAGCAACTCATTCTCGACAGCCTCATGTTTAAAGGAGTAATACTGGCAAACCATAAGTTACTCTTTTTTTTTTTTTTTAAGATTTTTTCTTTATTTATCTGACAGAGATCACAAGTAGGCAGAGAGGCAGGCAGAGAGAGAGGAGGAAGCAGGCTCCCTGCAGAGCAGAGAGCCCGATGCGGGGCTCGATCCCAGGACCCTGGGATCATGACCCAAGCCGAAGGCAGAGGCTCAACCCACTGAGCCACCCAGGCGCCCCAAACCATAAGTTACTCTTAACCACAGAGAGCAAACTGAGGGTTGCTGGAGGGAACTGGGTGGGGGATGGGCTAGATGGGTGATGGTCAGCAAGGAGGGCACTTGTGATCAGTTATATGTAAGTGGTGGATCGTTAAATTCCTGAAGTCAATATTATGCTGTAAGTTAATTAACTTGAATTTAAATAAAAAAAAATAAAGAAGTGATACTGCAGTTCTCATTGGAATACTATAATAATTAGTATTTATAAAACAACTGGAAAGTTGGGGCACCGGGTTGGCATGTCTGTCTGACTCTTGATCTCAGCTCAGGTCTTATCTCAGGGTTGAGTTCAAGCTCTGCATTGGGCTCCTCACTTAATAAAACAAAAACAAAACCAAAAAAACCCTGGAAAGTTATAAATGGAACTGTTAAATAAATGCAAGTGTTTTAATGTGGAATTGCCTAGAACATCAACACAAACATCTCTTTGTTAGCTTTATTTTAGTTTTGATTTTGCTTTGATTTCTCAAACACAGCTGGTTTCTAGCTGTGGAGAATGTGGGAGAGGTCGTGTTCAAGAAAGGTGGGAGGTATTTAATTCAACAAACACATACTACTCTGTGGCAACCCTTTTTATTCAGCACACACAGCCTCATGCAGTTTTTGTGAAAAAGATCTTGGGAGATGTCCACAACAGCAGTCTGTCTAGGTTCAAGTACACAATCATGGTGTGCCTGCAAAGTTGCCAATGGGCCAAGGCTCCTGAATGCTTCACATACTTACTCAAGTGCTTTTCTTTTCTTTTCCTTCTCTTTCTTTCTTTTCTTTTTCTTTTCTTTTTTTTTAAGATTTTATGTATTTATTTGTCGGGGAGAGAGAGAGAGAGCACAAGCAGGGGGAGTGGCAGGCAAAGCCAGCAGAAAGAGAAGCAGGCTCCCTGCTTAGCAAGAATCCTGATGTGGGACTCGATCCCAGAACTCTGGGATCATGAACTGAACCAAAGGCAGCCACTTAACCAACTGAGCCACCCAGGCATCCCAAATGCTTTTCGAGGCTACTGTTGTATATTTTTGGTTTCTTGTCCTATAACGATAGCCATCAAAACTTAAGAACCCAATACATTTTTTTTTTAAGATTTTATTTATTTATTTGACAGTCGGAGATCACAAGTAGGCAGAGAGGCAGGCAGAGAGAGAGGGGGAAGCAGGCTCCCTGCTGAGCAGAGAGCCCGATACGGGGCTTGAGTCCAGGACCCTGGGATCATGACCTGAGCTGAACGTAGATGCTCAACGACTGAGCCACCCAGGCGCCCCAAGAACCCAAAACTTTTAATCTTGCCTTGCATATCCTTCTTATTTATGTTTGGAGAAGCTGAGCATGGCACTGCCCATCTCACCCACATCTCCCATCTCTGGGGCTGAAATTCCTTGAGCACACTTTTTTCTGCAGGTGACATCTGGCCTGCTACCCCTGCCACAGCAGACTGGGCCAGGGTGACCATCTGACTTGGACCAGTGAGGATGTTTTCAGTTTTAGGTGATGGAAAACCCTGTCAGCCTGGTTTGGGTGAAAAAGAGAAACTGATTGGCTTACACAGCCGTAGGCCCAGAAGCTAAAAAGGAGGCCACAGAGACCGGATCTCTCTTTACCTCTTGGCTTCTTCTTCCTCTATGTTGGCTGCATTTGCAGGCAGGTTGTGCCTGGTGGTGACAAGCTAGCAGTTCCTCGATGAGGACAAGAAGGCTGCTGGTAGCTCTAGGCTCCTGTCATTACAGCTCTGAGTCCAGGGCTAAAGGGAATGTTCCTTTCTTAACAGGTTGTTTTTTTTTTTTTAATTTTTTTAAAAAATTTATTTGAGATTAAGACAGAGTGAGAGAGCATGAGAGGAGAGGTCAGAGGGAGAAGCAGACTCCCCATGGAGCTGGGAGCCTGATGTGGGACTCAATCCCAGGACTCTGGGATCATGACCTGAGCTGAAGGCAGTCGCTTAACCAACTGAGCCACCCAGGTGCCCCTTTTTGTTTTTGTTTTTTTAAGATTTATTTATTTGACAGAGAGAGATCACAAGTAGGCAGAGAGGCAGGCAGAGGGAGAGGGGGAAGCAGGCTCCCTGCTGAGCAGAGAGCCCGACTCGGGGCTCGATCCCAGGACCCTGGGATCATGACCTGAGCCAAAGGCAGATGCCCAACCAACTGAGCCACCCAGGTGCCCCTCGACAGTTTTAACATCAAATTGGCTTCAGTTGGGTTGTCAGCCCGTTTTCCAATAACCAACGCTACTTGACAAGGTCAGGTTCAACTTTTTGGTCTGTGTTCATATACAATGAATACGAGGTAGGGATGATTTCCTGGAGGAAAATCAGGGCACTATTACCACAAGAAGGGAGATAGACACTGGTGGCAAAACCATCAGCTCTTCACATAAGACCCAAGGACAGGTAGTATAGAGCTTGACTGTGGCCAAGGAGGAGGCCTGTTGGAAAAAACTCCCCAACCGGGATAAGAGGCTGAATAAAAACACGAGATCCTCTCTCTGGAGAAAACGGAACTAGATCCAGAACTGAGTAGCAGATAGGGGCAACATAAGCAGGACACAGAGACTAGAGCTGAGGAGGGAGATGCAGGGGCCGAGTCCCATGGTAGGGCAGCAGGTCAGCCCCGACGAGCTTCACCGAGTGGAACCAGGCTAGTCCTGTGGCCCCTGGGACCTGCAACGTCCTCGAGTCTCTGAAGCACAGCTGAGCTGCCAAGATTCCTACTATCACTAAGTCCAGGTCTTCTCGTGACAAAAGACCCACTCACATTAAGTGGGCTGAAGAACCCTAAGGACCTCACCAACATGTAATTCAGGAAAGATCAACAAAAATAATAAGGAAAAGAGATAAAGGGACAGAATGTGGCATATGGTGGGAAGGCAGAGAGCACTACATGCTGTGCTCGGTGCTGGGCCAGGATGTGGTGGGGGGTGGCAGGTAAGTTGTCTCCCATCATCCTTTCTACCCCTTCCTTGCCCCGGAGGTTTATTTCTAAGCAGCCAGCTTAGAGAGGCCCCTCACCTCACCCCACCCCACCCTATGGAAAATGTCCTGGGAGTCTTGAATACTTAGCTTCAAGGTGGCTACCTTGAAGGAGGTGGCTACCAGGGAGGTGGGATGTGTAATCTTTAAGCTAGGCAGTGTTAAGCACAACTAAAAGTTCAGTTCTTTTCTAAAGGGTAACATTGGCCATAGATGGGCTGACCTGCCATCTCAGCCACATCCCCCAAACTGAGGTCCCCCTCCTCTGTGCCACCACAGCCGCCCACGGTCATGTCCCTTCTTGTGGTGTTTTTTCCTGCTCCTCTTGTCCAGTAGCTTCCATATGGTTCAGAATGGCCACCTTAAATCTCCTCTTTACTTTCCTATTTCAGTTCCCTGCAGTTAGTTGGCTATATCCTTTCTTGTCCAAATTGTCAAATGAAGGATCACCTTTTCAGACCAGGCCCTACAAGTCATAGAGTTGCTGGTCAGCCAATGAATTCTCTGGCCTAAAGACAGATGTCCATCTTGGTCCAATTAACTGACAAGGGGAGGGACTAGGGAACTGTACATTTCGGATGGTGACTTAACCTCAGATGGGGTTGAGACAGGGTATGTAATGACTGACATAGCCAGAAAACTATGTTTTCCCTTGATATATTTAGGTGAATCAAGTAGGTAAGCAACAGATGTCCTTATATATTGTATTAATTTCCTAGTATTGTTTTAACAAAGTACCACAAACTGAGTGGCTTAAAACAATAGAAATTTCTTGCCTCAAAGTTCTGCATCCTGGAAGTCTGAAATTATAGTGTTGGCAGAGCCATGCTCCCTCTGCACCCTTCCTCTTCTCTTCTAGCTCTTGTGGTTTGCTGATAATCTTTGGTCATAACATGGCTGTCTTCTTATAGACGTTGGTCGTACTAGAGTAGTGTCTACCCTACTCTAGCATGACCTCCTCTTAACTAATATCTGCAACAATCCCAATTCTTCTTCTTCTTCTTCTTCTTCTTCTTCTTTTTTTTTTTAGGATGTTTAAGAGAGAGAGAGAGAGAAAAAATGAGCATGAGCAGAGGGAGAGGAAGAAGCAGACTGAGCAGGGAGTCTGCTGACATGGGACTGGATTCCAGGACCCTGGGATCATGACCTGAGCCAAAGGAGACGCTTAACCGACTGAGCCACCCAGGCGCCCAACAATCCTATTTCTAAATAAGATCACTATATGAGGTAATGGGGGTTAGGTCTTCACCATCCTTTTTGGGGAGGACACAACTCAACTATAGCACATACCTACTTGGGGTGCACAACCAATTTCTCCACAAATCAGGCAGACATCATTATAGCAGACTTAACTACCAGAAATACAATCCTTACTCAAAAGTTATATGACTCTGTAGTGAGTATATGATAAAGATGTGTTTACTATGTCTCTCTGTATTCATCAAATGTTCTTAGTTATGCCAGTAATACAGTAGTCTTGGTGTTAGTAACCTCCCTCCAGAAAAGAAAAAAAGGTAAAAAGAGAATCAGTATTGAAAGGTAATATCGAAGGAATAATTTTTATTTATTTTATAAATATATAAAATATTTTGCTGTTTAAAATCTGTTTAATTGGAAAAAATAAATTTATCCAGTAGACAACATACAAAAGCACTAAAAATGCATCCAACTACCTCTTAGCTCCTGTAGTGTCTTATGTGGAGCCTTCACAAAGGCCAAAATGGCTGCTGTCTTCACAGAAGAGAGAACCTGCATTAACTGTAGTAAAGTAGGGCGCCTGGGTGGCTCAGTGGGTTAAGCCGCTGCCTTCGGCTCAGGTCATGATCTCAGGGTCCTGGGATCGAGTCCCACATCGGGCTCTCTGCTCAGCGGGGAGCCTTGCTTCCCTCTCTCTCTCTCTGCCTGCCTCTCTGTCTACTTGTAATCTCTGTCTGTCCAATAAACAAATAAAATCTTAAAAAAAAAAAAAACTGTAGTAAAGTAATGACCATGTGGAAGAGAGTAATGGAGGAGTTAGAGGCAACCACTGAAATGCAGCTTGGCATAAAAGGATACGAATATGTAAATAACTTTCTCTTGTGGAATGCCAACCTCTCCCCTACCAAAAAAAAAAATGCCAAAGAGACATTTTCATAGTTTTAGGGAAGACAAAAACTCATCTTGGAACTAAAGGAATGTGCCAGAATATAAGGTAAGATAGAAAAGGAATTGTGCCAATAATTTATATATGTAAAATCCCTAAAACAGTACTATGAAGTAGGAAGTATTCTCTCTCTCTCTCTCTTTTTTAAGATCTTATTTATTTGACAGAGAGACACACAGTGAGAGAGGAAACTTAACCAGGAGGAGTGGGAGAAGGAGAAGCAGGCTTCCCACTGAGCAAGGAGCCCGTTGTGGAACTCCATCCCAGGACGCTGGGATCATGACCTGAGCTAGCTAAAGGCAGATGCTTAACGACTGAGCCACCCAGGCGCCCCATCTTTTTTTTTTTTTTTTTGGATAAGAAAATGAGACCATTTAAGAGTCTGACTGCCAATCTCTTGTCCATTCTCATGGAACCTTCCTCCCTCTCCCTCATGCTGTCCACACAGCTGCGTTCATGCCATTCTCCTGGCAAGAAACTTTGCCGCATCCGTATTACCTAGAACAGACTTTTTCATAGTAGAACCCTTTTATTAAGGGAAACTATACAGATGTTATTTACAATGACTTATGTGGATTTATATCAATTTATGTTTATCAAAGAAACAAAAGGGGTATTTTATGAAGTTTTTTTAATGATTAGATTAATAGTATTATGAAGTTGACAAGAACAAAAAAACTATTCTCATAAAAACAGCATTCCGAAATTAGGCAGTGAAACACATACGAAGATGAATTTTAGTGTAACTCAGCACCCACAGTCAGCTAATTTCAGCATTTGGTGATAAAATAAAAAGAAACCCCTAGGGCACCTGGTTGGCTCAGTGGGTTAAGCCTCTGCCTTGGGCTCAGGTCATGATCTCAGTGTCCTGAGATGGAGCCCCAAGTCGGGCTCTCTGCTCAGTGGGAAGTCTGCTTCTCCCTCTCTCTCTGGCTGCCTCTCTGCCTACTTCTGATCTCTCTCTCTCTGTCAAATAAGTAAATAAAATCTTAAAATAAAAGAAAAGAAAAAGAAAACCCTGATCCATGCCGACAATCATAAATCTGTTCTCTACATTATATCCTTGTGACCTTTTAAAAATGCAAACCCAATGAACATATTTCATCAACTCATTAAAATGCCATCGACTTTAAGTTGCATCATTATTTTATGTATAGTCCAAAAAGAAGAAAAAAGTTAAATGTTGATTTGGGAGATATTAAGATGTAAAAAAAAAAGCGTGTCTCACAATTATCGAAATATCGAATGCCAGCCACTTCATCCTCTTAAACATATCCATGGCATCTGCTTCTCTCAGAATCAGGACACCACTCCTGATGTTCTAAGAAACCTCCATGGCTTCACCATCATGTTCTCTGCATTCGAGCTGCACTGGCCTTCTTTCCATTCACCCAATCTTCCAGGTGGCAGATCAAGCTTTACTTCCTCTGGAGAGCCTTCCCTGATCTCTCTGACCAGGCCATATCCTTGGGCACTTGACAGCACTTACTATGGTTGACATCTTTTTTTTTTTTAAAGATTTTATTTATTTGACAGAGCGAGCGAGATCATAAGTAGGCAGAGAGGCAGGCAGAGAGAGGGGGGGAAGCAGGCTCCCTGCCGAGCAGAGAGCCCAGTCCAGGGCTTGATCCCAGGACCCTGGGATCATGACTTGAGCCAAAGGCAGAGGCTTAACCCACTGAGCCACCCAGGCGCCCCTATGGTTGACATCTTGTTTGGTTCCCATCTTAGTTTGGCTTATGTGTTTATATGATCAGGATCTAGCTCCGTGAGGCAGAGAACATGAAGTTCTGCTCCCCACTGTAATCTTAGTGCTTGGCACAGCAACTGGTAACATTGGATACATAGAAAGTACTCAAACATTTGTTGAATAAATGAATTGAAATAAAAATTTTTAAAAATTCATGTTGCTGCTTTTAGGATACTCTTCAGAGGATCTAGAAGATCCATCAATGAGAGTAGTAAGACTTCTGTTTCATGGTTGAATCATTAACAGTATCTACCAAATTCTTTTTTTTTTTTTTTAAGATTTTTAAAAATTTATTTGACAGAAAGAGAGAGCACAAGTAGGCAGAGAGGCAGGCAGAGAGAGAGGGAAGCAGGCACCCTGATGAGCAGAGAGCCCGATTCGGGGCTGGATCCCAGGGCCCTGAGATCATGACCTGAGCCAAAGGCAGAGGCTTAACCCACTGAGCCACCCAGGTGCTGTATATCTACCAAATTCTTGTCTCCGTATCACAGATACCAAGTTTAGACAAAAAGCTTGAAAATTAGTTACTATGTGTTAAAACTCCCTCTAGCTCAGTGATATTATCGCAAGGTGGTCAGTGTGTTTTTGTAAACTCTCTGTTCCAGGATTCTGTGCTGAGATGGTAGGTCTGAGTTTCTCCTGATTTTTCAGGCTCTCTCTCTGCTCTAATTATACCTGCCTTGTAACAGGCATGAACCCAAAGAGGGTTGGTCAGAGCTCAGCCTTCTGAAACAATGACACATTTGTAAGAAATTCTACTGTGTTCACAGTGATGACAGATGCTCTCCTGCCTCTGCCTGGAGATCTTTGGCCTGCCTCAAAACATGTTCACCTAGATGATGGAAGAACAAGTTAAGACTTTAAAATTTGGTGTATAAAAACATCTGAGGCTGTAGGTATTTCTTTTGTATACCAAGTTTTAAGTTAGTGAAAAATATTCAAAATATTTATTTGAATAAAATGCTAGTGGAACCTCAGAGGTACATTTATTTGCAAAACCAAAGGGTATGTGAAAACCACTGACTGGTTCTATTGAGTCTTTTTTTCTTACTTTTTCTTCTTTTTAAAATATTTTATTTTTTACAGCAAACTCTGTGGGACCTGAATTCATGACCCCAAGATCAAGAGTCGCATCTCTAATGACTGAGCCAGCCGGTACTCCTGGCTATATCGTTTTAATGCTTGATTTACCAGGGACTTCCTGATCTATCCCCTGGCTGCTTCTCAGTGCAGCCAGCACTCAGCTTCACATTTTGCAAGAGTACAATACTTATGACTTGTCCCTGGAATGAGCTCTCCCCTCACACACCTTTGGCCCAATGGACTGTACCTAATTTTTCTGTTTTGGTTTCCGCTCACATCTAGGCTTTGTGAGTCTTCCCTGACATGCTGCCATCCCAGGATTCCCTCCAATGCTCTCACTAGACAGTTCGGATCTCTGGTGGATGTGACCTTGCTATAGTCCATCTGTCTCCCCATTAGACTGCAAGCTTCCTGAGGGAGGGGAACTCATCTTTGCTTTGTTGGCATGGTCCGGGACTTGGTGTGCAGTAAACACTGAAAGAAGCCCTTCCGGAGCCTTCCCAACCTGGGTAGTTTCAAATTTTGTGGAAAAATATTTATCTTGTGGTTTTAAATTGTATTTCCTTGATCACTAGTAAGAGTAAGCATCTTTTCACGTTTTTATTTATTTATTTTTTAGACAGGGAGACTGTGCATGAGGGGTGGGGGCGGTTGGGAGGCATAGAGGGAGAGAATCTTAAGCACACTGCATGCCCAGCTTGGGGCCTGACCTGGGGCTGGATCTCACAACACAGACATCATAACATAAGCCAGAATCAAAAGTTGTACCCTTAACCGACTGAGCCACCCAGGCACCCCTTTAGATAACTGTTTCTTCATGTTCTTTGCCCACTTTTCCATGAGGCAATTTATCTTACTAATTCGCCTTGAAACTTGCAAGACTATTGTTTTTTAAAGATCTTATTTGTTTGAGGGAGAGGGGGAGGAGGTGGGGAGAGAGAGATATCAATAGGGTGGGAGGAGCAGAGGCAGAGGGAGAAGCAGCCTCTCACTGAGCAAGGAGCCTAATGAGATTATGACCTGAGCTGAAGGCAAAGGCTCCACCAATTGAGGCAACCAGACGACCTGAAACTTGCAAGGCTATTTTATTTTACTTTATTTTTAAAGATTTTATTTATTTATTTGACAAACAGAGATCCCAAGTAGGCAGAGAAGCAGGCAGGGAGAGAGCAGGAAGCAGGCTCCCTGCCGAGCAAAGAGCCTGATGTGGGGCTCCACATCCTAGGACCCTGGGATCATGACCTGAGCCGAAGGCAGAGGTTTAACCCACTGAGCCACCCAGGCGCCACAAGCCTATTTTAAAAGATCTCCTAAGCAGTAAATTCCATATCCTTTCATAGTCCTTCATCCTGCTGAGCCAGTTCTTCCCTGTGTTTAACCTAAAACCCACACATGGCAGTGGGCGCTTGTTTCCTCTTGTGTGGACCCCTGCTGTGTAAATGGTGACTAGCTGATTATCAATTATGATGAAATCATTCTTTTAAAAAATGTATTAAATAACCCAGGCCTCTCTTATGTAGTTAAATAATTGAAATTATTTCAACCTATACTCAAAGATCTTATTTTCTAATTATTTTTCTCTTTACTACTGAACTCTTACATTCTTTTTATTTTGTTAAAGATTTTATTTATTTGACAGAGAGAGAGAGAGAGAGCACAAGCAGGGGGAGCAGCAGGCAAAGATAGAGGGAGAAACAGGCTCCCCGCTGACCAAGGAGCCTGATGTGGGACTCAAACTCAACACCCTGGGATCATGACCTGAGCTGAAGGCAGACGCTCAACGACTGAGCCACCCAGTTGCCTCTGAACTCTACATTCTTTAGTCTAGAATCTAGAGACAAAAATGGGGCCCAGTGACTGGTTAGTGGTAGGCATAACTGGAAGACAACTTTATGGTTCCTAATGTCTGTACTTTTATTCCTGCCTCCCATATGGTGCCCCCACTCCTTACAGGGCTACTTTCTTATTTCATTGCTTGATAACCACTCCTAAAATATCCATCAGCCAGACTGAAGAAGACTACAGAACAAGGATTCCCTCTTAGTAGTTCTTGCTTTGTCCCAACTACTTGACACTCTTAACCAAAATTCTGTGAATCTCATACCATTTGTCCACAATAGTAAGGAATCTACATTAATAATGCCGAACTTATCCTCTAAAATGGACACCATTTTAGCAAATGAGTTTTAAGACAAATTTATGGCTATAGTTCTTCTTTTTTCCCCCTAGCTTACTGGTTGCTTTGTCCTCAACCCTCCATTCTCCAAGTTAGCATGTATTTTCATAACCATGCTCCGAGTTTGGTCCTCTGTCCAGTGAGCCTTTATACGATGGTTGTGTATTTATCTGATACCTTAATACATGGGTGTTTTCTATAGAATATAATTTTAAACATTTTAAAATCAAAATAGACTGCATCAAGTCTTCCAAACTCCCCTTTCAAGGTCATAAGGGATGAGTCTGACAAGGCTTTTCTCTTCATGAGTATTCATGGATCTGTCCAAGTTGGTTTTTTTTTTTTTAAAGCTTTAATCCCGGTCATCCTTTAACTTTAGAAATGTATTATTCTACTAGAGTTGTCCTTACACAGTACTACAGACTGGATGGCTTAAATGTGAATTTCTTTTCTCATAGTTCTGTAAGATAGAAGTCAAGGTGTTGGTATGTTGGCTTCTTCTGAATCCTTTCACCATGGCTTGTAAATGGCTATCTTCTCCCTGTGTCTTTACATCTCTTCTGTCTGTGCAAGTCTGTGTCCTAATCTCTTCTTATAAGGACACCATACTGGATTAAGGCCCACCCTAATGACCCCCCCACCTTTTTTTTTTTTTTTAACAAAAAATAGATTGAAAAAAACTAAGGCTGAGAAAAATCAACATTAATGTGGGCATAAAAGCAAGCAGCACTTGAGTTGCCATAACCCAAAAGAACTTGGAAATAAGAATCCAGGAGCTATAAAGAAGGGAAGCATTTCAAGAAAAGGCTGATCAACAGCATGAAATGTCAAGTATGCTGTCATAAGGTATCCTTTAGTTTTGGCAATTACAGAGTTACCTCATAACATACCAGGAGTAAGAGGAAGGTAGGAGCTGTCTGAAGGAAGGAAGGAAAGAAAGGGTCATGGAGCAGTGAGTCGTTTGTAAAGGAAAAGATTAAAAGATGAGAGACACAAAGGGACGCAGGGTCAAGGATGGTTTTTTTTTTTTTTTTTAGGTGGAAACTTGAAGGGGAGGACTACTTCAAGAGCAATTTGTTGCATATTAATCTCTGAATCATTCTGAGTCATTCGTTGTTTTCATTGAAAAATTTTTTCTCTTTCTTTTTTTAAAACAGAAATGGAAATGTAGCTATAGCATTTGGAAAAAGCCCAGAGTGAGTAAGTAAGGCTGGCCAAAGGTTATTCTCTTCTTGGCCATAATGTACAGATTCCAGGCAATTTATTTAAACTCCCTAAATCCCAATTTCTCATCTATATAACAATCGTACCTCCTTTATAAGCTCATTACAAGGATTAAATGCCTCACCTGTTATAAGCACTCAGTAATGCTTACTATTATTATAATGATTAGGTTTGTTATTAAAAGGTGGCTTTAGAGGGATCGAAAAAATTCTATTTGACTGACTGGATTTTAAGATGCTTCTTAGGTGAATAATTGTTCACTGAGACCTTTAGTAAAAAAACAAACAAACTGATTTTTTACTAAAGTAATCATATCTATTTCAATGCTAATTCATAGTAAAGTGTTTTTTTTTTTAAGATTTTATTTATTTATTTGACAGAGATCACAAGTAGGCAGTGAGGCAGGCAGAGAGAGGAAGGGAAGCAGGCTCCCTGCTGAGCAGAGAGCCCAATGCGGGGCTTGATCCCAGGACCCTAGGATCATCACCTGAGCCAAAGGCAGAGGCTTAACCCACTGAGCCACCCAGGTGCCCCCATAGTAAAGTTTTATTCTTTTTAAACCCACAGTAAAGACTTATTCTTTTTAAAAATTTTATTTATTGGGCGCCTGGGTGGCTCAGTGGGTTAAGCCGCTGCCTTCGGCTCAGGTCATGATCTCAGGGTCCTGGGATCGAGGCCCGCATCGGGCTCTCTGCTCAGCAGGGAGCCTGCCTCCTCCTCTCTCTCTGCCTGCCTCTCAGCCTGCTTGTGATCTCTCTCTGTCAAATAAATAAATAAAATCTTTAAAAAAAAAATTTTATTTATTTACTTTTGAGAGAGGGAGCACGAGCAGGGGAGAGGGGCTGAGGGAAAAGCAGACTTCCTGCTGAGCAGGGTGCCTGACACAAGACTCAATCTCAGGACCCTGAGAGATCATGAGCTGAGCTGAAGGCAGATACCCAACTGACTGAGTCACCCAGGTGCCCCTAGAAATACTAAATATTAGAAAGATCTTAGAATACCAGCATAGTTATTTACTTTTTAAAAAAATCAAGTTATTTAAACTAAAAAAAAAAAAAAATCACCCATTTCTCCCAATCCCAACCCCCTGGTTCTGGCAACTACCAATCTGTTCTATATATGAGTTTCATATATACATTCGTGCATGCATGCATGATACATAAACATACATATATATGTATAAACACATATATTAAATTTCACATGTAATGGAGGTCACAAGGTATTTGTCTTTTGTCTTTGTCTGCCTTATTTCATTTAGCATAATACCCTCTAGGTCCATCTATGTTGTTGCAAATAGCAAGATTTCATTCTTTTTTATGGCTGAATAATATTTGTGTGTGTGTGTACTACACCTCTTTTTTTTATTTTTAAGATTTTATTTATTTATTGACAGAGACAGACACATCTAGAGAGGGATTACAAGCAGGGGGAGTGGGAGAGGAGGAAGCAAGCTTCCCGCTGAGCAGGGAGCTCGGTATGGGGCTTGATCCCAGGGCTCTGGGATCATGACCTGAGCCAAGGGCACACGCTTAACGACTGAGTCACCCAGGAACCCCTGTACTACCACATCTTTGTCCATTCATCTGATGGTGGACACTTAAGTTGTTTTCATATCTTGGCTACTATAAATAATGCTGCAATGAACATGAGGGTGCATAAATCTTTTAAATTAGTATTTTTGCTTTCCTTGGATATAAGTACCCTGAAGTCTAATTGCTGAATCATATGGTAGCTTTATTTTTAATTTTTTTAAAAGATTTTATTTATTTATTTGACAGAGAGAGATCCCAAGTAGGCAGAGAGGCAGTCAGAGAGAGAAGAGGAAGCAGCCTTTCCTCGGGCAGAGAGCCCGATGCGGGGCTCGATTCCAAGATCCTGGGATCATGACCTGAGCCGAAGGCAGAGGCTTTAACCCACTGAACCACCCAGGCGCCCTCATTTTTAATTTTTTGGAGAATCTCTATACTGCTTCCCACCAACAGCACATGAAGGGCTTCTTTTCTGCACATCCTCACCAACACTTGTTACATCTTTTTGAAACTAACCATTCAGACAGGTATGAGGTGGTATTTCATTATTGTTTTGATTTGCATTTCTCTGATGATTGTATGTAGAGCATCTTTCTGTATCTCTTGGCCACTGGTATGTCTCCCTTGGAAAAATGTCTATTTATATCTTTTGCCCATTGAAAAATGGGATTTGTTTTTGTTTTTTGATATTGAGTTGTAGGAGTTCTTTATATATTGTGGATATTAGTCCCTTATCAGATATATCATTCATAAATGTCTTCTCTCGTTCAGTACATTTCTCTTCATTTTGTTGATGGCTACTTTTGCTATGCTGAAGCTTTTAAGTTTGATGTGGTCCCACATGTTTACATTTTTTTTTTTTTAAAGATTTTATTTATTTATTTGACAGAGGGAGATCACAAGCAGGCAGAGAGGCAGGCAGAGAGAGAGGAGGAAGCAGGCTCCCTGCTGAGCAGAGAGCCCGATGCGGGACTCGATCCCAGGACCCTGAGATCATGACCTGAGCCGAAGGCAGCGGCTTAACCCACTGAGCCACCCAGGCGCCCCCACATGTTTACATTTTTGCTGTTGTTGGTTTTGCTTTGGGTGTCAGATTGAAAAAATCATCACCAAGACTTCTGTCAAGAAGCTTACTGCCTGTTTTCTTCCAGGATTTTTATGGTTTCATGTCTTAACATTCATCTTTAGGACATTTTGAGTTTGTATATGGTGTAAGATAGTGGTCCATTTTTATTCTTCTGTGTGTGACTGTCTAATTTTCCCAATATCATTTACTGAAGAAACTGTCCTTTCCTCAGTGTATATTCTTGGTTCCTTTGTCTTAAATTAAATGACCATACATATGTGGGTTTATTTCTGGGCTTTCTATTTTGTCCCACTGATCTATGTGTTTATTTTTGTGCCAATAGCACACTAGTTAATTATTAAAGCTTTGCAATACACTTTGAAATCAGGGAGCGTGACACTTCCAGCTTTGTTTTCTCATGATTGGTTTGGCCATTCAGGGTCTTTTATGAATTCATAAAAATTTTAGGACTGTTTGTTCTATTTCTGTGAAAAATGCTTGTACAATTTTGATATGGATTGCACTGAATCTGTAGCTTGCTTTGGGTAATATGTATATTTCAACAGTATTAATTCTTCCAATCCATGAATATGGAATATCTTTCCATTTATTTGTGTCTTCTTTAAATTCTTTTTTTAAAAAAAGAGTTTATTTATTTGACAGAAAGAGAACGAAAGACAGTGAGAGAGGGAACATAAGCAGGGGGAGTGGGAGAGGGAGAAGCAGGCTTCCTGCCAAGCAGGGAGCCTGAAGCCCGATGTGGGGCTTGATCCCAGGTACCTGGGATCATGACCTGAAGTGAAGGCAGATGCTTAATGACTGAGCCACTTGGGCACCCCTTTAAATTCTTTCACTAATGTCTTGTAGTTTTCAATACACAGGTCCTTTTTTTTTTTTTTTAAGATTTTTATTTATTTTATTTATTTGACAGAGAGAGATCACAAGTAGGCAGAGAGGCAGGCAGAGAGAGAGAGAGAGAGAGGAGGAAGCAGGCTCCCTGCCGAGCAGAGAGCCCGATGCAGGACTCGATCCCAGGACCCTGAGATCATGACCCGAGCCGAAGGCAGCGGCTTAACCCACTGAGCCACCCAGGCGCCCCTCAATACACAGGTCTTTTACTTCCTTGGTTAAATTTATTTCTTGGTATTTTAAATCTTTTTGATATAATTATAAATGGAATTATTTTCTTTTTTCTTTTTAAAGATTTTATTTGTTTATTTGACACATCACAAGTAGGCAGAGAGGCAGGCAGAGAGAGAGAGAGAGAGAGAGAGGAGGAGGCAGGCTCCCCGCTGAGCAGAGAGCCCAATGCGGGGCCCTATCCCAGGACCCTGGAATCATGACCCGAGCCAAAGGCAGAGGCCTTAACCACTGAGCCACCCAGGTGCCCCTGGAATTATTTTCTTAAATTCTTTTTCTAATAGTTCATTATCAGTGTACAGAAATGCAACGGGTTTTCATGTATTGATTTTGTATCCTATAACCTTCCTGAATTTGTTTACTAGTTCTAATCGTTTTCTGATGGAATTTTTAGCTTTCTAGAATATGTCATCTGCAAAGAGTGATAGTTTCACTTGTTCCTTTACAATATGGATACTTTTATTTCTTTTTCTTGCTTAATTGCTGTGGTTAGGATTTCCAATACTATGTTGAATAAAACTAATGAGTGGGCATCCTTGTCTCATTCGTGATTTTAGAAGAAAAACTTTCAGTTATTGCCATTGATTATGATGTTAGCTGCAGGCTTGTCATACATACAGTATATGACTTTATTATGCTAGGTATGTGTCTTCTATATTGCCTTGCTGAGAGTTTTTGTCTTAAATGAGAGTTAAATTTTGTCAAATTTGTAAAAATAATAATCTTTAGGTACTGCGTATGTTAACCCTTTGCCTACAAAATCTGTAGCCAACATTTTCTCCCAGGCAATTTATTAATTTTAAGTATCATTCATGAAACAAACTTTATTTTTTATTAAAAAAATATTTTATGCTTAAGTAATCTCTACACCCAACATGGGGCCTCAAATTTACAACTGTAAGATCAAGAGTCACATGCTCGAGTAAGCCAACCTGGCACCCACAAAACTGTATTTCATTTTATTTATATTTATTTATTTTTAAGATTTTATTTGTGTGTGAGAGAGAGCTCACAAGCAGGGGGAGCAATAGGCAGAGGGAGAAGCAATTTCTCTGCTGAGCAAGGAACCCCATGGGACTCAGCATAGGACCAGAGCTGAAGGCAGATGCTTAACCAACTGAGCCACCAAGGCATCCCAAAACTTTATTTTAAATGTACTTGATCGGGCGCCTGGGTGGCTCAGTGGGTTAAGCCGCTGCCTTCGGCTCAGGTCATGATCTCAGGGTCCTGGGATCGAGTCCCGCATTGGGCTCTCTGCTCGGCAGGGAGCCTGCTTCCTCCTCTCTCTCTCTGCCTACCTGTGATCTCTATCTGTCAAATAAATAAATAAAAAATAAAAAAAAAATAAATGTACTTGATCTGCCATTCTTTTCTTTTATGGCTCCCAGATTTGAGTTTTGTGAAGACTCTACCTACTTCCAGACTCAAATAATATTCTCCTTTATTTTCTTATGGTACGTTCCTATTGTATGCTTTGTGCATAACATGTACTTCTTCAATCCATATAAAATATTTTTAATGGACAGTATGAGATAGGGACTTAGTTAATTTTTTTCTTATTTTGTGGCTGTTTGATAGCCAGTTGTTATAATAATTACTCAATGGTTCTTCATTTCCCCACTGATTTCAAATGTTAAGTGGGCATTTATTTACTTATTTTTATTAGAGAGATTGGGGAAGGAAGGGTAGAGGAAGATGGAGAGAGAGCATGAGAGAGGGGAGGGTTAGAGAAGCAGACTCCTGCTGAGCAGTCAGCCTGACTCGAGGCTGAATCCCAGGACCCTGAGATCATGACCTGAGCTGAAGGTACACTCTTAACCACTGAGCCACCCAGGTGCCCTGGAGAGAGACTATATATATGTATATATTTTTAAGATTATGTATTTATTTATTTGACAGAGCGATCACAAGTAGGCAGAGAGGCAGGAAGAGAAAGAAGGGAAAGCAGGCTCCCCACCGAGCAGAGAGCCCAATGCGGGGCTCAATCCCAGGACCCTGAGATCATGACCTGAGCCGAAGGCAGAGGCTTTAACCCACTGAGCCATCCAGACGCCCCTGGAGAGAGACAATCTTAAGCAGGTTCTGTGCCCAGTGCAGAGCTGGACACAGGGATAGATCTCACAACCTGAGATCATGACCTGAAAGGAAATCAAGAGTCGGATGCTTAACTGACTGAGCTACCCAGGTGCCCCTTAAGCAGGCATTTTAGATGAGACTCAAAGGAGGGGGAGAATTTGGATGTGGGGATATGACAGGAAGTGATTCTAGTGATTGGGACCAAATTCACACAGATAGCATGAGAAAATAACGGGTGTTCTTTAAGGAATGCAGAGTATGATGGTCCTGGAGCCAGGAAGCACTCAGTTTATAATAACCTCAATAATAATTTAGAGAAAAACAGCAACCTTGAACTTTAGAATATAGCTGAAAGACCTTAGTGGGTTCTTTTAAATTTTTTTGAAAAATAAGATTCATTATCTATTCAGAATAGAAACTTTTGACAAATAAAAGGATACACCTTAAACCTGATTTGAAAAAACCTACAGCACACATCACACTCTTTGGCAGAAAACTGAAAGCTTTCCCCATAAGTCTAGGGAACAAGACAAGAATGCCTGGTGTCATCATCTTTCTTCAACATTTTATTTTTTTTTTTATTATTTATTTTTTTTTAAAGATTTTTATTTATTTATTTGAGAGAGAGACAGTGAGAGAGAGCACGAGCAAGGAGAAGGTCAGAGAGAGAAGCAGACTCCCCGTGGAGCTGGGAGCCTGATGTGGGACTTGATCCCGGGACTCCAGGATCATGACCTGAGCCGAAGGCAGTCGTCCAACCAACTGAGCCACCCAGGCGCCCCTTTCTTCAACATTTTAGAGGAAGTCTTAGCCAATGTCAAGTAGGACATGAGGATTCGAAAGGAAGAAATATATCACTATGCTCAGAGGACATGAATTTGTCATAAAATCTGAAAAAATATGAATCACTAAAATTAGTAAGTGACTTGGTAGGATCACCAGATAAAAGGATATTTACTAGAAGCAAAAATCAACTGTTTTTTTGGCACCTGGGTGGCCCAGTTGGTTAAGCAGCAGCCTTTGGCTTGGGTCACGATCCCAGAGTTCTGGAATTGAGTCCTGCATTGGGCTCCCAGCTCCACAGGGAGTCTGTTTCTCCCTCTCACCTTCTCCTCGCTCATGCTCTCTCTCACTGTCTCTCTCGCCAATAAATTAAAAAAAAAATCTTAAAATCGTTTTTATTAGTAGCTACCAATAGAAAATACAATTTTGAGAAGATAACTTAAAATAGTCAAACACCTAGAAATCTAGCAAAATATATATATAAGATTTCTATACTATAAGAAATCCATAACCAAAATTAAGGAATACCTAAAAAATAATTTTAAAAGACGGATATACTATATTTGTGGATTGGAACCATGATATTGTGGAGATGTCAATTCACCAAAAATTGAGCTATATATTCATTGTAATCCCAATCAAAACACCAACAGGTATTTTTGTAGAAATACAAGCTAAGTGTAAAAATAAAAAAATAAAAAAAAATAGGATTCGAGAGTACCAATAATGATTTTCATGAAAAGGTGAAATTTAGGGGTGTCTGGGTGGTTCAGTCAGCTAAGCATCTGCCTTTGGCTCAGATCATGATTCCGGAATGGGGGTGGGGGGCAGGTCCTTGCTCAGTGGGGAGCCTGCTTCTTCCCTCTTCCCCTCCCCCTACTCATGCTTTCTCTCTCTCAAAAAATAAAATAAAATAAAATAAAATCTTAAAAAAAAAAAAAGGTGAAATATGGCTGATTTGGCATTGGAAGAAGACCATGTAAATATTTAAACATTTCTTCAGTATTTGCTGCTCTTGTACCAGGCACACTACTGGGTATTTTCCAGTTAGCATTCCCCAGAACCTTAGCTCTGGAGATGTTCAGAGAGAAAAAAGGGTCCCACAGTCACCAGCCTACAGGAAAAGCTCCATGGTACAGTTTCCTCTTGGGAGATTCATGGTGGACAGCAGGATTTTAAAGGCTCTGACAAATGCAGAAGAGAAGAAAATAGATTGTGTTTAACCCAGGATTTTCCAATCTCATTTGATGATTCAAGCTCTCTTTGAGAAACCCTGGCCTGGAGTGCTTTTTATATGTATCTGTTCTTCCCATATCAGTGAAATAGCAAAGAGTTGATTTTTTCATTGTTCATTTTATGGATGAAGAAATGGAACCTTAGGCAGGTAAAGACTTATATAGGTCACATAGCTACTAACACACAATCTTCAATGCAAATCTAATTTTTCTTTTAAAAAAAAAATCCATTACTTTTTCCAGGGCGAAACACTACTTTCATACAAAATAGCACTTTAGAAATGGAATAAACCTTTGTGATCTCTTAGAGTAGTAACCTTACAATGTTGATGAGACAATTGGGGCCCAGACAACTTAAGTGCCTTGCCCCAGGTCAAGAGCTTGCAGACTAGCAGGAACAACAAAAGAATCCATGACTCAGTGACTCCCAATTCAGTGCTCTACTGCCCCATATAATTAGGAGACAAATATGTGTCAATGCAGGGTGAGACCAAATGAACTGCCCAGATTGAGGAGGTGCTCTCAGATGCTGAATGAATCATTTACCTGAGAAAAGATGATATTGGAGCTCTGTCAAGCTGTCATGGAATTTTGAAATGAGGGTTTAGGAGCCACTTGACAACTGGGTTATAATATGGTAGAGCACTGAATATTGTCATTTTCAAGATTTTAACCCCTTATTTGTATTTTTATCCCTCTCTCCTGGAAAGTGCCACATGTCACTTTGAAAAATTAAAGGGAATTTAAATTTCTGATCAAAAGCAATTTCACAGCTGGAATTGGGTGCATCCCAGAGTAGCACAGGTTAGGAATCATTTTTCTGAAGTGTGTCAGATCTGAGGAATAGAAGGATAATGCAGTAGGCAGAAACACCTGGCAGAACCTGTAGGGCAGGGAAGGGTGTTCACTGTGGGTACTGCTAAGAGCGGGAGGGAAAACCAAAACACTCCTGAGGAGGGCCAGGGGAGGGCTGGGCTGAAGCTGAAAGCTCTAAGAGCAAAGAAGGAAAAAGCTTATATTTAACAGCAGAGGGAAAAATGAGGGACTTTCGGAGACAAAGAGCCAGCCCCCAAACGAGGAGAAGTCAACCGTAAAATAACAGGGAAGAGGAAAATAAGCGAATGCAAATATTCCACTGAATTCTGGACATTCTGTGCAGAAACATTTTGGTTGTGGATGGTGACCATTGGGCACAATGGGCGAAACAGATAGCAGAAACATTCAGTCCATTAGTGGGAGACAGTCCCTTAGGGACAAGGAAAGAGTAACCAGAAACAAAAAAGGAATGTATGTTTTACTCTCCTTTGCTTTCTCTTCTCTATGCCTGTGACTCTTGTGGACCTTATGTGGGGTAGAGTAGAGCATGATTTAGGGGTTCCTAGGTCCCCTGGGGAAGTACCATCATGATCTCAATTTGACTGCACTCCATCCGCCTTCTAAAATGTGCAACCTGGTGTCTAGTTAATATAATTTTTAAAAAAGATTTTATTTATTTGACAGACAGAGATCACAAGTAGGCAGAGAGGCAGGCAGGGAGAGAGGGGGATGCAGGCTCCCTGCAGAGCAGAGAGCCTGATGAGGGGCTGAATCCCAGGACCCTGGGATCATGACCTAAGCCGAAGGCAGAGGCTTTAACGCACTGAGCCACCTAGATGCCCCGAGTTAATATAATTTTAATTTACTTGAGAAGTTCTGTTCCTTAAGGGCTCCTTCGTACTATCTCACCCCCAACAAAGCAACAGAAGATAATCTTTTACTTTCTCAAAAGTATTACCTACATTAAAAAACTAAAAGGCAAGGGGTGCCTGGGTGGCTCAGTGGGTTAAGCCGCTGCCTTCGGCTCAGGTCATGATCTCAGGGTCCTGGGATCGAGTCCCGCATCGGGCTCTCTGCTCAGCAGGGAGCCTGCTTCCTCCTCTCTCTCTCTCTCTGCCTGCCTCTCTGCCTACTTGTGATCTCTGTCTGTCAAATAAATAAATAAAATCTTTAAAAAAAAAAAAAAACTAAAAGGCAAAAGACCCCATAAAATCCGGAATTTCTAGACATTAAAATTTCATAAGTATTCAACCCATTTGCACTCTCTGAATTTGTTGAATTAGAACCACCCCCTCCCCCGGGCAGCAGTCTCTGGTGACAGTTATTAATGCTGCCCATCATGTGATGGGAGGTGGCTCAGAGGTGATACCGGTGCAACAGATGCAAGTACAGAGCAGGCCAACTTCTCAGAATAAGTGCTATCTGCTCACATTTTCATTTTCAATTTTTATTGCTTTTCTCGGATCATAAAAATAAATGTTCACTGTAGAAAAACTTGGGAGCTTTCAAAAATAAATAATGCAGGGGCGCCTGGGTGGCTCAGTGGGTAGCTTCTGCCTTTGGCTCAGGTCATGATCCCAGGGTACTGGGATGGAGCCCCACATTGGGCTCTCTGCTCAGCAGGGAGTCTGCTTCCCTTCCTTTCTCTGCCAGTCTCTTTGCCTACCTGTGATCTCTGTCAAATAAATAAATAAAATCTTAAAAAAAAATATATATATATACACACACATATATATATAATGCAGAAAGTGAAAGCAATCCAAAATTCCAACCCTCAGAGTGAAGAGCTTCAACTGTTTCCTCTGACATTTATTTAAATTTCATTAACATTTATTCAAAACAAAATACAACTCTTGTGGTGGTCGTTTTTTTTAAAATGGGATCATCACGGTAATGTTTAACCCAGAAACTTACTCTTCTTGCTTAAGATCTGTTCTACTAAAGAGATCCATCACATTGTTGTTAAAAGGATGTATAGTATTCGTTGGTTTGAATGATTCAGTGTAACGAAATTTCCACTAATGGAAGTGTATTTTTATAATTATTTCACTCTGGTGAACTTCCTGCTCACATATCCTAGTACATAGGTGAAAGCATTTTTGTGTATGAAATCCTAGAAATGGACTTGCAGGGTCAAAGGGCGCATGTATTAACATTTTTATTAGGTTGTGCTTGAATCTTAAAATCTTTAAAATTGCTGTGCAGTCTGAAACAGTTATTGGCCGGATTCTTTGTTGCAAAGCCTAAACATCAGCCACTAAGTCTAAATCCTTTTAATTCCTTTTTCAGAAGTCTTTGGAGAGGACAGTTTCCTGTCACAGGCTGCCATGCGACCTCACATGTTTTCTGTCAGAGCTACAACTCTAAAGCACATCAAAAATATTTGTTATTTTTGAGGAGTGAGCTTTTGGAATTTCTTTTCTTTCTTCTTTCTTTTTCTTTCCAGAGGACATTAGCTTTAGGTATCTTTTTGGAGTTTTTAGTAGGCTTAAGTAAAATAGGTAAATTAAGGTAATCTATTACTCATTCTTCCTCCTTTCATTCGCTGGACGGACTATCACATGTTGGTACTCTTGGGACGACTGCCTAACACAGGTGCAAGAGGCCACTATCTGTCAATTCTCATCATACAATTACTGTTTCTAGCAGTTTTCCATCGTTTGTCACATTAAACTTAAGTCACCAGGGGTGACCATCTTAAGCAATACTTCCACTTCAAGAGAACGAAGAAAACAGAGTTTCAAGAGTAAAAGACTGGTCATTGTACCCTCCTGAGCCTCCTACTCTAAAGTGATTTTTTCCCCCCCTCTGGATTCAGATTTTAAATCATCTGTGCTATCCATTAACTTGGCTATGAACTTCCTTTGTTTTTGAAAAGCCATTTCAGTGTTTATATAAATCAAATCACTAAGTATATTCTCTCACCTAGATTACATGCTCCACAAGAGGAGGGATTTTGTTTGGTTTACTGATGTTTTCTCAGCATCCAGAACAGTACCTGGCCATAAAAGGTGCTTAATACAGATTTGTGGAATGAAAGATGAATTCTTTGAAGCCAGAAATCTTGTATTTTGCATCTCCATAGTAAATGCCAACTTGCTGATTAAATAAAGGAAAGGATCTTCATTCAGGAATACAATTTAAGATTTTCTTAGAAGCAAAGTATGGAGTATCCTTTGCCTAAATAATATTCAAGGTTCTTTCCATTTCTAACTTACTATGAATCTAGCAGTTTTCAAAGAATTAGAATCCAATATAAGAAAATATATATACTACTAAAACTAGAGTGAAAATAATTGCATAAATCTTTGATTTAGAAAGCAGTGCAGTGATTTTTCTAAGCCTTCAGATCATTATAAAGATCAAATGTGAGAAACTATATTGACCATAAATTATATTCTGTAAGTGCCTCTCTAGGGAAAAAACAAAAAATCATGCTATTAAGTTGTTAATTGGGAATGCCTCTATAAGCATAAAAATATGTATTTACTGTTACTGTATAAATAAGAAGGCAAAAAAAATTTATGTATAAAATCTATATTCTGGACTATACCAACAGTGGTATGACCCTAATGAGAGATATCTGCCTTCACATCCATGTGAAATGTGCAGTTATTTCAATTTAAAGCCAATAAAAATAAAAGCAGTGAGAAAGAATAAAAAAGAGAATCAGAGGGACAGAAATATCCATCTAAATCTGGGGCCTATTTCGAATAATATACAACGTTTTTGGAAATAAAGGAAGAAAGAGAGGAAAAACTTTAGAAAGTCACTTCAGAAAAAGTCCATCTTATAAAACTCATTTTAATTCTAGTGTTTTAGTATTTATTTATGTCAGACCACCTCTTAGTGGATGTTTGGTTTCCTGTGCTGAGCCTTAGAAAAATTGTCTTGTGGTCAGAAAATAGCATATTCTCAAGACAGTTGACTGAAAAGACTGTTTTTTTGGCTTACTATTTTTTACAACCAATTTTACTTTAAAAAGAGAGTGAATTAATCAGATTTGAGATGAACATGCACTGGCTGAACTGTAGTGGATATATTCTGCCTGCTTAAAAAAGAAAATGAATCAGCTTGAAAATGATTTTATATAGAAGCAATTGACATGAAGAATAGGGCCTCAAATGAAAGTCAGTTTTTGATCTGAGAAAGAGAGAAAGAAATAAATAAAAGAGAAGAAAGAAGATGAAAAAAAAAAGAAAAAATAAGAGAGAGAAAGCTGTAAGAATACTTGGGTGGGGGAGGAGCGTTTCATAAATCACAGTGGTTAGAAGGCGTGTGCCCAAGTTAGACTAACAGAGCAAAGTCTGAACATCAACAACAGAAGCATTCTTGGGGAAAACTAATGGCCAGGAACACTCTATGGTTAATTTACTAAAATAAAAATCTAAACAAGTATTCATTCGTTGAGGCTTAGGACATGATAGTACACATGACAGTACACTTGTAATAACGTACTTTCAAGAAAAAGAAATCCTCAAAAAAAATTTTTTTAAGAGACAAATTATGGAAAAAACTGTAAACAGAACATTTTAACTTAGGTGAGGTAGATGGAAATAGAAAACAAAGTATGAATATGGTAAGGTGTTATTGCTTTCAATCATTAATGTTAGAAAGTGAAAAACTGTAGGATCATACATCTTAAGACGAATGGAAAATGGTTCTAAAAATGTACAAAAAAAAAAGAATTTCAGCGTTTATGATTCCAATTAAATGTGTAAAAATCCCCCCGCCAAAATGTTCAATTAAATATCTAAGTTTGACAGGTTATCAAGCTTTTATTATAGATATACTTGCAATATTTATAAATACCCGGTTTAAAAATACATATATTATTTTTAAAAGATGCTTTTGAAGCTATTAAAAAAGCATTCTTTGCCTACTTAAGGGCTCACGGGAAAACTGATGCCATATTCAATAGCTACACCAAAACAAATATATACAAAATTCTAAATTTCATTTTATAGAAATACCATCTGTTAAAGTACAAGGTGCTTTATCTCAGAGACAGGCTTAAGCTCAGCCAGGAATCAGAAAATGTGTTCCTAGTGGAGGCCCAGTTCAACCTGATCATTTCATGAGCACAATAAATCAACCAAAAAGCCCACCTTAAATAGCTAAAGCAGTCATAAAAATAGGCTGATGGTTACTTTACTCCAGCGATAACATAATCCTCGGTCTTATTGTTGTGGAGCAGATGTCATTATGGGTGGGGCTGACGCGCAGAGCAGCTGAAACATTTTTGTACCACCCCCCGCACACTTTCAATGGGATAGAAGGGGCTCCAAAAAGGTAAGGGGAAAGCTCTCAACGATCAATTCCTACTAGAGATAAAGAAGTTTTGATGTGGTCGTGGTACCGGAAAGACCACAATGAGATTTTAAAAATATCCCATGATTAGCTCCTACCCTGGAAAAGAGATCTTCCCTTTCTCCCCTCCCCTGCCGGCTCCTCCTTGGGACACTTGGCTGAGTCTTTCTTTCTCTCCTTCCCACGCTGAGGTGAGGTTGCACGCCAGCCAGGGACGCCTGTTTTTCTCTTCGCGCGGAGGGAACTCTGCGGGTAGGAGCCCCGGGTGGCAAGAAGGGAGAGGGCGGCGATGTGGGAAGGCAAAAAAATCTCGCCAGGGACGAGCCGGGCTGGGGTTGGGAAAAGAGACGCGGGCCACAGAGGAGCCGTCCGAGGAGGCCCAGGTGACGAGGGAAATCTTCCCGGCTCGGGGCTGGGACCGGACGCTTCCGGCGGGCCACAGTCGCTCTCGGCCTAGCGCAGCTCGCGTTCCGCGCTCCACCCGGGCGGCAGGGTGTTAGAGAGGGTAAACCGCGCCTCGCACTTGCCTGGGACCGGGTGACCAATAACTGGTAATAGTCTTTGCTCGGCGCTGGGCCTTGTCCTACAATTTCGAACAGAGTCTCCGGCAGCCACGACGCCATCTTGGGACGCCACCGCCGTCGCTAAGACAACCAGGAAGGGGCGGGGCTTGATTGGGGTCATGGGGCCAAAGCCCTAGTTTAAATCGAACCCCGCTTTTCAACTAGCGGGGGGTTTCTGCCTTGGGGTGGTCGACCTCTCTCCCAAGAGTCTGAGAGAACTCTGGTCCGTGAAATTTCAAACCTCAGGTCCCTGGTGACCCGAAAGGGAATTAGTTCCTGCTACCATGGAGGGGAGGGGGTGACCCCGGCGGAGGGATACCAAGCACAGTCCCACATTCCCCTTCCTGGTCCCTCGAAGGGATCGGGAGGAGATCTCAGGCCGCTGGGAGAGTCGCTCCGGGCGGTGGGGGAGGGAGGGGCGATGTGATGGGCCGCGAGTAAGCAGCGGGGCCTTTCCCGCGGACGAGTTCGTCAGTCTAAGCCGGCGGGCAAAATAGTTCCCGGAGGGTGTTGGAACGGGAGGGGAGGGAGGCGGCGCGGGCGGAGGCGCACGCCGGCCGCGGTGCTGCGGCTCAGCTGATAATTGAAGGGACCCGAGGAGCCGCCGCCGCCGCCGCCGCCGCCGGGGGGGGGTGGGGGGAGCGAGTGGAAGTTACTGCCGCGCCACCGAGTCCGGACCGGAGACTTTGGGGCCCAACTAGGTAATTAGGGCTCAGTTCCGAGCGGCCGGGCCAGGCTTGGGGGAGGGCGTTGTGCTGAGGGGTTGGGGGGGTGGCAAGGGGGGTGGGGAGGAGCTGGAACAGAAAGTCCTAGGAAGCCCGGTTGTGTCATCGCCGCGATTCGGCCCCCGCTCGGCCTGCTCCCGGCGGCAGCGGCGGGGCCGCGGAAGGACCGGGCCGGGGGTTGACGGGCGAGGCGCTCGAGGGAGACCGGGGCCGGGCGGGAGTGGGGGGGGTTTCGCTGGGTCCCCCCTTTGGCCCCCCGCGATGAGGAGGGCCCTTCACGGAACCGGGGTAAGGCGTGCGGATCTTGGGGAGCCCTGTGGGGGCCGGGGGGGCCGGAAGTGGGCTTTGGAGCTTGGAGGGCGTCTAGGAAGCGAGAAAGTGGGGGGCCGGAAGTGCAGGTGGGGGGTGTGAAAGACGGCAAGGGTTCCCCGGAAATGGGACGGGGGGCCCGGAAACCGGGAGAGGGGAGGCTCCAGGGCCGGGGACGGCCCGGAAATGGAAACTAGGGAGCAGCTCGAGTGACAACAGTTGTGGGAAGCGAGGGTCAGAGGAGGGAGAGGCCGGAGTGACTTTAGACCGCAGTAAGGGGTTTCCTGCCAAGGGGGGGAGGGTTGTGGGCGGGCGAGGCCGGAGACAGGGGTCTGCGCTGGGCAGTTTCTTTAGCCGTGGGAAGTTGAGATTGAGTGAGGATGACGACGAGACGGGCGTGCAGGGGGGCTGGAAAAGAGGCCGAGAAACTTAGACTGAGAGGAGCAGAGCATGCTTCTGAATAGATCAGAGTGGAAATCGGGGGTGGGGGTCCAGGACTTGGGAGGGAGGTGGACCAGTTGTCACTCCAATCGTATTAGCATTCAAAGCGAGTCAGGCGATTAATTTATTTATATGTGGATTACATAAAACCTATTATATCGTTTGTCCATTCAGTTCACCCTCTCTTCCGTCCTCCTCCATGGTGAGTGGGTTTCTAGTTCAGAAACAAGTTAAGGGGAGTTCAAATAACGAAGGCTGGAAAAATCCCAAATCCTGTCCTTCTTGGCGCTTCCTTCCTTAGAGTAACAGGAATCCTTAATTTGCTACAGGGAAAAGAATTAATAACGATTTAAAAACACATGCAAATCGGGAGGAAATAACTTAACACATTTGAACTGCTGGGGGGACCTTGTGTGGTAAGAAGGAACGGAAGGGGCTGCTCCTGAACCCTTAAGACACGTTCGTTTGTCTTTGATAACGCCGTTGTACTTTGGGGACGTTTAGCTTAAGCGTCGTGTCTGGCGGTGGGTAGAGTTTAATTGCTTCGTTAGTTAATTGAAGGAGGGACTGTGTCAGTGAGTAAATGTTTGTGTGTGAGGGGTTCAGGGGTATGTTTCTTAGTGCAGTGAATGTGTTCTTAGTGGACGTCTAACTGCTCCCCTGCTGTCTTCCTTTCCTAGTCGGCCTTTCCCGGATCTTGCCTGGGCTGCCAGATCACCCGATCCCCGGGCTTTACTCCGTTTTGTAGGCCCTTTAGTGCTGTATTCAACTTTCTATTCCTCTCCAGTCTCTCTGTAGATATTTCTGGCATTTCATTTTTTAAAGACCCAGAAAGTTGAGGCTGAGGATCTCCTCTCTAAAAGCAAAACAAAACAAAAAATACAGGGTAGAAAGTTGAAAGAGCTATTGAGTGGGGCAAAAAACCGACGCTTGGAACAAAGGTCCTAGTTGTTGGGGAAAAAGGCAAGAGGCCTATATGTGAGGCCTGTGTGTGGTGTGTCTGTGTGTCGCATTTACTCGGGGGTGGAGGGGGTTGGGGGGGCGGTTAAGATTGAGGAATGGCATCATCAGGTTAGAGAGTCAGTTGCATGCAGATAGTTTTATTAAGGTTTATTTTCATTATGCAAAGAGATCAATACTAAGTGTGAATTTTGAAGTAAATTTTAAAGTAAATTTCTTCTGAAACAGCCCTGCTCCATTTTCAGGCCCAGAAACATTAACGAATTAGTGTGGCTTTTACACATCATTGTGAGATTGTTTGGGGAGTTTTTATTTCATTTATTTTACACTTAAGAGAACATATTAATATGGTTGGAGTTTGTGGGCTTTGTCTACATCTGCTTTTTTGTGAATGTGCCAGTATCCATAAGGATTTAAGAATTGCCATATAATTAATGTAGAATATAAATAACGTTATCATCATTTCTATTGGATTCCCAGTTTTTAGATAGTTTGAGGGGTTTGTAAGTCTGCTGAGCTCACGGTTATTGTTTAGTTTGTGTCAGTGAACACGCCTTTTGTTTCAGTTTTTCATTTCCTTTCTAAAAGTTTTAGAATTTGGCAGTTAGAGTTCCAGAAGCTGCTAAGCTAAAATAATTTTTTTTAAAAATTAAGGGGATGCTAAACCAGTATAAAATCAGTGTTTTCACTGACCAAAGTAAATTTGAATATTTACCTTTCCATTCTAACTTTTAAGATTACTGTATTTATGTTATCTAGATAAGATTTTATGATCCTATTTAAGCACCTCATTCCAGCAAAGAGACAAACAATGGCTTGGGAATTCATACAGTGCCAGTTAGTAGCTGTGTGACCTTGAGCTATTCACTTAACCTATCTGGTCTCCAGTATTTTTTTTTTTTAAGTATTTGTTTTTTGTTTTTTGTTTTTCATTAGAGAGCTCCAGCATGAACAGGGGGGAGGATCAGAAGGAGAAGTAGATTGCCCTGCAGAGCAGGGAGCCCCCATGCAGGGTTCTGTCCCAGGACCTCAGGATCAAGACCTGACACTTAACCGAAGGCTGACTGAGCCACCCAGGTGCCCCTGGTCTCCAGTTATATTATTTGTGAAATAGGGATGGGTAACCACTGTTTTACCTCACTGGGTGATTTTTGAGACCCAGTGGATATAATGGTTGTGAAAAACTATGAGCTGCTAAATAAGTATAATACATTATTAGTTTTAGAAAATTATGTTAGCTGTTTTGAGGTCACTGAAAACACAGAGCTTCTCAGCAGTGGTAGTGATGGGGGTGACCTTGATGTGAGGTAGGTTGCAGATATGAAGTTACAGCAACTTATATTTTGAAACTATTAAATCGGTAATGGAACTTGGGCTGAATTTCTTGTTTTTTATTATTATTTTTTGCATCAGCATGGTAGATATTTTTTCACTAGACCTCCTACTGAATAAATACGTTAATCATACTTAGAGATTTTCTTTACATTTTATTGTTGATGACATGTACCTGTTCTGGTCTGTGGCTCTTATGAAATTGACTTGCCACCATTAAGAGAAAATAATTGCCAAATCTTGATCTGTTTTCTTTACAGGATTTAGGGGGATTTAAAAAAAATTATTATTATTTTTTCTTTTAAGTGGGTGGGTGAGGATCTTTCTGAGCAAATAGGATACCACCAGTTGCCCCTTTATTTTTCCATTTGCTGAGGTACTTCAGCAGACTCAAGTTGAAAAAGCAACCTGTTTGTTGCTTTTCCTCTTCACTCACATTTTTTCTACTGCCAGTAACATGCACTTTTCCTTTA
Source organism: Neogale vison (assembly GCF_020171115.1). NCBI lineage: Eukaryota > Metazoa > Chordata > Mammalia > Carnivora > Mustelidae > Neogale > Neogale vison. The sequence goes on along the minus strand of NC_058093.1, from coordinate 38,515,917 downwards.
TTTAAACCATTTCGGTTCACTTCAAATGGCCCCTTCATTTCACTTCCTCAAAAATTTATACCCCATGACCTTTACTTTTTATTTCTAGGTTATCTAAATAAGCTCCATTTTGGGATTAGAGTGCTAAATTTGTTAACATATGTTGCTTTTGTTTCCTCCGCTAGATTATAGGCTTCTTGAAGTTAAGGATTATTTTGTATCATCACTGTGTTTTGCATGAAGGGGCACATGTATGCCTAATTTAAAATAATACCCATTTTTCCTTCCCACTCCAAACTAGTAATGTTAGCCTAGTCTTGCTGACTATGCAACCAGTCTTCCCCCTTGGAAAGAAATCAACAGATTTCCTTAGGATGCTATTTGGTTTTGTGATCACAGCCTCTTGTATTTCTGACTGCTGTGCCATCGAGTGCCTGGAAAGGGTAGAAGAGTAAGAAAGAAGTTGATATTATACAATAAGTAGAATTGATAGATTGTTAATATAATCCTGCTTGTAGTTCTTAACATGTAATGTTAGCCTTACAATTTGTCTGTTTTCTTGTAGTGCCTTTGTATAGTTCATACTGATTTCTTGAAGTCCTAAACCTCTAGCAGTTCTCTGTAATGATTCGAACACACAGTAGGTGCTCATTGTTACAGTAAATAGATAAATATACTGATGCTGAACCAGTCTCTTGATTTTAAAGTAAAATTTAACTTGGCCAGTGTCCTGGATTTTTTAACAATACAGTTCTTTAAATCTAATACCCTGATTTACTGATTTTAGGTTATGGGCAAGAAAAGTTGTTTTCTAGGCTGAGATAAGTCTCTTAAGAGTACTCTGAGGCCTTTCAGATTTTGGTTGTGATTGTTACAGTTTCATTAAACTGGGTAGGCCAGAAGAAAAAGGAACTTATCCATTATTCAGACCTACCTGTTTCATCTTGAGCACGCAGAAGCTTTTGGTAAACTTCTGCAGCTCTACTTGGACTGGGAGAAAAAAAATCTGCTTGCCACTCTCTCTGTCCTTTCATTAGAGAACAGCATTTATTGTTCATGCAGACACCTGATTTGAAGGTTGTAGACTTGGGTAGTTGTCTTGACTGCCTTTTCTGTCTTTGTGACCTTGGGCGAATAGTTGAACCTTTGTGAGTTTTAAGTGCCTAATCCGAAGTGTGGTTTTGCCATCCAACCTAGGTTTGTCATTTTTTTTTTTTTTTTAAAGATTTTATTTATTTATTTGAGAGAGAGACAGTGAGAAAGAGCATGAGCAAGGAGAAGATCAGAGGGAGAAGCAGACTCACCATGGAGCTGGGAGCCTGATGAGGGACTCGATCCCAGAACTCTGGGATCATGACCTGAGATGAAGGCAGTCGTCCAACCAACTGAGCCACCCAGGCGTCCCTACGTTTGTCATTTGTATGCTAGACACTGTATTTAGGAGATTAGGCTAGGTAGATTGGAACACAGGGCCCTTCCCCACTGCTTCATTGCAGCATTGACTGTTGCCTCATTTGTTAACATCCTTTTACCTAGAATATATTTCTGTTATATGTAGACGTGAAAGGCTTTGAGGATAGTGTTCCTTAATTGATGTTCCTTAATTGAAGTCTGTCTTCCCCTTTTTTTAAGTCCCTCTAGCAGTGTCTGGCCTGCATTAAGGAATCTGAATGTTTATTAAAGGAACAAGTTTTGTGAGAATAAAATACTGCTGTAAGTGAAAATAATTTGTAACAGTTTAACGTCTTACTTGTTTTGACAAACTTTTTGAATCATAGTTGATGCTAAAAATTTTGTGTTTTTTTTTTAATCTTTTGGATATTTTTTAGGACTACGAGTTACTTTGTCATGTGTAAAAAGATGAGGACAAGCCTTTTCATAGTCTTTAATCATCCTTTATGTATAGTAGTTGATCATTTAAATTCTACACTGAGGTCCTAAATATATTTTGATACGATGTGATGCATGTATTTGTTAAGTATGCAGTTGAGTTTTATACAGCATTTTTGTTTAGTTTCTTTGTTTCTTTTTTAGAAAGGATATATTTATTTCTGTAAATAAAATGTTATTACTCATATGTGGATTTTGAAGATTATTTATTAGCTGAAGTGTCTATCAGCAAGTCTTCAAGACTTAAAGTTACAGAATTTCAATGTGTATTTTAATCAACTTGTTGGCTGCCATAACCAATGAGTTCTACCCTGACTTCAAAACTCCTACTCATTCCACCCGTGGGCAGCATTCTGAATAAATAGATGTACCTTGTGCTGTATCTTCTTGAGGTCAGATTAACTCAGTTTGAAGTCCTTATACTGGTAAACATCTGTGATGCCCTGGAAACCCAAAATGAGTTTTTACAGATAACTGCCAGTCTGAAATTCACTGTTGAGTTGTAATTTAAGCTGCTTTGTGTCCTTAGAGAGCAGGTTCATGGAGATCATATGGAGGGCCTCTCTCCCCCCACCCCCACCCCCTTTTTTTAGTCTTTCTGAAAACCTAGTGCTTGTAGTTGCCTTGTAAATAGTAAATACATGAACGTGCTGTAACGTCTGCTGTGTCCCAGTATGTTGTAATCTTGTCTGTTTTTGCACCCTTGGCTGCGTGCATTCCAATTGAGCTGCTTGGTCCTCTCTGAACACACTCCAGGAACTTCAGCTTCCTTGCTTGGACTTTGATGAGTTGGCCTGGATCGACATCCTTCCGCATCTTGCGTCTCTTGTAGCTACAGATACGCACTTCACTTTTTTCCAGAACCTCCTGTAAGAGTTTTACTCCTCACTTCTTCCTTCCATGACATCTTAGTAGTTTTAGTTAACTGCTTTCACCATCTGTCTTACATAATTAGTCACTTACTTCTTCTTAACTAGATCTTTGGCTTTTTGGCGATAAAGCTCTCATTTCTTCCATCGCCGTGGTGGCTGGCACAAGCTCCTGACCGGCATTGTACATGGCGGTGACAGTTTATTTTGGTGACACACTGAGGAACTATATTGTGAAAATAGTAGCACCATTTGCCATAGTTTCTGTCAGCTTGCTTATTTTCATTTCTTAGGGTTTGGTAGCTGAGTGTAGGATGCTAGAATATAAATTTTTCAGAATTAGGCTCATGAACATCCCCTTTGAGGGATTAAGGCGCTACACTATTTTACTAACTTTTTACCTTAGGTTTAGCATTTGGGAATTATGTTTACTACCAGGTAAAAACATATTTATCAGTACATATTTATCTAGTAGTTACTGTGTGCCAGGTCTCTGCTGGAAGGAATACAGAAGGTTCTTGTCCTGCGTTCCATGGTTTCATTTAGTTGAAAATCACTTACCTTGTTGAACTTACGTGATAACTACATATGGTATGGTGTTTAGCATAGAGAAGTATCCTGTAGCTATGGTAAAGGCAGGTTTTCTACATTTAGAAAAGAAGATAGAAGAATCACAATTAAGAAACTGATAAATTAGGGCATGAAATTTGGCTTTACTGAATAAACTGTTGGAAGTGCCTTCATTGTACAAATATTTCCTCAGCAACTAATGCATGTGCATTTCTGGTATCATACCGTCTTGAAAAATGCTGAGGAGAAATAGATTTATAAAATGAGATTTCTTGAGTTGAAGAGATGTGGTACTTTAATGTAGATGAGTTCAAACTATAACAGTATAACACAACATTGAACACTGGATATTGTTAAGTATAAAGTTGAGTTTTACACAATGGGTCCTCAGAAGCTTAGAGGGAGGTTCCTAGGTTGAAGTTGACTAGTTTGAGGAAGACTTCATGGAGAGACTTCAAGTCTCTGGACTTGAACTGGCCTCATTTGTTTGGGTAGAGAGAAGGATGGGGAGCTTAAAAAGGTGTAATTGAGGTGAGGGTCTAATGGTCCCATAAACTGACCCTTTGGAGTAGAGGGTCCACATCTGTGAAATAGGAAATCAGGCTGAGATGATTGAGGTTTTCAAATGGGAGAAATTAAGAAATTACTTTTAACAAGTAGACATGCTGAGTTTAGTGTTGATCCATGAATAAGTGGTGACAGCATGAAAAAAGTGGACAGAAGTAATTTGATTTGTAAATGATCTACAAAGAAAAAGTGCTTTCAGATCTTATATAGATACTATCTTTATGAAATGGCTTCCGTTTCTAGGACTGTATAAAGGGTTACTGTGGTAAGTTTTGGCGTGAAAGAAGCAATAGAGATACAATATCTTGTTAAGTTTCCGTACTTAGTAGTTGAATACTTCTGTTAAATAAGCAGGAGCTGTCTAAATGACTCCCATTGCTCCTCTGTTCAGTCATAGTGTTCTTCCCCTTTAGTGGAAGCTGGCATTCATTTTGTCTTAACACACTCATCTATTGTTTATTCAGTTTTGTTTTGTTTTGTTTTTTTAAATTCAGAGTACTGTTGGAAAATTAGTATATAATTTTTTTGAGTTCCTCAGTAATATCAGCCCTCTTTATAAGGGAAACTTCTGCTAAGCACATAGTAGAGTAAAATAACAAAACGTTTTAAGAATAGTAAATTGTGGCTTAAGTATTACATAATTTTTTAAAAAAGATTTTATTTATTATTTGTGAGAAACCATGAGTGAGAGCACCAGTGGGGTGGGGGTCAGAGAGGTTCCCCGTGGGGTTCAGTCCCAGGACCCTGGGATTGTGACCTGAGCAAAAGGCGGACACTTACCCCGCTGAGCCGCCCAGGCACCCCTGCCTACTTAAAAAAAAATTGAGTTATTAATTTTGAGAGAGCTCATGAGTGCAGAATCTCCAGAAGATTCTGGATCCCCAAGAGTGGGGAGTACGGACCCGCACTCCCCACAAGTGGGGCTTGGTTCCACAACCCCAAGATCATGATGAGAGCTGAAGTCGGTTGCTTAACCAACTGAGCCATGCAGGCATTCCAGTATTTATATATACTTTTAAAAAGTGCAGGTTAATATTCCCTGTTTTTTTTTTGTGTTGGTTGGTTGTTTTCGGAGCGGGGGCGGGGGCAGGGGTGGGCAGAGGGAGAGGGGGAATGAGAATTTCAAGCAGACTCCATGCAGAACATGGAGCCTGATGTGTGGGGATCATGACCTGAGCCAAAATCAAGAGTTGGACACTTAACCAACTGAGTCACCCAGGTGCCCCAATATTGCCCGTTTAATCAAGTTAAATATCTTAGTAAAATATTTGCTTAGCACTCTGGCTGATGTCATGGTAGATTGTTTGTTATCCCTGTTACTTTTATAAAAGTACACAAAACAGGATTTCAAAATTAGGAAATGAGGTTAGCTGGTGGCTGAAGGGTAACTAAAGATGCAGAGAATAATGTTTATGCAGAGAATAATGCTTTATTTAGGTGTCTGGTAGCAGTAATATTTAGTTTTCTTTTTTTTTTTTTTAAAGATTTTATTTATTTATCAGAGAGAGAGAGGGAGAGAGACCGAGCACAGGCAGACAGAATGGCAGGCAGAGGCAGAGGGGGAAGCAGGCTCCCCGCTGAGCAAGGAGTCCGATGAAGGACTCGATCCCAGGACCCTGGGACCATGACCTGAGCCGAAGGCAGCTGCTTAACCAACTGAGCCACCCAGGCGTCCCAATATTTAGTTTTCTTACAGCAGCTTTTCTAGAGTATTCTTGTAGACTTTGCTGATTGCAGTTTGAATTCATTTTATTCTTAAGTAGAAACAGAGATGTTAGCAGTTAGTGCAAGATTGATAGTTTAGAGGAAGGCTTAACAGGTGACTTAACATCTGTTAAAGTTGTATAGCACAAAATTTGTGAGGGTTCGTGGACTTTGGAATAAAAACGTTTGTGAAGGCTGTGTATTTTACTACTACAAGAGATGAGTGTCCTTTATTTTATTTTATTTTATTTTTTTAAAGATTTTATTTATTTGGCAGAGAGAGGGGGAGAGAAGCAGGCTCCCTGCTAAGCAGAGAGCCTGATGTGGGACTCTGTTCCAGGACCGTGTGATCATGACCTGAGTTGAAGGCAAATGCTTAACCAACTGAGCTACCCAGGCACCCTGACAAGACTGTCTTTTATTCAAGGCATTGGTACAGCTTCCTAATTTTTCCTTTATTAAACCATGTTTCCTTGTCTTGTGTCCACCTAGGGAGAGCAGCCTAGTCTCAGTAGGGAATTAGATTTAAAGTCTACCCCGTTCCGTCCCAGACCCACAAGCATTTCTGCCTTTCTCCCAGCAGATGGCAACAATTAGGCTGATTTTTGAGGAGATTTCAGTACTTCTTAGCTTTGTGATCAGACTAGTTTCCTAATTATATCTCAACTGTCATTAGGAACTTCACTGTTAATTTACACATCTTGACCTCTAAATACTTTTCTTAGGAAACTAGACTGTTAATTGCAGAGTTCTTTCTTTTTTTATTTTACTCTTCGCCCGCTCTTTTGAAAAGTTTGCCCTTCCAGTTGCTGCTGTGAGGTAAGACTTGGGGAATTTCAGCCTTTGGTGTGGCACTGTAAGATAATCTGCTTCTGCCTCTTTGAACCATCTAGTATTACTTTTCAGCTGCCTGTATATTAGGCCAGGCCATTTATTCTCCAGGTACCTTCTCATTACACTAACTATTCCGAAGGGAGTTACCGAAGAGATAGTTAACTATCATTTGGGATCATCGTTGTGGCACTGGTTTTAAGTGATACGCAATTTATAGTTCTTGAATTGGCTAAAGAATCAGAAAACTTAATGTTTGCTGGAGTAGCACCATTTTCTTTTCTGTCAGCTGGACCTTCAACTTACACATTTACTTTCATTCAGCCTGTGTTAGTTTGTTCTTGTTACTAAAAAAGAAAAATAAAATTCATAATGCACAATTAACTTTTCAGAGTTTACTATATTTAGAGATAGTTAGAACTTTTTATAAGATGCCTGCTGAGTTTATTAAAATTTTTAATACGATAGTAAAGGATTTGGGAAGTTTTCATATTAAGAGTTTTAAAGTTAGGAATGGCTTAATCTGTGGTTCTCTTAAGGAACATATAGTCAAAAACTTAGTAAAACAATGGTTCTAAAAAACCATTCTGGAATTATGTCTGTTTTATGGTCTGGTATTAGAGTCACAGTCCACTGGAAGGAATTAGGCTGGTTTCAGCAGCTGCTGCATTTATGTTTTAGAGGTGTTGCTTGAACTGCATTAGCAATACTCACATCTAGAAAAATGCTCCTGTAAGATGTCTGTGCTCTCAGTGTAAGTAGTCTGAAGTGAGCAGTGGATGTAGAATTTGTATATAAATAATAAGCAAATGTTATGTATTATTATAGATCTTTTTGAATACTTAAAGTCCTAAATCAAGATTTGGGATGAGGAAGATTCGTAAGATGTCCTTGGCCTTGAGTTTATAGTTTCATTAGGGAAGGAGATAAAGTTGGAAACAAAAGTAACCCTAAAAACTCTTAAACTGAGTTTAAGACATTATTCAGATGTCTTATCAGGTGACTAGGAACAGAGTTGTTAGGAACAGAGAATTACTCAGTTATTTCTCAGTATAGTTGTCTTCATCCGTGTATACTTGATCACATTTAATTCCATATGAATCCTTGTTGTCTTTCTGATGTGGCTGTCACTGTGAATATGTGTGATATAATCTAACAGTGCTGTAGACCAGGCTAGTGGTGTGGGAGATGAATGGGATAAGAATAATAAGAAAAGGTTCTTTGAATAATGGCAACAGCAGCCAACCTCTATTGAATCCTTCCCTTGGCTCACTGGTACGTAGGTTAGTCTCCACGGGAGGAGGGGTGAGAAATGGAGAGGTAGATGGGCTGGGGATGGATAGGTAAGGTGGTAAATAGAAGAGAGTTGGGCATTCTAGACAGGAAGGTGTAATGAGGGTAGATCAGAGTCTGCTTCAGAAGAGGGTAGAATTTTTCAGTGTTCAAGGAGAGTTAATTGTACTGAGTAAATAAATTCTAGATGCTGTGTTTATTGTCTGTATTTACTTGAGTTTTTTGCCCAAAATTTCCCATAGGGAGAACATACCATATTCTTGCTTTGCTTTGAGTATCTCTGGGTTGTTCATAACCCCAACTGGAATAATAGGAAATACATAAATACAGTATAATGGAAAAATAAGATGAAAGTATGAGCCAATTAATATCTGTGCATACATTTACATGAACATTTTTCTTTTTAAAGTTGGCATTTTTATCCTGAAATTTTAGTTTTATTAAACAGTTTTGCTTTTTCATGGGTATACATATTTATGTATTTTGAAGGCAGTGCCCTGTACAAAGGATATGGGCTTGAAGCCAGAAACTGATTTAAACAAGATCTTCCCTATGTGATCTTGGATAAGTCGTTTAAACCTCTGAGGCTTAGTTTTCTTTTGTATAAAATGGGTTGTCATGCAGATCTTGTGTAAATAGTATATACTTGAATGGTAGCTGCTGTTTTTATTTATAAATTTATTTATAAATTTAAAAATGTCTGTTAGGATGGTTTAGAGGAAGGCTTATACACTGTCTTCCAGATCTGGGCTCAGTAAACTTTTACAAGGTGCCAAATAGCAAATATTTTTGGCTTTGTGGGTCCTGTAGTCTCTGTTGTAATTACTCAGCTGTTGTGGAGCAAAAGCAGCCATTGCCTTTGTTTTAATAAAACTTTATTTACAAAAGGGAGTGGTGGTCCAGATTTGGCCTGTGTGCCGTAGTTTGCCAACCCCTGCCCCAGAGTATTACTTGCTGCCTTTACTTGGTTCACAGGATTTAGAAATGACATCCGTATGTCTTAAAAGATAGCATCATAATGTGTAAGTGATACAGGAATTTGGTATAAGTGACTAAGAGCAGACTGGGATAGAACTTAAACCCTGGTTCTGATACAATTAAATTTGTGACCTTGGGTCAGTCACTTTATTTTGGCTTCGTTTTTGCATCTGTATAATGGGAATGATAGTAATACCTATTTTAGGTTTGTTGTGAGGATTAAATCGGTTACCATGTAAAACTTGGAAACAATGGCTGTTAAAGGGTAAGTGCTCCGTGGGTAATGACGGTTAATAACCATTCCTTTTGAGAGAAGGCATTTCCTTTGTTGATAGTCTATCTAAAAGGACAGGTTTGAGAAGGTGGATTCTGTGAGGGATAGACTTTAAGGAGAAGGGTTGAAATGAGATCATTTGACAGTATGGGTGGACTCATCAGCAGGATGAATTTGGGTTCTGGTTTCCTGGTTGTTTGATCTTGGGCAAGTTACTAAGGCGTAAAGTATAGAAAAATTGTACTTTATGGGGCGCCTAGGTAGCTCAGTGGGTTAAAGCCTCTGCCTTCAGCTCAGGTCATGATCCCAGGGTCCTGGGATCCAGCCCCGCATCGGGCTCTCTGCTCCGCAAGGAGCCTGCTTTCTCCTCTCTCTCTGCCTGCTTGTGATCTCTGTCAAATAAATTAATAAAATCTTTTTTAAAAAATTGTACTTTATAAGATTCTTTTGAGTTTTTCGTGAGAGAGAAGTGCAAACACCGTGCCTTGTTGTTCCCGGTAAGGTGATCAAATGGTAGTTGCTATATTACATGTTTTTGATTAGGGTATTGACTTCTAGAAGGAGTTTAATAGTAGCTTTTACTCTATATAAAAGAACCATATAATAGTTCTTTTTAAATGACTTCACAGTTGCTGTAAATGTATGAAATTATAGTCAACAGTGTGTGAATTTATTGTTTTTCTGATGTCATAATTTAGGTGTTAGTAAATTTAAATTTAAATGGATAAAAGTAATTTTATCCATTTTAATTAAATGGATAATTAAAATGACACTTTAAAGATTGAAAGTAAAAATATTGCCTGACCTGGACTAACATTAAGTGTTTTGAAAAGTTTTTTTGGAGAAAGTATCTATATTTGATCCAGGTTCAAATGTTCTGTCATTGCTAATGATAGCCTTTATGACTACTACTATTAGTTTCAATAAAATGTATGATATGGTTCAAGTTTTTTTTTTTCTTTTTCCAATTTATTTATTTTCAGAAAAACAGTATTCATTATTTTTTCACCACACCCAGTGCTCCATGCAAGCCGTGCCCTCCATAATACCCACCACCTGGTACCCCAACCTCCCACCCCTCCACCACTTCAAACCCCTCCGCCACTTCAAACCCCTCAGATTGTTTTTCAGAGTCCATAGTCTCTCATGGTTCACCACCCCTTCCAATTTACCCAAAAGCACATACCCTCCCCAATGTCCATAACCCTACCCCCCTTTTCCCAACCCCCCTCCCTGGTTCAAGTTTTTTTTTGATAAAACTTCAGACTTCTAAAAATATAGTTAAAGGGCGCCTGGGTGGCTCAGTGGGTTGAGCCGCTGCCTTCGGCTCAGGTCATGATCTCAGGTCCTGGGATCGAGTCCCGCATCGGGCTCTCTGCTCAGCAGGGAGCCTGCTTCCCTCTCTCTCTCTCTGCCTGCCTCTCCATCTACTTGTGATTTCTCTCTGTCAAATAAATAAATAAAATCTTTAAAAAAAAAATAAAGTAGTATAAAGAATATCCCATATTCCCTTTAACTAGTTCTAAGGTCAAATTTTTTTTTTTTTTTTAAATAATCATTAGAGGATAAATCTTTTCTCTTTTAGAAGTTTTCTTAGGGGCACTTCTGTGGCTCCAGAGGTTAACTGTCTGCCTTTGGCTCAGGTCATGATCCCAGAGTCCTGAGATGGAGGTGTTGGGCTCTCTGCTAAGTGGTGAGCCTGCTTCTCCGTCCCTCTCTGCCTGCGTCTCCCCCTGCTTGTGCTCTTTCTTTCCCTCCCTTTCTCCCAAATAAAATCTAAAAAAAAAAAAAAAATTACTCAATGAAAAGCTTAAAAACACCTTTTTTTTAAAAAAAAGGAATACATGTAAAATCTTCTGAAAAAAGGGCAGTGCAGTGAAAACATTTTTTTTATGTGGGTCTTTACCAGTCATTATACATGTTGACTTTTCAGAGGATTGCAAATGTGTTTTGTGTCTGACTCTAGGCCATCATTAGTGAACATTATTGGCAGTTGGACACTCTGAAATGGCCTGCTTTTTAAAGGACTTAATTTGCTTTGTATAGTGAGTGAGCCTTGCCCTTTTCCTTACTGGTTGGTGGTCCTGTATGTTTAGCACTCTGTGTGTCCCACCTTGCTTCCCCGAGCTTTTAAGGTGTTGAACTGCAAAACTACTTGCTAGAAGGCTTGTACCCCATGGCTTTAAGAAAGTGATAATTCTGGTAGCTTAAAGATACTTTAAAAAGTATATTCTCAGCACTTTCTGCTTAGTTGAGGGGATCAGTAAGGCCTTTAAAAAAAGATCCTTTAAACCTCCTGTATCTGAAAATAGTAAAATAAGTGAGAGCCTTATTCTGCAACAAGTGAGGGCCTGTTGTGTGCCTGGCAGACATGTATAAAACCTTTGGCCCTTAACTTTCAACATGCAATCTCTTTTCTCTCCTAAATGCTCTCTGCCTTTGCCTGCCATTCCTTAGTGATGACTGCTATCTGTACTTTGCCTACTTGAAGAGTCTTAGGTAAGTGGACTTAAACATTTAAAAAAAAAAAAAACAAAAAAATGTTAGAGTGTAGTTTTGGATTCATAAAAAAAAGGTGCAGAGATGGTTACCCTATACTCCTCACCCAGCTTCTGTTTTGTTAGATTTTTTTTTCCAAAGGATTTTATTTATTTGTTTGACAGAGATCACAAGTAGGCAGAGAGGAAGGCAGAGAGAGAGAGAGAGAAAGGAGGAAGCAGGCTCCCTGCCTAGCAGAGAGCCCGATGCAGGGCTCAATTCCAGGACCCTGGGATCACGACCTGAGCCGGAGGCAGAGGCATTAATCCACGGAGCCACCCAGGTGCCCCCGTTTTGTTAAGATCTTAACATGAGTAAATATTTGACTCAGCTAATGAACTAGGATTGATACATTATTCTCTCTATACATTATTTGGATTTCCTTAGTTTGCTTCACCTTTTGGCTTCTGTTCCAGGATCTCATCCAGGATGCCACATTACATTTAGTGGGCAACTTTTAATTTTTGAGGCATTTATTTCTGATTATGAAGTATAGACAGAGTGATAGTTAAAACTTGAATAAAGAAAAACAGAGAAAGTTAAGAACCGATCCATAATTTCTTTACCTGACAAATCTCTTTACCTGACAGTATAGACATTTTTGTTCTTTCTTCTAGCTTTTGTTTTAATAAAAATGGGTCCATACCATGTTTTTTTTTTTTTAAAGATTTTATTTGTTTATTTGACAGACAGAGATCACAAGTAGACAGAGAGGCAGGCAGAGAGAGAGAGAGAGGGAAGCAGGCTCCCTGCTGAGCAGAGAGCCCGATGCGGGGCTCGATCCCAGGACCCTGAGATCATGACCTGAGCCGAAGGCAGCCGCTTAACCCACTGAGCCACCCAGGCACCCCATACCATGCTTTTTTAAAAATAAATATTTTATTTATTTATATGACAGAGATCACAAGTAGAGAGGCAGGCAGAGAGAAAGGAGAAAGCAGGCGCCCCACATGGGGCTGGATCCCAGGACCCTGGGATCATGACCTGAGCCGAAGGCCAAGGGTTTAACCCACTGAGCCACCCAGGCACCCCCATACTATGTTTTTCCCAGTACTATTGTATGATGAACATTTTCCTATTTTGTTATTCTTTATTGTTTGCTTTATATTTATCATAATTTATTCAGCCTTTCTAATTGTCAGATTTAAAAAGACCTGTTGTTAATAATGCTTCAAGGAACAGCTTTGTGTCTAAAGCCAAATTTTAATTTATTATGTAATTTTTTATTTTTTTAGAGAGTGCACATGTGGGCCAGCGGGGTGCGAGGGACAGAGAGAGTTCTAGGCAGGCCCCATGTTCAGCGAGGAGCCATCTCAGGGCTTAGACATATGACCCTGAGACCACAGCCCAAGATGAAATCAAGAGTTGGACGCCTAATTGGCTGAGCCACCAGGTGCCCCTAAAGCTAAGTTTTTAAATGAGAGGTCTCTGTCTCTTGCCTTTGTATGAACTTGGAAAGCATTCTTGTGTGTGTAAGAGAGAGGTGTGTGTGCTCATAGCATTTGGTGGAAGAATTAGAATCCTCCGTAGGACTCTGCCCACTCCATAGGTGGGCAGAGAGGCTCTTGCCCACCTCTCTGACGTTCTCTCTTATTTTATCTTTTAGTAGCTCCCCCTGTTGCCAAAAATGCTCTTCTAGATCTTACATATCTGTCTCCTCATTGGTGAGGTCTTGGCTCAGTTGGTACCCTCAAAGATGCCTTTCCTGGCTACCTTATCCATAATAATTCCTTTTTCTGATAGGGACATTTTGCTTGCAAATAATAGAAAACTTAGACTAACTGGACCTAAAACAGATCAGGGTTTCCTTTTCCTCATACAACGTGGTTCAGGTACACAGTGGTTCCAGCAAGGATTGCACTCTGTTTCTGCTCTGCCTCTCTCAGCATGTGGTTCTTCAAGATGACCAGATAGTTCTGTCATGGCTTGAAGTCATTGAGTCCATCACATTTGAGGTAGGAAGGCGGGGAAGATGGGGCCTTTTTTTTTTTTTTTTTTAAACTCTGTGCCCAGGGTGGCGTTTGAATTCCTAACCCCCAGATCAAGAGTTGCATGCTCTACCAACTAAGCCCGCAGGGCACCCCACAAGCCTTTTTTTTTTTTTTTTTTAAATTCAGAAAGCGAAAATATTCCTGAAGGATGCTCAGCATACCTCTTATTTGCTAGAGCTAGGGCCTACCTGTCGCGAAAATAAGAGTAATGGTGGTGGGTTATGAATATAGTTCATAAACCTCTGGCTTTTAAATTCTTTTGATGTTCAGTCCATGATTAGAAATGCCCTAATTTGCTTCACCAGTGTATGTGTAGAAATGTATATGTAACAGAAGTAAATGTCAGACACTATTTAAGCATTAGGCATACTGTTTTCTATTTCATCTAAAATTTCTGGTTATGACCTTTTAAGTCTGAGAATTTTTAACCTTTTCTGTAGTGTGGACCCTTTCACAGTCTTTTTTTTTTTTTTTAAATATTTTATTTATTTATTTGACAGAGAGAGATCACAAGTAGGCAGAGAGGCAGGCAGAGAGAGAGAGGAGCAAGCAGGCTCCCCGCCGAGCAGAGAGCCCGATGCGGGACTCGATCCCAGGACCCTGAGACCATGACCTGAGCCGAAGGCAGCGGCTTAACCCACTGAGCCACCCAGGCGCCCTGACCCTTTCACAGTCTTAAGCTGTGGACCCCTCAAAATAATTCTAAATTCCTAAAATAATTGTATGAGACAAAACCCCCAGAATATCAAATGTTGAAATCTAGTTTTTAAGCTACTAAATTAGTATGTTGTAATCTAGTAATACATTTCTTTATTAGCACTTTCAATAACACGATCTAGCAGCTGTTCAAAGCAGTGATGGGTGTAAATGATATTTTGAGGTATCCGCAACAATTGTAATGTGATAGGATAATATCTGTGATTTCTCTTGGTGCAAAGCCAAAGGTACTGCCAATAATGCTGTGGTTTGTTGCCTATTCAGGATAGAAGGAAATGTTAAATTTCAATTAGAGGTTAGTGAAATTATTTTTTTCAATCTAAGTTCATGAACTCCTAATTATGAACCCCTGGTCTAAAATTGATATCAAGCCTCTACTCTTACAGTCTGAGGATAAATACTGGCTTTGGCCCAGACATGACTCATCCCTTAGGGCCAGGGAGTAGCACCTTCCTCAGGGGTGAATGGATTTGTACCTCCTATGTGGCAGGATTCTTTTAGCATGGAAGAGTGTGGGATAGATGGAAATTGGGTAGGGAGTGTTATATTCTACATTCTCCTGTCTGTAGTGTCTCCCCGCTCCGCCTCTGCTTAATTCTCTCTACCGACTGCTTAATTGTCCTCCCAATACTATCCAATGTTAGTGTTGTCTACCCCCACCAGTGGCAGGTAAATACCATTGGGGAGAGGCTGCCCCTTTGTTAAGTAATTGAGTAGCTGAGTAAGACCTGACACTATCATCTCCCAGCTAGTAAGTCTTGGCCTTGTGTCCCCTCATCTCCCCCCCACCCCCAAAATAACACAGCGTGACCACGGTAAAGGTTTAAATGTCAGGAAATGGTAGGTAAAGGCACTGCTCTGAAGAGCAGTGGAGGAGAGGAGGCCATTCTCCTGTCAGAGCGCTGTAAAATGACTTGTGTTCATGTGGTTCCCTGCCCTTGAGTTTTACATGTGTGGGTATATCTCATGCAGTTAATAAACCAGGAGCAGAGATTTATTTTTTTTAAGTTTATGTATGAGGGATAAAAAAATTAGTAAAGAATTCTAGTCTAAGAACATTAAACCTCCCTGGAGTTAATAGTACAGTCCTACCCCATGCCCCATCCCCACCTTCATTTTTTAATTTTTAAAATTTTTCGCTTCAGGGCAACCTGCTTTTCTTTAAGTGGACATTCTTTCTTTTCCTTTTTAAAGTGAGTTGCACCAAACCTGATTAATGAAAATTCTTGAACTGCCTGCTATAGTTCTGGATTTTTTGCTTAAAAACTTGGGTGGGTAACTACAGTTGATTTTAAAGTTTCCTTAAAGCAGTATTTCTGACTTAAAAGACACATCAGTGCTTTTTGTGCAGTTGGGCTGCAAACATCTGTTGATTGAATACATTTTAGGAGTCTGCATAGCTAGAATATCTGCCACTTAGTCTTTAGGTTTTCTTCAAGTTTTGATAGAAAGTAAACAAGTACTTCATTTGGATCACTGGCCTTTCTGAGTCCTAGAAGACTTTTGAAACAGCTAAGTGATACTATCCATGTTGGATATAATTATTCTTGTTTTGTTTGCTTTAGAAAAAACAAATATTTAAATTGATCCAATATCAGGTATTATGAAATATAGTCATTAGTTCCTTTGTAAATACTTCTGGTTTTCATTTTATTTTTGTATTTAATGACAATGTTGGGAAACAAGAAGTTAACTGACTTTCTAACCAGTGTAAGGACTATGAAGTAGAAAAGGCCATCATTACTTTATTAGAATAGAGAATAGGAAGATGTATAAGTAGTGAAGAAATTGGATTGTCAGGTTTAGTAAATGCATTAAAAAATATATTCCATTCTATGTAGGAGTCTTTTCATTCTTAACAGTTGGTTTATAGTGCCTTTCAGTACCTGTTGGGGAGAGTCTGGTGTGTTACATTTTACTTGGTGACATAGTTGAAGATCTAAAAGCAAAAGCTTTAGAATTTATCTTTTTATGCAGTACTTTAGAAGGCAGGAAACACTTTCAAAGCAAAACAGTTTTTTTAAGTAGTTCTGTCTAGATACATAATTCCTATGCCTTACAATTCAACCGTTTAAAATCTCCAGTGTTTTTAATATATTCACAGAGTTGTGCAACCATTGCCACGGTCTAATTTCAGAACATTTCATTGCTCCAAAATAAACCCTGTACTCATTGGATTTTGTAAACTTTTAAGTTAAGTTTTAAAATTGACAGTTCGGGGGCACCTGGGTGGCTCAGTGGGTTAAGCCTCTGCTTTCGGCTCAGGTCATGATCTCAGGGTCCTGGGATCGAGCCCTGCATCGGGCTCGTTGCTCAGGAGGGAGCCTGCTTCCTCCTCTCTCTCTGCCTTCTCTCTGTCTAGTTGTGATCTCTCTGTCAAATAAATAAAGTCTTTAAAAAAAATAAAATTGACAATTCAGATGTGATGTGCACTCTTCGTGTTAAAATCATATCCATTTAAAAAAACAACTAGTGTTGCCCATTTTGTAGTGTGGGACTACAGATGGAAACTACTTGGTACTTGGATTTATCCTCCAAGGAGGTTCATCCCATTTGATAGTATTTCTCCTTAAAATTACTATTATTATTTTTTAAGATTTTGTTATTTTATTTGACAGATCACAAGTGGGCAGAGAGGCAGGCAGAGAGAGAAAGGGGGAAGCAGGCTCCCTGCCAAGCAGAGAGCCTCATGTGGGCCTCGATAAGGGACTCGATCCCAGCCAGGATCCCAGGACCCTGGCTGGGATCATGACCTGAGCTGAAGGCAGAGACTTTAAACCACTGAGCCACCCAGACCGCCCCTCTACTTGAAAAATTATTAGCACTTAAATTTAAACAGCCTGTTAATTAGAAACTATGCTTATTTATCAGCGGTAACACTGTCACTTGGACAAAGCTGGATAGGAAACTTCTTGGAAAATGCCAAATTTAGTTCAGAGCCAAACTTACCAAGAGTGCTGGTTCTGCCTGGTAAGGAGTAATTTGCCAGTTCTTTTCGATATTTCAAGGTAGAAGTCCAACAGGTAAAAACTGAATTTTTGATTGGCTTCTACAAACTTGCATTCATTTTCTTATCATTTAGAAGTTTTTACAGATGGGGCACCTGGGTGGCTCAGTGGGTTAAAGCCTCTGCCTTCAGCTCAGGTCATGATCTCCGGGTCCTGGGATCGAGTCCTGAATCTGGCTCTCTCTCGCTCAGTGGGGAGCCTGCTTCCTCCTCCTCTCTCTCTCTCTTCCTGCCTCTCTGCCTGCTTGTGATCTCTGTCAAATAAATAAGTAATAGTAATAAAAATCTTTAAAAAAATTAAAAGTTTATACAGAATGTTTTGGTTTGAAAGATATAATAGCACTGTCTACATTGTCTTTGATAAGCAGTTTGGTTGGCAGAGTTAGGTGTGAATTACATCTTTGGAGTTTGTTTTGTCATTTCATTTGTTGAGGAGCTTTCAGACTTTCCTTAGATTTCCTGTCCACCCATTTCCTGTTCATTTATTCATTCATGAGTCCACAGGCCTGCTGTCTTTCTGTCTCAAATGCCCTCTTTTGCCTTCCTGCCCACCACCCTCTTCTGGGCAGATCTTTTCATCAATAAGAGTTTTCATATTTCCACACCTGAGTGGTTTATTTCCTCCCCTAAGGAAGGCTTGGATTGTTCTGTAATAAGTGCCTTCCAGTAGTAGTCTCTCGGTTTTTACTCTAGTTATTTGTCCACAGTTTGGTCTTTCTCCCAGAGTTCCTTAGTGTTGCATGCATCCTACCCGAGATTTTTTTTTTTTTTTTTTAAGATTTTATTTATTTACTTGACGGACAGAAATCACAAGTAGGCAGAGAGGCAGGCAGAGAGAGAGGAGGAAGCAGGCTCCCCGCTGAGCAGAGAGCCCAATGGGGGGCTCCATCCCAGATCCCCGGGGTCATGACCTGAGCCGAAGGCGGAGGCTTTAACCCACTGAGCCACCCAGGTGCCCCCCTACCCGAGATTCTAATGTTGTTATTATCTGCTCATCTCACTCACTTTAAAAGAGGGCATAAAAGAGGACCGGGGATAGCTGATAATCTCAGCACAAAACAAAATCTTCCCTAACCCTTCTGTCACTTCTGGTTTATTCTTATTTTCCAGAACAAATGCAACTGTCCTGTTTAATGTTTTAGCGTTGCTTCCTCTTTTTACTTCTCCTCTAGTTTGTTTTGGCTATCTTTTTAAATTATTTTTGGGCAAGAAATGACTACACAGAAATTGGTGGCTTTGGTTTCATTCAGTTCTTTCTCTTTTACTGCTACTACAAGTTGATACTTGCATTAGATGTATTTCATCTTAATATTTTTCTCCTTTAAATTTTAATAAAGCGGGAAAAGAAGGCACTAAATTTTATGATTCCTTGATACTGATTCTAGTGTATTCGGCAGTGCTGTTTGGTACGGTTTTTAGAGTGGCATCTTACTTTAGTGGTACTGTATGTGTTACCACTTAATGTTGAATTTTTTTCACTTAGGGTTATATGTAGTATTTTACAAATAGAAAATTACCACCTGGGTTTGATGCATATGAATTTATACTTTACAAAAAAAGATTTATGTATTTATCTTAGTGTTTGAGAGAGAGAGTGCACATGTGTGCGGGTTGGGGTGGGATAGAGGGAAAGAACCCCAAGCAGACTCCATGCTGTATGTGGAGCCCAGTGTGGGGCTTGATCCCTTTTCCCTGAGCCAGAATCAGCAGTCAGCTGCTCAACTGAGCCACACAGGTGCCCCTGAATTTATACTTTTAAACGGCTTCATATAGGAAAATTAGTCTGAGAGTTAGGAGATTGGAGTTCTAATCTGATTGCAGTTTAAGGTACTTGAGCATAAATGAATTTCCTTCGAATCTCTTCTGTTAAATATGAGTAATATTTGTTCTTGCTACAACTCTGGGATTGTTATGATTAAAGAGACAAAAGCAAGGTGTTCATACAGAATAAGAGTATACAAAAAGTTTACATAGTTTTGTCTTTGTTATTGGAGAAAACACTGAATTTCCATGAATGAGTCAGACTTAAAAGAACATCTGAATTTGGAGGCATTAAAAGTAAACTAGGACATAAAGATTTTATTTATTTGTCAGAGAGAGAGAGAGCATGCGTGTGCACGCTCACACACAGGGAAGAAGATTGGAAGGCAGAGCTGGCAGAGGGAGAAGTAGGCTCCCTGTTGAGCAAGGAGCCTGATGCAGGACTCAACCCAGGACCCTGTGATCGTGACCTGACCTGAAGGCAGATGCTTAACTGAGCCACCCCCGTGTCTCCTCCCCTTTTAAAGATTTTATTTAAAAAGCAAACTAGGACTTAAAAAAAAAAAAAAAAACTTAAGCCTGGGGCGCCTGGGTGACTCAGTGGTTTAAGCCTCTTCTGCCTTTGGCTCAGGTCATGATCTTGGGGTCCTGAGATCGAGCCCCACATTGGGCTCTCTGCTCGGCAGGGAGCCTGCTTCCCCCTCTGCCTGCCTCTCTGCCTACTTGTGATCTTTCTGTCTCTGTCAAGTAAATAAATAAAATCTTTTAAAAAAATTAAGCTTTAAATTTTAAACACTTAGAGTTATTACTTGAGATCAACTACCCATGTTTGTCTAATTAAATCTTTTAAGGATGGAATCAGGAAGCTGAGCCTCAGGAGCAATTAACTGAAATGAACATTTCAGATATTCTTGCCTATTGTCTCTATTCTGTGTCTGCTTCTTCTCTCTCTCTCTCTCTCTCAAGACTGCTTCCCAATACAGCTGTCCTAAACATAATGCCAGACTTCTGCACTTAACAATCTAGGTACCCAATCTAGGTACCTTGGGGAAGGATTCTGAGTGGTCCAGCATAGGTCATTTACAAGTCCTGAACCCTAGTTAACTTGTGGTGGGTTTTGTAGGATACAGGGGATTGTCATGTAGTATGCTACAGCTTCTATAAGCACCTGTGAGACTACATTAAATAGAAATAGGTGAGACACGGTTGTCTAGTACGTATACCCCCTTGTAGTATTTAGTAATATATCTGAATTTGCAAAATGCTGTGGAGCTCTTCGGAGTTGTAATATGCAGAAACACTGAGAGAATTAAGGTTATATATATATATATATATATATTTTAATACACATGAACTTTAGTGGGGGCAAGTTCAAGGTAATGAATCAGAAAAATCAATCTAAACCTTGCCAATGGATAATGAACTTCGAGTTAATTGCCATTTGACTGGTAAAAAGTATTTAGATACTACTGTGGAAGTGTGCTTACTTTCCCACTGTGGGATATTCTAGTCCTTTTTTTTTTTTTTTTTTAAGATTTTATTTATTTATTTGACAGAGATGACAAGTAGGGAGAGAAGCAGGCAGAGAAGCAGACAGAGAAGAGAGGAGGAAGCAGGCTCCCCGCTGAGTAGAGAGCCGGATGCGGGGCTGGATCCCAGGACCCTGAGATTATGACCTGAGCCTAAGGCAGAGGCTTAACCCACTGAGCCACCCAGGAGTTCCTCTAGTTCTGTTTTTGCTATTGATTTCTGTTCAGTTGTATTCGTTGTGGTCAAAGAATATGCTCTGTGTGATTTCATTTCTCTTGAATTTGTTGGTTTATTTTATTTATGAGGCCCAGTGTATGGATAGTTTGTCAATATTCTGTGTGTGTTTGAAAAGAATGTGTATTTGCAATGTTATATTTGTCCCTGTTACGTCTATTGATAATGTTACTGTTCACATCTGTATCCAGACCATTTTATTTTTTGGGTGTCTTGTTAATATCAGTAGCTGAGAGAGGAGTTTTAAAGTTCTAGATTTGTTTATTTTTCAGTTTTCCTTACAAGGTTTTAAAAGCTGTCTTCCTGGAGCTGTCTGGTGGTTCATTTGGTTGAGCATCTGACTCTTGTTCTGGCTCAGGTCAGATCTCAGATGTTGGGATCTATAGCCTGAGGTTGGGCTCTGTGCTCAACAGGGAGTCGGCTTGAGATTCTCTGCTTCTCCCTCTGTCTCCCCCCCCACCCCCGCTTGTTTTCTCCCTGTCTTGCGAATAAATTAAAAAAAAAAAAATCTTCTTTTTTTTAAAGATTTTATTTATTTATTTGACAGACAGAGATCACAAGTAGGCAGAGAGGCAGGCAGAGGGAGAGAGAGGAGGAAGCAGGCTCTCTGCAGAGCAGAGAGCCCGATGCGGGGCTCGATTCCAGGACCCTGGGATCGTGACCTGAGCCGAAGGCAGAGGCTTCAACCCACTGAGCCACCCAGGAGCCCCTTAAAAAAAAAAAAATCTTATAAAGGGGAATTGCTGTCTTCTTGAATTGAATCTTTTATGATTATGATGGAGCTATTTTTAAAAAATAATTTATTTACTTTTACTTTTTAAATTCTTTTAAAAATAAGCCCTATGCCCAGTGTGGGACTTGCTCATCATGACCCTGAGATCGCGTTGCATGCCCTGACTGAGCCAGCAAGGCACCCTGAAGAAACCTTTTTTTTTTTTTTTTTTAAAGATTTTATTTATTTATTTGACAGAGATCACAAGTAGGCAGAGAGGCAGGCAGAGAGAGAGGGGGAAGCAGGCTCCCCGCTGAACAGAGAGCCCGATGCGGGGCTGGATCCCAGGACCCTGAGATCATGACCCGAGCAGAAGGCAAAGGCTTTAACCCACTGAGCCACTCAGGTGCCCCGAAGAAACCATTTTTATCTCTAGTAATGTCTTTTTAAAAACTTGTAACGTCAGTTTTTAAAAAAATATTTGATTTATTTATTTAACAGAGAGAGAGATCACAGGTAGGCAGAGAGAAAGGCAGAGAGATGGGGTGGGGGGGCAGGCTCCCTGCTGAGCAGAGCTTGACCCGGGGCTAGATCCCAAGGACCCTGAGACCAGTACCTGAGCCAAAGGCAGAGGCTTAACCCACTGAGCCACCCAGGCGCCCCAGTTTTTTCTTTCTTTTCTTTTTTTTTTTTTTTTTTTAAAGATTTTATTTATTTGACAGATCACAAGCAGGCGGAGAGGCAGGCAGAGAGAGAGAGAAGGGGAAGCAGGCTCCCCGCTGAGCAGAAAGCCTGATGCGGGGCTCAATCCCAGGACCCTGGGATCATGACCTGAGCTGAAGGCAGAGGCTTTAACCCACTGAGCCACCCAGGCGCTCCGTGCCCCAGTTTTTTAATGCTGATAAACTACACTAGTTTTTTTGGTACAGTGTTTGCATGGTATGTCTAACTTCTTATTTTGTTTCTCCATCCTGATGTTTTAAATCTGTCTCTTTTGGTTGAAGTGTTTTGAAAATCTAACTAGAGGTGGAGTTTTACCATTTTATTTTCTAATTTGTTGCCCATATTTGAATTTACTGTTTTTAATAGATGGATGATTCCAGTCCTTGGTTACTTCAGCAACTAAAAGAATATATCTAACACGGTCTATAATTAACTCGTATGTTTACTTGCAGAAAACATGAAGACCTCAGAATAGTAACTCAGTTTACCAAGCTCCTCTGGGCTTTAAGATACTGTTGTCATTTTACTTAAAATCATTTTTTATAACCTTTGGATAGTATAATTTCATAAAATTAACGTTCATTTACATTTATCTGTTTGTCACCCTTACTTATTCTTGCATCTCGGTACTATATCAGGGTCATTTTCTTTGTATTGCTGGTGGAAAAACTCAGTTTTTAATCTGACAAAAGCTTAATTGTCCCCCTGCCCCCCACACACTTTATTTATTTGAGAAGAGTGGGGAAAGAGGACCGAGGGAGAGAATCATAAGCAGGCTCCATGCCCCAGGGTGGGATCGAATGTGGGGCTGGATCCATGACCCTGAAATCATGACCTGAGGCGAAACCAAGAGTTACGTGCTTAACTGACTGAGCCTCCCTGGGGCCCCAGAACCTTAATTCTTCTGAAGATGATTTCATTTGGTATAGAATTCTAGATTGGCATGTATCCTTAGTGTGCAGAAGAAAATAAATTCTACTGTCTTGTGGCTTCTGCTGTTGCTTTCGAGAGTTCAGCTGATAGTCTGTAAAAAATAATTCCCTCCTTTCCCTCGTGCTGTTAGATTTTCTGTCTTTGGTACAGGTTTATTACATGGTTTCATTATGATATGTCTAAGTAAATGTCTTTTTATTTATCTTGTTTAAATAATCATTTGGGCTTCTTGAATTTAAGGGTTGTTATCTTTCACCAATGCAGAAAATTCCAAGCCAATAAATATTTAGATATGCCTCACCGTGTCTTTGTTCTTACACTTCTGAAACTGTGACTAAACATATGTTTGAACGTCTTAATTTTATCCTCATTATATCTTCTTTATTTTGAATATTTTGGCTTCTGTGCTGTATTCTGTGTAATTTATATCTTAATGCTTTGCCTAACTTTGTCTAGTATGTTGCCAGACCTGTCTATTGAGTTATTTTTATTCACATATTAGAAATTCTTTCTGGTTCTCTTTTAAATCTGTCCCTTTGAACAGTTTTTTGTTACCCTTGAGTTTTTTTCAGTTTTGGCCTTTGTATCTTTAAACATAGAGAGCATTTTGTTTCAGGTTTGTCTGATAACTCATATCTGAAATCTGTATGATTTTTTTTTTTTCCTAATCCTTGTTCACAGTGCCTTGTTTACTTATGTGGTGTTCACTGTCTGTAGTTTGTTTGCAGAGGTTCCCGAAGCCTGGGATAGAGAAGATGGGCTTTGCTTCTGTCAGGTATTTAGGTGCACTAAGACTTGGCTACTCAAAGAATAGCCCTTAGGCTGGCAAGGGAGCTTTTTGGAAATGCAGCATTTCAGGCCCATACCAGTATTTTACTGAGAATCTGCATTTTAATGAGCTCTCCAGGTCATTCTCAGGCAGGCTAAATATGGAACAGTCCTGCATCAAAAAATTGACAAGATTTGGGAAACTGGCTTAAAGTTTCTTAGATTATCAGATTATTGAAATTTCAGATTTTTCAGAATATGACTAGAAATCTTGAGAAGAATGGGGAAAGAGGACCGAGGGAGAGAATCATAAGCAGGCTCCATGCCCCAAGGTGGGATCGGATGTGGGGCTGGATCCACAACCCTGAAATCATGACCTGAGGCGAAACCAAGAGTTATGTGCTTAACTGACTGAGCCTCCCTGGGGCCCCAGAACCTTAATTCTTCTGCAGATGATTTCATTTGGTATAGAATTCTGGATTGGCATGTATCCTTAGTGTGCAGAAGAAAATAAATTCTTGCATTTATTGGAAAATAAATTCTTGCATGTATTTGGAAAACTCTGGCTTAAAGTTTCTTAGATTATCAGATTATTGAAATTTCAGATTTTTCAGAATATGACTAGAAATCTTGGCCACGCATGTACAGATTTTCAGATACAGGTTTATTTATTTTCTCTTTCTCTCCTTTGGTGACTACCTGTGTCCTCTCTGCTTAGCAGCAAAGTGATTTAGCAGTTGGGGGTGGTTGGGCACCGTTATGGCCATATCAGTTCTCAAGGTATATATAGCCCAGAGTGGTGTTTCTTTGTTTCATTTTAGTGATAAAGACTAAAATTTGAAATAAGATTGGGTTCTTGTAGTTTGGGTTTGGAGAGTCAAGTGGGAAAATCTTTATAAAGAAGTGATCGACTTCATTAGTAAGGAAATACAAATTCCAACAGTGAGATACCACTACACATCCATGAGAACTTTTAAAAGACCGGTAACACCTGTGTTGACGAGGTCATGGAGCAACTGGAAGTTATATACTCACTGGTGAGAGTGTAAAATATAGCTGTTTTGGGAAAGGTCTGATGATTCCTTTAGAAGTTAATTATAGAGCACCTGGGTGGCTTGGTTAAGTGACTGCCTTCAGCTCAGGTCATGATCCTGGAGTCATAGGATCGAGCCTCACATAGGGCTCCTGCTCAGCAGGGACTCTGCTTATTTCTCTGACCCTCTGCCCTCTCATGTGTGCCTTCTCTTTCTCAAATAAATAAATAAAATCTTCAAAAAAAAAAAGTTAATCATAATCATCACAATGACCTAGGGAGGCTACTCTTAGTATTTATTGAAGAGAAACGAAAGCATATGTCCATTGAAAGACTTGTGGAAGAATGTTTGTAGCAGCTTTATTCATAATGGCCCAAACCTGGAAACAGTCCTTGTGCCCATTAGCAGAGGAAAGAATAAACAAAATGATATGATCTCACAGTGGAATACTACTTAGCGGTATATACTGATTTGCTTAGGCACGTGACTGAATCTCAGGATATACTGAGTCAAAGAAGCTTCGTACAAAAGAGTATACACATTCTGTGGTTCAATTTATAGGAAATCGTGGAAGAGGTAAAATTAATATCTGTAGAATGGTGGTCTTTAGAGTTGGGAGAAATACAGAATTGACTGGCTAGGGGAACAAAGAACCTTTTTTGGGTGATACTCTAGCTTGATACAAGGGTTTAGGGTACAAATTTATTTAGGATTTACTTGTATACATTTAACAACATTCATTAAATTTTATCCATAAGATTTGTGTATTTCACTGTATGTAAATTTAACGGAAAACTTGAAACAAAATTTGCACTGTAGTTAATGATATATACAAAGTATAATGATGTCTGCAGCTTACTTCAAAATACTTCAAAAGTAGGATGGATATTTGGCCAGACAGACAGGGATGCATAGGTGAATAGTTAGGGATACATCTGATAGGGATACATCTATGATAAAGGAAATTAACAATCTGCTACTTGTAAAAGCTTAAGTGGTGGAATTATGGGTATTTATTGAATAATTATCAAGTTTTTGTATTTTGAAAATTTTCATAATTGTTGGGGAGAAGGTAGTGAGAAGTGAAAAAGATGACAGTGAGTTCAGGAAAGGAATTGGGTTGTACAACTGGCCTGTTTTTACACATTTTTTTCAGTTTGTATTTGTTCCATTTTAAGAGGGATAACTATTCTTTTGATTTAAAAATGGCTTTTAATTTTTTTTAAAGGACAGAGAGACAGTGAGAGAGGGAACATCGGCTAGGGGAGTGGGAGAAAGAGAAAGAGTATGCTTCCTGCCAGCAGGGACCCCCGATGTGGGACTGGAGCCCAGGACCCTGAGACCATGACCTGCGTCGAAGGCAGACTTAATGACTGAGCCACCCAGTCGCCCCTTAATTTTTTGATTTAATTTTGTTTCAGCTGAGAAAATTTTGTTGAGACTAGAAAGAATGAGAACCACTGGTCCATAACTACTTCAGTGGGCCAAAGACTCTTTTTTTCAGCTCACTGTCATTGCTGTCTGTATCCATTTACATACATGTAAAAGATCTATCGCTCAGTTTAAAGAAGGGCTTTTGTTAAAATACTTAATTGGTAGACATGGGCTAGTTTCACCTTGTTCTCATTGTATTCCATGTGTACATGTTATTTACTTGTTCTTGAGGCTTAGTCGGTACTTGAGATTTAGTAGGATGCTGCTGTGCAGACTGCCTGAAGTGGAGGTGTTTTGTCTTTTTCCAGAATGGAGTGGTACGGATAGCTGTTTACCTCCACCGCACGTAAATTGGGTGAAGTGTTGAACTGCTTCTGCATCCTCTGGAGTTTACTGTTAGGCAGTTGGATCTTATAGTATCAGAAGACTGTGCTCATTAGCCTCTTATATAAGGAAGGTGTACTTCTATGCTTAGGAGCTATGGAAGCAGGACTGTATGTACGCAGATGTATAGGGTCACTGTGGCCATGTCTCAAATGATGGGGGCCAGGGTGTTTTTTGTTTTGTTTTGTTTTTTTAACCTCACAAAGGCATGTCTTTGATAATCTTACAGTGTGCTAAGAGTTGGGAGGCAAAGATTTAAAGGATGAATTAATGAAATGTAGGTTGACACATTTAGGTCAAGGATGATTTGTTCTATATCCAGGAGCTTAATTTTTCTCATTTCTGATAAAGTGAAATCCCTATGGACATATTTTTTTAAAAAGCAAGTGGTGATGACTCTGTAAACAAAAGCAAGTTTCCTTTCCCTTCCAAGATCATAATAACATGTATTTGAGTCGTTACTCTTTCTGTGAGAGACATAATGGAGGATGTCACACATAACACAGAAATCAAACCGTCTCATGAACCTCTGTGTACCCAAGACCCAGATCCTACACTGTCAACTCTTAGCCTTTTTTTTTCCACTTATACTCTTAGCCTTGCCTCAATTATTTTGAAGCAAATTTTGGTTGTTACTTGATCTGTAAATATTTCAGTCTGCTTCTTTGAAAGATGAGAACTCTTTTTAGAGACATAAGCTTAATCCCATGACTGTACAATGAAAAATAGTTCCTGAAGATCTGTAAATATCCAGTGTTCCATACTGCATTTTGTTGCTGTGTCTCTTAAAATTTAATATGTATGTGCTGTCTTCTCCTCCCCCTTGCAGGTTGTTTTTTTTGTTTTTTGTTTTTTGTTTTTTTGAGAGAGAGCAAGAGAGCACATGGGTGGGAGAGGGAGAGAGTGTGTCTTAAGCAGGCTTCATGCTCAGTGCAGAGTCCAATGCAGGGCTTGATCTCAAGGACCCTGAGATCATGACCTGTGCTGAAATCAAGAGTTGGATGCTTAATTGACTTGAGCTACCCAGGAACCCCTGCTTACTGTATTTTCCAAGTGTTTTATTTTCTTAATTTAATGAGATCTGCTTATCTTTATTTTATAGATGAGGAAACTAAGCCTTTGATAAGTAACAAGATTTTTCCCAGGTAGCATGGTTTATGGGTAGAGCCAGAATTCAAACTGATTAAAGAAATAGGTACTCTTTACAAGCTTCCCTCTCTTCTCTCCTGTTGACATTTAGGTATATTTTTCTGGGATATTTTTCCCCTTATATATGTACAGACAAATACATACAGAACCCTCTCCTTTCATTCTTGTCCTCTAGTCTCAGAGAGGTATTACCTGGTGAGTCAGCCTAAAGTAGCTTTTTCCTTCCCGCTTCCTGTTATTCTCTGCTTTGTCCTATTTTTCTCCTATTCCATCTTCCATGACACTTACCGCAGTGTGCAAATAGCTAGATTATTTTTTGTTTTCCCAATTGAGCGTGAGCTCCATCCAGGCAAAGATTATGTCTGTTGATGCCTGTCAAGGCTCGCAAATATTTATTGAGAGAATTAAAGAAGTTCTGCCCTTTGCAGGAGTGCATTATGTACAAATCTACCTCTTTGTTTTTTAGGACCTCAAAGCATGCTGTAGACTTGCTACAGTGTACTTATTTAACTATTCCCTGTTGAGAACATTTGGATTCTCTCCACTTACGCTCTATGACGGTACTGCAGCTAGCATCTTGATTACATATATCCTTGCAGACTTGTGCAAGTGTTTCTTTAGGTTAGATTCCCAGAAGATTCCTAGAAGTGGAATTGCTGGATTCTAAAATGAGTGGCAGTTTTTAATTACGGCATGGAGGAGAGTCCTGTAAAGATTGCAGAGGATTCTGTGGTACATAATAGCCCCCCCCCCAAAATGGTGTAACCTATATCAGTTCTGAAACCTAGCTGATGCAAGAATCCTGTAAGGAACATTAAAAAAACAAAAACAAAAACAAAAAACAGCTTGATATCCCTTTAGCCACATTCTGGTAGGGCCCAGGAAACTATATGAAAAACAAACAAACAAAAAAAACCCTAGATTTGGGAGTAACAGCTTTAATATTATTCTTGATTGTAGGTTTGTTACATGTTCTGACTCATTATAGACACAATCATTATACTTATTTTTGGTAAAAATGCTACTATTTATAGGAATGTGGGGCACTGGTCTGTAGAGTATATGACATTCTAAATGTGAGGTTTTTTTTAACTTGAAAAATATTTTCTGAGACTATTTCCAAATTTAAATACAATTCCTGTGACATGATTTTAAACAAAAATTTGGAACTATGCATTGTTCTATCTTGTACTAAAGTTATGTCTCTCCAACTTTGAGTTACATTTTTTAGTTTTCTTTTCCTTGAGCCTAACTATAAACTTAGTAATATTTGTTCCTGAAAATTCTCCAGGATCTACACTGTTGATTACAGGTTACATATTGCTTCGAGATGTTGGTACCAGTCCATGATTATTATCACTGTGTTGAACTATTTTTTGTTGTTGCAAGGAAGGCTAGGTATACTTTCTAATACAAGCGGTGTTAAAGAAATTAACCTCTTCCATTTCATTATTATGGTGGAGTTTGCAGCAGTGACCATATGTATTGAAAAAAGTATTTTGAAAGTAATTACCTTATTATAAGTAAACACCTATGCTCTGAAGGTCATTTACCAAACATAAAGTTGTTTTTGTCCGCAGGGAACACCTTACTGTAAACTACAGGATACTGTGTATTTTACTTTGAATAATACTTCTTACCAGTTATTCCCTCCTCCCTCTTCAGTAGCTCTTCTCTTTTGATTATCATTGTGTGATCGTGGTCTTTATAAGGAAGAATTTATGCACTATACTCTGTTTAAGAAAAGCCAAAATAAATGTTAGGTTAGAGTGTAAAATTTAGAGCAGAATCAGATTTTAGAGACTATCTACTAGTGCCTAACCTTTCCCTTTTGTCTCTCTCCATTCCGGGGTAGGTGGAAAAGAACATCTTTAAGAGGATGTACTAAAAATGCTAGTGATAAGCTGACCTTCCACCCCGCCCCTCTACCGATTGGCTAATTATGGTAGCCAGCAGGATGGAGACCTCTTAAAACTGGGTCTATGGAGCCATCTTTGGCACATGGGCTAAAACTTGCTGATTCTAGTCTGTAATTCTTGAGACCTTAACAACTAGAAGGAAACACTCTATTAAATGCAGTTAGTATTTTGAAGGATTATACAAGTTATAGGAGCTAAGACAGGATTCGTATTAGGGAGTGAGGTGCTTTCTGTTTTAGAAGTAGCTGGGCAGATTTTATCTGTTTGTGATAAATTGATCATAGAAGGATGTTAAACAAAATAGACCTCTGGTGCAGTGATCGATATGATATTTCTGGCTGTTACAGTGTGTCATTCTGTGTGGTCTGTTTCAGGCAGTAAGAGTTCCATTTTCTTGGAAATTGGATTTAGATTCTGAAATAACTTTTTTTTTTTTTTAAATATGTGTCTGGGGTATAGAAACCTTTGAAAATCAGTTTGACTTTTTCTGTAGTTTTTAGTAAAGACACCACGTGATTTAAAAAATGAACATGAGAAAATCTGCTAAAATGGTTTTCATGGGTTTATTTTTTTGGGTTATTTTTACCCACTAAGTGTCATCTTCTGTAGAGTTAAAATTACAACATACGGAATTGTGTACAGAATTTTTTGACTGCAAAAGGTCTCGAGAGGGTCCTGTTCTAAAAGGGTAGATGATTTAAAGTTTTTTTTTTTAATGTATTCTCTATAGGTAATATTTAAGCCAATGATTACTTATTTACACAAAATTATATATGTAGATGTATTCTGTGCCCAGCATTCTGTACCTGCTTTTTTGCTTAACAAGATCTTGACAGTGGTTCCATTTGTAGTGCATAAAGCATTTTCCCTCTCAAAATCTTAAGGTTGTTTCCCTGTTTTAAATAATCTGTTTTAAAATTGTGCAATAGTATTATTTTTTCCGTCTGTTTCTTTTTATTAATCATGTCCTCCTTTTTCTCTCCTTCAGTTTGCTAAAATGGTTTTCATGGGTTTATTTTTTTCGCCAGTTCTAATTTCTTCCTCTGACCTGCGGTTAATTTTCAGTTTTGCTTTTGGTTATTCTCCCTTTGAGCAGAGCTGATTATCTTGATGCAAGGCTTGTGCTACCTTGGGCTTGGTGGTTTAGTGATTGTTTGCCCCAGCTGATCTTAATTTTGGAGTTGCTGTTTGCCTTCCCTGCTTCTCTCTGCCAGTTGTAGGCTCTTTTTTGTCTTGGTTAAACAGGGAGTTGTTAAATACAAATGGTGTGCCTGCCTCCTTTTTACTAGCCACGCCTCTCGCTATTTTGGCTTGTGAAACTGGCCCTTAAGGAAGGCCCTTAAGGAGGAGGTACTTCCATCTTCTGTTGCCCTTGCTCTAGGGTTCTTAATTTTTTCAAGGAAAGGGTCATTGATAGGAAACCTTAAGATATTCTTTGCACCTTTCTCTTTAAAAACTCTGTGGTCTTTACCTCCTTCCTGTTTTTGGTATAGGTTTTTGTTTTGGGGGGGCGGTTTGGATAGATTTTATTATATCTGGCAAATGGTCTTTCCATGATTTAGGGTGTATCCGTTTTTACTCTAGTTTCAGTATAAATGGAATTTTCTTATGAAATTTTAAAAAGGTCTTATTTATTTATTTGACAGAGAGAGACAGCGAGAGGGGGTGTCAGAGAGGGAGCAGCAGTCTACCTGCCGAGCAGGGAACCCGATGCGGGGCTCGATCCCAGAACTGTAAACTTACCATGACCTGAGTCAAAGGCAGACGCTTCACGACTGAGCCATACAGTTACCCCTTTCTTAGGAATTTTTAAGATTTTATTCATTTTGCTTGATTTCAGGAAGGGAATTAAGGAAAACCTTCACCACGCTGTCTCCTGTTTCTCGGAGATAACTGTTAAGTGTCTCCGTTACATCCAAAAATCTTGTGAAAGAAGTGCGCTTTTAGACCCAAGAAATTCTGGAGTCTCTTATCATGTGCTATTTAATGTATTGACGGTGTCAGTGGGGAATCCCAGGTCCTGCTGAATAGTATACTTTGAAAATAACGACGAGATTTTTGCTAGATGGGCACTTAAAATAGAGTCTCAAGGCATATTACAGTTGTAACATGCGAGTGTTGGCATCGGTGTGTCTCCAATGTCCTCAATCTGGTTAGGGCAAAATTAAGTCACCTTTTCTTTTCTCTTCACAGTGTCACCTTTTATGCTGCTTCTCAGATCATTTAGTGCACTTCCTGACAATTCATTTACGTATTGGTCAGTTAAACTGATTTTTTTTCAAAGGACTGTGAAAGAATTAGAATCTTGAGGATATGCTCCAGTCTTGGGATGTCATGGTTCTGTAATGTTTGACTCTTTAAAGAAGGTAAATGTATAATTATTCTTGTTTGTTCTGCCATAGAACATAATCCTAAAAGGCATAGACTTTAGGTCAAATCTGTGTTTGAATGTGGCATGGTTACCTGTTGGCCTCATGCTGTTAGGATTTATTTTACCGAAGTTCCACAGTTTCTCTAAAGGATGGTAATTTCCAGTACCTGTTTTTTATAAAGTTGTAGAAATTAGATGAAAAGGCACTTAGCTTCCTACATGGTAAGCACAGAGTAAATGTTATCCATAATTGTTTTTATTTTAGTTTTCACTTTAAAATCTGCATCTTTCCATTAAATAATTTTGTTTTCTAGTGTTTAAATAAATAATTTGAAAATACTACTTTTATATGTTGTACAACATTCAGCATTCTATCATGATGTTGGATTGGTTTTGATGCCCCTGAATTGAAATAAATGCTTCGCTGACCCAGTTCTCAGGTCACTTGGCCCTTTTTCCCTTACCCAGTGGCTCTTCCTCCTCCTCTCTGCTCCTTGTGGGTGGGGATTGTTTCCTGTCTCTCAGCAAGTTTCAACCCCTTGCTCTTAGGGAAGCTGAAAGGTTATTCATTCCTGTTTTAAACATAGTCTTGTTTGAAGTCCTTGACATTTCTTACTTATGAAAAAATGACTTCTTTTGTAAACAAGGGTAACTACTATTCCATTTTATTGTGGAGTTGTTTAATACTACCACTGGGATGTTTAAGTTAACTATGCTTGTTCTTAAGTCTAGACTTTTTTTTGGGGATCTGGTGTATGGAGTTGTCCACATTTGCAGTTCTGGATGCCATTACTTGCAGCCTGAAAGTCCATATGCCATATCTTGTTGCATGCAGGCTACTTTATTTTGTAACCCTTACCTTACCTTATTTGTAAAGTGGGAATAGTAAAATGGTTTATGAGGCTCGTTGGCACATTTATACTTGGCTTAATAGAATAAACAGAGGAGTAACGTGTTATACAGTTTTTCATTACTGTTATGATTAAACTCTGGTTTCAGAATTGAACCCAAACCAAGTCACCTTTGGAGGACCACTTCTAAATAGAGGGCCTAAGAAATGGTTTTGGGGAAGACAGTGGATAAGTTCACTTTCAATGTCAGTTCTGGAAGCTGAAAACTTTTCTGCAGATACCATGTGTGGATATAAGTGTTAGCTTTTTTTAGTGTTAATATCTTTACTGTGAAATAATGCAGGTTTTTTTTTTCGGCTTTCGGTGTTGCCTCTTAGGTAGTAGGTTGTGATTACATGAATAAACACATTAGTTCATTTGGGGGCTATTCATGAACTCCGTTCTGTGTTACTAAATTGGAGATTTGCTTTCTATTCTATTAGATGTCCTTCATGTGATAAAAATTCTGCGTAAATATTAAACTCTATGGTATTCCTTTCATACTTGGCCATTTGATTAGGAAGAACTACCACATCTTAAAGTTAATTTTTGCAATCTGTTTCTCTCGGTGTTCTGAGTTTTACACTAAATGAATGGTTGACTTTTTAAGATTTTTCCCCCTAACCTTAACCTCTCTCCTGTGATTTTTGAATACAAAATTAGAAGGAAAATCAGTTTCCAAAATGACTGCATTTGAAATTTCTTTGAAAGAATATCCTTTTTATAAAATTTTAAGAATGAATTTTAAAATGTAGGTTAATAGCATTTCTGTTTTTCTTGAAACAGTTGTTTGCCTGAAGAACTAAATACTTACCTATTTATTTATTTATTTATTTGTCAGAGAAAGTACAAGGGGAGGGGGATGGCAGGCAGAGGGTGTCAGTAGGTTGGATCCCAGGACTTTCGGATCATGACCTGAGCTGAAGGCGGGTGCTTTACTGAATGAGCCATTCAGGTGTTCCAGAACTAAATACTTCTTCACATAAAATTCAAATGCTATTTCACCTGAACAATGAGTAAGTTGATTGGACATTAGCTGTGAACAAAGTCACAAATTTTAGTCTTGAACATTCCCATTAGTATTTCTATGATTTTCCTATTGAGTTCAAAGCCCTATATGCCATCTATTTTATTTCATTTCTTTAGGAATGAATATCAGAAGTTTTTGGTGAAAAAAGCTCAGTGATTATTTTATTTATTTATTTGACACAGAGAGAGAGAGAGAGAGATCACGTAGGCAGAGAGGCAGGCAGAAAGAGGGGGAAGCAGGCAGCGGGCTCCCTTCTGAGCAGGCAGCCTGATACGGGGCTCGATTCCAGGACCCTGAGATCATGACCTGAGCCAAAGACAGTGGCTTAACCCACTGAGCCACCCCGGTGCCCCCTTAGTGATTATTTTCACAGAAATGAAGCCAGTGGAAGAGTTCTATGTTTCAGGACTTGGTAGTTAGGGTTACTAATAAGCTGGGCTTAAATCTTCTAGTTTCAACATGAAGATGGAATCTTTTGAGTTCATATGCATTTCAGGTTATTAAAACAAATTCTAGCAATATAGATTTTATATTGGTATAACTTGAATGTGTTTTACAGTTTTAATTAGTGAAATACATTTAGGCATAAGTAATTGGTTAAGACAGTACTGAATATTCATATAAGAAAAATGATTAAGGAAAAATGATTGAAACAGTAAAAACTTTTGGGCCCTGATCTGGAACCAAACAGGAGTTAAATTGGATTGAAGTTGAGGTGGTGGTGATTTCCAGAAGGGACAGCTCTCCTTAGTATCAGGATTCAGAGACTTGAACTTTTTAGGATTTGTCTGTAATGTAAAGAGTTGAACTTAGTCTTCCTGGAGAGGGTCTCTTCCAGCTTTGGATTTACTGGTAACCTGGCTGATGGGGGCGGGGGGTGGGGCTACTGTTTGTATTGTATACTAATCTTGTATTTACTTTCTGGGGTTTTAAACAAGTTAAACAGAGCCTTTCTTAAAGATTAACTTAAGTGATACCTTGCTGGCTCAGTCCGTGGAGCATGCAATCCTGATCTTGTGGTTGTAAGTTCAAGTCCCATGATGGGTGTAGAGATTACTTAAAAATAAAATCTTCCATGGGACGCCTGGGTGGCTCAGTTGGTTAAGCAGCTGCCTTCAGCTCAGGTCATGATCCCAGCGTCCTGGGATCGAGTCCCACATCGGGCTCCTTGCTCAGCAGGGAGCCTGCTTCTCCCTCTGCCTCTGCCTGCCATTCTGTCTGCCTGTGCTCGCTCTCTCCCTCTCTCTCTCTGATAAATAAAATCTTTAAAAAAAAAAAAATAAAATCTTCCAAAAAAAAAAAAGAGGATTAACTTTGGTAATAAGTGTCTTTTTTCTTGCCACCCTTTCTCTCTTAAATCTCAAGAATTATCCAGGTGCAGCCGTGGGCTGATGATGGTATTGGTGGACAAGCTCTGAAGATGTTGGGGGTATTACTTAGATTACTTTGGTAACTATAGGTCGGAGTAACCAGTGTGACTTAGACTCCTTTGAATGACTTAACACCCGGTGACAGGCAGTGTGCATTTAGTAGTAGGAACTAGGCAGGTGAGATCTTCCAAACTTGTTTAATAATAGTCTTTGCTTTTCAAAGTGAAAGCAGCTGTATCACACCGTTCTCCTGTATCCGTGCTTTTTAGGGTCCAGGTGAAATGGCATCATGATGTCTGAATTGGTGAAGCTTCTTGGGTAAAATCTGAGAACAGCTTTTATTTAATTCTGTAATAGGGTGCAGTTGTCCTCGGGTGCGGTCCAGTAGAGCTCTTTTAAAACATCTCCAGTTTCTGCACCCACAGAATTGGAATCTCTGAGGCATTCGTATTTTGACAGAGCTTCCCAGGTTATATTGTGAAGCTCATCCTTAATTAAAAAATGCTGTCGTGTTTATAGTAAAATTCACTTTGAAACATATTGCCAGAAACATAAGACTCACCTTGACAGTGGTTTTTATGATGAAGTCTCCCTCAGTGTGGTGTTTTGCCACAAGTATTCTTTTCTTTTGAGTAAGTGTTGATAGTAATAAGAGTAACAGTTAACATGTACTGAGCCTTTGCAATACCAGAGGCACTGTGTTATGTGGTTTGTGTGGATTTCTCATTTAATCCTTCCAACTGCTCTAGGAGGTAGGTTCTTTATCCCCATAAACTTCTGGTAGACAGAAGCACAGGGAACAAGTTGTGTGGAGTCAGGATTCCTAACTCCGGAGTCTGCATTTCTAACTCCTCTGCTAGAGTGACATACCTAATGGCTTACAAAGGGTAAATAAAAATGACTCCTTTCATCGCAGACTTCAGATTCCAGATCCTCCTCCTTAACGGGAGGTAAGTTTGTGTGTGTGTGTTTGTGTGTGTTTTAAAGATTCTGTCTATTCATTTGAGAGAGAGAGAGAGAGAGAGAGAGAGAGAGTGAGTGTGTGTGTGTGTGTGTGTGTGTGTGTAAGCAGGGGAATGGCAGGCAGGAGGGAGAAGCAGACTCTCTGCTGAGCAGGAAGCCCAGTGCAGCACTAGACCCTGGCACCCAGATCATGACCTGAGCTGAAGGCAGATGCTTACTGACTGTACCATCCAGGCGGCCCTCAGCATCAGGCAGTATTCACAAAGTGATTTACGATTCCTTCTATCAGTTTGCAATGTATAGACAATATATAAGGATACATAAGTGACCTTTTAAATATACTACACACAGCTGGGAGTTTTATACTGTTTACCCTCTAACATATCTTGGGGCAGATCTTTCCATATTGGTACATGTAAATTTAAATTTTCTGTTTCTCAGTGTCTTCATACTATTTCTTTTTTTTTTTCTTTCTAAAATTGATGATAATCACTTTAGTAATTTGAACTTTCTCACCAGAGTTTGTTTAGTGTATTAATTGGTGATGTGGGCATATGTGACAGAAGCAATCCTTTTCTACTGATTTGGGTTAACCTGTAACTCCCAAGAAAACCCACTTCCTGTTACAGGGCATGGAATCTCTTAAAACAAAGTCCAGTAATAGATTTAGTCATGATTAATTTGCATTCTCTTTAGCACCAGTTCCTGTAATGTCACATTCATTCTCTTCCCTCCCCGGTAAATGGAATTAAAGAACTCTACTTGGAGTTTGACTTGAGGCTTAAGAAAAGTTGTGAAGGTTTGATTTATACAAACTGTGATTCTTCATTTGAACTGATTTTAAGTATCAGTATTTTTTTTCCTCTATAATAATTACATTTCTTATAGAAAGTTCACATTTATGATTAAGAACCATGCTTTGAGCTGAATTGTTAAACTTATGAATTATTCTCTCAATTTCTAACAACTCTTTGAGGTAGGTGATATACTGATTCACAGAAGAGATAAATGAAATCTAGAGAATAAGTGTTTTGTCCAAGATCACAGCCAGCATAGCTGATGTTGAAATCTGGGATCTCTGGGACCATTTCTCAGTTCACTGTACTTGACCTGCTTTTTCCTCATTTCTCCATAGTTTTAAGGTTTCTTTTGTATTTATGATGATTTTGTTATTCACAGCAATACTGTGAAGTAAGGATCACGTGTTGTTTTTAATTCTGTGGTTGAGGAGTTGGAGGCTAGAGGCTTTGGTTTGTACCAAGGCAGATTCCTTTAATAAAACATGTTCTATCACAGGACTTGACCTGTGGTATTCTGAGGTTGAGTGCAGTGACCTTTCCTACCCACCATGGGAAGTGGAGAAGCAAAGATGAATTTCTGCTTGTGCTCTGTTCTTGAGAATTTCCTGGGTGTTCCATGCGAAATCTATGTTAATTTCATGTGCTGGGTTTGGACCACATGCCCTGAATTTGGTATATTCCTGACAATCTTACAAAATACGAATCAGATTTCAAATAAGATACTCTAGCATTGATGAAGGCTGTACAGATTATTTACATAAAATTTCCCCCTCGTCTTGGGTGCCCTTCATTTGGTTTCTGTGTTGTACACATATAGCTGATCTTTCTCTCTCTCTCTGTTTTTTCCTTTTCAGTGAATGGTAGTGTCTAGAAAGGGTATGTCCCTTCAAGAGAGAGGTGCCAATGTCCAACCGGCCTAATAACAATCCAGGGGGGTCACTGCGACGTTCACAGAGGAACACTGCCGGGGCCCAACCACAAGACGACTCGATAGGAGGAAGGTATGTATTTGATTGTAATTTAAAAGTAATTGGTGAAAAAAAAAGTAATTGGTAAAAATTGGTGATTTTTAAAAAATCATTATGTGGACGGAAACTAACATGGTTCGCTACCAATGGGTGAGCAAGTAACACAAATAGAACTGGAATTCAGAGCAGTCCTTTCATCATTTCCCAAACGTGCTAAGCTCAGAAAATAGTTGTCAGTCATTGACATTATCAGAAATCTAATTAAGGGTCATGAACATGGTATGTCCTGTTTGGTTTGCCCTCTCCACCTTACACGCATGCTCTTACTGGGCTTTCAGTTGATGGTTTGTGGTGCCTTTGCTTTATGATGCGTGTCTTTATTTACTTTAGAGAGGAAGCATCATTTGTTTTAAGATCTTGAGATCTTGAGTCTAGCTTTTTGAGTTTTCCTCCCATCTTGTTTGACAGCATATGGACGCTGACAGGCTGGTGAGGCAGTCTGACTTCGTGGGCTATCACTTACTCATCATTTCCTTAGCGGTCTGCTATTTAGCAGGTTTTTCATTGGAATACTTGTATAGGAGGTAGTGTGAAGAATCAGATGCGTTTCTCTGGAATAAAAATTCCTTGTCTCATTGAGCCAAGGACTGTCATTTTATGTATGAAATATTCTGAACTGTACTTGCAAGGCCAAGGCCTAATTCTCCGATGCACGTGTAGCTTGCGGTCAGTAATGGCAAGATCCTAATACGACTACCTGATAGGGGCATTACTGGGGGGCATTACCAT
The DNA here is from genome assembly GCF_020171115.1 of Neogale vison. Classification (NCBI taxonomy): domain Eukaryota; kingdom Metazoa; phylum Chordata; class Mammalia; order Carnivora; family Mustelidae; genus Neogale; species Neogale vison. Next base: position 38,476,947 of record NC_058093.1, on the reverse strand, counting down.
GTATATATTGTCCAGTAAATTATATTAAAACAATGTCAGTTGTGAAGAATATATCAACCTCTCCTGCTGATGTTGGGCTGTTCGGTAGTTAAACATACGGACTTTGGATGAGGACTGCGTTCAGTGCAGTGACCGTCTCTGCCGTTAAAGAGCTGTGTATCCTTTGTTCTGTCTTTAAGGAAACCTCAAGTTCTTCGTCACAGTGGGGGGATATCTGTGTCATAGGGCTGTCAGTTAACTTCAGCAATTTGTGCCACACTGGGTAGCATGGTACTTAGTACAGAGTTCTGTTCTGAACTTGTGTTACATTCAGATTATTCTTTGTAGCACCCCCACTTTATTTATCTGTTGATTAAAAAATATCCATTATAAAAACATGGCGTGTTTCTTTTAGAGAATTTGGAAAACACAGAAGAGTGTCAAGGAAAACATCCTAACAGTTGAGATATTATCACTGTTAACACTGGCGTAGTTTCCTTCGTTGTCTTTACCTCGTGAATATATAAGCCTGTATGTGCATGTGTTCACACATAAGTACTCGTACTATTTTGGGGGTGCCTGGCTGGCCTAGCCAGGAGAGCATGTGACTGTTGATCTCAGTGTCATGAGTTTGAGCCCCATGTTGGGCTCAGAGATTACTTTAAAAAAACATTAAGAAAATGTGTAAGTGGGACACCTGGGTGGCTCATTTGGTTGAGCGGCTGCCTTTGGCTCAGGTCATGATCCCAGCGTCCTGGGATCGAGTCCTGCATCAGGCTCCTTGCTCCGCGGGGAACCTGCTTCTCCCTTTGCCTGTGCTGCCACTCTGCCTGCCTGTGCGCGCGCGCTCTCTCTCTGGCAAATAAATAAATAAAATCTTTTTTTTTTTTTTTAAAGATTTTAAAAGATTAATAAAATCTTTTTTTTTTTAAAAGATTTTATTTATTTATTTGAGAGAGAGAGATCACAAGTAGGCAGAGAGGCAGGCAGAGAGAGAGAGAGGAGGAAGCAGGCTCCCCGCCGAGCAGAGAGCCCGATGCGGGACTCGATCCCAGGACCCTGAGATCATGACCTGAGCCGAAGGCAGCGGCTTAACCCACTGAGCCACCCAGGCGCCCCAAATAAATAAAATCTTAAAAAAAAAAAATGTGTAAGTAACTTGAACCTTTTGCACAACTGCAGTTTTACATAGTACATACTCAGATTCTATTTGAACTCTTCCTCATGACCGACATTTTGGTCTTCATATAGTACTCTGGTTCTAAAATCCACAGTGATGTTTCAGCACCATTGTCTTCCCTCTGTGTGTTGGTGTTGAATATTTTACCGTACTCTGTATTTTAAAAATATGAGTGGGAAATAGAAATGGAAGTGGTTAATGTTCTTAAGATGTATTAGTTTAAGTAACTAATAAAGTTGTAATCAAGATGGAACTGTAATTTGATTTGTAGATTGGCACACTTTTGCCATAGTTAATTTGCTTTCAGTCTGTCAGTCATATGTTCGGTTGGTGCAGCAACTGTGGAAAACAGTATGTAGATGCCTCAAAAAATTAAAAATAGAAACACCATGCAATTCAGTAATTCTTCTGCTGGGTATTTACCCAAAGAAGACAAGAACACTAATTCCAAAAGATACATGCACTCCTTCATTTATTTTAGCATAATTTATAATAGCCAAGTTATGGAAGCTCTCTAACCATCCATCATTTAGTGATTTAGATTGAGAATCTAGATTTAGATTTAGCGATGGATCAAGAAGATGTGGTATATGTATACAGTGGAATAACACTCAGCCATAAAAAAAAAAAAAAAAGAAATCTTACCATTTGCAGCAACATGGAGAGAGCTAGAGGGACTTGTGCTAGTTGAATTAAGTTAGAAAGACAAATACCGTATGATTTCACTAATATGTGTGATCTAAAAAGACAACAAACAAATTAAAAACAGAAACAGATTCATGCAGAGAACAACTTGGTAGTTGCCCAGAGGGGAGAGGGATGGATGGCAGGATGGGTGAAGTAGGTGAAGGGGATTAAGAGTTCAAACTTTAAGTATTAAAATAAGTCACAGATGTGGAATGTTCAGCCTACAGAATATTGTCGGTCATGTTGTAATGTATGTTGACAGATGGTGACTACACTTATTGTGAGCACTGAGTAATGTATAGTTAGTTAGATCACTGTGTTGTTCACCTGAAACTAATATGACATTGCCAACCATACTTCGATAACAATTTGAAAAAAAAAATTGTATGTTCAGTTGTGAAGGATAATATTTTAAAATATGTTTGGAATGGCAGAAAACCTGCTAAAGAATATATATAGCAGTGTATAATGAGGGTTTTAGTACTTAAATCCTTTCTCCCTTTCAGGAATATAGCCTATTTCATTTCTTAAACTATTTCAACTTTTGCATGTTTTCAAAAAACATTCTAGCAAAATTAGCACATAAAGGAGGACCAAGTCCTACCATCCTTCCCCTTAAAACTCAGTATCATTTGTGTCATTTGCTTTGCTTAAAACATGACTTCTAAAATCTTTTATGTTCCACTGTGTGACTATCCCATAATTTGTAGTAATTCTGAAAAAATATATATATGTATTTTCTTCCTTTTATGTAGATAAGTATAATTATGATCAGGACATTCAAATTTAGGATATTAGCCAAAAAAGTCTTACCAGTTTGACTACGAATGTAAATTAGGAGATACTCGTTCAAATTTATTTTCTCTTCTTAGCTTGATTCTATGCTCAGGAAAGAATCTCAAACCTGGGAAGGACCTTTTTATCAAAGCCCAGGCTCACATTGAAAGCCCTGTAGAATGTTCTCTACTAGAAGTGCTACTTAATCTCTAGAAATCTCTCTGGTGATTTTGGGAGAGAGAGAGAGAGGAATGGGATAAGTTGAAAGGGAGCAGTTACAACTATATTTTCATTCTCTTTATCTGACTCCTCTTGATTAGCTTTCCTAAGTAAAATGCTGTTATTGTCAGCTTTTGATTCAGAAGTAGTCCTTATCTTGAAAATGACAGCACCCCACTCATAGTGGGGTGGTTAAGCATCTGCCTCCAGGTCAGGTCATGATCTCAGGGTGTGGGATGGAGCCCTGTGTCCGTCCTGCCCTCTGCTTGACGGGGAGCCTGCAGGAGCCTGCTTCTCCCTCTGCCTGCCACTCCCCCTGCTTGTGCTCCCTCCTGTCAAATAAATAAATAAAACCTTTAAACAAAAAAAAAAAAAAAAAAGAAAGAGAAAATGTACTCCTCGTGATACAGTGATTGGACTCATGGTCATAACAGCATCCATAGCAAGAGCAGTGCACTGTTGCGTGTTTTGTTAAAAAAATATCTATACATGTTCTTCCAGTGGAGAGCCACAGAAACTCCCGAGTGAGAAAAAGTGTGTTGTCCCTGTTCTCTGAATGTGGTAGTTTGCTCAACTTGATACAGTTAGTGTGTAGAGTCAGGACCTGATTTCCAACCACTTGACTCTGAAGTCAGTGATTTTTTTCCATTATGCTGAACTGTTGTTACTGCACAAACCACTTAATCCATACGATAGAGGACTTGGAGGAGGGTATGAAGTATGTATAATGGAAGAATATTAGCTCATTCAGTTGAGGACATAAGTAGTAGTTTTTCCCTCCTAGAATTTTTAAAATCATTCATTTTTAAAATTCACTTTTTTTTTTTAAACTTTAATCAGGCTCTCTTTGCATAGCTTCCTTCCTGTGACCATTCCTTCCCTCAAATCAAGGTCACTTACCTTTCCTTTTCTTTTTCGAAGAATAGTTTTCATTCATCCTTCAGCTAATAGAAATTAGGATCTTTGGTATATATTTAATCTCCCCTGATTATTTTCTCTGCTCTGTTTTCCTCTATCCATAAATGAACTAGATTTCTTCCTCTTATATGGGTTCTCTCTTTACCTTCTATAGTCTTTTGGGTTGTAGCTGATCTGTTGTTCTCTTTTCTGTTCTCTGTCAGATATGTTTTTGAGAGAGGGAGGGCTAGAGCTGAGGGAGGGGAGAGAATCTTAAGCAGGCTGTACTCCCATCATGGAGCCTGACACAGTCCTCGCACTACCCTGGGATCCCAGCCTGAGCCAGAATCAAGAGTCAAGATGCTTAACCTGACTGAGCCACTGCCCTTCTCTGTCAGAATTTTTGATGGAGTGAGGAAATGCTTGAATCTAGTCTACTCCACCTTCCCAGCCCCTTTAAAAAAATTTGTATGCAAAGTTTAAATTACTTACTATGAACTCAGTTATAAGGACTGTAGGTAATAACTTTTTTAAACATTGTCAGAGCAGGGACTTTAAAAAAAATTTTTTAGACAGTATTTTACAGAAAGGAAATAGATTGGTGTTTTGCTTTAAAATCTGTTTCAATTGGATGAGATAGAGAAAAGCACAAAAAAAGCATGAATATCTAGAGATAAAGTCTGTGTTAACTTTTTTATTTTTATCTGTCTTGAAAATACAATTTAGCATGTAGCCTATTACACTGTAAATACAGTTTTGGATCCTGTTTCTTTTGAAAGCTCAGCATCCTAACAGGTTTTGTTGGTAATTGTTTACAAATGGCCACTTGACTTACTGAATCATAGTAATGTAAATGTTATATATTATATATATTTTATATATAACATTTTCCAAAATTGTATATAACATTTTCCCAAATTACTTTTTAGTTTTTGGGTAGTTAAATGTTTGCAGTGGGAAGGTTGTTGCTTATGCTTAAATGTTTGTATTTCAGGTGCCTTTTAAGGATAGGTTCCCGGAAGTGAAATTGCTTGGTCAAAGGGAGTTTTTTATGGTCAACTTGTTTCACAAGATGGTCAGCTTTTTCAGCCATTTACTTATTGTCATCATCAGGAAAAAGAGTGCTTTTCCTCATCATGCTGTTCATGTTATTTTTACCTTGTCAGTTGGATACAGAAAAAAAATCATCTGTTTTATTTCATTGGCGTTTCTATATAATGAGGTTAAGCATTGGAAAAATAGGTTTAAGGAATGAGATGTGAGAACATTTTTCAACGTAAGTATAACCAGTAAGTTAGTATGTGTTGTGAGTCTCCCTCATACAACTGTACAGTAGAACTGACCTTTAAAGTCACTCAGCTGACATGAGCCCCTCTTGTAACAGCAGCCATCTTTTGTTGAGTTTCCTCCCTCAGTTCTTCACCCCTGCAGTTTGAATGGTAGGTGTTCTTTTCCAACATGATCATACTCTGCTCTTGGCTGCCTGTTGCCTAGTCTTTTGCCAAAGCTGGGAGAATATGCAGTCCTCCATTGTTCTGAGCTCATTGGTGGGACTGGGGTGGTCACATGATTCAAACTGGAAACTTTCTCCTTCCTGGTAGCAAAGAGAAGATGTGAATCTGAAGTTGCCAAATGGCACATCTCCTGCGTTAGGGAAGAAGAGGGACAGGCAGAGAAAAGCAAATACATAATTTCTGGCAAGTTTGAGTTCTTAGTTCTTTAGAACTATGTTGACTTCTGTCTTCTCTATGTTTGATTGTTTAGCTGTTTTGCAGCTGGAGATATGTGTGTATTATATTTAAAGATTTTGTTAGAGAGAGAGAGAGAGAGAGAACATGTGCAAGCAGGAGGAGGGGAGGAAGAACCACAAGTAGACTCTGGAGAGAGAGAGAGAGAGAGAGAGAACATGTGCAAGCAGGAGGAGGGGAGGAAGAACCACAAGTAGACTCTGCCCTCAGCTGGGAGCCCAACATGGGGCTCACTCCCACAGCCTCAGGATTACCAACTGAGCTGCCCACGTGCCCTGCATGTGTATTATTTTAATAAAGCTTCTTTTGGCTTTATTTTTTTTTTTTAAAGATTTTATTTTATTTATTTGACAGAGATCACAAGCAGGCAGAGAGGCAGGCAGAGAGAGGAGGAAGCAGGCTCCCCACTGAGCAGAGAGCCCAATGTGGGGCTCGATCCCAGGACCCTGGGATCATGACCTGAGCCGAAGGCAGAGGCTTTAACCCACTGAGCCACCCAGGTGCCCCGCTTCTTTTGGCTTTATTAAAGAGCCCTGTCCTGTCTTCACCTACTTGTAATCCAAACTCCGTATAAGATTGTGTTCATCCATTTGTAGAACACCATGCTTTTAGGCCCCATCCATGCTGGAGGGTAGTTATAAAAATGAGAGTAGAAAGCCCGTATGACAAGCTGTTCCAACTCAGTAGGGGAAATGGGCATGTAGGTGATTGATTAGAGTCATGTGAGAGACATTTCTAGCGATGACCTCATTGATTTGGGTTCTGAAAGCTAAAGAAGCAGTTGAAAAGCAGGTGGTACATATCAGCTATATTTGTCTCTACTTGACATGTGGTCATTAGCTAGAGGGTGTGGATTTTATTTCTAATTTTTTGTACCACTTGCTGCTTTCCTCTGAAGTGATAGGTGTTCAACAAATACTAGTGTGGGTTTGAAATAAGAAAGTTGACTTCCTTGGCATTTCTAGGCACAGAAATAGGACCATCTTTTATGGAAATGGTCATGAAAAGATGATTGGAGTGAAGGCAGAGTTGAAATAGGACAGGGTCAAAATGGGCTACATAAGAGGATGGGTGAGAATATGCTACAGGAACTCTATTTAACCATCTAGCCACCAGAACACATGTCTGTCGCGGGTCAGCTGGTGGCTCTTCTCTGTGTCTGCACATTCAGGGATTAACGCAGATTGCTCCAGCAAGAGAGCATGGAGGAATTGCCCTCTGGCTCTCCAAGGCTTCCCCCAGAAGGGATTCATTTACGCTCACATTCCCTTGACAGAACAAGTTGTATGGCTCTACGTTAATTTCCGAGTAGTTTGGCAAGTGCCACCCTACCATGTGTTCTGGTCAGAGAAGAAATAGAATATTTGTAAACTGCACATTATAACTGTCAAAGGCCTTTGAAACATTTTTTTTATTCTTGTACCATGTCTACAACAGACCGTTTGTTTCCTTCCCGAAATTCTACTTGGCGCAGCACAGCCATGCATACAGTGTATTTTCTTCGCATCTCCTACTAATTCACCTTTAGGATACCTTTTTTTTTTAAATTTTATTTATTTATTTGACAGAGAGAGGTCACAAGTAGGCAGAGAGGCAGGCAGAGAGAGAGGAGGAAGCAGGCTCCCTGCCGAGCAGAGAGCCCGATGCGGGACTCGATCCCAGGACCCTGAGATCATGACCTGAGCCGAAGGCAGCGGCTCAACCCACTGAGCCACCCAGGCGCCCCAGTAGGATAACTTTTTTATATATTTTTTTTTGTGTGTGTGTGCGCGCGCCTCCTGTCTCTTTTTTAATCCTGACCTCTACAGGTGGAAGTTCAAGCTTTATTTATTCTCTTTGTGAGGACGAGAATGTTACTGGCAGACATGGTTAGTGTGGTGTGAAAATGACCTCATTGTTTCTTGAGACTAAATTGAAACCACGTTTATAAAAACATATACTGGAGTTAGCCAGGTAGCTGGTTAACTTGCTCCTTTCAGTAATGGTGAATCTTACTGTTACAGTTAGGTGCTCTGAGTTTTAGCCTCCCAACCATGTATGCATATACTCTTTCACTCCTAGCATTGTTTTGGTAGTGCTTAGAAGGCTAGTCTGTCCCATCAGGTCTTTGGGCTGGGAGGCAAGATTTACAATGTTGTGTTAAACAGTGGCACAGTTGCATTTGGTGCAAGGATGAACAGAGGCTAGTAGTTGGAGGTTTTTCACATAGGGTTTTATTTATTTATTTATTTATTTGATAGTGAGTGAGGTAGAGAGCACACGTGGGGGGAGGACAGAGGGAGACGGAGAAGCAGGCTCTCCACTGAGCGGGGAGCCCAATGTGAGATTGGATTCCAGGACCCTGGGATCATGACCTGAGCCGAAGGCAGGCACTTAACTGACTGAGCCACCAGGTGCCCCTTACACATAGGGTCTTCATAGTTAAGTTTTTTCTTGGACCAGCAAAATAATATCTTAAGTGTTTTGTAAATTTCTTTGCAGTGTAGATTTCTTGCTTTAATCACTAGTATGAGATTGTGTTTAAAAGTCACATGATAAGCATATTGGAAACCCATAAGGTGTCAGCTGCCATAGATTTTTCATTTCCTTAACTGAGGCTTTGCTTTGATTCTTCTGTCCCTCTATATTGAGTGAATCTGATGTTCCACACACCAGGTTTTACGAGTGCTTTCTCAGTATCGGAATGCTTTCCTAGAAGAGTATGGGTGTGAATGGAAAAAGGAATATATACAAATGCTCCTTCCATAGTTAAACAGCAAGTTTAGCATCCCACATGGAAGGCTGTTTCTTGGTAATAGGGAAAGCAAAAGAAAGCAGGAGGACTCTTTCCACACACTTTCTTCCATTTTTCTTGCATATCATTTGCAAAGCCTTAAGTCATTTAATTTGATGTGTATACAATCAGGGACAGAGATAGCAAAATGGATAGGAAAAATTTCATAGCTGTAGATGCAGGCCTTTTCCTTTGACCCTGAATCCCTATGTATAGCTGCGGGTTTCAGGTTCAGAGAGTCAGAATGCCTGGGCTCAGTCTTAGCTTTCCTGCCTAGGGGCCTACATCTTTAGAGTAGAAATAGACCTGCCTTGGGTGTCTTTTGAGGATTAAGTTGGTAATGCATTTAAAAAATGAATGTGAGGGGCGCCTGGGTGGCTCGGTGGGTTAAGCCGCTGCCTTCGGCTCAGGTCATGATCTCCGGGTCCTGGGATCGAGTCCCGCATCGGGCTCTCTGCTCGGCAGGGAGCCTGCTTCCCTCTCTCTCTCTCTCTCTCTCTGCCTGCCTCTCCATCTACTTGTGATTTCTCTCTGTCAAATCAATAAATAAAATCTTTAAAAAAAAATGTGAGGTTTATCGCATAACCACACCTTTAAAAGTATGTATTCTGGGATCATCTTAGAAAGTTTTTACTCACGTAGTTACAAAAACCAATGTACCTTTGAAATACTAAAGACTATGTCACTAATCTACCACTGATCACTAATTTACTTTGGATTATGTTGGTGTTTATATTTCCTTACCCAACTCCTTTGTGAAATGTGGAGGGTGAAAGCATATTGAGCTGTTTGGTCTCCACTTGGGGGCCATTTTTTTCCACAGTTTTTTTTTTTTTTTTTAAAGATTTTATTTATTTATTTGACAGAGAGAGATCACAAGTAGGAAGAGAGGCAGGCAGAGAGAGAGAGAGAGAGAGGAGGAAGCATGCTCCCTGCTGAACAGAGAGCCTGATGTGGGACTCGATCCCAGGACCCTGAGATCATGACCTGAGCCGAAGGTGGCGGCTTAACCCACTGAGCCACCCAGGTGCCCTCTTCCACAGTTTTGATTACATTCAGTCCCTCTGCCTTGTTTCTGTTACACAGTAAAGTACAGACTGTAGTTTATTCATCCCTCCTCCGTATTGCTTGGGTCGTTGAACGTAAGAATGTTTTGGTTTTGCCTTGCTGTTTGTAATGCTGTAAATCTCCTACTGTAGACTATTACCAAAGGACAAAATCTAGATCCTTTGACAAGGCATTTAAGCCGTAGCCTGTCCTTTCAACCTTGGTTCCTAATGTAGCTCTGTGCTCAGGGAAATTCATATCATTGGCCAGGTGCCATGTGGGTTTCATATTTTCCTCTCTCTGCTTTTGCCTATAATCTGCTTTTGACTCAAATGTTCTTTTTTTTCAGCTTTTCATTCTTAGAATGTGGTTTAAATCCATGTAGTCTATAAAGCCTGGATTCTCCTGCTATTAGTAATTTCTCCCTGTGTTGGGAACTTTGTAGCACCTGGTAGATAGATCACATTGTTTTATGAGGCACTGACCTGTTTGAGGACAGGAACTCAACTGTGTGTTACCTGTATTTATATGCCTTGTCATGACTTGCATATATTTGAATTGGCATACCTAACAAATCTGTTGAAATGAGAAGCTTGTTACAGTAGTTCTCAAGTCTGTTTTATTGATCTAATGCTCCCATCCTGTAATGTGTATCATAGAGTGTAAACATCTTTATTATGATGCCCCTTTGTTAGCTTGAAATGAATTAAGAAATACAACATACATGCCTAAGCAGTTTAGAAACATAAAGTGTTTTTAAATATATAGACTGTGTAAGCATTTTTGTAAGGGTAAGAATTAGCAAGTAAAAGGAAAACAGTTGGTACCAAAAGATTTCAGTAGGTAAATGCTTGGGCTCATTGACACAAGATGACACTATATTCAGATGCTTGCATTTATATTTGAATTTATTGAATGTGGCAGCTACAGCAACATGCTTAAATGCCATAAGCAACATTTCATTGTAGACTTCTCCCGAATGACACATGACCCTTGGTAAAGCTGCAAAAAATGCAATCTTTTGTTGATTCCCATAGATTGCTAGAGAAATTTATGTATATTAAAAAACGTGCAAACCAAATACAAGCTGAGAAATTATGAGAATGTATTATTTTATCTATATCGTGGCCAGATTTCAAGTTTTTTGATAAGGTTTTCATGTATTACCAAGGCTACTTGAAATCTGTGGGTGATGGGACAGTTTTTCATTTTGTCTATTCTATATTGCATGACATTTTTTTTTTCATCTCTAGTCCACATCTGCTAAAAGGTAATAGCACCTGGTTCCCTAACGTGTTTTCATAATGTTCCCTACAGGGAGAACCACTGATGTTTAAAACATTGCTTTATTTAAAAAGTTCTTTACGGTAAATTACATAATCAATGGATTAGCATTTTGCCATAACTAAACATAGGAACATTGGTCAAACTAATCAGCTTTTTTTTTGTGATTGAAAATAGGAAAACAGTATATTTTGCTGAGAATATTAGTGAGTTGTTTTGTTTTTGCTTTTAAAGATTTAATTTATTTATTTGACAGAGTGAGAGAGCGCGCGCGCATGAGAGAGGGAACGCAAGCACAGGGAGAGGGAGAAGCCGGCTTCCCATAAAGTAGGGAGCCCGTTGTGGCGCTGTATCCCAGGACTCTGGGATCATGACCTGAGCCAAAGGCAGATGTGTAACGTAACGACTGAGCCACCCAGGCGCCCCGAGTTTTTTGTTTAAAGTAATTTAAATGAACTTTCCACCCTCATTATTGAAAAACCAGTGACTTATTTAAAACATGCATTTAATTTAGAAGACAGAATTATAAGAATGCATTTAATGTAAAAAAATTTAAAAAAGCATAAAATTGCACGCATATCTGTATGCACATACAAAAAACAAATTTGGATATTTAAGCCCCAAATCATTTGTGTTTGGTAATATGTACATGTATTTGAACTGTGAATATGTCTGGCATGAAAATTAGTTTCAAACAGAATTTAATACCTGTGACATAAAGTGTTAAGTGGTTACTTACAACTGGGCACTCGTTTCACATTAAGACAAGAATGAGTTCTTTGATAAAAGATTTTATCCTTAATTAGGTGGTGTCTGGATTAGAGATGGTTTTTAACCTTTTGGACTAGAAGTATTTTATTAAATAGTAGTAAAGGTAAATTGAAGTATCTAGCAGGGGCAGTCAACTATGATTTGCCCAGAAGTCAGCAAGAGGCATTTAGGTCTTAAAGCCACACAACCCAGAGTAGATTAGTCTGTTCTGTTGTAACCTGGGTTTCTTTAATGTGAGTTGGACCACATATACTTGCTAAATAGGGAAATGATGTCATTATAACATGGAAGTGGTGTTGATCGACACAGGCAGTTTTTCCTGTCCTGTTACTACATGAGCTGAAGTGGAATAGACTTTGAATTAGCGTGGAAGATTTGGTAATCTATGAAGATCTTATGAAAAAAACTTAAAAATGTTACAGAAATCACTTAGTGCAAGAAATAGCTAGCTCACTGCCTTTCAGAACCACTACGCTTTGCACTGTTGAACACTTGAAGGAAGCTCAAAACCACTTACTCCTGTATTTATAATGAAAGAAAATGAGAAAAAGGAAAGAAAGCATCCCCTGGAATTGTATTTTTAATTCTGAAGCTGGTCTTAAGATGTCTTTAAAAATTCACACTTAAAACAAGAAAGTACAAAAATAAGATTCCAAAGAGTGGGCCAACTGTGATTATTGGTGCAAATGTTAGTGGAGAGTTAATCTTTAAAATTGGTGATGTTTTTGTTAGGAACGTGATTATAAAATAACATAGGTTTGAGTGCTCTGTGCCCAGTCATATTTTCACCATTAGACTGGATATTTTTAGTGAGTGATTTTGTAGAGAGAGAGGTTTCTCCCCAACCAGGAATATGCATAGGATGATATAAACCTCCTGAATATATACCCACCCACTTTTCCACCTATCCTTGGGCTGTAATTTACTAAATGGGCTTATTCTGGTGCTTTTCAAAAGAGTTTGTCATGAATTTGACTGTGTTATTTTTGCAGATTTGATTGTAGTGGCTATAAATTTTACTGGGTCTTAGATTATGCTTTTTAATAAAAGTTAATGTTGAGCATTAAGGCCTGGTAAATGAGGGAATTGGTGAAATGAGCGAAAAGGCATCAAGGCTTGTTGAGTGTTGAATCCTTTGATACTCTAATTGGCTATTCTAGATTGGGCGTTACTATTTTATGGAGATTTACTTTACAGTATTCTAAGCATTAATAATTTATAAATGGGCATAATAAAACAGAGCCCTGCTTTGGGAGGCCACATATTGTTTCTTTATGGTACCATCTGGTTGCCTACTCTCTTCTGGTAAGCCAAGGGTTAGAAAACTGTGTATGACCCCCCGGGATAGATCCAGCTTCCTGCTTATTTTTGTAAATAAAAATTTGATCAGAATGTAGCCGTGCCCTTTTTGTTTACATATTGTTTATAATTGTTTATGTGACACCCTAATATTGCCCACAAAGCCAGAAGTATTACTACCCTTGACAGAAAATGTATTAAGACCCTGCTAAATACTGGGTGTAAGGGTAGTTAATGATCGCTATTTAATATTTTGGAATGTTTTTAACCAGTCTTCAGTAGGAATGTCATACTTAATTTTAGGAAAGGTGCAGTCAGGTGAATGGTGGGGATTGTTGGTTTTTGTTTTTGTTTTTAAGATTTTATTTATTTATTTGACAGAGAGAGAGATCCCAAGTAGGCAGAGAGGCAAGGCAGAGAGAGAGGAGGAAGCAGGCTCCCCACGGAGCAGAGAGCCCGATGTGGGGCTCGATCTCAGGACCCTGGGATCATGACCTGAGCTGAAAGCAGAGGCTTTAACCCACTGAGCCACCCAGGCGCCCCAGCATTGTTGGTTTTAAGCTAGTTTTGGGAGTTTCAGTTTCTAAGCTGGGTAGCTCCCCGCCCCCATTGTGATGAAATTTTGAGTATTTATCTGATAAATCCTTTTTAGGTCATTGAAGTTATAAGAACAATAGAAACCCAGGAGTTCATTTAAGTGGCTATAAAGTTAGGTCTGTTGAAGAGCCAGGAACAATTTTTGGGGGTAAAAAGAGGAGGGCTGCTGCCTTCTACATCACTCTCAGCATTGGACTGATGTTGGTGAGATTCTGTTGACAAAGAGAATGAATTTTCTCCCCCATCCTCTAGTTATTAACTAGGAATATATATATGGTAAACATTTGTTAAGACTGCCGTTTGAATATTTAATGGAATGTTATCACAAAGTCATTAACTCTAGAGGAAGTTTCCTTTTTTTTTTTTTTTTTTTTTTAAAGATTTTTTATATTTATTTGACAGATCACAGGTAGGCAGAGAAGCAGGCAGAGAAAGAGGAGGAAGCAGGCTCCCTGCTGAGCAGAGAGCTGGATGCAGGGCTCCATCCCAAAACCCTGGGATCATGACAAAACCCTGTGATCATGACCTGAGCCAAAGGCAGAGAGGCTTTAACCCACTGAGCCACCTAGGCGCCCTGGAGGAAGTTTTCTTTTAAATGATTTTAAAATGACGATCAAGGACTACAGCAAGGGATATTTTAAATTTTGTAATGAAGTAGGGATGCCTGGGTGGCTCAGTGGGTTAAGCCGCTGCCTTTGGCTCAGGTCATGATCTTAGGGTCCTGGGATCGAGTCCCGCGTCAGGCTCTCTGCTCAGCAGGGAGCCTGCTTCCCTCTCTCTCTCTGCCTGCCTCTCCATCTACTTGTGATTTCTCTCTGTCAAATAAATAAATAAAATCTTTAAAAAAAAATTTGTAATGAAGTAGAAATTGTGATTCAATTAAAAATGAAACCTTTGCAGACTTGACTAAAATAAAAATAAAGAGAACCTGAATGGCATAACTTATAGGGTCTGTTCTATCGATATTAAATTGTATACCTTGAAAATAGAACATTACACCTTTTAAAAAGTAATTAGGGTGACTGAAAAATTTACTCAGTTCCATTTCTTTTTTTTTTAAATAGAACTCTCAGATCTGTTAGTAAAAGTGTAACAAAAACAAAGCAGTTTCTAGAAATTAATTCTCTTTAATAGGAAACTCATGGGTTATAACAGAATTTCAGTCTGCATTGGAAGAATATCTAGGAAAGATGCAAACTAAATCACAGTGGATAAATCTTAAAAGATTGAGCTTGGATACACTTCGAAAAAATACATGTATCTTGAAAAATGCTTATATTCATTACTACAGTCAAGACTAAGAACACTATACTAGTAAGTCTTTAGAAAGTGCTAGTCTGTCATATATTAAAACCTTAAAAATGAAAATGATACTGCAGTTCCAAAAATGTTTTTTTCGTTGAGAAGCTAATTTCATACCTTCTTTCAAGAATGGAAGAAAAAAAGTAAGAGATGAGAAACCTTAAAGCATCTTTTTGAAGAAATGGTGGAACTTTTATGATATGTTAAGAACTATATGGCATCCTTACAGATTGAATTAGAATGGTCATGTGAGGTTTCAGGGTCTTATTTCTAAGTTCCTTGGAGATGAAGTTCAGAATGAAAGCCTTTAAAGAAATTTTTTTAACAGCTTTGGTATTAATGAAACTTTGGTCTTCTTATCAGAATATGCTCTTTTAAGGTTATTTACATGAAAGATGGTTGTTAGCTGTGAATTAAAATAGTTGCATCTTTTAACATTACTATCTCACAGACTATGTAACACCAGCTTTTCTGGGTATATATTAATGCATGCTCTCTTTTTATTGCTTATGTAAGTGTAATGTAATCATTGAGATTAAAAAAAAAATCTAACAACTGAAAAACAGTTTATTCATGTCCTACCAGCTTGCTCTTAGAACAGTGCTGGCACAGAATTTGTATTATTACAAATAAAACCCAACTGTATATCAGTGATGGGCTCTCTTGAATGTTTTGGAATATTTTGTGGTCAATTCTTTATCTCTTTCTCTAGAACTTGGTTTTTGGTGTGCTTTCTATTGATTAGTGCATTTCATTTTTAGCAAATACCATTCTATCGATTTCATGTAAGTTTATTTACTGTTTAGTGCTTCTAATGATTTTCCGTGTAAAATCAGTTCAAGAATTGATTCCTTCTGCCTCTGCATTTACTGTGCTAACCTGAATTACAATCTGGAAATTGGGAATCCGTATCCTTGTGGGATCACAGACTGCCTCTTCTGTAAAGCTTTTAAGCTGTTATACTCATATTATCTATTAAAAAGTAGTGTTTAGATCTAAAGGCTGGATTTGCGTTTGCAAACATTTAGCCTATATGAGTGTGCAGTATAATTGTTGAAAAATTTTTTATTGCTTAAGTAACTATAATATTGCTATTCAGTTATGAAAGTTGGTAATAAAAGACCTGCACTCTTGGGTTTTGAGGTATTGGTTCTAAGGCAGATTTTTGGCAAAATTATTTGGTAGAACAATAATTATGGAAATATTTGGGGAAAGGGTCGGGTGAACAGTAAAGAATTGGGAGACTTAAAAAAAAATGAAACATAATTCACATTTCAGTACTGTATTTGCATATCAGTTTCCTGATAGATTTCTGTTTTGATTTTTCTGCTGACAGGTCACATTTAGGGCAGGCAAAACATAAGGGATATAGCCCTCCTGAGAGTAGAAAATCTAATTCTAAGGCACCCAAAGTGCAGTCTAATACTACTTCTGAACTGTCAAGGGGACACCTTTCTAAAAGGTAAATCTTCACATTGCTTGTACATTTTCAAGGCAGAATTATTTGCATTTGAATCATTGCATAAATTAAAATTTAGCAGCTCATCGCAAGATGTTGTGATACGTTTTTTCATTATTCCCTGATTGTAACTTTGAGGATTAATAGTTTACTTTGCAGTGGTGTCAATGCAGTAGCAGTAAGCTCTAGACAATGTATTTTTGCCCTTGGAGAGCTGTGAGGTTCCCCTTTTGATTAACAAACCTTCATGGGCATCTGAAATGCCATTTTACTTTTTTTTTTTTTTTAAAGGTTTTGCTTTTAGTTTTTTCTTGGTAGAGCCAAAGGTCAGTGATTTCTTAAGATCTAATTGACAGGAGTCTTTTAGAAAGGTATGGTACTATATAATTCTCTTACCTTCGTTTTGACAGTGCATACATAAGTGGTTACGTATTTCAGGCTTTGACAAAGAAGTTATATTTGTGAACAGGGCACCAATATTCTAGTTTCAGCTAGTTCTGAACTGCTAAGAATTCCTTTTCTTTTAATCTTAATTCTTGTTTTGTGATTAGAAGGGTTAGTGTCAGTAATCTTTGGGCTGAAGAATTACTCTGATCTAATCAAATATTGATCTTCTAATCAAATATTTAATCATTCAAAGTCAGACCTGCTTTTTTGACACCCCCCCACACATTTTGAGCCATTTGAAAACTTGTGTTTAGTTAGCCTGGACTTAATCAGGAAGTCTTTTGCATTTTTTTTCTTTAAAGCACTATTTGCTCAGATTTGAAAAGTTACTAAGTACTATAGGACAGGTACAATGACGGCAGGCTGATATTAACTCTCTTCTTATCTGACCTCTCAGAAGCTGCAGTTCGTCATCTGCTGTCATAGTTCCACAACCAGAGGATCCAGACAGAGCCAATACTTCAGAAAGGCAAAAAACGGGGCAGGTGCCTAAGAAAGACAATTCTCGAGGAGTGAAACGCAGTGCTAGTCCAGACTACAACAGGACCAATTCTCCTAGCTCTGCCAAAAAACCAAAAGCACTTCAGCATACTGAATCTCCCTCTGAAACCAGTAAGCCACATAGTAAGTCAAAGAAGAGACATTTAGACCAGGAGCAACAACTGAAATCTGCACAATCGCCGTCAACAAGTAAGGCTCATACCAGAAAGAGTGGGGCCGCTGGCAGTTCACGGAGTCAGAAAAGAAAGAGGACAGAGAGTTCTTGTATAAAGAGTGGTTCTGTGTCTGAGTCAACGGGTGCCGAAGAGCGATCTGCAAAACCCACCAAGCTGGCTTCAAAATCCGCCGCCTCGGCCAAAGCTGGGTGCAGCGCCATCACTGATTCTTCCTCCGCTGCCTCGACTTCCTCCTCCTCTTCTGCTGTTGCCTCGGCCTCCTCCACTGTACCACCAGGGGCCAGACTGAAACAAGGAAAAGACCAGAACAAGGCCAGGCGTTCCCGTTCAGCGTCCAGTCCCAGTCCGAGAAGAAGTAGCAGGGAAAAGGAACAGAGTAAAACTGGTGGCTCTTCAAAATTCGATTGGGCTGCTCGTTTCAGCCCTAAAGTTAGCCTTCCTAAAACCAAACTGTCTCTTCCAGGGTCTTCTAAGTCAGAGACATCAAAACCTGGACCTTCTGGATTACAGGCCAAATTAGCAAGTAAGTATATGGAAACAACTTCTTCATTCTACTACTTCTTCCTTTTTTTTTTTTTAATCCCCATGAAAATTTTTCTTGCTTTGTCAAAAGTGATTATGCTTTTAGAGTAGTCAGATTTTTTTTTTCTTTTTTGCAGCTTGAGGCAGTCTTCCATTTATTACTATATCTGTTTGTAACAATACATAATACTTGATACTACATTTAGTTTTAATGAGACCAGTCAGGAATGCCTTCTTATTTCTGAATGCCATTGTAGTAGTTCCTGTATCTTTACCCTTTTAGTACCTGCTACTAAGTTGTTTCCGATTGTCAGAGTGGGACCTTAAGTTGGATCTTTTTCTTTAACCAGACAACAGAATTACTTCAGTTATGAGTTGCATTTGACCATGATCAGAAGTGAATGGTGGGGGTTTTTTTGGCCAGGGGGGCGGGGGGCGTGTTGGTATGATACATTCATGATATATGGAAATATGACCTAAAGTTTCAAAATAAATGTATCCTAGTATAGATGAAATCTATTCACATGTCATACTTAATGGCCTTTAAAGAGCTTAGTCTGAAGATGAACACCCCTTACGTTCCGTACACTGGGCCACGTAAATGGGAAAGAATGTTGCCCTCTTGAACAGTGGAGTAGAACTAACATTTCAGAATAATGCGTTTCAAGCAAAGAAACTAGATGGGCAATAGGGTTCTTTTTCTCTTTTGTTCAAAAGACTTTTTTAGGGAAGTGGCATGTTCATGTCTTTAGAATTGATTAGAGCTGGTGGTGGCCTTCTTCAGTTGCATGATTGCTATAATGCTGAAGGCCGTTCTTTTATTTTTTCTATCTTGAGAATTCTAAAAAATACAAAGAATAATAAAGCACTTAATGTACAATTCCAGCATGTAATTTTTGTAATATTTGTCCATCTTTTTAACTTTTTACCTTTTTTTTTTTTGCCCCCATAGAACATTTTTAGATTTTGATTTTGATAGGGGCAGAATCTTTTCTTGGTTATTAAAAAATTTATATAGTGTGGTAGTATTCTTGTCAAAGTTTAACTGATAGTGCATTAGCCTAACCTACTCTTGGATCAGAGACAGTTGTTAGCTGTTTAATTATCTGTACTTCCACTTGATTCAATATTTGCTAAACTTTGACAAGAATACTAGTAGACCCTGTGTAAATCTTGTGTTTAACCTATACCATAGGTTTATCATGAAGGTAATATCTTTTATGTTGTAGAATTTTGTTCAGTTGGGTATTTTAAATATATCTTATATCTGTGTTAAAATCTTTTGAATTTGAAGGTATAGGTACTGAATTAAGATTGGTACCTTGAAGTCATAAGGAAATTAAAAGCCAAGCTAAAAAGGGACCATTAGCCATCCGTAGGACCTGCCAAGGTTTTCTTGACTATTGGGGCTCATTTATTCCTGCTTTTACACCTCTTCCTTTCTGTTTTAAAATGAAGTAGAAGCATGCAAGCACATTTGTGTGTGTGTGTGTGTGTGTGTGTGTCCAACATAGTAGCTGTGTTGCCTCCACAGGCGTCGGGCCAGGGTGAGTTTATAGGTGCTTCGGTGGGATTCCATCCTCTGTTTTCTGCCTTCTGGTGTGCTGTGCTTGGCAGAGCGGACAGAGCTCCCCTCCTTAAGCTCTGATTTCCAGGAGGGTCCAAGGCAGGGCAAGAGCAGGTTGTTCTTAAGTGTCACGTCCTCAACTCTCCTTAGACACTTGTTTTCTTTTCTTTGGAGTCTGTTAACATAAGTTTTAAGGAAAAAACCTGACTCTTGCACCTCCCCCCAGTGCAGTTTCCTTTGTTCCTCTCCATGAGAAAGCATTGGGAGTTCTGACGTGACCCCAAGGCCATAATAAAACCAGTCGGCCTGTGAAGCTCATGCTGCATTGCACTTGGTGGCAAGTGGAGTAAAACTCAACTTGTATCGTCTTCCTCATATTCACAAAATCTGTGTGTGTTGTATGGTCACGAATACAGCTTTTCCGTTCTTTCTACCACTACCCTAGTTCTCAGGTCTTAATTATAGCCCAAGGTGTTGGAACAGGAGATGGGAATGAGCATTTATTTCACATTATTTATTTTTGAGAAATACCAGGTATCTTACATATGCATTCCATTTAATTTTTAAAAAAACTGGTGTTATTAAGTTGTTAGTTATTAAGGAAATTTATTTCAGAGAGGTGGGATAACCTGCCAGGTAACATACCTCACAAACGGCAGAGTTGGAAGATGGCGGCAATGTGTAACTTGAAGCCACTGCTTCCTTTTATTCACTGCTTACTTTTCAATCCTTTCTTCTCTGTTGAACTGTCACACCATATTTGGGTTTATTAGGAGATGAAATTCAATTTGATCCTTCTTCACTGGTATTGATTCATGTTTAGGGATGAATATTGTGTGAACCCAAGGATTTATACCATTCCATTCACTACGCATTTGCTTATTTTCAAATAAGTGAAAACCCTTCAAAACACATAGTAATGAATATTTATAAGTAACATTCTTGCCAAGTGCCTGATAACTTGTAAATCCTTTACATGGATCATGTCATTTACTCCTCATCAGCCCTTTGTGGCAGGTACTATTATTTCCATCTTACAAGTAAGGAAACTCCGAGTTAGTGGTCCGTTTGCCTCCTTAAGGTCACAGAACCAAGAAGCCATAGAGCCAGGAGTCCTTCCAGTTTTAGTATATGTGCGGCCAAAGTGAGCACTATAGAGCCAAGAATCAAACCCAGACCTTCTTGTTCCAGAAGTCAGTCGTGAAACTGGGATGCATAGGATTGAGTAGATCAGGTGAGCTAAATCTAGCAAGGCTTCTTGAGGTCAGACAGGGCAGGGTGGATTTTAGGCATGATTACTTAATGTATTTCTCTGGGGGAAAAGGAAGTTAATATAGGAAGCAATACCACAAAAGAGATGAAGGTACTTGGTAATTGTACTTAAGACTGTAGGGGCAAAATAAGGTATTTTTATGGCAATCTTTTTTGAGTTTCAAGTAATGGCATGTTGGGAATAGAAAACTTATTATAGAAGTGAAAATCCTGGGTTGGAATCCTAGTTCTCCCATTGTATCAAGTGGCGACTATGGGAAAGTTTGTAAACTTTTCTTTCTAAATGGGTATAATAGCTTATTTGAGAATAAATGATTATATGAGGACACTTAGTATAGTAGTTAGTACATGAGGTGCATCGTAGAATTTAGAGCAGCAGAAATTGAGTATGCTAAGACAGAAACTGTGTTCAGCAACCTTTTGAGAATGAAGGATTGATAAATCCTCTGATCAAGTTTAAGGTACAACTATTTTTAGACTTGAAAGATTTTTTTTTTTTTTAAAGATTTTATTTATTTATTTGACAGAGAGAAAGATCACAAGTAGGCAGAGAGGGAGAGGGGAAGCAGGCTCCCCACTGAGCAGAGAGCCCGATGCGGGGCTCGATCCCAGGACCCTGAGATCATGACCTGAGCTGAAGGCAGAGGCTTTAACCCACTGAGCCACCCAGGCACCCCTAGACTTGAAAGATCTTGATTTGAAGTTGTTACTACTTTATTTTCTTTTTAAGATTTTATTTATTCATTTGACAGAGGGATCACAAGTAGGCGGAGTAGCAGGCAGAGGTAGAGGGAGAAGCTGGCTTCCCTCTGAGCAGAGAGCTCAGTGCAGGGCTTGATGTGGGGTGGGGCTTGATCCCAGGACTATGACCTGAGTTGATGGCAGGTGCCCAACTGGCTGAACCACCCAGGCGCCCCAGAAGTTGTTATGACTTTATAGTGTTGCGAAGTTGGGCAAACCATGCAGCGTAATCCTGGATCTTACTTGTAAAATAGTAATAATAATTCATCTTTGGGAAGCATAAATAAAATAAAGTATGTGAAAATAACTTTGTATAATTAATGTACTGACATATATTAGTGACTCGAGAGCTATTGTCATATTTGAAGGGCTCTTTACGCATGAAGAAATGTCCGCCCTCCAGCAAGACATGGAGCATGATTAGATTCAGTGGGTAGAGGTTGACGGGCAGATTTATGATTAGTGTATCTCGTGGAACCAGAATCTGTATGTTATCCAAAAATGGATCTGGCCACTTCGTGAGATAAAAAGCATTCCAAATTGATTGATTGTCTGTTTTCTTCAACTTCTAAGAATCAGCGAACCTATTAATTAGAATATGATATGTTTTCTCAGGTAAAGAATCACTGTTGAACGGTTGCTCAGTAAAGCTTCATGGGAGATAAAAATTGTTTGCAAATTGTAGGAGTAATGGTACTTACATGATACTTCATGAAAACTCATTTCCCATAGTCAGATAACTACTGGAGGAGATTTAGGATTACATTAACACATTGAAGGCTGTGAGAAATCTTATGGTAACTTCTGCTTAATAGTATTTTACAGATTGGCGTGATCATCTTGGGAGACAGCAGTATTCCAAGGAACCTCTGGGAAATGATAGAATACATTTAGTCATGATACTTAAGAAGACCTTTCCCAGTGTGCTGTTTTGGCAACTGTTAACAGACTGATGAAGGAGTTCCTGGTCAGGAATTACGGCAGGCAGGAGAACTAGTGAAACCACTACTTTTGAGATGTGTTTCCTAAAGCCTTATGGCTTGCCAGCTGCAACTGATCAAAATAGCTCTATGACAGAGGTTATACTCTATCAGTTGATAGAAGTTTTGAGAATACCCTAGAGGGGATAGTATTATGTGACAATTCTTATTTTATTTTTTTTAATAATCTTTTAAAAAAATTTTATGTGACAATTTTTAATACACATTTAAGAAATTATTCTTGCTTTGTGTTTAGCATAAGTAAACAGACATTTTCAGAAATTTGTGTAGCATAAATGTAAAAGCAGTCCAGCAGTATAATGATACAAGTGAGTTTTGAAAATATTTTTATATTTTAATATATTTTAAAATGTTTTTATAATTCATATGGCTTCAAGGTCTAATTTGCTAATCTGACTTAAAGCTAATCTTGAAGTAGTATGACTTTCAGAGTATGTAGTGTCTGAATAGTAGAAGGTGATGGATGACGTAGAAATACAAGAAAGTTTGTGATCAAAATCTCTATATTTCTAGTCTGATGTGTCTATTTATAGATCTGGTCTCCTCTCATTATTTAAGTGGACATCATGCACACATTATTAATAACCTAGTCAGCAGTACTTAACAGCTTGTTTCCAGCTTGAGTTTCATGCTCTTCTGGTGACTTGAATGCAGCCTGTGGCCATTATTAGAACTAGACAAGAATCAGGCAGATGCAGAATTCTGGGAAGGTATTTAGGCCTCTATCATTAATCTAAGACAGAGACCTGTTTCTTTGCATCCCTAGCATGGTGGGAAGAAATAACAATGTGTTGAGCAGGAGAGAATTTAAGAGTTAAAATCTTGATTTCACCTAGAGTCTTAAAGGGTCATCTAAATAATTAAATTACCTTTCACCTCATGAGGTGTTGGCTGAGGAGCTTAAAGGGAAAAGGATTGAGTGTTGAGAGTTCTCTGCATTGTAAGACAGCTGTGAAAATAATTAGCAGCTTAAAGCTCTAATTTAATATGTAAGTGGTTTGAAAAATTACTGATTCCTAATAATTTTGAGGCTTTAAAAATTGTTAGAAAAGTGAGTTGTCAAATTAAAAAAAGAACAGTGAATGGAAACAAGTATCATCAGCCAAAGAGTTAAGAAGGCTTTGTTGTTTTTTTTTTAAAGTTTTCACATTTTTATTTTTTAAAGATTTAGTTACGTGCAGGGGGTGGGGAAAGAAGCAGACCCCACTGAGCATGGAGCCCAATGTGGGGCTTGATCTCATGGATCTGAGCCAAAATCAAATCTGAGTCTCAACCAACTGAACTATTCAAGCATCCCAAAGAAAGCTTTTATTTTCCTTTGCAGATTTTAAATTATCATGGTATGTATTTTTGTATACCAGTTCAGAATAAGAATTAATTTAGCCAAATTACATTTTACTAAAGTTACATATAAGTTTTAAAAAAGAGCAGTCTTTCCACCACATTGCTGTTCCCCAGGTCTGGTTATTTTGGTATTTATTTCCATGTGTATAGAGCGTGTGCTTGATTGTTTATTGACTATCGCCTGCCTTTTATGAAGGAGTCACCGCACCTCTGTACCCACCAAGCATGTACTGTATACACTTCCCCTTTGCCCAGGCATGATCAGTGCCCACCCAGTGTGTGTATGGACACATAAATGCCATTTACAGAGTCATGTCGGAAGGATTCTTGGCTCACATGTTTTTGTTTCTGTTTTTCTTGATTTAAATAATTACTTTGTTGATGTTTTTCTTTGTGAACCCATTACTCCAAACCCTGTTACTGTCTAAATTCTTTCTCAAGCTGTCTACTTGGCTTTTGTTAAATAGTCTTGAAGAAATAAGGCCTCTGGATGGCCGCTCATTTATGCCTGCTTCACAGCTTTTATTTATATAGCCTGGGCATTTTCTTCAGTCTTTTGTTTAGCTTTCTGTTTCCAGATCCGCATTGTCTTTCCCAGTTCACGGTTTTGTTTTGATGGAATATATCTTATTCCACTTGCTTTCTAAGAAAAACCGCTTATGAGATTTTTAAAAGCCTTTTCATTATTTTCAGATTTTGACTGTCTGAAAATACACAACCTTGGTACTTGTTTGATTGGATATAGAGTGCTGGGTTGTTCTTAAAAATTTTTAAGAGTCATCTTATTTTTAAGCTTTCATTAACTAGAGACATTCTGATTCCTGATCTGTTGTATGTATTACCCGTTCTTCTAGACGCTTGTAGATCTTTACCTCCATTATTTAGACATGTCATGGTATTGCCACAGCTGTGAGTTTGGTCTCATTTCTTGTTAGGGTAACCAACAGTCCTGGCTTCCCTTGGGTCTGAGGCATTCCCCCAGACTCAGGACTCAGCCTTAAAACCATGGTTAGAAGCAAGCCGACCAGGACAGTTGTTCACTGTATGCTTGTTTCTTATCTCTTTCTAGATTCCTATTATTTTGGATGATTGTCCTCTTGGAAAGTTCTGATGTTTTCATTCTGGCTTTGCTTTTTTCTTCTACTTTCTGGTAGATTGCTTCAAGTTCTTTCAACCTTTCTATTGATTTTTTTTTTTTCTTTTTTTCTGCTGGCTCTCTTGTTTTTATTTTCAAGAGGTTGTTTTGTTCTTACTTCCTTTTTATTATGTATACATTTCTTTTTTTGATGATCTTAATGGTGAGTTTTCTTACACAGTTCTCATGAACTTTTTTGGCGGGGGGGGAGGGAGGTTGATTTGGTTTTGATTTTCATATTGGGAATTTTCCTCAGGTTTTGGTATTTCCTGGTGGTTTTCTCATACTCAGATTTTTGGTCCACCAACACTTAATTTGTAAGCTCTGAGCACATAGAGGAGATTTCACTGAAATCTATTCTCTAGTGATCTCTTTGGGCTAGTCATTACAAAACCTGTCATTATTTTTAGATCTTTTTCTTTGGTGCAATTCCACAGAGATCTATTCACACTCCTGCCAGAGGTAAAAGCCAAACTGACCAAAGTCGGGGGGTTGAGCAGGAAAAAAGGCCTAGGAAAGAGGCCCTCTGTCATTTTATCTGTCTGTTCATACTTGATCCCTCTTCCTCTTCTCTCATTTTGCTATGGCACACCTAGATACAGCTGTGTGCTTTAATTGAGAATTTCTTTATTTTATACTTTGTTCAGAATAGAGGTCTTGTGTTTTGCTGGGTCAGCAGTGAGACAGTTACCCAGCTGTGCAAATGGGGGAGGGGAGCTGGGGATCTGACTGCTTCATAAACAGCCTATCAACCAGTCCTCAGTTTTATTTCAGAGTCATCCCAGAGGTACCTGGTACCATCAATTCCTGAACTTTGAAGGATTCTGAGTGTCATTCTCATTAGTAATTTATCTTAGTTTTCTGGAATTTCTAGCACTGGAATTTCTGCTTCCCATCTTGTAAAATTGTGTTGTGATAGTAATCTCTTCCGTTCTTCGCATCTTTGTGGATTTATGCCTCAGATTCTTTTAATGCTGGTTTAGTGGAGTTTCTGGAGAGGACAGAAATGAATATGTGTGTCCAATTATCTGTCTTTAACTAGAAGGCACACACTTTGTCATGTATATGCACATATTTCTTCAAAAGTTGGCGCTTACTCTCCGTAACAGTAGAGGGCCCGTTGTAAGCCACACACTGTGCTAGACATGTAACACACACTAAATTTTATCCTCATGACAACAGGATGAGGTAGAATCCCTGTTTTAGGTCTGTTTAGGTAGAAACCAAAGTGCTTTATTTGCTTAACACTAGACCTTTTTCCTTTCAAAAGAACTGTGAGTTCTGTCATTTGAATGGCTGTGAATGGACGTATCCTAATTTATCTCATTCTCAATAAATGGGCATTTACTTTGTTCTGAATTTTTTTAATTGACTAGAGCTTTGTAATTTACATCATTATCTCCTTGTTAGGTTTCTGGTTATGTTCTTTTAAAATATTGATGTATATTTTGAAATTGCCTGCAGAAGTATATGAATTTACATTCCCACTAGTAATGTAAAATGCCGGTCTGTTCATATACTTATTAGCCAAAACTGTATTCCTACAGTTTTTATTACCATACTGCTGTTGCTTAACCATTCCCTATGATTGGACATTTAGCTCTTTTCCAGTATCTCATTATTAAAAGTAATGCTTAGATGAATATCTTTGTACATTTCTAATGTGTTTAATTTATATTGCCAGATCAGTGCATGAAATTGCTCTGCATTGGCTAGAAAATAAAAACCTGGCTTAAAAAATCCCATTTGGGATTTACCTACTGTCATCTACACATTTTTTTGTTACTGAACGATTTTAAAATAAACATCTGTGATCCCTCTTTATATGCTAGGTTACTTTCCATTTTGTGAATTTATTTTGGTAGAGTAACCATTAATAAGGATGTATATACTGAAAATAGATACACAGCAGCCCCAAGTTATACCAGGTTCTCATGATTCTGTTTTGGCTGAAGGAATCAAGATCAAGTTACTGAAAATATTCCCACTGTTAATTAATTCTTTTTATTGGGTCTACTTTGTCTTGTGGCAAAATGTCCCCATTGCATGATTCTTAATTGAACTCTTCATGTGTGATAGTACTCAGTTATTTGGTGCATTTTTTCCCTTTTATGAAGAACAAACAAGTCATTCTGAATACCTTTTGAAACAGACTCAGCATGTAAATAAATGGATAATTGATAGCTTTTTATATTTTATTTCTGTTTATTTATTTTAAAGATTTTACTTACTGAGAGAGTGTGACCAGGACAGAGCAGAAGCGTGGGGGTCAGGGGGGTGGTCAGAGGGAGAGGGACGAGCAGACTCCCCGTGGAGCATGGAATCAGATCCCTGGACTCTGGAATCATTACCTGAGCTAAAGGCAGATGCTTACTGACCGACTGAGCTACCAGGGTGTCCCATTTGATAGCTTTTTAAAATTTATAAACAAATTGGGAATTTGCATTTCAACTCAGTCCTCCCCCCACTCCCCCCAAAAACCAGTCCTAATCATCCTCTGATACCTTTAAATGTAAATGAATTGTAGCAGTTTTGAATACTGTTATTTAAAGTAACTGGTTGGTGTACCTTAGTCATTGGTTTGTCTACTGACATTTTAAAAAGGAGAAGTATTTGTTATCTGCGGGAGTTTAGCAAAAATTGTCACACAAAAAAAATCAAGATAACTAGTTCTAGGGACGCCTGGGTGGCTCAGTTGGTTGGACGACTGCCTTCGGCTCAGGTCATGATCCCGGACTCCCGGGATCGAGTCCTGCATCAGACTCCCAGCTCCATGGGGAGTCTGCTTCGCTCTCTGACCTTCTCCTCGCTCATGCTCTCTCTTACTGTCTCTCTCTCAAATAAATAAATAAAATCTTTAAAAAAAAAAAAAAAAGATAACTAGTTCTAGAAAAATTAGTACTTGAAAATGAGATATTGTTTAGCTTAGGTCTTATTTTCTTCCTAAAATACGAGGAATTTTGTTTGTATTTTGTTTTGGACAAGTTTTTGTTGTTGTTTTGTTTTTTAATTTTTACCTGGTTTTTGAAACTTGGTGAGTCCATATATACTGTTCTTCCTTTTTCTTTTCTGAGTCCAGCTCAATAATTACCAATTTTTTTTAAAGGTCCATGTAGTATTTTAAGTTTTCTACCACATACAGTTTTTATTACATTTTCTTTCTTTTTTTTTTTTTTAACAACTCCCTAAAATGTAAAAACCATTCTTAGCGAGTGGGATGTCCAAAAACAAGTTGCCAGTTGGAATTTGGCCCACAAGCTGCAGTTTGCCAATGCCTACCTTAGAAACAAAAGTTTTAATATAATTGTATATTATATAAGATATATATTATATGATAACGTATTATCTGATAAGTGTCATACACACACATAAATACCGGTCAGTTCATAGGACTGGTAAAGCCAATGGATTGGCTAGCTTCAGGTTTGAATCAGAAAGGTGACACTGACAGTCCCAGACCTAATGTTACGACTCTCAACACCTTCCCCTCTCCTCCCCAAAGATGCTATCCAGTCATTTATGTATTAAATTTTAAGGAAGTTCCTGATATCTTTGGAGCATATGCCTATCCTTGAGCAAATCACTCTTTTGGAGGCAGGGTTGTAACTGACTAGGATGGAAAGAGTCTGGCCCGTTTGAGTCCCACTCCTATAATGGGAGTGTACTGTGAATGGTACTTATCAGTATCACACAAAGAAAGGAGTAGGAGAGAGTTCTCAAAAGAATTTAAAAAAAAACAAAACAAAACCAGAAAGGGTGTTTAGAACAGGGTTTCTGGGTATTATACAGTAATACAGTAGATGTCTACTTGATGATATTTATTTGTTAATTTATTTTAAAAGATTTTATTATTAGAGAGAGAGAACAAGAGAGCATAAAAGGGGAGGAGAGGAAGAAGCGGGCCCCCTGTTTACATGGGTCTTGATCCCAGGGCCCTGGGATCATGACCTGAGCTGAAGGCAGATGATTAACTGACTGAGCCACCCAGGAGCCCCTGCTTGATCATTTTTAAAGGTCGCTTTGAAATGAATATGTAAGTTGGAAAACAAAAACATTCATATAGTTGAATTCAGTCATTATTCACTGAATAAAAGTGTTAGGTCAATCTCTTCCCCATCTCCCTTGACTTTCAAACAACCTTACCAATAAATTGACATTTAGATTTATTTTCACTATATAACATAAGGACTCTTTAAGGAACTAGAATGATAGCATTGTTAAATTATTTTGTCATGGAGGGCTATATTTTTATTTGGGACTATGTGGATATACCATATCAAAGATTAGCATCCTCATTTAATTCGTGAAAGAATTAAAAATAGAATAAAAGCCTGGCTGTGAATATGTATTATCAAATTATTCTTACTTTTAAAGTAACTTAGTGGAATTAATAGTGAAAACCGTATCTTTCTAGAATTGATATTGTCCTACCTCTGGTTCCTCTTTTGCTGAGGTAGGCAGATCATGTTACTAATGCTCATTCTTGCTGCAAATTACAAAATTGGAGTCATTTCACAGTAATGTAATGCAAAGAGTAACACATTTAAAAATTTGAAGTAGGGAAGAAAAGTCACTATAAGTAGCACCACAATCATACCTATCTTTGTATTAGTTAAGAAAATAGTTTCTAAGACCCTCAGTTGTTCATTCTTTTCAGATGTTATATTTTAGAAATCCGAGCTTAGAGATTATGCTGAGTGAAATAAATCAAGCAGAGAGAGTCAATTATCATATGGTTGCCCTTTTTTGTGGAGCATAACAAATAACATGGAGGACATGGGGAAATGGAGAGAAGGGAGTTGAGGGAAATTGGAAGGGGAGGTGAACCATGAGAGACTATGGACTCTGAAAAACAACCTGAGGGTTTTGAAGGGGCCGGGGGAGGGTATCAAGGAGGGCACATATTGCATGGAGCACTGGGTGTGGTGCAAAAACAATGAATTCTGTTAATGCTGAAAAGAAAAAAAAAAAAGCTAAAACTAAATGTTAAAATTCGAGCTTACAAGTGGATACATAACGGATTTAGTTATTTCACATTTTATATGTCCTAACTTTATAAAAGAACTAATGTTTTTATAAAAGATGAAACCCTGAACTTGGAGCAAGTTAGTTGTGGGTTAGGAACATTTGTTTCAAGAAAAGAAAAAAAGGTAAGACATAGATACGCCGTAGAGGAGCAAAGCAATTCAGACTTTTAAGAGAATAGCACTGACTTCCAGTTTCACTTTTATCCACAGGAATAAAGATGATCAGAATATATTTATAGGAACAAGAGCATATATTCTTTTTTTTTTTTTTAAAGATTTTTATTTATTTATTTGACAGAGAAATCACAAGTAGGCAGAGAGGCAGACAGAGAGAGAAGGGGAAGCAGGCTCACCGCCAAGCAGAGAGCCCAATGCGGGGCTCGATCCCAGGACCCTGGGATCATGACCTGAGCCGAAGGCAGAGGCTTTAACCCACTGAGCCACCCAGGCGCCCCAAGAGCATATATTCTTTCATACCAAAATAATGTCAAGAGCTTTGGTGAAAGTATGTCTACATTTATACCTGACTTGATTACACATTAGACATTAATATATTAATCTGACCAGTGCTGTTGTGGATGCTTCTCAGAGTGGCCTCATAAAAACAAATGATAAATGCAGTTTTTGCTACATTAATGCCTCTGTGTGTGCGCAGACGCACATATGTGCCTGCGTCCCCGTGCATGTGAATTTTAATTCATTTTCAGTGAGGTTGTTGGTTTCTACTTACATTATTTCCTCTTTCATTGAAATAACTCTTACTTGACCAGTAGAATGGGAGGAGATACATTCTGATTCTACAAAACTACAGTGTTTTTACATGAAGTTTTAACATTTTCTAATTGAACTTGTAAGGCCCAGTTTTAACTTTGGCCATAAGTATATTGATAATGTAGTAGCCCCTGTTCTGCTTTAAAATAAACTGAAGAATTGTGTGGTTTGTCTGGGGTATGTACCTTTAAGCAAGTCAGTTAATAGTTTTATGTCTGAAAAGTAAGAATTATCATAACTTTGTATCTGGAAGTGCTTTTGAAAACTAGAACCAGTCTAAAATCGTGAATACTGTATGTTCTGGCATCGGCAGCTGAACGGCCAAAAGAAGGTTAACCTCGCCCCATTCTCTAGGCAGAGCCTGCTCCCAGAAAGTTTGGCATTTGTAATCTCCTAAAGAATGTTTAAGACTTTGGAAGAATGTATTGAGTTCTGCCAACGTTTGACTTGACTTAGAAATATTGATAAGTTAGTAATTACCAGTCTTTACCACATGTTTGGTATTTCCCTGTTCCAGTTTTTGGAGCAGATATACATGTAAAAGAGCTAGTTTTATCTTCCATTCTTGCTTCAGGTAGTGTTACAAATAGGGAAACCTGTTTTCCACTATAGAACATGACATGTAGAAGCTCCTTTATCATGGGATTGCCTTTCAGGAAACAAAATATTTGGGCTTATGTCTCCTAGTTTATCAAGCTAATTGGAGTCGTGTCAGAGAGCGTGCTCGTCATTTTACATTGCAGCATGATTATAATGGCAGTTAAAAATATTTTTAATCTACTTGTTGTTTTGGTTCTCCTCGGTCCTGCTTTTTGTTTATTTTTTAAGATTTACTTATTTATTCCAGAGAGAGAGTACAGTGGGGCGGGGTGGAGGGAGAGAGGGAGAGAGTGTCTAGCATTCAGTGCAGAGCCCAAAGCGGGGGCTCGATCTCCAGACCCTGAGCTCACTGCCTGAGCTGAAACAACGAGCTGGACTCCTACTTGGCTATGCCACCCAGGTGCCCTCTACTTTTCTGTAATTTATTTAGTATATTTCTCAAGTTTTAACACCAACAGTAGACAGAGACTGTGGCACATCCATTCAAAGGAATACTTCTTCACGCTAGAAAGGAATGCACTGTGAATCTCTGCAGCAACATGAAATCTCCAGAACACTGTATGACTCCCATTCGTATGAAATTCTAGAAGAGGCAAGAACGACAGACAGATGAGTGATTTCCAGAGGCATGAAGTGTGGGTGAGGGGATCAACTGTGAGGGGCACGAAGCAGTGGTCCTGACCTGATTGTGGTGGTGTTGGTTATACGGGTCAGTATATTTGTTCAAGTCCATATTGAGCCTCATATATTTAAAGTGAGTATATTTTATCATAAGGAAATGACATTTGAATGAAATTGTTTTATTTATTTTTTTAAAAAAGATTTTATTTATTAGAGAGAGCATGAAAGGGGAGGTCAGAGGGAGAAGCAGACTCCCCATGGAGCTGGGAGCCTGATATGGGACTCGATCCCAGGACTCCAGGATCATGACCCGAGCCAAAGGCACTCACTTAACCAGCCGAGCCACCCAGGCGCCCCTTGAATGAAATTGTTTTAAAGAAAGTTAAATACTGAAGTATAAAATAGTATATGAGTAGTGAAATGTTTGGTCAAAATGTATACTGTCCCCTAATAAGTAGTATGGCAGGAGCCCACAGTATGTTTAGTTGGTTATTCTATTTTGAATGTCACTGAATAGGTATAAACATTTTTGCTAGTGTCCAGTACCGTGTCATGGTATATGTGAAGACATTTAGCTGAGTGTCACATAAACTAATATTCGTGACAACAATACAGGGGTTTTTAAAGTGCTTTATAGGTGAGAACATTGTCGAGTGTTTTAATGTAGCATGCACTCACGGTTTTTTCTATGAATTGTTTTTAAAGCTATTCTAACTTTGTTGAACAATTCAAATAGGTAAGTATAATTTAATGTTTTCTGGAACATAATTTAAAATAACTTCAGAATTCTTCAGATATTAAAAAATAGTGATGCCAATTGGTTGAACACATTAAGCTAGTCCTATAATCTGTCTACGTGCCATGTTTATCTTTCAGGTGACAGGATGTATATGTGTCCAGACAAAGATAAAATCACGTGGGGTATCAGGCATTGATTTGGGATCACATTAAGTAATTCTGGTGATAAACTGCGGAGTAAATCAATCTAAAAGCAAAATTGAAATTTAAGAAACCCTTAGGCCAATATCTCTCCCCCTTAAAATTCCATTTTTGTTCCTTTTATGCCATTTGAGGAGTCTAGATAAACATTTCCCAAAATTTACTTTGCGGGGATGGGGGGAAGGCTAGAAGGTGTGGTTCAGATTTCTGAATGGTAATGCCTGTCTGCAGATTTTTGTCTTACAAAGAAGCTATAAACTGTAAGCTTCTGTTTGGTATTTAAAGAGTCCTTAACAGTGTGTTTTTCACTTAGCAGCTTTCATTATGTATATAGGATATAGGGACCATCCCAAGTTGAATGAACTTAAGTTTAAAATTTATTGTCTAAAGGATCATGAAGATGTCTAGAATCTTTTTTTACCACCTCTTACCCATACCCTTTACTGGTGTTTTTAACAAAATCAAGAGTAAGGAATTTATTTTATTTCGCTTTGAAGCAGTAAAATGGTCAAAAGTTAAAAGTTCTCTGGGACAGAGAGCACCTGGGTGGCTCAGTAGGTTAAATGTTTGCCTTTGGCTTAGGTCGTGATCTCAGGGTCCTCAGATCAAGCCCCGCTTTGGGCTCCCTGTGCATCGTATCGGGTGTCTGCTTCTCCCTTTGCCATTGCTGCAACCCATCCCTCCCATTTGTCCTCTCTCAAAGAAATAAAATCTTTAAAAACAAAAAAGTTCCTGGGTGTGGGGTAACAAGTGACCCGGAGAATTGTTATTACTGTGTAATTAGTCTGAAAAAGGAAACGCTCACTTTTTAAGGTGACGCTGTAGTTCTGGAAATAAGCTTTTTCACTTGGACACCTTTCGCTGTTGGAAGTCTTTGTGTAGCTAGAACACACCACCCAGTATATTATCATGTACAGTAACATTGTTTGGGCGAGTGGGAGGGTGAATGATGGTTGATGACCTCCGCATTGTTTATGAAATAGTAATAGACTTAATTGCTGTACCTTTTTAGAATCTGTTAACCCTATGAAGAAACCGGTTTTAGCTTCCAGAATAACATGTAAGGTGTGCTTTTATGGCTTTTTCCCTTAATTATCCAGTTATCTGTACATTGGACATTCTCATAACCTTCACCTCAAGTATGTTTTCCTTGCTGATGGGGTGGTGTGAAGAAAAGAAAGCATTTTGTTCTTTCATAGTCTTACTTGATGAATTTTATATAAACTAGATAAAAGAGACAGCTTAAAGACAATGTTAATGTGCTAATGAATGAAAATGAAAAATGGAACATTTGTTAAATTTAGTAAGATCCTGAAATATATAGTAAATTAAAAAAAAAGTCTTGGCTTTATTAGTGGAGGAGTAGAGATGATAGGAATGGTTAAAGGGCATGGTATGAGAAGAGGACGACTATCATTCACAGTGTGGGATAGTTTGAGTCAAGGTTGAACCCAGGTGGGGTTTGCCAAGTTTATCATGACGGGGAACGCCAAGTTCCATATTAACCTTGCCGGGGTGGATTGGGTAAGTAAAGGCACACTGCGACAGAAACCTAGCAGAGTGCTAGAGAGCCCGTGGAAGATGCAATGGATTTTTGACCTGAAGAACTGTGTAATTTTTACTTTATGATAATTTCTTTTTAAAAAAATGCACTTTTGCATTTCACGTGTATAGGTTTAAGAAAATCTACCAAGAAGCGCAGTGAATCCCCACCTGCTGAGCTCCCCAGTTTGAGGCGGAGCACACGCCAAAAGACCACGGGCTCCTGTGCTAGTGCCAGGTAACACATTGGTTTTTCCAGTTTACGAGCCATTTTGTTATCTTCTATTCAACTTCCATTAGAATCCTTCCCTTTCTGAGTTTTCAAAAATTACTGAAATTTTCACTTGAAAATTGAGTAGTAAAGAAACCTACCAATATAATTGAATTCTTCCCCAGTGTTGATGTGCATGTTTTTGCTAAGTATTAATCATGCAGTTTTTTGATAGCACTCTTACCCTCTACCATTTCCTCTGTTGCTCTGTTATTTTCACAGAGTTCCTGCCAGCTGTTGGACATTTCATTGTTTTCAGAGTGCCAGTTGGCCAGTAAATCTCTAATGAGCATCTTAATGCAGATTGGGGTTATTTTTCAGAGGTAGCTAAATTTCCCAATAGTGTGATTAATGGACCAAAAGGGATGCCTGTTTTAATGGTTGTAATATTGCCTAATTAGTTTCTCAGAGTGTTGGCATCACTTGAGTTTAATGGATCAGGGGGAGAGATGTACTTCATTTTCATTTTGTATTACAACACCTGTCCCTCGCAGAGGAATGTGGGTGTCATGTGTCTGCTTTCATGTCTTCAGTTCCCATTTTCCCAGTTACTGGTTTGGATCTCGTTTTCAGAAAATCAACTACCTTTGATACGATACAGTGTGTTATTTCACATTCTTTTATTAACTGATTGAGAATCTTTGGTCAACATTTTTTTTTCTTAATAATTTCCTCACCTTTTCACGCATGGTCAGTTGCTCAAATGCCTTTTTGCAGCTAGTTATTGGCAGCTGGGTAGGACTTACTCCTCTTTTATCTGTAGTTTGTTCTTCTAAATGTGCCCAGATAACAGTGATGAGGTCAAATGGTTTCAGTTTGCCTTTTCCCTACTCTCACTCAGGTGAAATGGAAGGTTTTAACTCTTCTGTTGTTTCTCTAAGATGAGCCACAATGACCTCTCTTGGTGACAAATACGGTAGTGGCACAAGGAAACAGAGTAACTAATTGCAGGTCATAAGAAAAGGACTCGTGGCACTTAAATCTCTACTTTTTCAGTTATTTTCTGGTTCTATCTGGATTGTTTAAAATGCCGTTTAAAATATCTGGAATTAGTAGAGGCGCCTGGGTGGCTCAGTGGTTAAAGCCTCTGCCTTCGGCTCAGGTCATGATCCCAGGGTCCTGGGATCGAGCCCAACATCGGGCTCCTTGCTCAAGCAGGGAGCCTGCTTCCTCCGTTCTCTCTGCCTGCCTTTCTGCTACTTGTGACCTCTGTCAAATAAATTTTTAAAAAAATCTTAAATAAAAATAAAACATCTGGATTAGTACACCTGTTTGCGTCTGTGGGTTCTTGGCAATAATTTTATGAGAACCCTGAGAGCCAAAAATTTGGGGCTAGATTTTTGAATGTGGCTTCCCCAGAGTTGATAATCTAAGATATAAACCAAATTCACTGGGGTTGAAATTAATTTTAAGTTGATGCAAAGTCAGGTAATCTAGTGTCCCATGGTTGTCTGCTGCCTGCCGCCTTCCTCCTCGTGACCACTGTCTTAGCATACGTGAAATTACTTACAGTTTACATGGTTATTCTCTATACCAGCTATTAGCCGCCTGCCTGAAATGCTCTTTATCTCAAACTTTTTCTGTATTAGTGGCAATTTGTCTTAACTTCAGTGCTTTTCCAGCCTGCTGCAGCCGTGTCTTCATCTCTCTTTAGACTAATACTCTTTGAGGACATCAAACTGTGGAGCACAGTGTGTGTCACATGGGTTATGCAAATTGAATGTTAAATAGATGAATTAATTTGAAGCCCACTAATTTGTAGCTTGGTAAATTGGGTCTGGAGTGAGCTGTTTCCGTAGAAGAAAAGATTGGCTAAACAAATCCCTATTTAGGGAGGATTTTTTACTACTTGGAAGAACAGACTCTTCTAGTACTCTGTGGTAATTCAGAGCCTTCATTTATGTGTCACTTATGCCTGCTGCTTCCTCATTGTTTTCTGGCCAGCGTCTAGTTCCACTGCAGTTTGACTTTGGTCTAAAACATTTCCTTAGTAGTGTGTTTCTTCATTTCCTAATTTGGAGGCCTGCTACTTAAACAATACGCAGTTACAATAATTTGGGGAATCTTTTGTTTTTACCTGATTTGCTTACTGATTTCTTTATTAAAATAGAAAAGCTCATCATCAGTAAAATGTAATTTGCTTTGTGAGAAATAACTGATCATTATTCTTTCCATATTACACTGTGCCTCAGTCCTAAACCAGTTTCTTCCTCAGTGTCATCTGTATGTGTTTATAAATGTTAAATCTTTAATTTTTTATTCTAAAGGACGGATCTCTTGTTCATTGTTAGGGTAGTTCTTTTTTTGTTTATTTAAGTTATCTGGAATTTAAGTGATAATTTCTCACATCTTTTTCTCTTCTTCCCCCTCCCCCTGCATTGTCAAGTGTCACTTGTATATTGATCCACTATTTAGCCTGGAAGTGGGGATCTATTATAAGTGAGTTGAATTCTTTCAGTAGGAGTCACTTTTCCATTTAATTGAAGTGCTGAAAAATCATTTCTGCCTTGTAAAGATGACAACAGCTCATAGCACCACAAAAGCATATATTGTGAATGCAGTGTAACTTGGGAAGAATTTTAAATATACAAAGTCTTGGTTGTTCCCATAATGATTTTTTGCAACAATTTCTATGGAAAAAGAAGAAACTGGCTTTGTGCTCCATGCATTGGAGCTTTGTGCTGCATGGACATTGCTCCTGGTCACTGGTAGTGCTGCCTGTGATGGCATCTTTCTGTTGCAGTCGGCGAGGCTCTGGCCTGGGCAAAAGAGGAGCAGCTGAAGCTCGTCGACAGGAGAAAATGGCGGACCCTGAAAGCAGCCAGGAGACCGTGAATTCTTCAGCTGCACGGACAGACGAAACTCCCCAAGGAGCCGCAGGTAGATTGGCATGTCTTAGCCCTAAAATGCATTTATGTATCTTAACGATTTGTTGAGAGATAAATTACCTTGCAGGCATACCCGTTATAAGACAAGAAAGGAGACAGAGATATACTTGATATTACCATCAGATAAACATGTTCTCCTTTGTTTTACTTTATAGGTTTGGTTTTTGATGAGTTGGATTCATTCGGTTTTCTTTTTTAATTCTTTTCCAAGTCCAAGTTTGTACTAACTACATTCAGAGGGATTTTAGGAAATAACGTCACTTTCTGTGAAGGTTCTTCTATATCAGTGCTGATATACAGTAGTTGCACAATGAAAATTTTAAGTTCATAATAAGAAAGTAAGGATATGGCTTATTGCTTCTTCATACATGTGTAAATTTTAATGGAGAATGTTGTAACCCCTAAAAAGTAGTAAGTGTTCTGCTCAAAAGGAACTTTAAGAATGCCATTTATGTTTTTATGGGCTTACTTTTATTCTACTTGATATTTTAGCACAACAAAAATAAGGCTGCTCCCCCACCCATTTCAGCTTTAAAAATGTATCTGTCACCAAGAAGAAATGAAGGCTAATACTCGAGAAGTTAATTGTCGCCAACAGGTTTTAAAATGTAGCTTGTCCTAAGTATTTCTTTCCAACATTAAGAACAGATGGGAAGATGTTCCAGGTCATTACTTTGTTATGAGCATGGGTGTGATGAGTCCCTTTTGTCAGAATGATACACATGGCCTTAGGTGTAGGTATGTTCTTACTTTAACGGTGTTCTCACCTAAGATTGGCGTGTGTGCTAGTTTTCTTTCATGCCTGTGGTGGAGCCTCTGCCCTAGTTGGCCAGGAAGGTTAGTTTGCCCACCACTGTTCATGTTTTGTGCTGCTTGTCTCAGCGTTCTGTCCAGCTTAACAGTTTTACCACTGTCTGTCTTGGTTTTGTATGTTAAGTGGCATGGTGGACTTGAACCATCTCTTCTGTTGAGAGAGGACATTTTTCCTGCACTTTTTTTTAAAGAATAGTTTTGCAGAAGGGTTAAGTTTGAGGGAAACCACAGCCCATTGCACATACAAATCACCGAAGCTCTTGATGCCACACAGGCTATGCTTCTCAGTGTTTTAATGTTTATTTCAAGTCTGCCTATGGAAGTAGGGCAGTTCCCACGTGGAGGACAGAAATGGAGCTGCCGAGTGTGTTAAAGTGGACCCATGACAGTGATTATTGGAGCTAGTGTTTGTAGAGTATACACTGCTGCAGACACGGTATTAAGCACTTTACATATACTCTCATTTAATGTTCAAAACAAGATGCTGAGGTGTGACTACTGTTCTCCTCCTCTTTAACAATGAGGGAAAACTGAGGCACATAGTGGTTAAGGTTGTGGGAGTGCCCCTGGCTGTGGGACTCTGAAATCCAGATTTTCGAAAAAGAGGGGCGCCTTTCTGATGGCTCTGTCCTTCCGCATCCCACACAGTCCCAGAGATAATCTCAGATGGTACCACTGACGGGCAGGATGAGGGGCGCTGTGTGAAGTTTTGATCCGTGGTGTATTTACGTAAGAGGATAAAAGTTTCAGGGGATTAGGTCCATAAGCCTGCCTCGTAAATGCTTATGTTCCTTGTCTTTGAGAGTGGAAGTCGTGCTGTGATCTCAGTATTTCCCACGTTCAGGGGAAAGATAACATGAGCCACGCAGCACTGCTTGGTTTCGCTTTGGAAGCAGGATGCCTTCTAGGTGCCATGGGCATCCTCTCTGCCAGCCCACTGAAGGAGTGCTGCGGGAAGAAGTAGATTCCTTATTAACTGGGCATGAAGTTCTTCCCTGTGATGTGCTTTTGTTTTTCCATATGTACAATTGGAATTTAAAGAGAAATAAAACCCTCTAGTGTGGAGTATAAACTGATGGTGGTAATGACTTAGAGCATCTCTTGGCAAGCATCTGTTCAAAGACAGCTCTTAGAGAGTTGATGTAACACTCTATTGGAAACATTTATTTTGAAATAATGTTTTTATTAATTGAAAGAGATTGATTTAATCTCTCAGTGTTTTTATGGTTGTTTTTCCCCCCAGTGTTATTTATTTTTGGAAATACCATCTTACTGACCTATTCCAGTGAAATCATTGAAATAAGCTTACTGCTTTTTGTACATGCAGTGTTTAAGCATTGCTCCACCTTCGGCAGACCTACTCCCATCACCCTGACTTTGCCAGTATTGTTCACACTTAGGAAAATTGGCTGATAACGATGTACCTGTTTGGTCACCTTGAAATCTATTTATATTTGGAGCCACTTCCCTCGTTTTTCGTAGAAGAGAGATGCTAGCTCTTGGAGTTGAAAGTAAAGTGCTCATCACATTTTCCCATGAGTTGGGGGCCTAGTTTTGGACTTTTATCAGAACTGTGTACCTCTTCATAGTGCTGGTAAAGTCTTATAAATACTAGAGACTCTAAAGTGAGAAATCAAGTATTCTTCCTTATACCTGCAAAACAGTCAGATGGCAGGGAAAAATAGCCTATGTTCTGACACCTAATTTTGCGCTGAGAATCTTAATTTCACAGGAAACGAATAGGGTAAGTTTTAAAAAAGAAAGTAACCCCAGTTCTGTCAGTTTTTTTATCTCCCTAACTACTTTTGTTTGGAATCCCTAAAAATTAGATGTGTCTGTATCACCTGATACCAGGGTCCATGTAAGGCGTAATTACATTACTAACAGTTATTATTTTGGCCTTGCTCAAATGTTTTCATTATACTCCTGAAAAGTACTGCTACTGATTGCCTTTAGGGATCTGGAAAAGGTGAATTCACCTGTTCAGTGAATTTGAATTTTATCAGCATTCTGATATTTTACTGTCTTTCTGTGTAAGGAGTCTCATTGGTTAAGGTACAAAGATGTGGGGTTCTGTGATAAATTTCTTATGTTCTAATTTAAATATTTTTTCCATAGTTTTAATTCAGCTGTGTATTAGAAACTATCTTGCATGGTGCCCTGAAGATACGCTAAAGATTAGGTGGGGGAGGTAGTGGTTTAAACAACAACATGATAAAGATTGACACCTCTTAAAAATCTGGCATCCCATTTTCTCTGCTTGATAATCTTAGGTTTATATTTGTGTCAGGACAGGTCTTGTGCAAGCTGCCCAGGGAGGTTTGACGCCTTGACTGAAAAATTTTATCACTGACTCCTGTTGGCTGATAACACTTCCTTACCTGCGTCACTTTACAAACCGCCACTCATGGGCGAGGCTAGTTTGGTTTATCTAATTCTGTAATAATACAGGGAACTATAGCAGACAGATGATTACTGTTTGCCATCAGTGGGCTGGTGAAGGATTTTTTTCTAGGGGTTCAGTGACTGATTTCTGTCAAAACAGGCCCTCCACCTCCATGAAAAATCAGAATATCCTTGCCCCTCCTTCTGGTGACCCTCTAATACATAAACTGAAAAAACCCAGCATTACCTTCCCAAGTGAAATTTTGTTTTGCCTTGCTTTGTTTCCTTAAAAAAGATGTGGTGCCAGAGGGTACTTTAAAAAAAAAAAAAACCAGTGACTTGATTTGTTAAGCCTTTGTATTTTCTCTGCACACAATTGGAAGAGTTTAAAAGCAAGTTTAAGAGTCACTTCAACGAATTCAGTCATAGTCAGAACCTTAATAACAGTATTTGTTAAGATTTCTGTTTAATGTGAAGAAGCAGCTGTACTAGAATGAAAAATTAGTACTGAAGAATACATTTAGTACTGAAGGATATATTTAAGGGGCCATTAGAGTACAGTATTTGAGTACAACTGATGAAAAGCCCACTGGGGCTCAGATCTCTGATCTGAGGGTAGCCAGTCAGCCTTGGGCAACTAAGTACACTGAACGTCACAAGGCCTCAGTTACCTCATGGAGTGTGAAAAAGCTGAGCAGCCTC
This sequence comes from Neogale vison, assembly GCF_020171115.1. Classification (NCBI taxonomy): domain Eukaryota; kingdom Metazoa; phylum Chordata; class Mammalia; order Carnivora; family Mustelidae; genus Neogale; species Neogale vison. Next base: position 38,435,663 of record NC_058093.1, on the reverse strand, counting down.
CCTATATGGTCGTAAGGAAATAGACACAGCTTGCAGATGGTAAGCATTTCGTAAATGCAGCGTGTAAGTAGCATTCCAGAGTGCAGTTACTCTTTTTTCTTCCCCAGAAGTGTTTGTTAAACTCTGATACACTTTAATATTAGTATTTCTTGCTAACCTGTGAATATAAACCAGGGAGCTAATCTTTCCTGTAATGGGCCAAATAGTTGATGTTTTAGGCTTCCTGCAGGCTCTGTTGGAACTAACAGCCCAGCTCGGTGGTTGTAGCAGGAAAGCAGCAACAGACAATGTGTAAAACAATGAGTTTGGCTGTGTTTTAAAGAAATGTTATTTTGTTATTGACAAAATGACGTGCCGGATTGAATTTGGCCCGTAGGCCATAGTTAATGGACTCCTGTTTAAGCCATACGTTTTTAATGCAAATTTTTAAAAAATCCCAGTGAGGGACGCCTGGGTGGCGCAGTTGGTTGAACGACTGCCTCCGGCTCAGGGCGTGATCCTGGAGTCCCGTGATCGAGTCCCACATCAGGCTCCCAGCTCCACGGGGAGTCTGCTTCGCTCTCTGACCTTCTCTTCGCTCATGCTCTCTCTCACTGTCTCTCTCTCTCAAATAAATAAATAAAATCTTTAAAAAAATCCCAGTGAAATCGTAGAAAATACTTAATGAGATGTGAAGAAAATTATTAAGAAAATTTACAGTTGGTGGCTCATATATTAGCATCTCTTCAGAAAAGCTCTGTAAATTCACATCCATTATCCATGTACTTTTAACAATAAAAAATGTTCTGGGCTGATCTTCTGTCAGGGCTTAGGGTATTGTGGATCATGTTGTCATACACAGGTTAGTTGTATAGAATAAATGCTTAAAGACTCAACGGACACTGAGAGGAGGAACAGCAAAACTGCTGGTTTTAGAGGAATATCATTTCATCTGGTCAGGTTCACAATAGAATCAGCCTCTCTTTGCTTAGGCTGAATTACTGCTCAAGTTAGCTTTTTGGGTAGTAGAATCCTTCTAAAATCTCAATTCTTTTTTCTGCATTGGTTTTGACATCTTAGTTGTCCTCTATTTTGTCCTAAACTGCTTTACTGTTGGTTGTGATGTGTATCTTCCATCTTTTACCCTGGTAATAAGAAGGGTATCATCTGCATGCTCTTAGAGAAAACGTCCGAGTGATTGTTGTCAAGACTGCAGCCGAGAAGTAAAGTAAGGCCGACTGAAGAAGACACACGTCTGCTTGGAACGTTGCCCCCAGATGTCAGTTTTGTTTTCTGTTCCGATTGTGACTAATTCCCCATTTATTCAGCCTCATGGTGGTTTTGGCAGTGTGATCTTCATGGACTTTTGGTACATGATTTCAGGACAAGACAATTTAGGAATAGTTTCAGAGGCATGAGGAATCTGTCAGAGCCATGTATGGAAGGAATGTAAAGCTTGTATTTTTATGCTTGTTGAACTCTAAGATAGTTGAGCCATCCTTTCGTTCATCGAAGCTACAGGGCGAAATCTACAACAGCTGAGTGTGCAACGGGGAGACACTTATTTAATTGCTGCCTTTGTTGGTGGTGGTCTGTAAAACTCTGCTCTTTATTTTTTTTTTTTAAGGTAAACCAGAGATAATGAGTTTGAATGTTCCTCTCCTAACCCTCACCTTGTTTTCTCCCCCCCTTTTGAAGCCTCTAGTTCTGTTGCAGGGGCTGTGGGCATGACCACCTCTGGGGAGAGTGAATCCGATGATTCTGAGATGGGACGATTACAAGGTAAAGACAGTTAATGAGCTTATAAGAAACCATTATCACAGGCTGCCTATGACTTCTGTTCTTTGTTAAAATTAATTCAGATAAGCTCATTGAAACATAATCTAGCAATGCCTGTACTTAAACTTATTTGTGATGATTTGGATTTGGAAGATGATCTGCCTCTCCATTTTTACTCTTTAGACAAAATCTGATAATATATGTGTTTTTTGTTTTTAAAATGTTCTCCATTACAGTTGCTTATATAGTTGGTAAGGACTTAGGAAGGTCTTGAAAAGGGGATAGCTTAAAATGTCGTCTGGTATCCGCTAACTGTAAAGCATCCCAGTGGGGTGCTTTTGTTGTATTCTTTTGTGTTCTTGGTCACCTATTTTAAAATGAATGTAAGTGTATACCTAAACACCAGGTATTTTAATGGTGTGCTTTTAAAAAAGCAGCCTTATATTATGTGTATGCTCTTTACAAATGGGTGGTGGTGGAGATGTATTTTTATTGTGTTCACACAGTTGGTTTGTATGATAGATCCCCAGTGTGAGGCTTCTGAGAAGCATTATTTAGAAAGCACTTTCACATTGCTTTTAAGTTCCTAAAGTAACTTACAGCAGTCTCTTTTCAACTAGAAGTCTTGTGAACACATTTTTTTCTCACCTTTTGGACCTGATAAAAAATAATTTTTCCATATGTTTTTTAGAAGATCTCATGACCGTTATCAGCGGGAAAGCATCAAGGGTGCTTAACCTATAATTTCTTAAAAGTAAATACTTACTCTGGGTTTTTCTTTGATCATTTGATACAGTCCCCTCTGGCACTGATATTTAGTATCTCCATAAAACCTTAAGATACCTTCAAACTAGCACTTGGGTGTTGTAACTTATATTAATTAATATCTAAGAGTGGCCTGAAAAGTTTGATGTAGTTTCTCTTTAAAAAAAGGGGGGGGGGAGTAACATTACGTGTGAGATGAATCAGTTGCTTGAAATTTTTATGTAATATCAACTGCATTTACAATTCAACTATTCCTCATGCCTTTCTTTTTTCTTTAGCTTTGTTAGAGGCCAGGGGTCTTCCTCCTCATCTCTTTGGCCCGCTCGGTCCCCGGATGTCACAACTTTTCCATAGAACAATTGGAAGTGGAGCTAGTAAGTGAATACTCTTAAATGTGCCCTCCCCCAAAACCTTTAATAATTAGGTGGGTGCTGTTTTTGCTGTTTATCTATTGCTGTAAGGAGGCTTTCATATAAGGAGGTTTTCATGAACTTAAAACTTTTAAAAAATACGGTTTGTGCTCATTCTTGCCTTTAAGAAGACTCTAGGTTCTTCTGTACTTTTATTTTTGATTACTAGATTTGAGTCATTAGCAAATCATCCAGAGTTATGGCAAGATTGAATCTCTGTTTAACTCTAGCATAGTAAAGAATCTCAGATGATTACATTGATTATATTACAGCGACTGATTGCGTGATTTGCATAGATTTGAATCTTGATTTTTGTGTGGCATAATAAAATTTAATCCGTAAGACAGTCAATTTAGAGTGAGCCAGAGAGAAAAGATTTCTCAGCAGAATTACCAGTCGCTAGACTCATTTAATCAAATTAACATATTATGATCCAGAGATCTTGTCATATATGGTAGACAAAACACTGACTCTTGAAGTGGCAGTTTGTATCAGGAATAACTTCTGCATAATTACAAATCCGGTTAAATTCTTCCTGGTATAGAATACTATCTTTAGCTTCCTTAAACAGAATTTACATTTAAGCAGTATTTTTTTTTTTAATAACTTCATTGATAAAGTTTCCAAAGAATCAGCTGGCTCTTTTTAGACTTTAGTCATGATTAATTTCAACACTTCTAAAGTGTTAACTGAAGTTTATTGACTCTGACGTCACGGATATGTGCTAATAAAATTTTCCATCAAATATTCCAAGTTGTTGTTGTTCCTGTTTTTTAATGTGTGGACATATGCTCACATATGTGTATTTATGCTTAAGTCCCTTTCAAGTTCTGGCCTTAGCATTTGACAGGAAATTCAAGAAGCAGCTGGTATTTTTGGTTTGGTTTAGTTTTTGCTGCCATGACACTCAGCTCTCAGATAACGTACCCTGTTGCAAAGTTCTCATGAACCTTTAAAGGAGGATTCTTACTTAGTGTCATATATTAGGTACTGGGATTGTCCTGAGTCCTGAACAGGATAGTACACAGAGTTGTCTACCACACGGAACTTCCATGCTAGAGGGTGACCCTGGCAATAAAAAGACTGACTGTTCTCCAGCAGAAAAATTTCAGTTAGTGCTAATGCAGTGGAGGAAAACAAAGTGAGGATGTAGGTTGGCTGATTTGGGGGGGGGGTGTATACTTAGGCTGGTTAGAGTAACGTGTTCTGAGGCAGGGTGAATTCGTGGAAGCCTAAATGAAGTGAGGAAACCAACCCTGTACAGGTCTGAGGGAAGGGGAAGTGCACCACCAGAGGTGGGAATTAGCTTGTCATGTTGGAGAAAAAACAAGAGGGGCCTTTGGAAAGGGCGAAGTTGTAGAAGACGAAATCTGAGAAGGGTAGATACTCACTAGGTCATGTAGGGCCTGGCAGGCCCGCAGCAAGTATGGGTTTAACCAGTAATGGAGCTCAGGAACCATTGAAGGATTAAGAAAAGGACAATGGCATGATACGTTTTATGAAAAAGATAAGATATATGCAAAAGTTGAGAGAATAGTAGTAGAATAACCTCCACGAACCCATCAATAGTTATTAATCCTCAGCAATTACTGTTTCAGTTAATATCCTCTGTCATTCTCCCCACTCCCAAGATTTTTTTTTTTAAGATTTTATTTATTTGACAGAGAGAGATCACAAGTAGGCAGAGAGGCGGGGGGGGGGGGGGGGGGGAGGGGCGGGCAGGAAACAGGCTCCCTGCCGAGCAGAGAGCCCGATGCGGGACTCAATCCCAGGACCCTGAGATCATGACCTGAGCTGAAGGCAGTGGCTTAACCCACTGAACCACCCAGGCAGCCCCCCCCCCCCCAAGATTGTTTTTAAGGCAGTCCTATGTGTAATTTCATTTGCATGTCATTGAATTTGTGGCTATAAGGACAAAAATTTTTAAATTTTAGACAGTACCATGGTTAAGAGGAATCCTTACTTTCACTAGTTGCCTGTTTAGAGTGCAAATGTACTAGGCCTCTCATAAATCCATTTACAATTTTTCCTTATTTAAATCAGGATCAGAATATCTGTACATAACCATCGGTTAATACATTTCTTAAGTTCATGTGTGTGTGTGTGTCTGTCTGTCTGTCCCTTGAGAGAAATTTGATTCACATATTTTACCACTTCATTTATTTCTTGGAGAAAGCTGGGAAAAAACTTCTCAAGAGTATTAACATTAGGGGTACCTGGGTGGCCGAGTCAGCTAAGCATCTGCCTTCTGCTCAGGTCATGATCCCAGGGTCCTGGGATTGAGCCCTGCATCAGTATCCCTGCTCAGTTGGGAGTCTGCTGCTCTCTCTGCCTCTCCCCACAGCTTACGCTCTCTCTCTTATTCACTCTCTCTCAAATAAATAAATAAAATCTTAAAAAAAAGTATTAAAATCATCAATATCAAATTCATATTAAGGGTTGGCCATTGCACATGGAATTAACGTGAGCCATAGAATAAAACCCGAGTAGAGAAAGTGCCCCCCGCCCCGATCCAGTTCAGTGATGCCTACTGCATGGCCAGTCTTTGTCTTTACCCTTACCACATTCCTCCTCCCACATTGTAGGAAATGAATCCCAGGCATTATATAATATTATCTAGACACATTTAATAATGTAGCTCCAGATAATGTGCATTAAAACATAGGACCACCCCTTCCCCCCATGACCATTATCATACCTGAAAAATAAAGTGGTAATTTCTTTAGTAATTGTCCAGTAAGTCCAATGAGCATCAAGTTTCCTTCTCTCAAATAGTATAGGTGTGCTTCTTTATAAACTGGTGGTTGGATCTAGAGCCTTTTTCAGATTCAAGTTTTATTCTTTATTTCCTTGGTGGGGAAAGACTAAGCAAAAGTGGTAGTATGTTCTAATACTTAGGAGGCACATAAAGTCTGATGGTCTCTTAAGCCATCATAACTCAGTGCCTAGGTGACAGGGATTATAAACTGATAGTAATTCACATCTAATGAGCGGAATTTATGCATTAGAAGTAAAAGAGGTAATTTAGTAGAAATATATTAAGAATATCTTCCTTCTTCTATTTTGTTACACAGGAGAATAACCGGTATAGGAAAACAGATTTCTCCCCATACCAGTTTGGAAAAGAGTTGGGTTTTGCATCCTCCAAAGTGCCATTATTGTTGTTTTTAAATACCACTTTCAAGTGGAGACATTTTAGTGATTTTTTTGATGATTAAATTGTCCTGTCATTGGATGGTGGCATCTTTTGGGAGGTGGCTTCTCAGTCTTTCTGATATGATCCCTGGCAGTTTTTTGTGACTTCCTTTCTGATACATCAGACTCAAAACCTCCACCTCAGATCCTGAAATCAGGGATTTTCTCAGAGAACACCCCGGTTTCTTTTATATGAGATAGTATTTAGAGCTCATAGTCTGGGGCAGAGGTCTACTCATTGCTACTGTGGTGGCTTCTTTTTTTTTATTTATTTAAGATTTTATTTATTTGAGGGGGTAGGGGAGAGCACCAGTGCGCAGCCGGGAGAGGGTAAGGGAGAAAGAATCCGAAGCCAACTCTGCTGAGGCAGTGATGTGGGGCTCAATTCTGAGATCTCGATATAACGACCTGAGTTAAAACCAGAAGTCTGGACGGATAACCAACTGAGCCACCCAAGTGGCCATGGGGTGATCATTGTTACTAGGTACGTGTAGTAAACAAACCTAGGAAAAATTGTATTTTATCTTTTTTTTTCTTTACTTTTCTTTTCTTTTTTTTTTTTTCGCCCATTTATCTGTCTACAGACAGAGATCACAGGCAGGCAGAGAAGAGGGGGAAGCAGGCTCCCCGCCGAGCAGAGAGCCCAATGCGGGGCTCCATCCCAGGACCCTGAGATCGTGACCTGAGCCGAAGGCAGAGGCTTAACCCACTGAGCCACACAGGCGCCTCTGTATTGTATCTTTTAAAATAAAATCATGGGCACTTGGGTGGCTCAGTCGGTTAAGCGGCTGCCTTCGGCTCAGGTCATGATCCCAGAGTTCTGGGATCGAGTCCCCTATTGGGCTCCCTGCTCAGCAGAGCCTGCTTCTCCCTCTCCCTCTGCCTGCCGCTCTACCTACTTCTGCTCTCTCTCTCAAATGAATGGATAAAATCTTTAAAAATAAATAAACAAAATAAAATCATGAGTTTCCACTTTCAGTGTTAATTTAAATTAGGGCTGGGAGGTTTTTATCTACCTTATTTTGTATGTTCTTTCTCCCAAGCTGAAGTTTCAGTTCCCAAAGATAGTAACATGGTCACTTATTTGCTTTCTCCTACAATACAAAATTCCAGCTTAACACCAAAAGTAATATTATTGAGGTTTAATTTTTCAAGTTTTTGTTGTTGGCTGTTCTTGGGGACTCATTCTGTGGTCAAGTTTTGGTATTTTAAAGTCTCTTGAAATGACTCCTTCTCTTTATTCAGGCCTCCAAGTTGATTTGGTTCATTTGCTTGATTTTCTTTTAATTTCTGGAGGTTGCTTTTAAATTTTATCTTCAATTTTATCCTTATGGGATATTTACATGGTATAGAAAGTCTGATCTACAAATAAGGTTTATTTAGGGAAGTCTTAGCTTCTTTTGCTATTCCCTTTATTTATTTCCTCCTCCCACACAAATAGCCTTTGTTAATTTTATGGCTTGTCCTTCTGTTATTTACTTAAAACAAAAACAAATTCATATTATCTGCTTCACACTTCCTTTTTAAGATAGGAGGAGTAAGCTTTATACATTTTAGGTTGCCTTTAGTAGTATTTTGGTGATCCCCTTCCTATAGCTGCTACACATGGAAAGAGATACCAGATTCCTTTTAGTAGAGCTGCTTTAGTGCTCTGCTGTGGGGATGCATGGCTTTTCTATCATGTCTCCTCTTGGACAGTCAGGTATTTCCAGTCTTCGGTGTGTTTCAGCCAAACACCGCTTGCATATTTCTTCCTGTATTATGTTTAGGGTAGATTGTTGTAAATCAGCCTTATTGGAGCCATACCATTTTGCATTCCTTCCATCATGTGTAACGAACAGTATGGCGTCATTTTTTTTTTCTTCTTCTTACTTATTTGGCAGAAAGAGGGAGAGGAAGCATAAGCAGGGGGAGTGGCTGAGGGAGAAGCAGGTTCCCCATCAAGCAGGGAGCCCAACATATGGGGCTTGATCTTAAGGGATCAGGACGGGAGTCCGAGGCACTTGCCCAACTGAAAGTGCTTAACTGACTGATGCATTGAGGCACCATTTTTGCCACCTAGGCTCTCCCATGCTCTTGTTTTAATTTGTTTTACTTACACATGTGTTATAAACACAGTAAGACCTAGTTGTTGTTTTAGATTATCCATATTCTGTATTCCTTCGTCCATGTACACATCCCATTTTCAGTATTCTTAATTCCTTCCTGCAGTTTCTCTCCTAATCAGAGTTGTTTCCTTTCTCTGCAGAAGAACTTCTATTTTCGTGTGGTAAATGAGTACTAGTAATGATTTGTCTTTGCTTTTGAGAAGCCCTTGGTTTGCCTTAATTTTGAGGATACTTTTCCCAGGTATCAAATTCTCATTTTAGCACTTTGTGATGTCTTCTGTTGCAGAGTCTTACTGGTGGGGCGCCTGGGTGGCTCAGTGCGTTAAAGCCTCTGCCTTCGGCTCAGGTCATGATCCCAGGGTCCTGGGATCGAGCCCCGCATCAGGCTCTCTGCTCAACAGGGGGCCTGCTTCTCCCTCTCTCTCTACCGGCCTCTCTGCCTGCTTGTGATCTCTGTCAAATAAATTTAAAAAATCGTTTTAAAAAAAATTATAAAAGTCTTACTGGTGCCCTTTCAAGGCTGTGTCTTTTTTTTCCTCTGACTTCTTTTTAAGATTTGCTTCTTGGGGGTGCCTGGATGGCTCAGTTGGTTAAGAGTTTCCACTCTTGAACTTGGCACTCGGGTCACGCAGGGCTTGACCCCAGGCATTTGACTGACTGGACCACCCAGCCGCCCCTCTGCTTGATTTTCCTGCTTCTTCATACATCTAGTAGTTGTTTATGTGCTAGTCATTTTGTATAAAAGAACTGAAGCCACTCCAGATAACACTTTCCATTGTAAAGTTGTTTCCCCCTTTTCTGTATTGAAAAGGGTTAGGAGCTGATTATTTTGTTCGGGTCAGGCATCAGCTTGTTTAGACGAGAATGAGTTTTGTGTGACTCATTTCACCTGTGGCTCATCCCTCTTTGTGCCTTGTGATCCCCCTAGGGTTTTGATTGAGACCCTTGAAAGTCTCTGTCTACTTAGACTTGATTCATTATGCAGTTTGAAAATGCCACAGATGTCTTTGGGGTAGAACCCAGTGGCTGTGTATGTTTGAGGCAGGCCTCCTCCCTCTGTAGGGCCTTTGTCTTCTGAGCACCATGAGACTTAACAAGGTTTTGTTCTGTCTTACAAAAACTTCTAATTCAGCCCCAACCCTCTTCACAGCTCCAGAACTGGGCCGATGTTGGGACCAGTTCAGTCAGAAACAGCATCTTGGGGCTCCTGGGTGGCTCAGTGGGTTAAAGCCTCTGCCTTCGGCTCAGGTCATGATCCGAGGGTTCTAGGATCGTGCCCTCATCAGACTCTCTGCTTGGCGGGGAACCTGCTTCCCTTCCTCTCTGCCTGCCTCTGTGCCTACTTGAGATCTCTGTCTGTCAAATAAATAAATAAATAAAATCTTAAAAAAAAAAAAAAAAGAAAAGAAAAAGAAAAGCAGCATCTTCCTGTGACTCCCTTAAGTGCTCTGGGTTCTCTCCCCCATTCAGTTCAGCAGTTGGCACACTCCTGCCCAGGGGCCAAATTCAGCCTCCTGCTCGGTTTTACAGAGCCTGTGAACTAAAAGTGATTTTACATTTTTAAATGGCTGAAAAAATTTAAGAGTAATATTTTGTGAGATGTGAAAATTAAATGAAATTCAAATTGAAGTGTTTATTAATAGTTTTATTGGAATACAGCCACGCTTACTTGTTTATGTATTGTCTGTTCTGCTTTTGGGCTGGGGTTGAGTAGTTGAAAGCAACAGAGCCTGTGGCTTGCAAAGCCCAAAATACCTATGGCTCTTTATAAAAAATGTTTGCGTACCTTGATCTGTGATAGTGATTCTCAGACTATGGTCTGTAGCTTGCCTGGGGTTCCTGAAACCCTAATATTAAAGACATTAAAGCTAATATTAAAGCCATTGGTCAAAAGTCTAGTAATAATTGGTAAGGTTTTTCCTTTTCTACATTGCTGTTTGAATTTTGTTGATGTTTCAAAAGCTGTGGTTTGTAAAACTGTTAGTACATTTTTGAGAGAATCAAAGCAGTGGTTCTAGGTTCCGCTAGTAGCTGTTATATTCTTCAGTGCCAAGTGCTACTAGTGAAAATAATTTCAGTTTTATGTAAGGATGCCCTTGCTAAACAGAGTTACTAATTTTACTGTCTTTACCAAGTATATGTCTTTTTAGTAGTCCTTGTGAAAAAGCTGGACCTGAGTTTCACGTATTCTTCATCTCGAATAATGTTGCCACAGATTGAGTAGCCGCAGTGGTGGTCATACTGCTGTTTTATTTAATAAAGCTTGACATTGAAACAGTTTACAACAAAAAAATTATAATGCTGCTCATCACTGACATTTTCTGTTTTAGAAAATACGGTTTTCACAAAACTTTGTTTATATTAGTATGTAATGAATTAATGAGTATTTAAGTTTTTTCTCTCTTTAATGCCAGACACATTTGTAAATAAATACAAGTTAGCTATAAGCCACATAGACAAAGATGCTTTGGGGCTCCTGTGGTGTTTTGTTTTTATTTTGCTCCCATGGTTCTAAAACCAAAATTGATCAGAACATAAATTATGGCTTTTGCTTCTTATTGTCATTTTCAGTTGGTTTAAGGTTCTTTGGTATCTTATGACCATGCTAACATGATCTGTGTCCTAGAATTGCCAGCTTCCATGTTTATAAAACACCCAATGGATATGTTAGTTTTTCTTGTTTTCGGTGGTTGTGCTAGTGGGATATATGAACTGTTTCATTCATCCTTTGAAAGCAGATCTAGAAGCAACTGAGGGTTCTTCTGTTTCCAAGAGTTTATGTTCCCTTCATTTGTTTTGCCTTTCATTTCAGTGCAAAAATGATAGGCCTGATCTAAGTGGAACTCTTGTTTAGTTTGAAAATTTTTAAGATGGCAGCTATCTGAACTTGATGTTCTTGCAATATGTTTCTGGGTAGATTCTTCATCATGGTAAAGGTAGGTAGGCAGTAATAGTTATATGCAATTCGTTTGCCATAGTCTTAAATCTTGGAAGGATCACCATGTGTCCCCTTTGAAAGGCTATGCTTTTAGGAAGATCACTGTAACTTAATTGAAATAAAAATACTTCGGTTTTCATACGAATCCCGCCTTCATTGACAGTTTCTACACATCTGACATTTCTAAGCTGTCTAATGACTTGGAGAGGATAAATCCCTTATGCTGACAAGAACCTGTGAAGGTGTAGGAAGAGAAAGGGCTTGAAATTAGCATTAGCTATAATTTGGTGAACATTAATTATGGTTTCAGATAGGAAGGTGTTCATGAAAATTTGAAACACTTTTGTGGCCTTTATTTTTGAGTATGTTACCTAGATCACTGACCACAGCCTATCCCTGTAGGAGTTGAATCTTAGTGTTTTTCAGTTCTTTGGGCAATGAATTTGGGCCTTAAAAGTGGAAGTCATACGCAAAGGGAATGAGAGGAGGTGAATAAGCCAGTCTTTTGCTATTTTTAGAAGTACTGCATTCCAGGGGTGTCTGAGTGACTCAGTGGATTAAGCCTCTGCCTTTGGCTCAGGTCATGGTCTCAGGGTCCTGGGATCGAGCCCCACATCAGTCAGATTACCTGGTCGGCAGGGAGTCTGCTCTCTCTGACAAATAAATAAATAAAATCTTAAAAAAAAAGAAAAATACTGCATTCTCTCTACTCTCTTCTATCAGGTACATTGCTCTGTTTATCTTTATTTTCTTGCCATTCCACTGTTACCAGGATTCCATTTATTCTGAGCAGGACTTCGAGAGTATGTGGATTTTCGTTGAAGGCTGGTCATCACTTTTTAACAGGTGGTTATTCCTACAGAAGGCTTTTGCTTAGTCTGTATGTGTGAAAGTCACTCTGTCAGAGGTAACAATTTGTATTAGTCTTATGGATATCTTTTTGTTTTAGCTAGTAAGAGGCAATCCACTTGTTTCATTTTAAAAGAAAAATGAAAAGACAAAAATCAATAAATACTGTGAGATCAGTCTAAGTTAAGATAAATTCAGTCAATTTGTGTCTTGAATTATATCAGCAGCCTGTCTTAGCCCTAGTATAGACTTAGTCTTTCACTGGGATCAAAAGATAAGCAGCCCGCTGCCACATAGAGTCACACTTTATACCTACTAATAATTTCCTTAAATGTTTAAAAGTAATTATTTTTTCCCCTCCCTGTGAAGGCTCCAAAGCCCAACAGCTTCTGCAAGGACTGCAAGCAAGTGATGAAAGCCAGCAGCTCCAGGCAGTTATTGAAATGTGTCAGCTATTGGTTATGGGAAATGAGGAGACGCTGGGAGGGTTTCCTGTCAAGAGTGTCGTTCCAGCTTTGGTAAGAGTTTGCCCCTCATTTTATCTCAGTTCTCTGAACGTTGCTGAAGCATGATTATTTACACCGTTTGAACTAAGAGATGGTAGAGTGTGGCTTTGTGCTTTTATTTCATGCTTCTAGATCTTGGCAGTGATCGCTAATAATGAATTTGTAATTTTCTAAACTCCTACTTCTTGATACTTAAAATGACTGGTTTTATTTTATTATTTTTTTAATTTCTAATTTTTTTTTATAAACATATAATGTATTTTTAGCCCCAGGGGTAAAGGTCTGTGAATTGCCAGGTTTACACATTTCACAGCACTCACCATAGCACATACCCTCCCCAGTGTCCATAACCCCACCACCCTCTCCCGACCCCCTCTCCCCCCAGCAACCCTCAGTTTGTTTTGTGAGATTGAGAGTCTCTTACGGTTTAAAATGACTGGTTTTAAACCTTAAGTTGTTTGTTGCATTAGGTGATATCTAAACTTACATGCTCTCTCTTTTAAACTGGTGATACATGGGCAGTAATAAGCTGCTCCCTTGTGGCAGGTCTTTGTGGGCCACAAAGCTTTCGCGTTGTAATTGTGTGCAGCGGCAGAGCGTTCCAGCCACAAACCACGTGAATCCTTCCAGCTTAGGTTTTATGTTAAGTAAAAATATAAAGAAATGAAAGAAAACCTTTAGTGATGTTTTTCAGTACAGTCGTGAATTGATGTTTAGAATTTAAAAACATCTTAATTGCTTGAGCTTTTTAATGGGGCAAAAAGAGGAGGAGAAATTGCCACTACTAAATGTAGGCCCCTGAACACAGTAAGTCTTAAACAACAGCTTGGTAGTTTTCTTAGTTCAAGATTAAAAAGATTGGCTATATGGGAAATTAAGATTGAAGTCTGAGTGTAAAACAAAAGACTAACATAAACATCATGAATTTACTCATACAGCATATGAATATATTGGAAGTTAAAAACCAAGTATCATGTTAATAAGTTTTCGTTTACATAGCAAATAAAGTTGACAAAAACATGGTTGATGTGTCAGATTGTCTTGTTTGATCTCATTATCAGATTGTGGAGACAATTGAATGAAGCTCATTGAAACACAAGGTGATGCCATCTTTTGTTCTTGTTGGATGGCTCAGTTCTGGCAGGGTGAGAAAGGATGAACCAGTTTCTTCACTTTCTGTCAGGCAGACCTGGATAGTGTGAACTGGCACTTAACTATTACCACTTCCATTCTCGTGAGGGCTGGCATGTTGATTTCTGGATGTTCAGTGAAAGCAGTATTGATTTTTGTGTTAAATTTTGCCTGTGTCCGTATTCACACTCACCCTACCCATTTCCCTAGGAGCTGGTTTTGTTTCCTGAATTAAACCATCTTATTTTGTTGTTCTTGTTTATTGAAAAAATAACGAAGAACTAGGCTTATACTATGTAAGATACAGTTTTTATTAGTTGTATAAAGATGCTGTTAAAGCTGTGTGCAAATGTTGACACATAATCTGACATACTTGATTTGCTGGCCTTTGATTAGATTTAAGTGCTTCATCGACCTATGTAAGACAGCTCCTGCTAGTAATACTGACTATTGTTAATGAACTGGCCAGATTAATCTTCGATCAGAATTGAATATTGTGAATATGTATCCATCTGTCACCATTCACTTGTGTGACCCTGGTCATTTTTGTTGAAAAGGAATCTGTTAGAGCTGTTCCTCTCAAACATGGTCTTACAATGTTTATTCCATCTTAAGAATTGGAGAACTTGTTACTTTTCCTGTCAACATGACAACCCCTTTCGATCTACAGTGGGTATTTCAAATGACTGGTTATAGGTGATTTGAGTTCCATTGAACCCCAGATTGGGGTGTGTGTGTGTGTGTGTGTGTGTGTGCACGCGCGCACACACACACACAAAGTGATCAGGACCTCAGATATGTAGATGTACTTGACTTGACCTAGCATAATTCATAGCTGAGAAGGCACTCCTGTTAAATGAATATTGCATTAGAGTATCTGATGTTCATTATTAAATACATTTATTTGAAGTGTACTTTGTAACTTGAATTCAGTGCATTTAAAATTTCCCATTGAACTCTGAATGATTGCTTCCCCAGATAGGAAATTTCTTTGGTAGCTTTGGCTGCTTCAAGAGATTGGAGTACATACATAACCCTAGCGGTTTTGAATTTCTGCCTTTGAAAAACACGGCTAAAATCTGCTTATGGTCTTGTCCACAAGGGAAACTAAAAGAAATGCATGTAGACTCATTCATGTAGTTGTAGAATACGATGATTAATTTGGGTTTTAATTAGTGCATAGTTTCTGATGTGATAAGTAATGTGTTTGAGGACTTTACAGCTGAGTTAAATGGTGTTTAGCTCAGCTTGTAGAGAAGTTTATTCACAGGAGTTGAAATAGTAGTCTTGAATCTGTCTGTAGAGTTGTTAACAAATGCCAGTGCATTGATGATCTGTTTCTTTAGGTATTGAGTATTTACTGATGCCTGTTAAACAGGCATCTGAGAAAGGGGGCTAGAAGTACCAGAACAGTTGGTTGTAAGCCTTTGTTTTATGACCTGGATTGTGAGAGGTGATGATTATCTAGCACAGTTTCCAAGTCAAGAGCTATAATCTACATCCTGCCATCCTCAATATAATCATTTCTTGTGTACATATGCTAGGTTTTCACTTGGTACTATTTTTATAAGAATAAGGTCTTGACTAATACTTTCCATTTGAGTTGATGTAGAGGAAGAAACAGTTCTTCTAGGGATATAGATAGCTTCTAATAGTTTGTTCTCATCTTTTTTTTAAACAGATAACATTACTTCAGATGGAACATAATTTCGATATTGTAAGTATGTGGTGTATTTTTTTAAACACCCCAGATAAAATTTTGGGTTCTTATTGAGTGAAAGTGCTATTCTTATTTGTAGATGAACCATGCTTGTCGAGCCTTAACATACATGATGGAAGCACTTCCTCGATCATCTGCTGTTGTAGTAGACGCAATTCCTGTCTTTCTAGAAAAGGTAATCCTGCTTTTGCTCTGCTTGTTTGAAAGCAGGCCTAGGGGAATCAAGCTGAAGACTCTTGATTTCTGAATTCTAAAGTAGTACATCGAATTGTAAGGCCACCTTAAACAAAGACTTTTTAAAGGATTCATTTTCTTTCTTTTTTTTTTTTTTAAAGGATTCATTTTCTATTCATAGTATATTTTTTACCCAGGATGTCAGAAAGATAACTTTGTGTTTAGCACACCAGTAGTTTAAAGTTGACGCTAATAAAGCATTTATGGAATCATTTCAGTTAATAATTTTTAATGAGAGCATTTATCAAGAATATAAAATCTTTCAGAGAAGAACTTAAAGCACTTGATTAAAATAATCTCATAATTTCTAGAAAATATCCCAATGAGGTTGATAGCTATTTATACCCTCGTTTTACAGCTGAGACAAAGTGCTTGCTCAAGGTTATAAAGTGAGTCAGTGGAGAAAGGAAATTTTTTCATATGGTCTGTGGTAGGTTGTGTTTTGGTCTGTTCTAAGGGCCTTTTTCTTTTTAATGCATAATAAAATTTGCATTATCTGATAACCTTGAATATGGCATAAGGGTAAAACTTGAATTTTAAAATTTGTTATATAAAACAACCCATTTATTATAAATAGAAAAATTGAAAGTTATCTAATTGGATTTCGTTTATTCCCTATGTAAAACCTATTTTTCTGTGTCTTTAAAGAGAACAAGGTAGTTGGAAGGAAACTATATTTACTTGTTACAGCTTGAGCTCATAAATCACTGGTTTCCTATGGTGGTTTTCATGCTAGAGTTAGGGGCAGTGTATAGATTGATGGAATTAGCAAAAATACTGTGTTTATTCGTGTAGAAGATAAGCAGCTGGAAAAGCACTTGAGTGATGGCCTTAAGTTACCTATTTTTACGTTCCCAGCTGCAAGTTATTCAGTGTATTGATGTGGCAGAGCAGGCCCTGACAGCCTTGGAGATGTTATCCCGCAGACACAGTAAAGCCATTCTGCAGGCGGTAAGTGTTGCTACTGAAGGACTGTATTTCATTTCAAGTTGGATTTTAGATCCGCATTTGTGCTGGCTACTAGACTGCAGTTTCTGTAAGGTGCCCATGGTATTTCCAAAGTGATGTGCTAGACTTCTTACTCCTTTTTCTTTTTTTTTTTTAAATTGCTGTGAGAGGGTCTTTCTTCACTTTAACAGTTTTCTATATTTTAGGGTGGTTTGGCAGACTGCTTGCTGTATCTAGAATTCTTCAGCATAAATGCCCAAAGAAATGCACTAGCAATTGCAGCCAATTGCTGCCAGAGCATCACGCCAGACGAATTTCACTTTGTGGCAGATTCCCTCCCACTGCTTACCCAAAGGCTAACCCATCAGGTAAAACATGAACCTATTTTATGTGCCATAAAACATGTTTACTGTGTTTTTTAGAATGCCAGTTTTATCTAGGGTTTTAAATCATCCAAATGGATGTATAAATTGGAAATATTCTGATCCATGTGTTTTTATTTTCCTGCTGGGTTTTCCATTCGTGTACCATGCTAGGTTATTTTATATAATTTGATGGATTTACCCAAATGTGACAGCATTTCAGTATTTTGACTTTAAGGGATGAGTTTGTTATTTCAGCAAACATTGAGTGTTTTCACTCAATGTGTCATAGGATCAGAGTTTCCTTTAGGGCGATCATCTCTCCTCTAAGGCATTGGGTTCTGCAGGAAAAATTTGGAGGATGTGGGCTAAGATCAGAGATGAGATGACACTGCAGACTGACTGTTGGAAGTTGGAGAAGAGCAGAAACATTTATTTAGGTGATGGAATTGGCAGACAAGGTGATGGAGGATGAGAAGCAGGGCTTACAAAATCTGGTGTGGGGGGCAGTGAGTTAAGCCTTGTGGAGAAATTTGAATTTTCTTTTAACATAAATTGTCTTAAAATGTTGTTAATTGCTAAAAGGGTTTTTAGAAATCAGGCTCTTAAAATATTTATTTTATTTTGAGAGAAAGAGAGAGAGAGACCATGAACATGACTGAGGCAGGGGAGCGGTAGAGGGAGAGAGAGAATCTTGGGCAGACTCCCTGCTGAGCACAGAGCCATATATGGGACTCCATTTCACCATCCTCAGATCCTGACCTGAGCTGAAATTGAGTCAGGTGCTTAACCAAGTGAGCCACCCAGGCACCCCTAGAAATGGGGACTCCCAAATCAGCTTTACAAAGTGTGTTTAAAATAATCTCTGGATGGTTTGGTATAGAGAATATGCTCAATAGGGATTTATGTAAGAGAGCTACAAAAAAGATTATTAAGTCCCTGTGAAATGTTTTGCCTCTGAGATGATCAAGATACAAGTCATGCTATTCGTTGTTTGCTTACTTAATTTTAAAAACTTAGTAGACTTAAATAAATAAAATCTTTAAAAAAAAAAAAAAACTTAGTAGACTGAGGGTCCTGGGTGGCTCAGTAATGATTGTCTGCCTTTGCCTTGGGTCATGATCTCAGGGTCCTGTGTCCGGCTCCTTGCTCAGTGGGGAGTCTGCTTCCTCTCCCTCTGCTGTTCCCCACCCTTGTGTGCATGTTCTCTCTCTATTTCAAAAAAATTAATTAATTAAAAAGAAAAAAAGTTGGTAGGCTGCGATAACCTGTGCTTACTGTGTCTAGAAATGTATTCTGTAGTTGGGTGTGATTTCCATACTGTGTTTTGGAAAAAAGGGTGAGAATCAGAAGTTAAATTGTTGGGTGTGTTGTTTGTAGCACCCTTTATAGACTTAAGTACTGATAGTGAAGATATAGGGCTTTTATGATACCAGAATTATTCTCAATTTTGTATAAGCAAGCCAGTCTGGTTTTTATATCTGGAACCCATTTATCAGTTAGGAAAAAAAACACTATCAAAACACTTGTTAAACAGTTAAGTTGTTCTTATAAGGATATTTCTTGTTTTCTGAACGAGGCCTCTGTAATAGTGTTTCTAGATTGTTTTCATAGTGATTATAGCAAAATGACACCTATTTTCTCACATCATTGGTAAACCTCTGGTTCACACACACATATACTGAACTGTTTCCAACTTTTTAGTGTATACATGTTTTAAACGTTTCTGCTGCGAATGCTTTTTTATTTTTTATTTCTTATTTTTTTTAAAGATTTTATTTATTTATTTGTCAGAGAGAGAGGGAGAGAGAGCGAGCACAGGCAGACAGAGAGGCAGGCAGAGGCAGAGGGAGAAGCAGGCTCCCTGCTGAGCAAGGAGCCCGATGTGGGACTCGATCCCAGGATGCTGGGATCATGACCTGAGCCGAAGGCAGCTGCTTAACCAACTGAGCCACCCAGGCGTCCCGCGAATGCTTTTTTAGAATGATGTTTATCTTTGTTGTGACTTGTGGTTAAATATTGAAATTTACAGAAGCATAAAAGTTCCTTCATTTTTGCATATTTGCTCTTATTTATTGGGATCTTCACAGAGGAGAGAAGTTCTTTCAGTGTGAAGCTCTATGCTTTGAAATCATGATGTTATTAATTGTACCTTGCTTTGGTTCATTGGGTTTTCAAGCCTCACATCTTAGTGAACCGGCCTTGAGGAGTTTGAGGTTAGGAAGAAAATTAGGTAGTGATGTAAGACAGTGATATATTTTCTATTACTAAGCTTTATTTCTTCTATTAAAAAATAGGACAAAAAGTCAGTCGAAAGCACTTGTCTTTGTTTTGCACGTCTAGTGGACAACTTCCAACATGAGGAGGTAAGCCTTTATTCTTTGGTGGTATTTTCATGAAATTGTTAATTGTTGCGTCATGGTATAACAGTATTTTTTCTTTTGTTTGTGAAGAATTTACTCCAGCAGGTTGCCTCCAAAGATCTGCTTACAAATGTTCAACAGCTGTTGGTAGTGACTCCACCCATTTTAAGTTCTGGGATGTTCATAATGGTGGTTCGCATGTTTTCTCTGATGTGTTCCAACTGTCCAACTTTAGCTGTTCAACTTATGAAGCAAAGTAAGTGCTACTTTGTTGTCCACCTTCAGGCAGGAGAAGCGGGTTCTTAAAAAGTGTTTATTAATAAATACCGTCAATATAGGCAAGTAGAAGGACTTGTTAAAACCATGGACACTGGGGGTACCTGGGTGGCTCAGTGAGTTAAGCCTCTGTCTTTGGCTCAAGTCATGATTTCAGGGTCCTGGGATGGAGCCCCACATCGGGCTCTCTGCTCAGCAGGCAGCCTGCTTCCCCCCACCCTCTGCCTGCCTCTGTCTACTTGTAATCTCTGTCTATCAAATAAAGAAATAAAATCTTAAAAAAAAAAAAATGGACACTGGAGAATAAGGGAAGAAAACTTGATCCGTAGTAGTTTTGTGTGGGGACAGTACAGTAGTGCTTCCTGTGTACAATGCATAACATCTGCAGTATATTAAAAATTTATCCTTGGTGGTTCTAGGGCTAAAAATGCAGGCTCATTGCCTTCTCTCCAATAGTAATTATGTAGTGATGCTTCACTAGGGGAATACTGAGTTACGAGTAGTTGCCTGTCCTCTGCTTCCCCTTCTTTCTGCCCCTCTTAGAGTTTTCCCAGCAGTTTATCTGACTCCACAGTGCTTTCCTTCCTCAGGAATTTGGAACTTACTTGCACACATGACTCTCTCTCATCTTCGCTGCTTGAGTATTTTCTAGGCCCTTCTCAGCCTTATCCATCGATACAATTTTTGCACTGCTGTGTTGCTACTGCATTTCTCTCATAAACCTTAGATTTTGCAAGTTAATCTCATTAGACAGTGGGCTTCAGAAAACACCTGTATGTTAGGATTATTGCTTCTAGGGTGTTGATCCCATTTATACAGGATGCATTTAATGGTGGGTAATTTCATATTTTTAATTCTCATCTCTGAGGATATTACCGTGGGAGCCTAAGAGATGGTGTTCCCGGACAGAGAAGCCTCTGGCATCACTGTCTCAGATAAATATTTTTTACGTTATTTACATCTTTTATATTTAGTCACGTTTTTTGTGAATTGGCACATTGGCCCAGCATTTTGCAGGAAAGTAGTGTTGTTGAGCTGTTTTATTGAAAAGATTCTCTTAAAGCACTAATCACTCCTAAACTTGGCATTCCAGAGAATCATACGGCTTGTGTCATGAACAAAGTGAGAAGTTGGGGAAGGATGTAACTTTGTCTTGAGTAACGTCAGTGCATGCCCTAGGAGCCCTTTGAATTTTGCTGAGCCCACCATCTCCTGAAGTTTGAATCCAGATTATTTGTTACCATGTGTGGCACCACATTTCTCTAAAACAGTTTAGGAAATTGTTCACTGACTTGTTCTGCTTTACCATTTCGGACTTTTTTCCCCCTTAGGATGACTGTTCTCATCTTTGGCTTATTAGTCCATGATGTTTGCCGTACATTTATCACTTGGAGGCCACTAGACTTAGATTTTATTTGTTCAGCAGTAACACAAAGGAAGCATGTTGTCACCCTCTCATCTCTTTTTTTAAAAAAATTAAAGAATTCTTACAATGTAACTTAGCCGTGTATTCACATTTCTGAAGAGAGTTGGCAAGACTGTACTTCCTCAAGAAATTTAAAATAAATTTCTTAGTGAAATTATGTGGGGCAGCAATTTAACTATATAGGCTTTTGCCCAGATTAGTAGTGATACTTTGCTCCATAACAAAATTTAATGATTATTGCCAAAACATTTCAATGAAATGTTTTGTATTTTGCAAAGACCCAGTGCCATCTCTGTACCTTTTGTTAGTTGAATGACTAAATCTGTGGATAATGGGAACTTCCTCATGTTAGAGTGTTCTTGTGGGAGGCTGGTTTTCATGCATATTCCTCTATAAACTGATGTCTTCTGGCATTGGAAACTTAGGGTAGAGGATATGTTAATGACCTTTGTATTAGGTTGGCATGTTTGTCTTTAAGGTAATTAGTTACTTCCTGACCAGAGTATGGGTTACTTCCTGACCAGAGTATGGTAATATTTTGATGCTTATAATTTCTTTGTTTCATTGTGTTGACCACCCGTTTTCAGTATACTTAAACTAAAGGCAAATAAACTTGAATGGGGGATTAAAATGTACGTTGACTGCACTTTTGTACAAAGCACTGTGTTCTTCACACACAAATAAAACCAAAAACAAAATTTAAAAATTCCCAAATTGTCTGGTGTGGATTTTGTTTAAATGGCCAACTAGGACTCAGACTGAAGCCTTTAGAAAGAAAATTTTCATAAATTTCTTTTTTTATGTTTTCATTATAGCTCATTTGGCTTTTAAATTCCTATATATGGCATATTGCTGTATAAAAAAAATACCCTTTTTTTTTTACTTTTTATTCATGTATAGTTGACTGTAAGAAAATAATTCTGATTGTTTTCCCCCATAGGAATGATTGCCTTTTAAATGAGGTACTGTAACTAGTTTCATGGGTTTTTGGTTTCTGTTACTGGTTTTACAGACATTGCAGAAACACTTCACTTTCTCCTGTGCGGTGCTGCTAACGGAAGTTGTCAAGAACAGATTGATCTTGTTCCACGAAGTCCTCAAGAACTGTATGAACTGACATCTCTGATTTGGTAAAGATTGGGCTGATGATAAGAACTGTGGCTTATACGCGGGTATTTTACTTGAGAGATCTGTCATTTACTAATAGTTCAGGAAGCTACTTAATGAAATAATTGCACCTTTGTTTTCAGCGAACTTATGCCATGTTTACCAAAAGAAGGCATTTTTGCAGTTGATACCATGCTGAAGAAGGGAAATGCGCAGAACACAGATGGTGCAATATGGCAGTGGCGTGACGACCGAGGCCTCTGGCATCCCTATAACAGGATTGACAGCCGGATCATTGAGGTAGTAGTTTCATCGTACCGTTTAAATATATCTATTTTGGTGGCGAGTGGGTGTAGGGATGGAGTGGGGCGGTGGATATGTGTACTTAAATGTGCTCAATTTTGAATTAACTCAAGATTCTCTCATTTTGTCTCCTGAGAACAAGGTCCTCATTTCTGTTCAGGTCAACTGCTTCAGCTGCTAACTACCTGATTGACTTGGAGCAAGTAATTTAAGTTCTTTGTTCCATAGTTTCCTCATTTCTAAAAGGAAACATTGGAGTCAGGCTATACATTTTCAAAGCCCCTCTATTTCCCACCCAGAAGATGCCTCCCATAAACAAAGATTTGTAGACAAATAGCTCTTTGTCAGCATATTTTATAGAACAAAAACAAGGAAACAATTTTAGTATAAAAGTCTAGGTGACGAAATGGTTAAGTGAGTTTTTGATACCCACTAGCCTCAAATGTAGTCCACATGTTAATGGGATACATTTCAGTGACATAAAATGGGATATGGAAAAATGAACACAGTATTCAGAACTTTGTGACTCTTTGGGGCACTCAGCAAAATAAGAGGAATAATGAAAAGGAAAGGTGCACCAAAATATTTAGTGTTTTTCTATGAAGGTTTTATGTGTGATTTTTATTACTTTTGTTAACTTCCATATTAAGTATGCATTGAAATATTTCAGAAACTTTTCAGGTCAGCAAAATGGCCTTCAGTTAGGAAGTGTGGGTCACTGCATTATTTGGGACACCATGCATCATTTACTGGTATTTTCAATATGGGAGATAGCTTTAAGTCATACTATATTTTCTAATTTCAGTCTGTGATACTTGAATTTTTTTAAGGACATCACACTTGAAGAGACATTCTTCTTTAAAGATGTCTTCTACCATTAGTTTTTAAAAATGAAATTTTGAAAAAGAACTTTGAAACCATTGACTTCCGTTATAAAATCAGGAGTTCTTAAGACTTTAAGTTCCGAGCCAGCTTTCAGGAGGGAGTGAGGTGTAAGGGGTCTTGGCGTGTGTTCTTCACCTTAGTATATAAGCAGGCCATGGTCTCTACCATTAAGCTGCCTTCTTTTTAGCATTGTCCTGTTAATTGCATTTTCCCTGTTAGCTTACTCTCTTATGCTTAAGGAGTCCTGTCTTTGATTTAGCCTAAGAATTCCGTAGCCTGGACTGTTCTAAGAATGAGTATTCTATCACATCTTTTGACTGTCTTATCTCAAGCAAATAGTATTAATCAAAGCGTGTCGTTGTATTTATGTACTGTGCACACATGTACACCCTAGGGGTTACTCTCCTAGGTCCAGGTGTGTTGCTTTCAATCTTAGGAAAGTCTTTTTACCTAAGGATAATTTTGTAGAATCATTTTGTTTAAAGAAGATTTTGTGGGCTGCTAAAAATCTATGATGTAAATACTATTTTAACTTAAGAATTAGATACTAAGTTTTTTTCGGGTAATTATTTTTTTTCTATCAGCAATGTCTTAAAAGCTTTCTTAATATAAACGATGTCTTCCTTATGTCAGGGATTCTACATGACTGGATCTTCCATCAGGAATTGATCTGTATTTATATCTCCAGGGACCTTATAGAGTCTGTGGTGTATAATTGTGTTTAATTAAAAATGATTTATTAAATGAATGAGTTTTGTCTTGGCCACACTGTTAAATCTTCCATACTCTTTTACTTCACCATCTGAAACCTGATGAAATAAATATGTAAGTTAGCATTTATGGAGGGTCCCACTGTGTCTTAAGTTAATAAATTTCTCCATGTTTATATTCAAGGTTTCTCTCTCTTTGCTCTCAGGCAGCCCATCAGGTCGGTGAGGATGAGATAAGCTTGTCCACTCTGGGACGAGTTTATACTATTGATTTTAATTCTATGCAGCAAATCAATGAGGACACGGGAACAGCACGTGCCATTCAGAGAAAACCTAACCCCTTAGCCAATACTAACACTAGTAAGTACTTTTGAGTTAATAGTACTGTATTGTCATGTGAATAATATTTCTGATAAGTCATTATTTCACTGAGTGTCTTTATTAAGCTTAAAACCAATGTGTAGTGGTGATTAATTTGTTTGGTTTTTTTTTTTTTTTTTGGTCATGTTCTAACTGATTCATGAGCCAGCACTGCTGACATGGGACCCTCCACATTTTTTTCCTGGTCTCTGATTTTGTAGTGTCCTGGGCTCCGTCCGGAATTGGCCCGTGTTGTTTTTTGTTTTGTTTTGTTTTTTAAAATCTGATCCTCTTATTCCTCTTACACATTTAGATCCACACACACCTATCTGCTTAGTTCTTTACAACCTTTTTTGTTACACGTTCCTATCAAAATTCTCTTCTTCACTAATGAAGAATAGTTTTTTTCTGTTTAGGTTTCTGACATTTGTCTCTGTCCTTGGGGATTCAGTCTCTTGCTTTGCACCTCTAGTGTAGAGTGCAGGGGTCAGCGGACTTCTGAGAAGGGCCAGATAATAAATGTTTAAAGCTTTATGGATTGTACAGTGCTTGTACTGCATACCGCCATTATAGCGCAAAACAGCCATATAAAAAAAGAGAAAGAAATGTATGTGGTCATGCTCCAGTAAGATACCCCCCGCCTACCCAAAAAAAAAAGAGGAGCTGGGCCAGATTGGGCCTTTCGACCATACTTTGCTTATTCCTGGTCTAGAGCTTGCTTGTTTATCACTGTATTTCCCCTGAACCTTGTTTCCTCTGAGAAAAGCCACAGATCATCTTGTTTTTCCATAGCTTCTAGTCACATACCTACTGTCCATTTTGTGAACTTTGTTTATTTCTTACCAGTGGTTTAGCTGGCTAATACTGAAATATCCATGGTATTTTGTTGAACACATGCTATTAAAACAAGAGGTACACTGCGCTGATACCTTGTTCTTTCTAGCTGGCTCAGTTTTGCCTTAATGCTGTCTTTGGTGTCTTTGTGGATGCCAGGTGATTACATTACATAAATTAAGGTCTTTTTTTTTTTTTTTTTTAAATAACATTTCAAATAATTACAGTAAGTTGAAGGCTCTGTTGTTTACTTTTTTGAATTTGTGAGGTCTGTAAGTTTAGAATTGTACTTTTTTTTTTTTTAAACAGGTGGATATTCAGAGTTAAAGAAGGATGATGCTCGAGCACAGCTTATGAAAGAGGATCCGGAACTGGCTAAGTCTTTTATTAAGACATTATTTGGTGTTCTTTATGAAGTGTATAGTTCCTCAGCGGGACCTGCGGTCAGACATAAGTGCCTTAGAGCAATTCTTAGGATAATTTATTTTGCGGATGCTGAACTTCTGAAGGATGTCCTGAAAAATCATGCTGTTTCAAGGTGTGTTCATGAAAATAGTAAAACATTGTAGAAATTCAAGTCTCTGCAAGTAATCTCAGCAATCTTTCAAGTAATAATGTAGAAAAAAAATTGCATAAAACAGTTCATTTGTAATGTCTTGAGGCCTTCATTGTCTCTTTATATTTATACACACCTTGAGAAGGAGAAATGCAAACATTAAGCATTTAAGACAAATTTCAGTTGTTTTCACAGTGAAAATACATTGCTCTCAAAATTAAAGTAGTATGGCCAAAAATAATTCTCAAGTTCAGACAGATGTTTTATATGCGAATGCTTTCTTTTTTTAGTCACATTGCCTCCATGCTGTCAAGCCAAGACCTGAAGATAGTAGTTGGAGCACTTCAGATGGCAGAAATCTTAATGCAGAAGTTACCTGATATTTTTAGTGTTTACTTCAGAAGAGAAGGTAATGTCATTCATGATAATTAATTAATGGTTAATCTTTTAGTCTAAATAGTATTTCAGTAGCCGTATAGCTTTAATTTAGAATAAAAATTAAACTTCAGTCTTTTACATAGGAAGTTTTCATGCTTGTAACTTAACGTACATCTAAAGTGTGTCTTCTGTAAAATCTGTTAACTGATGTTGTGTGAGATTAACAGGCGGATGATAAACACTGTTACGTTTTAGTGATCTGAGTGTTCATGGGCCAGAAGCAATCCTTGACGTTCCTTTTCATGTGGATAATGTGCACCTGCCCATAGAGATGCTTGAAAAAGTCAAGGGTTCACTTGCTTTCCCAGTGAATCCCATTAGTAGATCAGAACACTAGTAAAGAGGATTGTTACTAACTTCCTTGGGTTTAGTTTCCTAATTTGAGGAATTTGAACATGGATGTCAGTCTTGGAGACATAGTACTTTTCCATTCTCTTTTTGAAGATCACAGAGATGAAACCGTATTGCTCATTTGGGTGTTTTATCCTTTTCAAACATGCCAAGATATTAAAGGGGTTCTTTCTCATCAACAAATCTCTTTATGGCTCTTTTGGTCTTTGAAGATACTTTGGTCTTGTGTGAGGACACAGGAAATAATGGTGTTTTACCCTCAAGTAATCCTTCTTAGCTTCACCTTCCATCTTATTAGCAGTCCTGGTTCTTTCTGCATATGGTCTATTACTCTTCTTTCATCACCTTACACTGGCTCTGTTTCTCGTCGCATCTCAAGAGTCTGTAGTCATGCTAATGTCAGAGTATTAAGTGGAAAGAGGTCTTCACTATTTCTTACTAGTTCTGTTTAAATAAGTTTTTTTAAAATCCCAACTCTACATATTTACATGAAACAGAAGGCAAACTCTGTTGTTAGCAGATGGGTGCATTTATGAATAGATAACTTCTTTGATCACATAGATTGTGTTCTTTTCAGCCTTGGATTATTTTTAATTTGCATTCTGTGTTTTGGTTTTCATGATCTGTATTAGTTGTTTGCTTTAGTATTACCTTTCACATCTATTTCATCTTTCTGATTTGGAAGTATATCAGAATATGTCTTTTTCTCACAGTGATTTTTTTTTTTCTTTTTACATTTACAGTACCATTATGCCATCAGATTGGAATTTCCATCCCCCCAAATTTACATAGTATATACAGTATGAGGTTTATGGAGGAGTTTTGATTAGTTCTCTACTTTGCATCTGGCTAGATATACTATTCTTTTAGGTTCCTCTTAAATGTCATTTATTCCTGGGGACCTCACCTTCCTTTCAGAGTCTGTAGGGTACTGATTGCTGTGTGCTCTGTCAGAACTTACTTTCTAAAGGACAGTTTAGTTTTTATGTGTAATTTCTTACATTGTTTTGTTTTCTCCCCGATAACTGCCTGAGTCCATTTTTCTCACCTATGGCCATATTCTTAGTATCTAGCACCCAGTCTGTCATGTTACTGCTGTAGATATTATTTGTGGAATATGAATGCCTCAAGTTTGATTTCATTCAGACATTTTGTGTTTTGCTGTGTTTTTGTGGTTTTTGTTTGTTAGTTTGTTTTAAGAATGCTGATGGAAAGCTCTGGACTGTTTCCCAGAAAAAAAAAAAAAAAAAAGTGAATGTGTGAACATGCATTCATACATTCACACACACACCTTGGCATACAGTTGTTCTTGGCAACTACCCCCCACTCCCCACCACCACTGTCCACCATGTGCATTCTCCTGTGGTTCTAGCCCAGATGGGAACCTCTGCCTTGTAAGTTGTTGTTTAGCTCCCCTTGTCTCCTGCGAGGATGTGAAAAATCACCATCCTTGGATTGCTGGTGTTCTGTTTTGGTCAGTGGTGTTACTGTGATCTTGTCTCACTGTGCATTTGAAGTCAGCTTACAACTGTAGTGAGTCTTTCTCTCCTGGCTATCAAGCCACAGGAGCACTACTGCATTTTTGTTGTTCATTGTTTTTATTATGGTATTTTGAATTTCCAGTAGAACTTTATGTGCAACTCTGTTAAATTTCCTGTGATCACATTTTGAATTTAGATCTCTTTATTTAATGTTGAATTTGCCTCCTACTTTCCAGAATGGAGTCAAGTCCAAAACCCTGGCACCTAAGTCATCATGCTCCACCTTACCCCCTCCCTCATTTGCTGGATGCTTTTAATTCATTCCCCGTGAATCAGTGTTAGTGTTTAGATTCTGTAATCGTGGGGAAGTGGTCTTGGTTAAAACTGACTGTTAAATCTGTTACTACATAGGTGTAATGCATCAAGTAAAACACTTAGCAGAATCAGAGTCTTTGTTGACAAGTCCACCAAAGGCATGTACGAATGGGTCGGGATCCTTGGGGTCCACGACGTCAGTCAGCAGTGGAACAGCCACGGCCGCCACTAACGCCACGGCTGACTTGGGGTCCCCGAGCTTGCAGCACAGCAGAGATGATTCTTTAGATCTGAGCCCTCAAGGGTAAGTCAGAGTTTTGTGCTGATTTTTATGCTCTTTGCCTTTACCTGTGTCCTGGTACCCGAGATTCACACAGGGAATAAAATGGTGAAATATTAGAGAGGACACTTTGTGTTTTCCCATCCTGTTTAGTTCGATGTTTAACAGGCATGGGAAGAGACCGAACACTTATGGGAGAGCCACTCTGTTGAGCCGTGCTTAGGAACCACAAGAGATACTAGGTATTTCCAGTGTCATATCAGGGAAGTGAGGCTCAGGAAACTTTCTGAGTGAACTAATTGAGAAGTCAGTGATGAGCACAGTGTCACACACTTACTTTACAGACGTAGGATTTGAACCCTCATATTTAATGGCATATTTACTGCACTGTTGCATACATACCAACTTCAAGACATCTAGATAGTGAGATAGAAATATTAAACATGGAGTTTTTTGAACTCTACAAGAAAAAACCCGATTTCCCATTCATTTTTAATTGGCAAAGGGCAACTTTGCTCTTAATAAAAGAAATTGGGAGTTCTTAAAATAGGTCTGCTTCCACCTCGCTACTCCTTTATTGTACTGTGCTTCTGAGAACATTACCAGACCCTCATTTTAGTTTTCATTTTGTTGTGATGAAACAAATTACACTCTGGAAGTGTTGTTGTTTCTTTGACAACTCAGTATTGCTATATGACGCACATGATCAATAGATTCAGTTCTGGAATTCAGAGTGTAGTTAGTGTAATACTCCTTCCTGCTCCTTTTAAGGTGTAACATAGATTTGGGTAAAACATACTGTACTTGATAAATGAGGTCCAAACATTTAATCCTGTCAACTGCAAGGTGGTCTTGTCCTAAGAAGCTTATCTTGCTCAGGATTCCAGCTCCTTTTGGTGCCACCTGGTGGCACTTGTCCTCTCTAGCTTAAATAAGAATTTTGGCAATTCTGGGACTTGGGCTGCAGATTGAGACTTCTGACACAGTGGCTGTTATTTTAGGAAGCCTCTTAGTTTGGGTGATACCTAAGTCAGGGGCCCAGTCCAACGGGATTGAGCCTGGGCAATATACTGGGGATCCTTCACCTTCTCTCTTTTCAAGTTGGATTTGCCTTGCCTTCCTCTCTTTTCCCTTCCTCTCCAGAATGACTTCTTGTCCCGGCTGCTATAGTAACTTGTGTTACTGCAGGGTTTCACTCTCTAGCGCAGGCGTGGTGCCTGAGACATCAGGTGCTTGGTGAAATGTGATGCAGCTCAGACAAATGCGGTATTTCTGAGCCGCTTAAAGGAATTAGAGTTCATTATAGTTTCTATAGTTGAAAATTCTAAAAAAAATGAGGGAAAACTTCTACTAAAGTTTTAAGCAGTTCCATTCCTTTGTAATATGCTTTCAAATAAAGAAAAGTTCATGTAAATTTGTGAAGGGGGAATCATTTAGTTGTGTTTGAAAGTTCATTTGTCCTTGGGGTGCCTGAGTGACTCGTTTGTTCAGGTATTCAACTCTTGGTTTTGGCTCAGGATCGAACCCCATGTCAGGCTCCATGCTCAGTGCAGAATCTGTGGGAATATTTCTTTCTCTCCTCCCCCCACCCCCCCTCACCTGCATTCTTTAAAATTGAAAATTCTTTAAAATTCTTACTCTTTAAAATAAATAAATCTTTAAAGAAAAAAGTTCACTTGTCTTGATTGTGAAGCATAAACATTTGTTTGTGATCTTAATATACATATCAGATGTTAGAAGTCCTTTAAAGGGTTTTTTATTTTTGTTTTTCTGGGGTTTTTTGTTTGTTTGTTTGTTTTTTCTAATTTTATTTGGGTTGCAGACCAACTGAACCAGAACCTTTTTTTTTTTTTTTAAAGATTTATTTATTCGAGAGAGAGAGTGCCCTAGCACAGGGTTGGTGGGGGAACAGAGGGAGAGGGAGAGACCAACTCAAGCTGACTGCATGCTGAGCGCGGAGCCCAACACAGGGCTCGAGATCATGACCTAAGCCAAGAGTCGGACACTCAATTACTGCCCCACTCAGGAGCCCGAACATTTTTTCCATATTAAGTAGTTTTGTTATTCTGAGAATCTATTGATATTTCAAACTACTTCTACTGTTGTTAAGAATATTAAAAATAAGACAAAGTCTGTGTGTGTTCTGTATCAGGTATTCTAATTCAAAACAGGTTATTCACACTATGACTTAATAGATTTGTTTATAGGTAATTCTGAGTAAAAAAAAAATCACTAAACTATTTATAAATGCATTCATTTAGGATGTTACTGTATTACATACCGTGAAAGTACTTTGGGTAGTATCAGGAAAGTGTCTTTAACACTCAGAGTCCTGTTGTATATATCTTATTCTTGTCATTTAACTTAGGGAAGAAATATGATAATCAGATTTAACATTCTTTTTCTAGTTTGATAGCACAGTTCTTTTTAGTATTGCTTCTTTGCATCCTAAATTTGTTCTTCATACTTTTCTGTATGTGTACAACATTTTATAGTAAGAGTTTTAACACAGAATTAATCAGATACTCTATTTGGTTTTACTTTTTTTAGTAGTTCAGTGTAGTCAAATAAGCTCTTTTTCTGGATTAATCATTTTTTGTGTTTCTAGACCTCTAGAACACGGCTAGTGCAGAGTCTGCATTAAATAAGTAATCATAAAATGAAGAATACCCTTTTATGGCAATATTTTACAACTCCTTGTTTCTGCCATTTTAGCTTGCTTTTCAATGAGCGATGATAATAAAGCGTGGTAATTGCTAAACTTATCCCATGTTTTCCTATGTGATAGTCGATTAAGTGATGTTCTAAAGAGAAAACGACTGCCAAAACGAGGGCCAAGAAGGCCAAAGTATTCACCTCCAAGAGATGATGACAAAGTAGACAATCAAGGTAATTGCTTTGGTAATGTGGTGGGCTGCAGAGGGAAGGACAGTAGCAGTGAGAGGCATGTACTTCTGAAAGCTCTTGACAGCTTTTAAACACACCTGGGTTTCCTGAACAGTTGTTTCAGTAAATTCATCTAGTATTATAAACAGGAATGTTAAAATTTGGTTGGTTTCTCATCAGTATGCTGAGATGACTTAACTCTCATTCCCGCTTCTTTTCATAGCTAAAAGCCCTACCACTACTCAGTCACCTAAGTCGTCTTTCCTGGCAAGCTTGAACCCAAAAACGTGGGGAAGGTTAAGCGCACAGTCCAACAGCAACAACATTGAACCAGCACGAACTGCGGGAGTTAGTGGTCTTGCCAGGGCCGCCTCAAAGGACACCATATCCAATAATAGGTGAAGTGGGGGAATTCTGTATTACTTTTGTTCTGAGATTAGTGAAACACTACATTCTTGCAGTCAACACATTTACTACGTGAAGATGAAACAGAGCCTTTCAATTTATGCTCAGAAATGGCATTGCTCAAGAATGGAGCAGATTTCTTAGTTTTTGAACTCTGGCTTTTTCCTAAATTCAGTCACACTTTAAAACCATTTCAACATTTCTGGTTGGGAGTTACCATATGTTCAAAACCAAACATGGAACCTGTTCTTTAGTTTTGTTCTAGACAAGGGAAAGCTGACGTATTTTTTATGTGCACACACAGACTCCCCCTTCTATGATACCCTTCTTTCCACTACCCTTTACAGTGGAACTCAAGGACCCTAGAGTGGAGGCTTGTTTGTTCTAAGCTATTTAGAATTGTATCAGCTAAACTTTCTCACATACCAGTCTTTGGCTGTTTTTGTTTTGCTTGTTTGTTTTTTGTATTTTAATTTTTTATCTTTTCAGTGTGTGGCTTTGAAAAAAAATTTTTTTTTCAGCCCTTCTAAGTTGTTTTACTTAGTTTTTTGGTCTCTGGTTGTAACACCAACAAGGATTACTTCCTCTGCAAAGAAGAAATTTTTAAAAATCAAATGCCCGACTGGGTTAAGAGATAGGCTTTTGTGTGGGGGTACGGGTGAATTTGTTTGGTTGTTTTCCCAATTTTGGTTACTAAGAAAATAAGCAAATGTATATCTAAAGCCATCAGAATTTGTAATTTAAATAGCCACGTCTCAGCTAATAGCACAGGTGCAGGTTCCTGGTCTGTAGTTCTTCAGTTTAGTTCTCCAAGGAACAGGATAAAGGACAAAGCAGGTATGTCTGTACCTAATGAAGCAGCCGTGTAGAGTTAGGGGTAGAGTTCCCAAGAAGGTAGAACTTTTTGTATATTCTTCATGTAATGATCTGAATTATAGTTTAAGTACATGAGCATTTCTCTACTATACCTTAGCCCATTTTGAAAATGACACTTAGGGGCGCCTTGGTGGCTCAGAGGGTTAAGCCTTTGCCTTCGGCTCAGGTCATGGTCCCAGAGTCCTGGGATCGAGCCCCACGTCAGGTTCTGTGCTCAATGGGGATCCTGCTTCTCCTTCTCTCTCTGCCTGCCTCTGCCTACTTGTGATTTCTCTTTCTGTCAAATAAATAAATAAATGATCAATCTTGGGGGGGGAAGAAAGAAAGAAAATGACACTTAATTTGATTCATCTGAATTTTAGAAGCATAGGTGGAAAATGGTTTTAAATGTAGCAGCTATTTGCCTTTGATATGGAGTTATAATTGAAATCCTTTCTATACACGGAGACTAAAGTTAATATCTTGTTTTTCCTTCTTGCAGAGAAAAAATTAAAGGTTGGATTAAGGAACAGGCACATAAATTTGTAGAGCGTTATTTCAGTTCTGAGAACATGGATGGAAGCAACCCTGCGCTGAATGTCCTTCAGAGACTTTGTGCTGCAACTGAACAACTCAACCTCCAGGTACCACGTGGGCCGCACCGTGTTGGTCCTTCGTCATCTTTTCCAGCATCTCTTCTGTCTTCCTGTCCTTTCCTTGATGACTCTGACTTTCCATGAATTTTGTTGTCCTAGATAGCTTTGTCGCCAGACATGTACCTTTAGCACTGACTTAGCTGTAACTTGTCCATTAACTTTTGTCCTTCATTATTTTATCATTAACTATACTAGGAATCTCATCTTTGACTTTATTCTCTTCTCATCTCCCCCCCCCTTTTAAAGATTTATTTAGAGAACACATGCATATGAGTTGGGGGAGGGACAGGGCCAGAGGGCCAGCAGATCTCAAGCACACTCTGCTCTGAGCGTGGAGCCCGACGGGGAACCCATTCTCACGAACCTGAGATCATGGTATGAGCCCAGATCAAGAGTCAGAGGCTCTGATTGAGCCACCCAATCTGTCACATTAATATTTCTTGACCAAAAAAAAAACTTGAGAGAAATGTCCCACAGGTACATCTCAACTGTGGGTATTAGAATTGATGGAGGACCCTCCTTAACCCCTCATCCACATGGATCTGATAGTACTTGGATAATAATAATAAGCCTTTTATATTTCATCTGATTCTTAGCCTGTTTACATCTTTAATGTACTTTGAGTATTTCGAGTGGTCAAGAATTGTCCATTTCATCCAGGTTTTAAATGTATTACTTTAAGGCCATACTTTATATTCTTGTTTTATCCTATCATTGTGGTATTCTAGCTCTTTATCCCTCAGTTTGTATTCTCAATTCTATGTCTCCTTTATTTATTTATTTAGTCTCTTGATTTCTTTTATTATTATTTCTTTATTTCTTTATTCAACATTGGCTGAATGCAAGACTTTCAATTTTTATGCTAGTAGTATGGATGCTGGTTTTCTTCCATGAAATCCTAACATTTCTGACTGTGTGTGTAAGATCATAGTTTCCAAGGTTCTACCAAGAATGCATCACTCCCCCCACCTTCTTTTTTAAAAATGTCGAGTATGTATTCAATTCCTTTTGGGGGAAATGTGCACTATGCATTTAGTTTAAGTCAATATAAATAATCAGTACAGATAAATCAGTATATCATTATAAAAATACTGTTCCCAACTCTTCCAGGTGGATGGTGGAGCTGAGTGCCTTGTAGAAATCCGTAGCATAGTCTCAGAATCTGATGTTTCATCGTTTGAAATCCAACACAGTGGATTCGTGAAGCAGCTGTTGCTTTATTTGACATCTAAAAGTGAAAAGGATACTGTGAGCAGAGAGATCAGATTAAAGAGATTCCTTCATGTATTCTTTTCTTCACCAGTAAGTTCTCTCCTGATGCTGATGCTTCTCTGTCATCCTGTAGGAATCATTGGTCACTGATGTGTGTATTTTCACCTTAGTAATTTCCTTTAGGTGCTGGTCAAGATATTGAGGTCAAGTCTCTGGCTTCTGATACAGTTAGATTTGGATTTCTTGGTCTTTTATATATCAAATATACTAGTAAAGCAACAGAATCGTGATTTAATGGCATACGTGCTATACTTTCTATGGCCACTGTATCTTGAGTCTTTGTTTGTTTCGGTAAAACCAACCATTAATAGTCTCTTGTGAATATATTTTATTCTCAATATTTGTTTTTAAACATGTTGTCAATATATATACATATAGGGAAATATGGTAAAATAGCTATATACATGAGAGAGGAAGCATATACGTTTCTACTTTGCATATAAAGTACAGTATTAACAATTTTATTGGAGTGTACGCAATCACCATTTATAATCTGGATTACCAAACCTCGGAGAAGGCTCAGAGAGGCTGCACTTCCTTCAGCCTCAGTAAGAGCAAGAATGTAACCATTCTTAGACACTAGTGACTTAACATCATTCTACTTATTGCAAAACTGCTTGAGAGAAGTCCTCCTCTGGATCATCTGTAGTAGGACTAAGGGTAATTCTATGTGTTGGTGAAACATTTGAGCACTTCCTGTATTCCTGTATGTTGGTGAAACATTTGAGTACTTCCTGTATTGTTTTAACTTGGGCTCGTAATCCAGACTTGTTATTTGTTTGAGATGCATTAGATGTGTAGCAGTACTGGATGTAGTTTTATACCATGCTTAAGATTAAGTACAGGTCTGTAATCTCCATGCAGCTGAATGGGTTTCAGGAGTTCTACAGTACGGTATGTATATATTGCCTGGTTCCCAGTGGATTCTAAATAGTGCTCCATGAACGTTGAATATTTTTGCAGGAAAGCATATGGATATTCCTGCTCAGTACAGGTAAATAAAGACTGCAAAGGGCCTCATGTCTGAGTCAGATCTCTTTGCCAATAAATTGAGTTTTCTAGCCTTTTTGGACTTAGGAATTAAGAATAAGGGATTGTGGGCCTGTACAAAAAAAGAGTCTCTTTGAAATAATTTAGATGCAAGTAATCATTCCAACCAAATCTATCAAAAGAGAATAGAGGAATAGTTCTCTTCTGTAAAACTGACGGTTAAATTTTCTTGTTGAGGAGTGTTCCATTTTCAAGAGGCCTCGCTTAACCTGTTGGTTTATTTATAACTTTAGCTTCCTGGAGAAGAGCCCATTGGAAGAGTAGAACCAGTGGGTAATGCACCTTTGTTGGCATTAGTTCACAAGATGAACAACTGCCTCAGCCAGATGGAGCAATTTCCAGTGAAAGTACACGACTTCCCCAGTGGAAATGGGACAGGAGGCAGGTAAGGATCATTGCCTGGGTGTGCCCTTGCCATTGGACTCTGTGCTTCATTTTGTTGAGGTAAAGTGCCAAGAGGTCTGGTAACATCTTCATCTGCTCTAAGACCACTTGACTATAATGACTGAAGAAAACACTTTCTTATCTTTAAAATCGCCCCATGTGTTTTAAACATGTTTTGGAAATACATAACCCATTGATTGTGTGGGTGAGCTATAATAAGCTTAGTGTTCCTTAAATTGATAGACTTTAATATATATGGCTTCTCTCTATGAATTTGTAGATAGGGATAATAAAATATTTGCATTCTGTGCAATAATGTGATATAAGTGGTTATACCTTTGATGGGTTTCGGCAGATAAGTGTATATTTTGAAGTTTCCTTGTTTCATTAAAACTTCTGCTTTTTCCATAATACAGTAGTTTTGCTGGACTCATGAAATGCTATAGAAAGAATTCACTGTAAAAGTTCATTATGGTATTTTCAGGTTGTTACAGGGTTTCTGGACTATTATGATTAGAAGCCTACAAAATAAGAAACTAGTTTAGTTTTAAAATACAGTCTGATGTGTTTTGAAAACATTTAAATTTTTTATTGAATTAAAACGATGCATTATTGGACAGATGAAGGGATCCGTGTGGGCTAGGGTTTTTTTCTGGCTTTGAATATTATTATAGAATGTAGTATTCAGTTTTGATCATTATCTTGTCCTGGGAAATTTTACGGAATATGGGGGCATTTTCATCTGTGCCTGAGAAAATTACAGTTCTTCATTTTTACCTAGATTTGTATTTTAAAAAATGTATGTTTACATATATGTGTGTAAATGTGTGTGTGTGTGTGTGTGTGTGTGTATTGCGTGCGTGTGTGTCTCCTGTCTAATGGAATATTCTTTCCCATACTCTTATTTGCATGCCTTATGGAATCTTACAGATAAACTGCATTTTAAGCCTGTCCATGTCTCACTATTGTCAGCCCTTTCCAGAAGTGAACAATTAAATATCATTACTGGGTTAGACTGGTGTAGCTATCAAACTGCTTCGTTCAAAAGACTGTAGCAAAGTAAATTTTAAAGGTTAGTTTTTAAAGTAATTTTAGAACTGTTTGAAAGCAAAAAAGAGGGTTTTTTCTTTGTTTTTAAAGCCATAGAATTTTCATTAGGCTGCGGCAAAATACTGCAGAAGTGAGCAGGCTCAAATGGTTGAGGAATTTATAATCTAGAGAAATAGTTAAATCTCAGTGGTGAGGATTTCTGCTCACATCGGTTTCCGGTATGATAGAGATAAAATGATAATTTAACGTTTTCATATGCATGCATACACACCGTCTTTTAATTCTTACTTTATAATAACTTTCACTAAGTAACTTGAATTGCTAGCTTGACTGTTGACATAGCTGGTAAGTAAGTGCTTATTTTGTGTCTTAAGAAAATGAAGTTTGTATTGTCTTTTGTTTGTATTATGTTGATTTTGAAAATAATAGAATAACTTTTTTTCACAAATTATCTTGAGCTTTTCTCTCAACAGAGGATCACAGGCTTTAAAATTTTTCAACACACATCAGTTAAAATGCCAGTTACAAAGACATCCAGACTGTGCGAACGTGAAGCAGTGGAAAGGCGGGCCAGTCAAGATCGATCCCCTGGCTTTGGTACAAGCTATCGAGAGATACCTTGTAGTTAGAGGTACTTTCCCTAGATGTGTGTTTTGTGTTTGTACGTACATTGGGCTGGGACTGTTAGGAGATGTGGGAACGATTTCCCTGCTTAGGGCTGCTTCTGTTAAAACCTAGCATTGGGAACTTGTGTTCCAATCATTCATTTTTACATAGCCTGTGGAAGTGTAATACACTTCCGAGGGGTTGATGGCTGACTTCAGTGATGAGTTCATTTATCATGTTGGAACATAATGCAGTAGAAATGATGCTCTGTAGGTGACAATTTTCTTAGCTTCTTCTGCTTCATAGGTCACAGTATTAAGAGTATGTTCATTTAACCAGTACGCGTGGGCTTTTCTTTGCCACGGACAATTGCTTAGGAGTTTAACGGCCTTCTTGGGTCTTCAGGGTATGGAAGAGTAAGAGAAGATGATGAAGACAGTGATGATGATGGCTCTGACGAGGAAATAGACGAGTCTCTGGTAAGGTGCTGTTCCCACCGTGTGGTCATGCACACGCGGTTCAGGGCCTGGAGCTTAAGTGGGTTTTCTTTTGCTTCATTCAGGCCGCTCAGTTCTTAAATTCCGGCAATGTAAGGCACAGGCTACAGTTCTACATTGGAGAGCATTTGCTGCCGTATAACATGACCGTGTATCAGGCAGTCCGGCAGTTCAGTATCCAGGCCGAGGATGAGCGGGAGTCTACGGACGACGAGAGCAACCCTCTGGGGAGAGCGGGCATTTGGACAAAGACTCATACAATATGGCAAGTCCAAAACTGACTTCTTTTGCTTTGTCATCAACTTCCATATGTCGTTCCTATGTTTTGGAATTCATAGTAATGACTGGCTTACATAAGGAGAGGGGGCCCAAGTCCTACATTTTATTATTAAAAGCCGCTTTACATATTTTATCTGTGTGTACGCGAATGCATGCATGTGCATTCATGTGTACGTTTGTATTTGCCTTCCTTAAGTCTCCTGGAAAACGTACTCATGGGCAATAATCACAGTATATGTCAACTTTTTAGATTCATTTCAAGTCTTTAAAGAAGACAAAAACCTCTTTCGAAGATGACATTCCTTTAGGTAATAAGCTTGGCATCTCTGAGCCCTTAGAGGCATTTGGATGCAGCTTTCTGCGTTGTTTGTGAATGTCTTCTACTTAGATTTAAAGAGAACCAATCTTCAGGGCACCTGGGTGGCTCAGTCGGTTAAGCAGCCGACTCCCAATCTCTGCTCAGGTCTTGATCTCAGGGTTGTGAATTCAAGCCCCATAGTGGGCTCCACTTAAAAAAAAAAAAAACAACAAAACTACAGAGAGCCATTGTTCTCTGAACCAACCCTGGCGTTCCTCAGGTGGCCTCTCCTGGGCCAGTGCACTCTTTGTGGTGGTTTCCTGAAACAGTGCCTGGGGATTCTCCAAACCCATAAGTAGGGAGAAACAGGTTAGATGTCAGAGTTCTGGTAACTGTGGTGTCTGTGGGTCACACTTTAGCTCCTGTAGAAGAGTTTGTATTTTTAAAATCAACATTTAGTTTACATACTCTCCAATCAATTTAGGTACAAACCCGTGAGAGAGGATGAAGAAAGTAATAAAGATTGTGTTGGTGGTAAAAGAGGAAGAGCCCAAACAGCTCCAACAAAAACATCACCTAGAAATGCAAAAAAGCACGATGAGTTATGGCATGGTAAGTTGGTCCATGAGAGGGGAAAACAAATTGCCACGGGGCAGTAGGTTTCTTGTTGTGGAAGTTTTAAAGGAATGATTTATATCTAGCAGTGAAACCCTTAGATATGATACAGAAAAAGTGAATTTACCACAAATGAAAAATTAAGTACCTGCAAAATTAAATTTTGGAAGAAAATTGGGAAGAATTCCTACTGTTCTCATGACGAATTTATGTTTTCATGAAGGTTAAAACAAATTTCGTTAGTAGAACACATTTACTAAAGAAGAGACTGATGGTGGTCAGGCAGGCCCTCCATTTTTGTCATTTGTTATAATCTAACAATTACAGAAGGAATGAGAAGTTCTGCCAGGTAGTATAATGACTGCAGAATGGAGTAGCGCCCCCAGTTGATCTCTTTTGTTTTGTAGCATGGAAGCTATCAAGCTTCCAGTCTCCGTGTGCTCACCCACCCCCGCCCCCCATTTCTGTGAGGGTAGCAGTGCTTTAACATTCGGCTCAGGGTCCTTCTTGGAGACCATCTCTATGCAGGAGTTCCAAACAAAATGGTGTCCGCTACTGGATTTTTTTTTTTTTTTTTGTCCTCAGAAATAAGGGCATTATAACAGTGTTTTCTTTTCTTTTCATCACAAAACTTAAGTTCTGTGGGTTTTTTGGTTTTTTTTTTTTTTTTTTTTTGAGGTTTTTTTGTGTCTGTGTTTTTGGTGTTAAAAATTGCCCTTTCTTTTATGATAGCAATAGTGTGGTAATTTTTAATTCCTTTGTTTGGTAAAAGTAAATGGCAACAGTTTGAGCCCCTGCCCCATGCCCAAGCTATTACTCAGTGAAATCTAAGAATCGTAGATCCCCTTGGAAACTCTCAGTCTGTCCTATCCTTGGCCTCAGATTAAATAGCCAAATCTCCTATCAGATTTACAATTGGAAATATTTGTCTGTTTTACATGGTCATTTTAAGGTGGTTATAAAAATTTAAAAATCCATGTATAAAACTAAACTTAAATTTAAACATTCTGTCTTTATTATTCTCTGTGGCCGTTTTATTGTTAGTTGTTTCTTCTGTTGAAAAGAAGAAATGGGAAATGAGTCCGTTTTTCTCCTTTACAGTTTATTGGGATATGGGAGGAAAGCAAAATTTTCATAAGCTTGTATGATGTATGTGTAAGATAAAGGGAAAAATGCTCAAGCTATCAGTACTCTGATAGGATACCAACAGTAGATCTTCACAGCTTGTGCTTACTATTTTCGGGGGATAAAAGGACACTGGCACCACTGGCACAGCCTTTCTAACTTGGGTCAAACCTTGCCTTTGATCTTTTGCCCTCTAGATGGAGTGTGCCCATCGGTATCAAATCCTTTAGAAGTTTACCTCATATCCGCGCCACCTGAAAATATAACCTTTGAAGACCCATCATTAGATGTGATTCTTCTTTTAAGAGTTTTACATGCCATCAGTCGATACTGGTATTACTTGTACGATGTGAGTAATGTGGCCTGCTTATGGAGTTTCCCATCGTGTGTAGTGCGTGACATGTTACCCATGGTTGATGGCTTTTTCTGTCTAGTCGTTGAGTTTTTGATGTACTAGAGACAGCCATAAGGATTCTGTTCAATGTAGGGGGATCATAGCCCAGTGAGATAATAACATACTGACCAATGGGAGTTTATCCCGCACTTTCTGTGGCTGGCCTGCATTCTTGGATTAGTGATCTTCCTGGCTGTAACTTTAATAAGTTAGGCTACAACATGAAGAACGATTGCGAATTTATTTATTTATTTATTTATTTATTCATAGAACTTATAGAAAAATTCTTTTAGTACATTTAAGCAAAAGTTCATTTATCCAAGTTGATAATAGAGAAGAATGACAGAATTGGCCTCACACAAAACATTAGCTGCCACCTCAATGATCGGATCAGTACTAGCAGCTTGTAGAGGTTGTGGTATTTGAGATCTGCATTGTAGAAGTTGTCATTTAGGTTCAGACACTTGAGTGAGGAGCTGTATATCGTATGTTGGGAACCAGGTGAAATCCAGGCCCTCTGCATACATTTTTGAAGATAAAGAGTTAGTGGATAGCACCCTAATGTTCTACTACATGCAGACTAAGTTTATTTATTTGTTTATTTATTTATTTTCAACATTTTACAGAACGCAATGTGCAAGGAGATTATTCCAACTAGTGAATTCATTAACAGTAAGTTGACAGCAAAGGCAAATCGGCAGCTTCAGGATCCGTTAGTAATCATGACAGGAAACATCCCAGCATGGCTGACTGAACTCGGAAAAACCTGGTAAGATGATTATTTCTGAAATGATGTCTCGGGAGTGTGTTATTGTTGCATGGGTATTAATATATTTTGTCACAAAAACAGTCTTCACTGGACCTACTTAAATGTGTTTAAATAACATCATATTTGATCACAGCTTGCTTAATATTTAGTGTCGCTGTCTGTCCTCTAGCTGGGGCGAATACAAGGTCTACTTGTGACAGTATGTGTCTAAATATATGAAACAGAAAAGTATGCAAGGATATTTAAAGAGATTTAAAATTCTCTGTCTTTGTAAAGTTGGACTCCAAAGGTATATAGTTGGTTGATTTTCTGAGCCTGTTTGCATCCAAACTTAACATTCTCAGAGACCATAGAACTGTACCACCCATCAGTACAGTAGTCAGTAGCCACATACATTTGTTTACATTTAGATCAGTGAAAATAAAGTAAATTAGAAATTAGATTTTAGTCACGTCAGCCACAGCCTTATGTGGCTACCTGTATTAGAACAGACGTTGAACATTGGCATCACCACAGGAAGTGTTTTTAGCAGCTCTGTGTCAAGAACTTCCAAAATCCTAAATCAAGAGGCAGCAGTAGGACCTGTGTCCCTGTAGGGTTCCTTCTCTGGAATCAGCATGGCTGTTTGGTAGGTTTGAATGACTTAGAAGTGCCAGGGCTGGAGGAAGACCATCATCATCATCATCATCATAATAATAATAATGCCATTATTATTATTTGTGTATATGTGGTGTGGGGATGGTTTGGCAGTGTCATGAAGCAGTGATCATATTTTAAAAACAGGGTTTTTTTGCTGGTCAAGTCAGACTTCCTAAAAGTCTTTGGGTAGATTAAAGATAATCTCGAATAGACCTGATTTAAAGTATAGGATTTTTAATAGTTGAATTTCATATTTCACAGCAAAAGCTACTTTTAATGCATTATTGATCCCTTAGAAATTTC
The DNA here is from genome assembly GCF_020171115.1 of Neogale vison. Taxonomy (NCBI): domain Eukaryota; kingdom Metazoa; phylum Chordata; class Mammalia; order Carnivora; family Mustelidae; genus Neogale; species Neogale vison. The sequence goes on along the minus strand of NC_058093.1, from coordinate 38,392,971 downwards.
ATCCAAGAGTTATGAAAATTCTTCCAAATTAGTTTGCCAAGACCGTTTTTATTGGTTCTCTTAAAATTCTTCCTCTGTACCATAGTAACACGTTGTTTCTAATGTAGTGGTTTGTATGGTTTGTGATTCTAATTCAGATAATCTGTGTCTCATCTTTTTACAGCCCATTTTTCTTCCCATTTGATACCCGGCAAATGCTTTTTTATGTAACTGCATTTGATCGGGACCGAGCAATGCAAAGATTACTTGATACCAACCCAGAAATCAACCAGTCTGATTCTCAAGATAGCAGAGTTGCACCTAGATTGGATAGGAAAAAAGTAAGTTTCTCCCCCCTAATATGTAAAGGTAGACCGCATCGAGCTTTTGCCAGTAACGGGAATGCTGGAGCTGAGGCGCGTGGGAGCAGTGTCTGTGGTGCGGAACCGTCACACGGTCGCTGCCGTCCCTCTGCTAGTCTGTCTTCTCTGGAGCAGCCAGGGTTTCCTGTCAAGTCTTGGAACCAGGCTCTCTGTGATTCTTTTTCATCCCACAATTAAGAGTCCTTTTTTCCCATTTCTGAAGTAATTTCTCCAGTTCTTTTTTCTTAGTTGCCGTAACTCTCGTGCCAAGAAAGAGTCCTGTCTTCTCCCACCAAGGCTTTTTCTTTTTAATTTAGGAACTCACACTATAGCCTCCCTTTTATACTTGATCCGTATGCAGTAGGTAGAATTAACCAGATGCACTTTAGTCCCTTCACACATCACTCTGATCTGAGGTGACCAAAACAGGATTCTTGATGGGATTCCTGGCTCATGCCTAGTTAGCCCCTGGTTGCTGACCTCCATTTCCTGGGCTTCTCACCTTGGCTTCACACTCAGAGCTCTGACCACTCCACTGTGAGCCATTCCAGCGGCGACCCCATCCTCCATTTGTGACGCCACTGCCTTTTGCTTCTGATGTCTCTCTTCATCTTCCTCTTTCCTTGCTGAGGATTCTTACTCAAGTGTGTCTTTTGAAAACCTGTAACTCCAAGACTCATGAGAGCCACTAGTAATGACGTGAAAAGAATTAGAAGGAATGAGAAGCAAAACAAAAATTACCTTATACTTTTTGTTTGTTTTGCAAAGCCTTGCTATTTCTGTCTTTATTTGTATCAGTAGGATTGTGTCAGTGGCAGTGTTGGTAGATTTGGAAATCTAGCAGGACATGTCTCGTCCCCATGAATCTCGTTAGTAGATGTTTATAGTTGTGCTTGTAGGATCTCTGCAGGTTGGGGCCAGGAGGTTTCAGCTCATCTGTCTCACCTGCCCCTGCCACACCGATCTCTCCATGATGTAATAGTAACGGTGCCCAGGGAGAGGCCACATAGCTGCAGCCCTAACTTGCACTGGTGTCTGGCAAGGTTACAGAGAGCCTTTCTTCTCCACCTGAAATTTTCTCAACATGTGTCCTGGGCTCAAGATAATACTTAGACTTAACTTGTAGCTTTGTTGTCCACATTCATAGCAACACAGTTGCTTCTTAACCTTTCCTGACATGTGCTTTTCTAGAAATGGTCTTGGGGTGCTCCATTGGCTCAGCCAGCTCAGCATCCGACTCTTGGTTTTGGTGGGGGTCATGATCTCAGGGTCATGGGATCAAGCCCCATACCACTCCATGCTGGGCATGGAGTCCACTTAAGATTCTCTCCCCTTCTTCCTCGCCCTCTGCCCATTGCCCCACTCAAGCAGATGCATGCACACTGTCTCATGGGCTTTCTCTCAGATAAATGAAAAATAGTATTTTAATGGTTCCTTTTTTTTTTTTTTTTTGGCGCACTCCAAGAAATGCCAGCTGTTTATTATAATAAAGTGTAACACGAGCATTGTTTCCTCACATTTGTGCTTCGTTTTTCAGCGTACTGTGAACAGAGAGGAGCTGCTGAAGCAAGCGGAGTCTGTGATGCAGGATCTGGGTAGCTCCCGGGCCATGTTAGAGATCCAGTATGAGAATGAGGTGAGCTTACCAGCGTGCTTGGTTTTCGACTTCATTTGTGCCTTCAGTAAGACTTTGTTGGTCCTCTGAAATTCTAAAAGACAATTGGGAAATTAATCTAGAAATTGGAGATTTGCTCTGTGTAGGATGATCTTGGAAGGTGGAAACCCTCCAGTTTCCAAGATTAAGTTGTTTTTTTCCTGCATAAGAGCAAACGTTTGTGTAATTCTTAGGCTGATAAAGTGAAAGGATGTTTTAAGCATACCTTTCAAAATGTTTGAACTGCTTTAAAAAAAAAAAACAAACAACAGACTAACCTGTATAATAAATGTACACTTACAACATGTACAATTCTAGCCTTACAGATTCTCATGTCCAAATGTATTCAGTCTGAAACCATTATCACATCAACATCAAGGAAACATTCCATCACCCCAAATTGTTCTCCTAGATCACTTTGCGGTTCGCCCTGCCCCCTGCCTCCTGCCCCCAGGCAACCATCAGTCTTCTTTCTGTCTTGCAGTTCTGTCTTTTCTTACAGTGTCCTAGAGTATGTAGCCGTTTGTGTTACTCTTCTGTCAATCAGTACAGTTCTTTTGAGAGTCATCCAAATTATTTCCTTTTATCACAAATAGTAAGAGACTGTTACATAGATATTTCAGGAAATGTTTCATCACCAGGTGTGATGCACATTTTAGTTCCCAGTTTTTGACACGTGTGAATGATGCTGCTGTGAACATTGGGTACAAGTCTTTGGATAGACACTTTTTATTTCTCTTAGGTAAATTCTTCAGGGATGAATTGCTGAGCTACTTACTTAGTAAGATCCATTTTTACTTTGTGAGGAACACCACAGTTTTCCAAGTAGCTTCGCCATTTCCTATTCCCACCAATGATGGAGCTTGTGAGTTCCAGTGGCTTCCCATGCTCACCAACTCTCGGGTCTAGTTTTTTTAATTTGGCGTATTTTGGTGGGTTTACAGTAGTATCTTACTATGTTCTGTTTGCATTTTTCTGATTTCTCATTCCCATTTGTTTTATTGGCCATTCATATAGCGTCTCTGGAGAAGTGTCCATCCACATTTCCAGCATCGTGTTTTATGATTAAGTTGTTACTCTGGATATAAGTACTTTATGAAATGTCTTTGGAAGAGCAGACACTTCTAATTTTGTTGAAATCCAGTTTATCAATTTTTTTTCCCCCCCTGGTCTGTGCTTTTTTTTAATCCCAAGAAATGTTCTCCTCACCCTTGGTTTTCAGAGATTTCCCCCCCATGTGTTTCTCTAGAAATTTTAGAGTTTTGGCTCTCATACTTAGGTCTGTAAACCATTTTTAGTTATATACAGCATAAAGTAAGGGGTTAAGGATATTTTTCCTTTTTTCTAAAGATAGGCTATTTCATTTTCCTAGCACCATTTGTTTGAGAAGACATATTTCTCCCATATTGAATGACCTTGGCTCCTTTTTGAAAATGAGTCGATTGTGAATATTTGGATCTATTTCTGGATTTTCCGTTCTTTTTTGTTTTTTATACTGTCTTGATTACTGTATCTTTATAGTTATTCTTGAAGTCAGATAGTGTGATTCCTCCAACTTTGTTTTTCTTTGTCAAAGTTGTGGTTATTTCTCAGTCCCTAGTATTTCCGTATAAATTTTAGAATCAGCATGTCAGTGTCTACAGAAGGTCTCCCAGGATATTGATAGGGATTATGTTGAATTTTGGTCAGTTTGGGGAGAAAATTGACATGTATTAGTGTTGAATCTTGGAGTTCATGAACACCATGTAGACTTCCATTTGTTTAGGTCTTTTTATCTCTCTCAGTTTCACTTACTAACTTAAGTCTAGAGGTCTTTCATGTGCACATTTTGTTAAAATTCTCCCCAAATATTTCTTGTTTTGTGATGATGTTGAAAATGATACTCTTCTTATTTTCTGGTTGCTATTAGTTTGTAGAAATCGTTGATTTTTATATCTTCACCTTATTTTATGTGACTTTGATAATTTTTCGTTCTAATAACTTTTTAATAGATCATGTAGGATTATTGCAGAACCCAGACTTGGGAGGCTTAAAGGGCTCGATAGTAAAACATGCAGGGGCTGCGGGCCCTACACGGCCCATCACAACCACTGCATTTTGCCTTTGTTGTACAAGCAGGAAAGTGGCCGGAGATGATACTTACATGAATGAGCCTGGCCGTGTTCCAACAAAATTTTATTGTCAATGAAATTTGAAGTTCATCTAATTTTCACATGTGGTAAGATATTATTCAAGATTTTGCAACCATGGAAATTGTAAAAACCACTGTTAGCTTGCAGATGGTACAAAAAGAGGAAGTGGACTGGAGCTATAGTTGGCTCGCCTGGGGTGTTGGACAGTCTTGTCGGCTGTGGAGAAAAAATATGTTTTTACTTACTTTCTAACCTTTGTCATTTCTTTCTTTCTTTTTTAAAAGATTTTATTTATTTGACAGAGATCACAAGTAGGCAGAGAGGCAGACGGGGGGAGGGGGGAAGCAGGCTCCCTGCTGAGCAGAGAGCCCGATGTGGGGCTTGATCCCAGGACCCTGGGATCATGACCTGAGCCGAAGGCAGAGGCTTTAACCCACTGAGCCACCCGGGCGCCCCTCATTTCTTTCTTTTAAGACACTTTTATATTAAACAGCCTGGACCGGCCCTCAAGAAGTTTCAAATAATGGTTTTCTCTGTGGAAAAACTCTTGAGGGTACTTTTCCTCCCTCTTTCCCCTCAATATTTTTAAGACAAAACTTGAGAATGTTTAGACTTCTAAAACTCGTAAAGACTTAAAATGTCCAAAGCTTCTATTACACTGATTATAATAGCCAGTCACTCTGCCCATCAGTTTTCTTGACTGTAAAATGTGAGGTAGAGTACAACCACTAACAATCTGCAGTTTCACCTACGGTTATCCAAGGAATTTTAATATGAGTTTGATTTTTCTTAGGCATTTTCATCTCATTAAGACTTTTGAAAAGTTAATTTGAGAGTATTTAGTCATCAAAAGTAAAACTTGAAGTCATTGTGATCTAGGAAGTCGACCATGTGCTAGGGATCCGGGTTATGGCAGAGTTCCTACAGTCAGAGGTGCAGTGGCGGGAGGGGGTGGTGTGCAGCACAGGACAGAGGTACAGAGGATCCAAGTCCTACCGTCCTAGGAGCGTGTGAGCAGGTTCATAGAGTTCGACTGATGGAAGAGAGCAGAAGAACTAGGGGACCAAAGGCTGTGGGTCGAGCAAAGGATTGGGCTTTGTGGCAAGTAGCAGAAGCGATGGGGCAGAGGGAGATGGAGTGGAGGCCTTGGCTGCTGGATAAGAAATTGGCACGCTCTTTTGAAGCCACCCTGACCGTGCCTCTTGCTCAGAGATACAGTTCTTCAGATGTTTACATGTGCATTTCTTCTTCTTAAAACTGCAAGATCTCTGCCCCAGGTGACTTCTTTTCCTGAGTTTATTTTTAACTTTAATTTTTACTTTTTTACCCCAGTACATTGTTTTCTTGCCAGGAATGTCTTTCCTTCCCTCTCATATCCTTCGTGGTTCTGTTCACATTGCCTCTTACACGGAACCTGAACAAGTTCACGATAGCATCACAGTGATTGCGCCACAGGTCATCAGGACTGAGTTACTGATGTAGAAGTCTTAATTTAATAATCTCCACTGCTGGGTCCTACCCACTAATTATGGGAAAGATTCTAGGAGGATCATTGGGGAATAGGGCTTGGGAGGAGTACTGACTTTTTAGATACAAAGGGCCTCAGGTTGTAAAGCAGATTAAACCCTACAGGTCTGGAAGTGACTATTAGGAAGACTCCAGAGTAGCTCTAGAAGAATCCCAATTCGAAGTATCAAATCCAGATGGGCCCCATCTTGAATAGGGATGATTGGTAAACCAGTGTCTAGGCTCAGAGAGTCTTTAAGCCCCAAGATTGGCTGGGGCTACAAATGACCAACCTCCAGGAGGGCAAAGTGTTAGGAGCGGGGACTCTGGAGCCTGGCACCAGCGCTGCCTGACCATGACACTGGGCAGTTCTGTAAAGTCCTTGGTGATACCTCAAGAGGGGCAGAAGAGATGGACCTTTCTCATCCCATGTTGTTTGAATGATTAATGGTAGAACATTGTCCTGTTGTAAATGCTGGTATGTTAGCTTTTGGTGTTAGCTTTTGAAAGAGAAAGACTCAGTTGTCAAAATTCATTTTTTCTGTGTTTTTATTCCTAGTGCTTTATTTATCCTTTTTCTCCCCCCCCTTTTTTTAAGATTTTATTTATTTATTTGTCAGACAGAGATCGCAAGTAGGCAGAGAGGCAGGCAGAGAGAGAGGAGGTAGCAGGCTCCCTGCGGAGCAGAGAGCCGGATGCGGGACTCGATCCCAGGACCCTAGGATCATAACCCGAGCCGAAGGCAGAGGCTCCAACCCACTGAGCCATAAGAATTTACTTATTTGAGAGAGAGAGATCACAAGCAGGCAGAGAGGCAGGCGGTGGGGCGGGGCGGCGGGGGGAAGCAGTCTCCCTGCTGAGCAGAGAGCCCAGTGTGGGGCTTGATTCCAGGACCCGGAGACCATGACAAGGCCTAACCCACTGAGCCACCCAGGCTCCCCCTTTTCCTTCCTTTAAAAACAGATGAAGCAAAACCAAAGTACCTACCTTTCTAGTGGAGTGGCTGAGTAGAACAAAAGCCTGAAAAGATAAGGTTGATCTGTCGCAGGGCTGCTGGCCAGCCAGGTTACAGGGTAAATTGCCAGAACAGCTTTGACTACCTCCTTCCACACCTCACAGATTTGCTGTGATGACATGTTTACAGTGATACTAGTGCAGTTTGATATTTTAGGTCTGTTTTACCTTTAAAAATAACAGCCCGTTCCTTGGATGAAGGAATTAAACTGATCTGATTTGTGATTTCCATTTAGCCTAGGGTAATTACGCTAAAAGGAGAAAACTTAAGTGGCTCTAAAGCACCATCTGCTGGATATCAGATGTTACTGCAGTTTTTCTTTTTTCTTGGCTTCTCTTTCTTCCTTTCCCTCCTCTCCTCCAGTCCTCAGGATTCAGTGGCGAACAAAGTATACAGAATTCCTACCATCACAGAACTCCCCCCCCCCAGCATATTTACGCATATGCATATGATGGGTCACATGATGAAGAGAAAGAAAGGTGGATTGGCATGGGGGAAGGGATAGGGTGGTTAAGGGATAGTGTGGTTAAGAGGACTTTGACAGGCTTTTTAGTGAAGGGTTTTTCTAGAACAGAGAAGCAAAAGCCCTGAGGCAGATTTAGTGAAGGGTTTTTCTAGAACAGAGAAGCAAAAGCCCTGAGGCAGATTCCTGGTCCTTCCACAGAATGACCAGCCAGAGTAGGAGTCAGGCTATGAGAGGGGTCACCCAGGCAGTGCAGCCCGGCGGAAGAACGCGAGCTTTTGCTCTGAGTGAGATGGGAGGCCTCTCGGCACTGTGAGGCTGGACGAGGAGATGCCGGGAATGCAGGTGCAGAGAGCATGCAGGAGGCTCTAGCAGTAGACCAGGAAAGGGACCAGGTCAGAATATATTTTGAAGGGGGGCTTACAGTGTTGAATGATGGGTTGGAATGTGCAGAGTGAAAAAAAGAAAAGCCAGGGTGGTGGTGGTGGGTCCGGAAGGTGCCACCACATCCAGCCTGGTATGTTGCTGTTTGCAGAGTTAGAGTGAAATACTTGGTGGATTGGATCTGATCTTTAAACTAGTTTGGATACTTTAAAAAAGTAACAGTGATCATGATAAAATAATGCCCATTATCTGCAAATCATCTCTAAGTGAACTCTAGTTCTCTTGATCAGGATAATGGTTTGAGGTGGCCTATAAACTACTATATTAACTTGTCATAAGCTGCATATCTAATTTATGGTCCGAGCTGGTCAGACCTTTATAGAACGTGAAGGAGTGAGTAGGCTATGAGCCTAGACACGTGATGCCTCTCATGGAGCGGGGCTTTTCGTTCAGAGCTGTACAGTCACAACCAGGCTGGTTTTAAAATACCAGTGCCCAGGCTTTAACCATACTTGTCAAGCGAGAATCTTCAGGACATGCTCACCATCTCCATGCGAACATACTGATAAAGCGCTCAGGAGTTTCTAGGGCGCCGGGGGGGCTTGAGAAGCACCGACGTACTCCCTGAGACTAAGTTAGCCCGGTGGGTGCTCGCCTGGGTCTGACCTCCCTGGGCCCTGTGTTCTTCAGCAAAGCAGTGTTCAGTGGCTGTTGTGTGTCCAGGTACTCTTGAGGGTATAGAGGTGAATTAAAGTTGCCCTTGAGGGAGAAATGCAAACATAGAATGAAACTGTGGCAGTGTGAGGTGATGTGAGAAGTCGCTGAACAACGATTCCTGAAGAAAAAGGAGCAGAGTCCCTGTGCTGAAGAGGAGGCTTCTCTTGAGGAGACGACATGTGAGTTGGTTTCAGGGTAATAGCTCACCCGACAAAACTCTGGAAGGAGATCATCCTCAGACAAAGCCTTCTTATTCGCCAGGGGTGCGAGAGCTACAGCAGTACTGTTGTCAGTGTAGAAGCCCACAGCACACAGTGCGAATGTGAGGGTCCTGGGCAGTAACAGATGGTGGCTTGTTCTTGTTCCGGGGGACCAAGGCTGAAGGAGCCTGATCAGGACAGTTGGGGAAATGGTGCATGAATTAAACAGTTGCTGCTAGTATCCATATTGCAAAGAGGTTGGCCCAAGAAAAAGGCAGCGTAAAGTCTGAAAATTTGAAATTGTTTTGCCTTTGTTCTTTTGTAGGTTGGTACAGGTCTCGGGCCTACACTGGAGTTTTATGCACTTGTATCTCAGGAACTACAGAGAGCTGACTTGGGTCTCTGGAGAGGTGAAGAAGTGACTCTTAGCAATCCAAAAGGTAATATTAATGTGTGAGGTCGTCAGTTTGTGCTTTACACGTGAGGTAAAAGGGCCTTTATAATTCATTAAATAGATTTACTTTCTAGTAGAGGGCCATGGTCTCTGACCGTCATTCAAATATTAGCCTTTGTTTCCTCTTTTATCAAATTAGGGAGAACCTTCCAGCTCTAGAGGACTTTATTCCATGATCCTGATTTTGAGAATACTGACTTGCTTAGATGTTCTTAGTTATCAGGTTTTGTCCTGTCTTGTTTTGTTTTTTGGAAATAGCATCTAAAGTTTTGTGACTTGCTCATTTCATAGGAAGCCAAGAAGGGACCAAGTATATTCAAAACCTCCAGGGCCTATTTGCGCTTCCCTTTGGTAGGACGGCTAAGCCAGCTCACATCGCAAAGGTTAAGATGAAGTTTCGCTTCTTAGGAAAATTAATGGCCAAGGCTATCATGGATTTCAGATTGGTAAGTTTAGGATTATTTGCTTGTCTACATTTTTCTGTGTCTGTGTACTCTGAGAATATCTCAATCCCCTGCACTTCATGCTGGGTTTTAAAACAGTGTGTCATGGGCTTAATGGGCATATGACTTACATGGAGATTTCTATTTAAAAACACTAATTCGGGACCAGTATCTGAGATACTTGGTCACTATGTAGAAGACATTTTCTTTCATCCAGTGTCAAGTTTCCAAGTGAACAGTTTTGTCTTGCCTACAGAATGGGCTGTTAACCAGTTACTTTAGAAGTTACATTTTTTTCAGTTTTAATTATTTGGTTCTTCTTTTTAACCTCTTTTTCCCCCAGATGTGCAGTAGTGCAGACTACAGTAGAATTTAGTTTATTCCATCCCAAATAGATTAAGATTCCTGTAAACGATCTCTTAGTTTGGAGGCCCTTATGGAAAATATATGTCCATCATTGAAAGATAACCTTTTTCGGGTCACTGTTTAAATAGGATTCTTTGGTGTATTAAATTTTTCACAATATCAGGGCCCCAAATTGGGTTTAAATGGGAACAATTGTGTGTAATGAGAGAAACAGTTCCGAAATGTGGTTTCTTTGGAGGGGTGAGTTATTACTCAGCCTTAATAAATGATCTCTTAGAGTGTCCGTTACAGAGCTGAGGCAGTTCTAGGAGCTTAGCGTGACTGTTAGAATATTTTGTATACTTCCTTTCAGGTGGACCTTCCCCTTGGCTTACCCTTTTATAAGTGGATGTTGAGGCAGGAAACTTCACTGACATCGCATGATTTGTTTGACATTGACCCGGTTGTAGCCAGATCAGTGTATCACCTAGAAGACATTGTCAGACAGAAGAAAAGACTTGAACAAGATAAATCCCAGGTAAGGTTAGAAGATGAGGAAATGATCAAGTGGATCCGTTTCTACTGTTGTAAGATGAGGTCTTTGTTAAATGGTTTCTATTTGACAGAGTTACTATTTTACATTATTTTATTTATTTTATTTTAGAAGAGTTATTTTTTTTATTAGATTAACTGAAACGATTTCACAGTGAGTAAGATGACTTATAAAAACAGCAGGTGATAACAGCTTGATTAACAAATAAATGAAAAACACTCCTGACTTGAACACATAAGGCTCTTAATAATTTTAGGTGGGTTATGTGTCTGGGCAGATACTGTATCATACTGAATTTCTTTGGTAAGCATTTGAACCAATAAAAACTATTCTCAGGACAGATTGTTTTTCCAGAAAGGTAGCTTAATTTAGGAACAGTCCATCTGTTTATAGAAAGATCAGAAAAATAGTTTTAAAGGGCGTAGTAGGTGTCTGCTATTTCTTAGTAACATCTGTTGAGGCTTCTTTATTAGAGTGGCTAATCTTGAGCTTTATATTATTAATGTATATTCTTTACATATTAAGAGATTAAAAATTATTTGACCCAATCTGAAATTAATAGTGGGTTCTGTATCAGGCAGAAGAAGACAAAGTCACATTTAAAAAATAGCGGCACAGCGTCAGTTAGCTATATTTGGGCAGGCAGCATGGACCAGTGTTAAATCAACTCCCATTTTATGAATTGTGTAAAGTAAGAATAGAGCAGATTTTGTAGGGAAAGTGTCACATCTCCCGATAAACTGGAGAAGAGCTCTCGACAGATGGGAATTTTAAAATGCCTTATCAGGGAAGAAGGTGATTTGTAAGGGAATTAATTTTATCCCCCTTATTAATTAGTGATTTTTGGAAAGAATAGTTTGTTTATTGACAGCAATTAGCATTTTAAAGAGGCCAAGTCCATCTTTTCCATAGAAGATATTTTGTTTTAACATTTTTTAGAATCAGTTTTATGCTTATCAACTTTATAAATTTTATTTCTTTAATTTTTTATAAAATATTTTTAATTTATTTATTTGACAGAGATCACAAGTGGGCAGAGAGAGAGGGTGAAGCAGGCTCTCTGCTGAGCAGAGAGCCTGATGCAGGGCTCCATCCCAGGACTCTGCGATCATGACCTGAGCCAAAGGCAGAGGCTTAACCCACTGAGCCACCCAGTCGCTCCCAACTTTGTAAATTTTAAAAATGAAGGCAATCTTATTTGGAATCACCTCTTAGGTAAATGGTGGCCCCCAAAAAAGGAAGGAAAGACACTGTTCCACGTGCCGCATGTATATTAATTCATTTAATCCACAACATGTGTCAGAGACGTAGGTGTTTCTGTTATTCTTCTTTTGCTCATGAGACACTCAGGGCAGATAGGTTCAGTAACTGGCCAAGGTCATGGATCCAGAGTGTGGGAGGAGAGCTGGAACTCGCGTTCGAGTTCTGCAGCTTTCTCTCTTACACACTTTGCACCGTGCCACCCGTTCTATTTAATCCTTTTTGAGATTTGTTCTACAAATCTTTAATCTTTATTTTTGATGTTGTCAGTTTAAAAGTATAAAATGCATAGCACAGAAACCACATTCCGTGGAAAGTGCTGTACTGTATTAACCAGTTTTCATCCAGTGCATGAGGAATGGTGGTATGTGGTATTCTGGAGCCCCTCACCTCATTGTTTATGAAGTTATAGGTGGAGCAAACTTGGAAGTGTAAATTCTTAAAAGACACATGAAGCTTACTAGCTCTCAATGTAATGTAAAGTCTGGAGAAATGAACAGTGAATTCCTTCTAAATATCTCAGGGACCCTATATATTCTAGATTCCTCTCAATGATAGCATGTTATAATGCAGACCTTTATAAATAAGATGTTCCCTAAGTAACTGTGGGAGAAGAGACTTTCCGTTAGGATAGCAGTGACCACTTTGATCTGTGTGCGAGGTGGGGGGCAGTTTCAAGAGCTTTCCAGGAGGAGAACATTTGAGAGATGTTGATGATTACTATCTAGTCTTTCTGAGAAATACCTTAAACCTAAAATGAAAGGCCTCCCTTCTGGTTTCATCAAATGATTCACCTGCAGCTGAGGAGAGACCTAAACACAGGCTTTTTACAGGGAAGGACAGATTAAGGTATAATCTTAGTGTTTTTTCCTCTTCTGCATTCGGAATTAATCTGGATGGCTTTAATTTCCTTTTTAAAAGTGACTAATTTAAATCAGAACTTCCTAGCTTTTTTTTAGTTTAAATGACTAATTTCTTGCACCTGGACTGTTCAGCCACTGGGAATTTCATACTTGGGGGTATTTCGAATTTGGAAAGCCATTTCGCTTTCTCCTGTACCATGTACCTTCATTTTCAGGTAGTAGTTGTCGTTTTGCATGTTGGTTTCTAATCTTAAAAAATGTGTAATTCTTAAATGTGTGTTAGAATTAAAAAATAAATAATACAGACTGCTTTTAACATTTGTCTTTAGAGTATGACTCAAGGGCTCTGTTGGAACCTTTCTTCACCACAGCATTATTTTGTGGATACAGATCTGTTGTCATAGTGCTGAAGTCCTGAAGTCATAGGATGAGAAATCTTCAGGGTGTCCCTTAGACTTGAGCTTTTCCGGGGAGGAGCGGGGGAATAAAAGTTAATTACCATTCCTTAGATGGTGCGCTATTTGTATTTACTCAAGTAATAATGCATTCTTTGTATTTATGGTTTCCTGTCTAAGGAATGGCAGTTAACTATATGTATAATTGGATTCATGAAGATTAATACAGAACTTAGGAAAAGTTTGTCTGGCTCTGTAATCACTCTCAAATGGACCATCATGTAGAAGCGATTATGACTTTTTGTGAAATCCAATTTGAAATGTGGTTACATTGACCGACATCTCATTTTGAAGGAATAATTAAGTGAGCTTATTTTTCCCCAAATAAAAATAGTTGGATTCTGAAATGCTTGAGATTATTTCCTTTGGGATCTGAGACTTGTTCATGTGTAGATGAGGACACAAAAAGAAGTCCTGGAAGAGCAGAGGGAGCCCTTAAAATGTATTAGCATATCTTTTGTCTTACAAACACAGACACAGAACCAATGGAATGACAGTGCCTGACATCTCTCATCCCCCCTTTTTAGACCAAAGAGAGTCTACAATATGCATTAGAAACCCTGACTATGAATGGCTGCTCAGTTGAAGATCTAGGATTGGATTTCACTCTGCCAGGGTTTCCCAACATCGAACTGAAGAAAGGAGGAAAGGATATACCTGTCACCATCCACAACTTAGAGGAGTATCTAAGAGTAAGTAGTCGCGGCGCCCTTTCGGGGAAAGGCCAGCATGGGGACACGGGGCTTCTTGTTGACACTGCTCTGGGGGAGAGGGACGCTGCCTCTCCAGCCCAGTGAAACTCTTGGCACCCATGATCACGGCATCAGTCCATTTCTTCAGGTTTTAGCTTCTGTCTGTGCTTGAGAGAACATGTTGGATAGTTCATGATCCTCATGTGACCTCATATTTGCTGTCCTCAAGCTTGAATACCAATAATATCACCTTGTCTGTATTTAAAAGAAATCGGTGAAAAGGAGCTATCACTCTGTTCTCGCTTAACTGCATTTTGTCTTTCTATCAAAGTGGCTAACTTGATAGAATTAACACACACACGTACGTTTATGGGGGTAGCAAAGACTTTGAGATAGTTCATGGTTCTTAATTATATTTGCTAAATTAAGGGAAAATTATTTTGTATTGAAAAGAAATTCTGTTTTAAGATAACTTACATCGATCTTTATTACTACTTTTTAAAAAAATTTTCTTCTGGTTTATTTCTGACTTCAAGTGGGAAGAGCTTTGGGTTCAAGATCGAATATCAACTACACCCAAACTTGGTTTTTTCAGCAACCTACAGTGGGATTTTGGATAGAACCTTGGAAACATGTTGGCTCTGGTTTTCTTCATCTGCTAGAGAAGGAGAATAGATAGCAGAGGTCTTCAGACTTTGTTTCGTGTCCCCGACAGTTCTGTGACTGACTGACAGACACCCGCTTCAGTATTCAGAGAACTGTTTGCTCTTACTACCTGCTTTTTTCCTTACCTTGAGAAAGCTGAACTTTTAGCCTACTGGCAAATGACCAGGTGAAGGTTCTCTGAAAATAATTTGTAATAATGCTTTCGTTTTTGTTTTTATTTTTATCTGAACATGTCCTGTATTTCTTGAACTCAGTGGGTTAGCCAGAGTCACTGATGACTAGATCATGATCATGTTGGACCGATAACAGGAGCTTTCTGTTACTTTTCGACTTCCTGGGACTGCATTTGCACAGTTGGCCTTTGCTAAGTGAAGTGGAAGGGTTGCCTTCTAAGAACTTAATCAGGATTTAGAAAAATTTTCACACTAAAAATTCAAAACACTTAACAGTTGATAATTGCGAATCTTGAAACATCAGCTTTACTTCTAAATAACATTTTATCCTTTTGGGACACTGTCATCTGTTTCTCATCTGGGAAGGTGCTGTTCTGTGCCATCAGGTTTTTACATAAATGTATTTTTACTAAATATAAATGCTCATGGGTTGTTTTTGTTTGTTTGGTTGGTGTTGGTGGTTGCCGCCTTACATTTTCTTATTGGCCAGGCCCCCAGTTAGAAGTTGACCTGAGTGATCTTTTATGCAGTTTTCTGAGAGGTATTTTAGAGACTTGAATGACTTGTATTTTGTTTCCTATTTTCTTGTTGTTTTTTCTAAGTGATCAGGAAGGATGTTTCACTGTACTTTGCCAAGTATTGAATAGGAAAGAGAAATGAAATCTTGTCAGGGTTTCTAAAAGACCTTTCTTTTTGCAGCTGGTTATATTCTGGGCACTAAATGAAGGCGTTTCCAGGCAATTCGATTCCTTCAGAGATGGATTTGAATCCGTCTTCCCACTTAGTCATCTTCAGTACTTCTACCCGGAAGAAGTGAGTACCTTATGTCTCCAAGAAAGAACCGCTCATCACTCCATGTGTACCTGTAGTTATCTTAGCGGGCTGTCTCTGTGCCATCTAGCCAAAGGTTGTTGCAAACAACCACAACAACAAAAACCAAGCGGAGATGGGAGTTGTGGGAGGTTTGGGAAAGATCATTCCCTGAGCAAAGAAGAGCCTTAAATACAAAATATAATAGAACATAAATGTAACATTTGTATTATATAAATACTAAATATAATTTAACAGAGAGTGGGGTCTATGTGTGATTGGTGAGCACATAGCCTCGTTGTCCCCTGGCCCTGGGTGGGGTGGGATGCAGGTGTCTGGGTTATTGGGGCTGGCAGGAAGGGGCCTGGGTCCCTTCTGGGTCCACAGTGGTGAACACAGAGGAGGGGGCACCTTTTTTTCTTTTTAACCTAAACTTCCTGGATTAGGTAAGACATTGCTTTACGATTGCAGTCAGTCCTTAAAGTTTTAAGGGAGTGTTGCGGATGCTGTTGAGAAGGGGGACGTGAGCCTTTGTGCAGTTTTCCAGCCTTCTTAAGTGCAACAAGAGTCTGAAAAACTACTCGCTAGTGAGGAGCTGGCATAGGAAGGAGCGAAAGTTTGGAATCCCTTTTGTTTATTATTTGAGCAGTAACTTTAGAATACATGTCTGTTACTGGCTAAATCCAGCTTTCTTTGAATGACTTAGCATTGTAATCTCCATTATGGTTTTTATGTTCACTCCGATTTGCCACTCACTGAAGCAGGTGGTGTACCTGGCACTTTGAGGAACTGAATGTCACCTGGAATTGAAAGCAGCAGGCGTTGCTCCTGGAATTGAATTCTGGTCCCCACCACTTAACCATCTGACCTTACCTAGGTTATTGCATCTGATCTGCCTGCCTCATCCGTGAATTGCGATAACCTCTGTGTTACTGAATAGGATGCATTAAGTACCCTGAAAGTGGGTGACATAACAGTAGACACTAAATTTGATATGCCTTGAATTGGATTTTCTCAAAGTACGCAGTCATTCTGCAGATGGGCAGTTAACCAGAGAAAAGGTGGTTTAATTTGAAGCTGATGTTAGATTTTCCAGGCAGATACGAGCACTTGTTTGCTTTCTAATGTTCCCCTGTGATGGCTAGCTTGGTCCCCGTGCCGCCCCAGCCACCATCTGGCCACCATCTGCCTCTCTTTACAGTAAAGAGTGGGAAAGCTGCCCATTTGCTGTCTTCATTCAGCTTGCTTCTCCCACTTCTCTCTCCAGCTCAGTAGTCTGTGTCTTAGCTTCCTTCATGTATACCCTTGGGTTTCTAGAAGATAGGATTTATGAACTCTCCCTGGTTAGAAGTAGATGATCAAGGGAAAGCCGCTAAAGACATGAGAAGAGTCAAGTAAACTTACACCAAGGATTTGTCCCAAGTATGTTCTGTTGGCAATTAAAGGTTTCTCTAGGCCCCAGTCCCTACATGGGGGCAGAGGGCTTCTTCCTATAGCTGGAGAGGAGACTGATTTCATAAGTGCAGTAGAAGAGCACATCGGACAAAAAGAGGTTCTCGGCAGAACGTTTTGATGCTGAGAATGAAACTTTCCTTTGGCACGTGTAGACCTGTATTCTATTGGTATACCGCAAAACACGTCTGTGAATTTCACTCTGTTATGCAGCTGTGTCTTTAGTAATTTGTTATCATTGTGTGAACACGCAGCTGGATCAGCTCTTGTGCGGCAGCAAGGCAGACACGTGGGATGCAAAGACACTGATGGAATGCTGCAGGCCAGATCACGGTTATACTCACGACAGGTTAGTAGTGGGGTCGGCAGGATTTTCATTTGAGGGTCAAGAATTGGGTGGTGTGTGCATGTATATGTATACATCATAAACATTTTTAAATTTGTCTACCTATTTTATTTAAAAAATATTTTAAAAAACATTTATTTATTTGAGAGCGCATGGGCACGAGTGAGGAGAGGGATAGAGGGAGAAATAGATTCCCCACGGAGCAGGGATCCTCATGAGGGGCTCAATTCTAGGACCCTGAGATCATGACCTGAGCCAAAAGCAGATGCTTAACACACTGAGGCATCCCGGCACCCTAAGTTTGTCTACCTATTTTAAAGGAGACTTTTCTGATATTTTGGCCTTGTTTCTGTTAAGACCTTAGGACCCGAAGATTCTTTATCAAGCATTTCTGTAAATATGAACAGGCTGGGGGATGGGAGAAGACGGGTCTCACCCCGTTACCCATTTTTCTGTGTAGTAAAACGGAGACATCTGTATAGTCCCTGACATGTCTTAATCCTGCCATTTGAATTCCAGCTGTGACAACAGAAACCAGTTGGATTTCAGAGTGTACTGGAATGTGAATTCATAGGTAGTGGTAGTTAAGTTTTTACAGTATGTAGCTAATTGTGAGGGTCTGCATTGTGGGGTGATTCAAAACTGTATTTTAATATGATGCAATAATTGTGGTTGTTTATTTCTGTTGTAGTCGGGCTGTGAAGTTCTTGTTTGAGATTCTCAGTAGTTTTGATAATGAGCAGCAGAGGTTATTTCTCCAGTTTGTGACAGGTAGCCCAAGATTGCCTGTTGGAGGTGGGTATGCCTTTGCTCGGTGGGTAAACGGGTGTGTCAGCCAGCCAGACTTCAGTACCACAGCAGGATATTCTGTAGTTGACTTACAGGGCCTTAGCTGTAACACCGTAATGCTTCTAAGTGTTCACCCTGTTTTGCAATGTATAAGAGCTTTCACCAGCAGGGACGTTCATAAGGATGGTCTCTTAAACACACTGAAGTAGGATTGTTAATGAACACATAATGCTACTTTTCTAGATAAAATTCAGATCCTCAGGCCATTTGAATTAGAAACTCTTAGAGGAGAGTGCTTTGCAGAGTCTACTTTCCTAGAAGTGAATCACTCCTAACAGGAGTTGAATTGGTATTCTGTTTTAAAAGTCAGAAAGCCTAAGGAACTGTTTGCCTCCATATTCTACGCGGGCTTTTTATGGTAAATAAAACAGATACCAGTCACCTTACATTAAACATATATCAAATATGTAGATTTAATTGCCAAGCAAGAAAGAACACCTGTGTGTGTGAGCTGACCCCCGTGCAACAAGGGGGTGCGACGTTTCCTGGTAGTGATAGTGGGAGAGGGTGTGTTTGGGATTCCAGACTGATTCTTCTGGCTGAGAAAATGTTCTCTTCTGAGTTGGCCGTTTGCATCCTACAAACTTGCTAATAGGTTCCTTGGTCTTTTTTCCTTCCCTTTCATCAGGCTTCCGGAGTTTGAATCCACCTTTGACAATTGTCCGGAAGACATTCGAATCAACAGAAAACCCCGATGACTTCTTGCCCTCTGTCATGACTTGTGTGAACTATCTTAAGTTGCCGGACTACTCGAGCATCGAGATAATGCGTGAGAAACTGTTGATCGCAGCGAGAGAAGGGCAGCAGTCGTTCCATCTTTCCTGATCACAACGAGAAACGCAGTGTCTGCCTGTTACAGCAAAAGAAAAAAATCATGATTTCTTTTCTAAATGTATCACCTGAGTCAAGGAAACATGTTACGCCTTCTTGTTGTAGGAAAAACGGCTTGCAGATCATACAAGAGACACTTGGTCGATATTCATTAATGGCCCCATGGACTTAAAAGTGATCAGGCCCTAAAACGTTGTTGTGATGAGGGTTCTTTAGCAAGTTCTTGTTTAAATTATCATTTATTTGATGAGTGAAGTTTTTAACTTGCTTTGCTGTGTGAAATTTAAAAAAAGGGATGTTTTTCCAGGCTGAAACAATAAATGTCGCTGTGCAGTTTAACTCCGGGTGTGTGTGTCCATCGAGCCAAGTCTGCACGTTGTCTCCTTCAAGGACACATCTGGTTCATAAGGATAGAAACTCAAGCCCACGTGTCTTTGACAGATGCGGGCGCGTAGGTTAGCTGTCCGTGCCCGCCACTGCCCCGATTACCCTCCCGGAGTCACGTGTTGTCTGCGGCCCCCGCGGTTCTTCCGCCTACAGCGCTTGCGGCAGTCCCGTTTCCGTCAGCCATGGGCTTCTGTTCCGTGATCTCTCCCCAGTTAAGATACGGCTTAAGACTCACTGAACGGAAACATACTGTCGATGTAATTCAGCCTTTGTAGCCAGGTAGACTTTTCTCATAGCTTAGTTTGAATCTAGCTGTAGGGCACTGCTGCCCTCTCCCCAGTGACACACAGGACCGTTGATACCGTGACTCTGGTGACCACAGTAGCCTCTGGGCTGAAGCCGGGAAAGCTCACTCATTTCTTCTTTGTAGGTTCAAAAGTCTGCAGCTCAGGCTGGCCAGGATCTATTACCCTCAGACCAGAGCATTTTGAATTGATGTAACATTTTCAAGAAAATTGGCAATTTTCAGCCCCTGTTGGAGTAAAGGAATTTTTTTCTCCCTTGTTCAGAGTCTTCTTCCTTCCACACTCCCCCCACGCCCCCGGCTGACTTGGGACAGTTAAGCCTTTGTCTCGGCACCAATAAAAGCACCTGTAAGCGATGCTCTGTCCAGTTGTTTCACATGCTCATTTCCCAGATCTACAACAATCCATAGGTTACTGTTTTCACCTGAAAATAAAGTTTGCTTCACCTTTTTGTTTTTAGTTCTGTGCCGTATGCATAACCTCCCATCGTGTAGATGTATTTCAGTGCAAGCAAATCGTCACGTCTCCATGAGTCGCGTCGTGGCTGATGTCACTGTTCAAAGAATTTACAGTAGTAACTTGAAGAACATAAAACATGGAAAGAAAACGAGAGGAGATTCTTTCCTTCCTAAGCCTGTTGCATAAATTCGAGGGAATTTTCATAATTCTTTTTGGAAATGAGAGATGAGCTCGTTTTTGGTGGTGTTTTTTTTTTAAAATTGAACTTCGAGAGATCAATTCTCTTTGGTTTTACAGACTGTTCCAAAGTCTGTCTTAATTGGTGTAGAAACCCCTTTGTTTCCATCCCTCCAATGAAGAGAAACTTAGTGGCTTGTTTTACTTTTGATGATTTTGTCATTTTACACTTAAATGGCCTTACATGGAGCCTCCCCCTCCTCACCGAGAACTTGGGCGGGGACCCCCCCCCCAAGTGTGGTGGAGCTGTCAGAGCAGCTCAGGGGGCTCTGGCAAGTGAGCAGCTCCACCGTGACCCCCAAGAAGGGAGTTGTGTTTCTGCAGTTCTGGCATTGACAGCCGAGGAGCTGAGTGGTGCGATCAAGGGATGTTTTGTGTTAGAGAATGAGCCGATTTGTTGGAACTATTCTGATACTCTTTTTACAAACTAAGCACAAAGATTTTTGTGTGAACATAGAATTTTGTTCCTCATTTTTTCTAACGGTTCTGTTGTTACAATTTAGACCTGTATAAACAAAGCAATGTTTCCTACTGAAGTATCTGTATCTGACATTTTATCCATAATGTGGCCCTTGGCAGCTACGGCCTCGTTAATGTCCCACATCAACCGATATATCGGATGGTTTTGAGTCAAACTCTGGTTGTTGCAAAGTCAGTAGTTCGCCTGTTTCAATGCTTGTAGTCTTTAGTTCCTCCTTCACGTGTGGGATCCCTTGTTAATTAGGGGCAGGAAGACTCTTCCCATTTTAAAGCAATCTCTCTTGGCAGAGGCCTTAATCTTGCATCGTAGGGAAGAAAGTGTATACTTCATTTGCTATTATTACAGTTTTGCCTTAAATTTATTTGCTTAGTAATTCTACCAACAAGCACTGATTGCTGAGGATGCTTTATACACCTAGACGGTTGGGTAGTGACTGAGACTTTGTTGTCCTTTAACTTGCTGTGGTGTCGTTTACACAGGTAGCTGATCTGATCCACTTTGTATATGAGAACCTATTTTTAACTACTTCACTTTAAGAAGGAAGAGGTAATTAAATGTAATCCCCTCATCCCAGCCCCTCCGCAGTGAATTGTGAGTTCAAAGTTGTCTAATCAGAAACATACATGGAGAGAGTTCTAGATGCCTTAGCCCAACCCAGCAGAAAACTTGCACACAGCTACTCATTGTAAGGGCAGACTTCTCTCTTCCTGAGCTTCAGCTCTGGTTCCTGCATTTGTAGTGACTGAGAACTTTCTTTGACTTCAACATTCTATAAAGAAGGTAGTTTTCCTCAAGCCTCTCTTACCTGTTTCCGTGACTCGGGGACAGGGCATGAAAGAGGGTGGGGCAGCTGTGACTGACTAGTTACTAACAGGTCTGGAGTTAAGAGCTGTATGGTGTCCTCTGCAGAAAGGCCATAAGACTGAGGGAGAGGCCCCAGCATCCGAGTCCCAGAAATTAGGTCCGACTTCTGATGTAACACAGGAATAGCCAGCCAGCGAATTCTGTGTGTGTCTTCCCTCTGGTTGATTCGCCAGCTGCCGAGGCTATGCTCCCAATTCCTGTCAGTGCTTAGAAACTCAGGAAATGGGAACGACCCTGATATTCCAGGAAATTTGTAACGAGAGAGGAGACTTGGAGGGGAAAGACCTAAGCAATGCATTCAGAAGCCAAATCCTTATGTGGGATTCTGGGTGCCATTGTTCCTTCTCCGTTAGCAAAGATTTACTTCCTTTATCTTAGGCTTTGGTTTTTGACCCATTTCATTTTCCCTACTGTAATGAGAACGTTTGTTGTTTGGAAATGTCATGCTCTGTATTTCTAATTCTCAGAAATGCTTCTGTATGAGTCTTAGGTTTGATGTTGCCGTAGTTGGCCTACCCAGCAAAGGATAACCTAGTGACAGATCACTGAAAATGCTTCCTCTGTTACCTCAAAAGAAATCCAGACAAAATAGAGCATTTATATTTATAGAAAACGGAGGATTGGCTGTTTTCCAAGTACTTCAAGTTATTGCAAGAAAAGTTCTTAAACTCTGAAGACTTGTTCTGCATAAAGGAGACATTCTTTACTAATGGAAGAGGTGGTTTTATTTTTACAACAATCCTACTCATCTTACCAAACCTATAACCAACTGCTGATCTCCTATGTAAAGCCTTTTTTTTTCTCTTCTCTGAAACAGTGGTTTATATGAACTGTTGGAATAATGGAACCTCAGACTACAGATGTGTATGTAAAATTGGATAAATGCACTGACTTCCTTCTCCCTGAATATATTTTTAATAAACAGCATTATCCTACATGGTCAGTTTTATTAAATTATGGACAACCAGAGGGTTTTTCTGAGAAGTGGTATGCTTGTATGGGTGGCTTTTGGCAAGCTTCCTGTAGTGGTAAATAGTAATCTTAGACTTCTCCAGAGGCAGATCGTGGAGGAAAACAAATATATTCAGGGATGTGACCCTAATGCTTGCTCGTTGGTGGTGAAAGTTAACACCATCACATCCTCCTGGGCCTTGGGGAAGCAGTACCTTTGGCATCGGGAGATTCCTGGTAATGTACACAGACCATAGAGCCCCCTAGTGGGGACACCATGACATCACAGTTGTAGGCTTTCAGGACTGGCTGCCCTGTTCTTGACAAATGTCCGGGTCAGTATATTTCACTGAAACCGAGAAACAGAATTGATTTAGGGTAGCGTTTTAGGATGTATTTTTTAAGAGTGATGACTGAATTTGCCAGTGGGGGCAGGGGGTTTCTATTCTCCAGAGAACAAGTGAATGAAGTTTATGCCTACTATGTACTGATAACACACCTGTATACACACACGACATCTACATTCTCTGTGGTTTTAGTCTACCTGCCTAAGGGTAAAACCACATTTTGCCCTTGATGAATCTCCTGATCTGTCAAAAGACTTTCAGTCACAGATGAAAGGTGCGCCAGAGGGCAAGCCCATCACGAGACTGGCACGTAGGTGAAGTTTGTAACCGATGCCGAGCTGTCTGGGTTACAGAATCTGATGGGGGGACAAGGAGCATCTGGTAGCATCACATTTTTGGTTGCTGTAACTCCATGAATTGATGTTGGTAGGTCATCAGGTTAAATAGAAGCCTTAAGTCTTAATGGCGATCATCGAGTCAGTATTCTAGTAGGAAGCACATAGTGTCCCTACATAGTGTTCCACGTGAGACCAGTGCATTTGTGGATGTGGAGGTGTCATTCTCGCACCTTGCATGCTTCCTTCTCGTCTTCAGCCAGGCTAGGAACCTCCCTGCCATCTGGTCTGTGTTCCCTCCTCTCCCACTTTCCGGGCGGAGGACCAAAGCCAGGGCTGGAGCCTGGAGAGGTTGCCTGTCCTGGGCCCTGCAAGGGGAATGGCCCCCAGAACCTCCAAATGTGTATTTGGCCCCCAAGAATTTGCCTTGGGACACCGGACAACCTTAATAGACAGGTAAGGTGTTGGTACCTGTTGTGGCTTCAAGACCCAAGCTCACCTGGATGGTTGCTCTCTCCCTGGGAATTCCGGTTTCCAGAATAGATTTTAGTATCCTCTAGGTTACTATTATACATCGAAACATTCCTTAGGACACTCTATTAAGAATTTTTATTTTATCAAAAAGATTCATATTAAGGAACATGTGGGCTGAGAACAGTCGAGGTTGCTAAAGGTATAGCTCGGCATTTACGGAGTTTACCCCTCCGTGGGTGGTTGCTGCAAGGAAGCGGTGCTTTGAAACGATTGTCTGCAGTTAACAGGGATGGAGGGAAGGCTCCGTGCACTCGGCTGGGTGTTCACTTCCTAATATGAAGGAACGTGGCCTTTTGTTAAGACTGGTTCTCCCAGCCAGTTCTCCACGCCCAAAGCAAGTACTGACACCACTTGGTGCAAGAGAACATACAGCTCTCAGAAACCGCGCATGGCCCCCGGCGTCATGATACCTTGCACGGAGCTGCGTGAAAGGCTTGGTGAGAACGAGGCTGTGGACCAGAAAGAGTCCTAACCCTCCTCCAAGGGAAAGTCAGGACCCCGAACTCACACCCCAGTCTCAGCAGTGGTACAATCAGTTGCGTCATCTAAGGTCACGTCTTAATGTTAATATTCTCACAATCTTGGGGACGATTTTTTGAGTCGTCTTCCAGAGATTCTCAACAAAGGCATTTTAGGCATTTGGGTTGGCAAGACACTCTCTAGGGAAGGGGCTGTTGCAGAGCCAACGACCTAGTCCCCAGCTCCAAATGTCAGTAGCTGTCTAGTTGCTGTGACAAGTCAGAACGCCCCCTAACACTTTCAAAGATCCCAGATAAGGGGGTCTGGTTCTCCCAGCTGAGAAACAGTGACCATGTGTTGCAGCTTTGGGGAAGCATTCAAATTATGTTCAGTAGATAATTGTAGTAAATAACAAATCAGAACTGCGTGGCACATCCAAGCAGGCATAAGACAGGGATCTGAAAAGGAAAAAAATTATTTAGATAGAAAAAACCATAATTTTTTCCTCGCCCTTTCTGCATACATACTGCATATCGCTCTCTCTTTGTGTTCTTGGGCGGACATCACCCTCCTTACTGTCTGACACTCAGCTTCAATGAGAACTTCCACATTCCTGGAAAGAAGATTTCCTCTTTTCTCTTTAAAATACAACTAAAGAGAATTCTGGAAATGTCATTACAATTGTCTCTTTTCCAAATTAAAACAGCCTTAACTAAATTCATTGAGAAAAGTTCAGTAGTTCCAACTGATGTTGGAGGATAATAAGTAAATATCAAAGCCAGTGTTTTCAACTAGAACTACTTACTTAAAACAAGTTGGTCTCTCAGTATTATCGACTAACCGGGTGGGCAAAACAAGCTTGCTTTCCTCCACGGACAATTTAGTACTGGAATAGATTCGTTTGCCCGCCTTGTCCTGATGCATAACATTCCAGATGGATGGAGAGAGATGATACCCATTTCCTCCCCAAACATTAAATGGTATTTTGACAAATAGAAGTAAAAACGTGGGACTTTTGTGGTCTTCCTCTCCAGCAGGGCGTTTTTCTTACCCATCTCACCATCCCCATAGAGATGGGCGGAAGTGGGATGGGGAAACGCTTAAATAATTGATCAAAAGACATTCACCGCAAAGCGAATGAATTCAAAGGGATAGATAGAGAGGTAGACAGACGGATAGGCTTTTGTTTAAACCATTGTTTTCTCTTTACAGGGAGATTTTCACTAGACTTTCGTGGTCCATGAAGCATACTACAAACACCGTCGAGTGACGTTTTACCACCTGTGGGAGATGCCGGCCCTCCAGTCTTCCCATCTCTGGCGCCTGGCTTGACGCCTGGCATGCAAGTAGTCACTGAAAGAATGAGGGTTCTACATTTACATTGTTTCCTCCTTGCCAGTTAGCTCCTTTTTGTAATCTGTGCTCTTTAACTCCAAGGACTTTAAGGTCCCAGTAGAAAGCAAAAAGAAACCAAAACAACTATATATACAGTTAAGTGCTGAACTATGTATGTTTGTAAAAATCCAAAGAAGAGGGGCACCTGGGTGGCTCAGATGGTTAATAAGCGTCTGCCTTTGGCTCGGGTCGTGATCCCAGGGTCCTGGGATCGAGTCCTGAATTGGACTCCCTGCTCAGCGGGGAGTCCTCTTCTCTCTCTCCTGCCCACTTTTGCTCTCTCTCTCTCTCTCTCACTATTTCTGTCTGTCTCTCAAATCAATCAATCAATCAAAAGAAGAGTTAGGGTCATCAACAGTCAGAATTTCACCCGCTCAGAAAAACTGCCTCTTTGCATCACCACTCAATACCACCACGAGCAGTAATGACCAGGTCCATCACCACAGGCGATGCTGTCTTCTCAGCCAAAATTGCTATTGGCACAGTCCAGTTGTATTTTTATGGTAAATAGTTCACTTGAGCCAGTATAGACTAAACAAACAAAATCAGAGATTGTTCAGGAACGGGAACTTAGTTTCATGACCAAATAGGATGAGCTAGGTAGGAATGATTAGGGATGTCAGGTTTGATCAATTAAAAGAGCGTTGTTCTAACAAAATGAATGAATGAGAAAAGATCTTAATGTTTCTCTCACTGCAATAGATAAGCAACAGGGGAAGACAAAAGTCCATTTTGAAAACAAAACTTTTTTTAAGTCAATTTTAAGATGACAAGTAGTTGGAATATATTTCTTAGTATAGACAGTCCAGGAAAGAAGGAAAGTGAACACAGAATGACTTCTTATAATCGCCAATACATTTACAGGGGCTGGTTCTAACTTCTGTAATATTTGTTTTCATGATGATAAAGTTTTTTTTTTTAACTTAAAGTTGCTGTTTGTTTCATTTCAGAATGTTATAAATATTTGTAAAATACTGCGGATTTTTGTTGTTAAATCCTTTCCTGCTATTTACAAAACTTTTTTTTTTTTTTTTTTTTTAACATTTCTGTTTAACTGCCATGCATTTTAGAATGATGGCTGGGCTCTGAAATTTTGAGAGCTACATTCTTTTTTGAATTTGACTTCGGGTAAGTCCTGTAACTTTCACTGAATATTTTCTTATCGATTACAGGAGCAGATGAAATGAACGCCAAATCCCCTTTCTGCTCTAAATTTCTAAGCTTCTAACCTCTAACACAGTCCATGGACTGTCTTTTTTAGATCAATTCAGGTGATTAACAAGTGTACATAGGTCCTCTTTTAATCGAGTTTGACAAAATCACATAACAATTTCTAATGTAATTTTAATTTGCCAAAAGAGAAGTGGAGGTCTATTCTGGAAATACCTCTGACCAGATATTCAAGTGACTCAGGGAAAAAATATCACTTTGATTCTATGCCTTGGACTTTTATGCCATCTTGGTGTTTAGTGCTTGTCTATCTTAGTGTTTCTGGTGGTTTATTCAGTTACCATTAGTGAAGTTAGAGAGCGAGATGAGGTAGGACTGGGGTGTTAATAATTATTACCATTGTTTAGATTCTTGGAACTGGAAGGGTCAGTAGAACAACAAACCAGCCTTCTATTTAATAAATGATTGCGTTGATGCCACTTACCCAAGATCACACACTTATGCAATAGGGTAAGATTTACAATCTACACAATAGATAACTCAGGTATCTTTTCTCTACCCTCTCCATAGCTCACAGAGGTTGAGGGAAGGGAGATGGACAAGGCATTGATGATTAAGAACCCTGTCCCAAAGAAAGGGGTGCCAGGGTTCTCCCAATGCCCAAAGAGGTAGGATATGATGCAGAAATACTGGAGTAAGGTTTGCCCTCCAGCACCCTCCATCCACACTTTCTGGCTTCCATTCCTTCCCCGCCTTTCAGCAGTAGTGAGAGCTTTCCCTGTGCCCTGGGTCTTGAGTAGGAAGGCGGTGCAGAAAGCAAAGAGAATTGCTAGCTTTCAGATTTCTAAGGAGAGCATCTATCACAAGTAGCAACCTTCTAATCACAGCTTCTCACTGCCACCCCTCACCTCTCAAACAAAACTAAAGTAAAATCCCAGCTTGTTGGCAATGTGTGTGTACACATTTACATCTGTTTTTTATTTTATATTTCGAATACCGAGACCATGGCTCCTGTGTATCAGTGGTTCAAGCCTCAGTGATTTAGAGCAAACACTTTATATAAATATGAGTTCTTACATGTTTATAAGAATGGTTGGATGCCCCAGCTGAAGGAAGGAAAAATGCAACCAGCTGACAGACTAGGGAGAAAGAGCAGGAAGTGAGGAGGATTAAATACTGATGGGTCCCCAAAAGCCACCAGGACGCACAGCCCAGACTAAGTTCCCAACAGCAGAGGAGACAACAGTTGGTCCGTTTTGCTGGATTTGCGGACAGAATCACCTTCCTTGGGTTCCTGGTTGTCAGTTTTCCATGAAAACCACAGAAAAGTCCTCTAAATATATATAATATATATAATATTATATATATAATATATATAATAATATATATATAATAATATATATAATATATATATATTTTTTTTTTTTCACTTCATTAGGATAAAGAAGCCATTTAATGAATTCAACTGAATTTTGTATTCCACTTGGTAGATGAGTAGCTTTTCTTGTTTACACACAGCAACGATGGGGTGAGGAGGATGGCGGCCGCAGAGGTGAGTTTTTGCTTCTGTGTATCCCATGCCTCACCTTGAATATAGCTGCTTGTTTCATAGACTGAGTTTGAGGCAAAGTTTTCGTTCTGTGTTTTTCTACTCCTTCCTGCTCCCTGGGCTTCCAGCCAACTGTCTCCCTATTTCTCAACAACAATAGAACAATCCCAGTACCTTCTCTTCTCTCAGTTCTAAATGGGGGCTGCCGGGCCAGCCCAGTGAATCCCAGCGACCATTCCCTGGGGGCGTGTATTAGTTAGCTACTGCTGTGTAACAAATTATCTCAAAATTGACCAACTTAAAACAACAAGTATGTGTTACCTTACACACCCAATGGTTATGTGTCTGGGAGCTTAACTGGGGGATTGTGGTTCACAGTCTCTCATGAGTGTGCTGGGCCTGTAGTTATCACAGTTATTCACTTGGCTATTGGCAGGAGGCCCCAGTTCCTCACTGACTGCTGGCTGCATACCTCGGTTCCTTGCTGTATGTGTCTTTCACCCAGGACAGGAGCCACAGTCTTGTATAACCTAATGTTTGAAGTGGCATTCCCTCATTTCTGCTACAAACTCTTGGTCACAGAGACAACCCTGATACACTGAGGGAGGGCACTCTGCAAGGATGCAAAATCCAGGAGGTGGGGATCACGGGGCCCATCTTGAAACCTGGCTACCCCAGAGATAAGAGCAAGAGATGAGGGCATTTATTTCAGATTCCAGTGTACCTCAAACCCTGCTGCAACATGTTAGAAAAGTAATCAGGGGCCCCGCTTGATTTTTCCCCCTCTGGACCAAACTTGTTTGAGGCCAGGGCTACTTGGAAGAAAATGATTTTTAAATTTTTGGTTTTGTTTAGTCTTTTTCTTTGTTTTATTACAAAATGGGTTTGCTGTAGAAAATATTTTTTAAAAGCCAAAAGAAAAACTTTTAACTTTCAAAAAGCTGCAGCTAGAGATAGCCTTTGTATGAAAAGAATAATTGAAATGGGAGTGCAAAGTATCTCACAGGGAGTAGGGGTGTTTTGTGAAACTTTTATTTCAGTTACAAACACATGTAATTTTTCAATTCTTTTTCTTTTTTTTTTTTAAGATTGATTAGTTGGTTGTTTGGTTGATTTGGAGCATAAGTAGTAGAGGGAGAGGGAGAGAGTTTCAAGCAGACTCTGTGCTCAGTGTGGAGCCCAATGTGGGGTTCGATCTCACAACCATGAGATCATGACCCATGAGATCACAACCTGAGTCCAAATCAAGAGTCATCCGCTTAACCAACTGCACTCCCCAAGTTCCCCTCAGCTCTATTTTCTACAGATACTTCTTTTTTTTTTTTTATTTTTTTTTATTTATCAGAGAGAGAGAGGGGGAGACTCAGACAGAATGGCAGACAGAGGCAGAGGGAGAAGCAGGCCCCCTGCCGAGCAAAGAGCCCGATGTGGGACTCGATCCCAGGATGCTGGGATCATGACCCGAGCCGAAGGCAGCTGCTTACCAACTGAGCCACCCAGGCGCCCCATCTACAGATGCTTCTTAAAAATAAAATGTAGACACACAGATGTACTGTTTTAGGAATTTCTTTTTTTCAAGATTTTATTCATAATTTGAGAGAGACCACACAAGTGGGGGAGGGACAGAGGGAGAAGGAGAAGCAGACTCCCTGCTGAGCAGAGAGCCTGGCATGGGGCTCAATCCCAGGATCCCGAGATCATGACCTGAGCCGAAGGCAGATGCTTAACTGACCGAGCCACCCAGGCGCTCCTGTTTAATGATTTTGTAAAAAATAGGACCTGTCATTATGTGTAAGAGGGCAGCTAGGCAGTGGGAGGTGGACGCACATGGACCAGAATCCAAGGGGAGTCCCTGTTCCTGGCTAGGCGGCCTTGGGCAAACCACATATGCCTTGAACATGGTGATTATGTTTCCAGATCATCCAGTGGCAAAATGGAAATGGGGAGCTGGAGATTCCAAAGTCGATCTGGTGTCCAGGCTGGAAAAATTTAATACACGGGAGTGACTCAGGCCCATCATCCATGGGAGGGTGGCTGCTGGAACTACCAGAAGTACCTCATTAATAATTTCCTCTTCTGCAAATGGGCAAATAACTCATACCCACATCTCAAGACTTTATAAAGTCTAAAATGAAATAAGATAAGGTGTGATACTTATCGGTTAACATTACTGATCCATGGCATTATAGTCTCCTGTAAACTCTTTTAATAGTACATTTGATACTGTATTCTGATTTAACACACTGTCTATTGTTGGCCATTTAGCTTATTCAATTTTTCGGTATTGTAATATTATAAACCTGCAGGTTTATTACTTTGTAATCAACACTTCACATTTCCTTAATCTTTTGCTTACAAGAGGAATTGTTGGGTGAATGGATATGGTAGACCGTGGTTTTTCTTGCTTTGGGATTATTTTGTTTGTATTGTTTGTATTTGTTTGTTTGTATTATCTGTTGTATTGTCCCAGTTTTCTTTCACGAACAATCTACCCTCACTCTCAGTCCAAGTGGTTTTCCTTTTTTGGGGGGTGGGGGAGTTATTTATTTATTTTTTTAATTTAATTTAATTTTTTCAGTGTTCCAACATTTATTGTTTATGCGCCACACCCAGTGCTCCATTCAATATGTGCCCTCCTTAATACCAAGCGGTTTTCCAGTCCAGTTCCAAGGGCAAGCACCTGACTCTAGCCAAGCAGATCAGAATATTCCATTTCCTGTATCACCGGGATTAGCTCTGGAATGTGCCTGTGATTGAGGACAGACTATCAGAGTCAAGGAACTCAGTAACTGACTTTTATTACAGCTGTTGGGAAAGAGACACTCTCTTCCTGCTGGACCTGTGGCCAGTAGGGTACAAACTTTGAGCTGCCAGGGCCGTTTTGCCATCACATGAGAAATGCTGAGAATCAAACCAGACAGAAGAAAGCAGGACTGAGAAATGGAACGAGAACAGATCCTGGTGAAATTGTTTGCCTGGATCCTGCTGCATCCAGTCTAGAGGGCTTTCCAGTCGGAGGACCTATGATTTTTATTTATTGTTTTTACTAAGCTGTTTGGACTTGGATTTGTTTACTTGTAGCCTGAAGAGTCCGGACTGAGAAGAGGGTGTGACATTGTAAGTTCTTCCTAGAGTTTGCCGCATTGCCTTCTACATGAGGTTGTGAGTTGGGGGCGTCTGGGTGGCTCAGTCAGTGAAGCAACTGCCTTCAGCTCAGGTCATGATCCCAGAGTCCTGGGATCGAGCCCCATGTTGGGCTCTGTGCTTCTCAGGGAGTCTACCTCTCCCTCTGCACCTGCTCCCCACCCATCCCCCCCTCCCTGCTCACCAGCTCTTGCTCTCTATCTCAAATAAATAAAATCTTTAAAAAAAAACACACAAAAAAACAAAACCCAAAGATTATGCTATGGACAACCTAGCAGGGTATGTGAGCACCTTTTACAAGCACTCTCTCCAAAACCGGCTGACATCAACAACAACAAAACAAAAATGAAAACAAAAACTATGCCATTTGTGTCTTTGATAGCATTGCAGAAGGCAGAATGTTTTTTCAAATGTTTGTATTTTTTCTTTTCCTTTCTTTCATTTTTCTATTCATCAGGAAAGTAAACTCTAAATGAAAATTTCTGTCTCTCTCTAGTGGAGAGGCCCCAAGACATCACATGATGTTTCCACTGTAATCCTCAGATTAAATTCAAGGAGCAAAATTAAAAGGACTAGCATCCACTTTGTTTTATGACTGTCTTCTATTGGGAAAAGGGAGTAAAATGATTTCTATTAAAAAAAGACTTAAGAGTCTCAAAAATGTATGAAATTTTCTGTAAATGAAATTAGTAGAGAAAATAAGAGACAGAAGTTATATAATTAAATGAGGCAATGTATTGCCCTATCGATTACCTGGAAAAAGAAAATCCAAGTCTCTCCGAACTTACAAAGATTTAGTCTCTAAGTGAAGACAGATGAGCACTTGACTTTGGGACTGAGCATTATACTTTCGCAGTAGGGACACGGGAGCTGGAGAGAGCCGATCTCAAAGCGGGAGGGGTTGGAGTGGAAAATGGATCCCAGTTCCTTCTAAATGTGGGCTTCACGCATATTAGTTAACCTTGCAGAGTCTCAGCTGTCTCCTGAGTAAAATGGGCCAGGAACAGCCCCACTCTCCTAAGGTTGCAAGGATTAAACAAGGTAAGAGTTTGAACCATGTGGTCTCTTACAAGTGCTCAGCAAATCCTGCTGTTGTTCTTTTCAAATATTATTTGCATATATCATTTCTCTGCCTCTTGAGCTTTCATTTTAATGCCTGTTTTCATCCAAGGTCATGGCTAGCTAGAGAGATGTACACCCACCTTTATGACGGTGAGAAATACTATTGTAAGACCCGCGGATCCCCTTACCCAAGAATTCAACACTGCCACAGGATGCAAACAGCAAGAGGTTCTTTATTGTAGCGCAGGCGCCTGCGGGTGGTCAGCAGCTCCTGCTAGCTGAGCACACCAGGCTGGGGTGGTGCAGGATTTTTATAGACAGATACAAACAAGTTTTGGATGGGGCAGAGCTGATTGGCTGACAACTTGAACATTTGAAAAAGGCATACTAGGTGTTTGCGGATTGGCTTTGGAGGACCCGCGCGCGAAGAAAAAGGCGGGAAGGGGGAGTGAGTAGGGGGAGTTGGACCTTATTACTCAGTGGAGAAGCATCCTGCCTACGTGACTATGCGGCCCCCTGCCTCCTGCCTATGCCTCGGCTATTAGCAGAAGGTATCTTGTTCAAACAGGAGACCAGTATCACCCCCTAAAAGCCAAGCGGTTACAGAAAGGCAAAAGAGCAGTTAATTAGTTAACTGGGGGAAGGGTCTTTCACTATGACAAATGTAATCACATCCTCTTGCCTTTTAACAATGGGAAGAGAGTCTGACTAAGCCTCTTGTTTCAAAGCAGTTGACAGTATTTCTCAATGAAGAGGAGAGTTCAGCGGTAAAGAAAAGAAGCTATTCACTTACCGGGGCAACTTCTACTTACAACTAAAAATAGCTAATGTAGGTGGGTCGTCTGCCTACGTCTCCATTTCTTTGCATTTATAAACATTAAATCACCAAGGATCGTGTCACCCCGTGCGGTCAGCAGTGACCGTGGTTAGTGGTTGGGGTTACCTGAGCGCCTGCCACACTCCTGGTTCTGTCCTGAACTCAGTGGCTGCCTGGGAACCAAACCCAGGCCTGACTCCAGGATGGAGAGCTTGAGCCACCAAATCACACGGCCACCAGCGTCAGTTGGCAACGAGGTCAGGGAATGCGGATTGCCCAGCGTCACCCTTGGCGGAGCCCCAAACTCGTCTGGTGACATTTGGTTCCAACACACACCTGTGAAGTTGACTTTTTTGTTCCTGCTTCATAGATAAAAGAAGACTGAGATTAGAAGACAATTTGTCCAGGTCCCAAGTCAGTAAGTGGCATTGGACAGCCCAAGGAGAAAAAGCAGATTCTATGTATTTTGTGCTTTGTTTGTTTGTTTGTTTTAAGATTTATTTATTTATTTGGGGGGACAGAAGGAAAGGGAGAGAATCTCAAGCAGATTCCCCACTGAGCATAGAGCCCAAGGCAGAGCTCAATCTCAGGACCCTGAGATCAGGATGTGAGCTAAAATCAAGAGTCTGACACTTAACTGACTGCAGCACCCAGGGGCCCCTGTACTGTGTGCTTCCCGTGTGCCTGCGTGTGCAGGTGTATGCGTGCGTGTACAAGAGAACATAAAGGGAAACTAAATCAATTCACAACCACAGAAGACAGAGCGGCAGCCCTTCCGCCCAAGCCAAGTGCCCCATCAGAGCCGCTGAGGCTCTTCTGTTACTTGACTTTTCAAAAACCCTGAATCAAGACTCTGGGCATCATCTAAGTTTGAAAATGAACACTTTTTCCTACCAAACAGAAGCAGGAGGGATAGATTCATTAGGGATTTATCGAAAATTGCAGAAAGGAAATTAATGCTTGGAGCTGAAAGAGAGACAGCAGAGGGCCAGGCCACTGGCCCAGGTCCCCCATCGTGTGTCCGGCTGGACCCAGAAGCCTCAGCTGCTCAACAGCCACTGCCCACTGCGGGCAAGGGAGAGGAGGCAGTGGCTGTGACCCTTCTTGGGGGAAGGACACTGACCTCATGTTCTCAGGTGCTGAGGAGACGGGGAGAGGGACAATGACACCAGAGAAATGGTTGGATCCGTTTCACTGCCTGTGGGAGCTGCTTAATATTTCAGAAGCACACTTAAATATTCTGAGGCATTTCTCTTCTCAGACTGCAGGTGACAAAATAGGCTGTGAATCACTCATAGCTTAAAAACAAAGAAGTTGTTCCATCAAAGGGTTTGGTGACCTTTCCAGGTTCCGGGTGCTGCTACTACTGACTGTCTGACTGGGTCTTATTCCCTTCCGGGGTGACATAGATTCTGAATGTATGCATAAGCGTTTCCACGTAGACTTTCGTTTTATTCTGGTCTATCTGCTCTTTTCAAATATTTCTATGACCTATGGGATAGCAGGTGTCACAGCGTTGGCCCACCTTCATTGTCACATGGGTGCCGAGTGTGTGGAGAGGACATCTGTTGGGACCTCTGCCTGAATTCTGCCCGTTAGAGCTAGCAAAGTTCTTAGTGATCATTTGGTCTAGCTTTCTCGTATTTCAGATGAAGAAACAGGTCAAGAAAGGTCTGAGAACTTGATCATGTAGCTGGTCAGCAGCAGAGCTGAAGACAAGCCAAGACTCTGAGCTGGGCTTTCCTATACCTGGGTGCCTGAAAAGGTCAGGCTTGGGGGGCATGAAGGCTAATCCCTACCTCTGTCACCCAACGGGAGATCTATATCTCCACGTCCTCAACCAGGACCCTGCTCTCCACCCACTGACCCCCTCCTGCTTTTCAGTCCATTCTTTAAAAGCTCTAATTATTAAAAGAGTTTTCCCATTCTTTTTTTTTTTTTTTAAGATTTTATTCATCCATTTGACAGACAGAGATCACAAGTAGGCAGAACTTTTTTGTTCCTGCTTCATAGATAAAAGAAGACTGAGATTAGAAGACAATTTGTCCAGGTCCCAAGTCAGAGAGAGAGGAAGGGAAGCAGGCTTCCTGCTGAGCAGAGAGCCCGATGCGGGGCTCGATCCCAGGACCCCAGGACCATGACCTGAGCTGAAGGCAGAGGCTTTAACCCACTAAGCCACCCGGGCGCCCCAAGTTTTCCCATTCTTACAATAACTTTTGTCAGAAAAGTATTTTGTATTTATTTTCCATAGCTGATTTTTTGAATCCAGTGACAAAAACATTTAATAGAATTCTTTGCTCTTTTATGTTTTTTATCATTGGGAAAAATGGATGGTTTATAGAAAATGAGTTTTTCTTTCTGTTCTCTCATTTAAAAAAAATTATTTTATTTATTTATTTTTTAAGATTTTATTTATTTATTAGACAGACAGAGATCACAAGTAGGCAGAGAGGCAGGCAGAGAGAGAGGAAGGGAAGCAGGCTCCCTGCTGAGCAGAGAGCCCAACGTGGGACTCGTGGGACCCTGGGATCATGACCTGAGCCGAAGGCAGAGGCTTTAACCCGCTGAGCCACCCAGGCTCCCCTGTCTCTCATTTTTAAAAAAAGATTTTATTTATTTATGTGAGAAAGAGTGAGAGAGCAAGGGGTGGGAAGGGTACAAGGAGGGGGAGCAGGAATCTCAGGCAGACTTCATGTGAACAGAGAGCCTGATATAGGGCTGGACCCCAGGACCCTAAGATCATGACCTGAGCTGAAACCAAGAGTTGGATCCTTAACCAACTGAGCCACCTAGGTGCCTGCCATATTTTTCTTCTCAAGGCTTCACCACACACACTTCCTTATGTTCCCAGTGACTTTCCACCCTTTCTCTTGAACACAACGCAAAATGTTCCTCACTCTCTTCAAATACCTGACATCTTCTCATTTGTTCATGTGAGCTCTCCAAATGGTAGCTCGGGCAATGAAAGAATAGTCCTGTGGGGTCTGGCTGACACAGTCCGTGTGAGGTGCTCTCATCCGACACTTGACCTTCGTCCACAGGGCTTAAGCTTGTTTTCCCCTTCATGACCACCAGGTCATAGTGCGAGTTAATATTGAACATGGTGTCAATGTTAATGCTCAGTGTATTTCTTCCCAGCTTGGTGTTTCCTTCTGCTCATGTCCTTTTCCAGAATGGGTCCCTGGACATATTCAGAGTTTACATATTTAAAATAACTTTACAGATAGAAGTTTATATCCTCTGTGGCAGACAGTGTATTCTCATGGAAGTCAAGAACTTGAACACCAGAGGCTGATATGTGGGCTCAAAGCCTCACAAAGCCGATTAGCAGCTGTAAACATGAGCAAGTTACTTAATCTCACCTTTCCTCACCTGCGCTAATAAGGCACACTTCCCCCATTAAATGATGTTATTCAAAAAGGCGATTTAGGAAGGAGCGAACAGTAAACCAACCAGGTGTTCTGTAAAACTTTTGATAAGGCTTCTCCTGACATCCTTGTAGATAAGAGGGGGAAATAAAATTACTGTCAACTCTGTGCCTCTTGTGATTAGGATATTTTGCCAGTTATGAATCCTTCTAAATATCTAAATATACTGGGTGCCTGGGTGGCTAAGTGGTTTAAAGCCTCTGCTTTCATCTCAGGTCATGGTCCCAGAGTCCTGAGATCGGGGCCAAATTGGGCTCTCTGCTCGGCAGGGAGCCTGCTTCCCCCTCTCTCTCTGCCTGCCTCTCTGCCTACTTGTGATCTCTCTCTCTGTCAAATAAATAAATAAAATCTTTTAAAAAAACTAAATATACTAAATATATATTTGTATATGTTTTTATAAATATATTTAATATTTATAAAATTATATGTAAATTATATATATAAATATATAAATATATTTATATAGCAAATACATGTATTTACATGTATATGTGTATATACATTTATACATGTATATACATGTATAAATATATGTATTTACTATATATAGTAAATATATTAAATATATTTATTAAATATAAACTAAATATATCTAAATATACTAAAGGGATTTAGTACGGTATCTAGTTTATAGTATATCTTCAGCATATGTTAGCCCATATTATTTTTAGTTCACATTGTATTATGCATTTATCCCCAATTTGTTGCTGTATTTCTCCCTTTACCCTCTCTTCTCTCTCCTTTCCTTCCCTCTCCAAGCTCTTTACCATAACCCTATCTTCTCCATAAATCCCTAGAATACTGTTTGAAGTCTGCCATGTTTTCGTTAATACCAATATTTTCTCCCTTTTCATGCAGGTACAGCTGAGTTTGGGTCCCAATATGACTTCGCATTTTATGTATTGTTGTGAATCCATTCCAGACAGGTATGAATCCAACAAAGTATTAAAAAAATTATATACGACAAGCAAGTGGGAATTTTTCCAGATATGTAAGGCCGGTTGAACATTCAAAAATCAATTAATTAGTGTCATGTTATATTAATAATTAATATAATAATGTTAATATATAACATGTAACATATATATCATGTATATATGTATATATAAATATATATGATATATTATATATAAATATAAAAATATATATGATATGATATATCATATATATTTATATATAAAATAAGTAAATAATAAATAAATTATATAATATATCATATATAAATATATATGATATATTTATATATTAAAATTAATTAATTAATTAATTAATTATACAATATATAATATATAGTATATTTATAATATAATATATATAATAATAATCCATCATAGCAATAAGCCAAAGAAGAAGTACCATATGATACTAGTTAATTAAGAAAAAGCATTTGAGGGGTGCCTGGGTGGCTCAGTGGGTTAAGCCGCTGCCTTCGGCTCAGGTCATGATCTCAGGGTCCTGGGATCGAGTCCCGCATCGGGCTCTCTGCTCAGCAGGGAGCCTGCTTCCCTTCCTCTCTCTCTGCCTGCCTCTCTGCCTACTTGTGATCTCTCTCTGTCAAATAAATAAATAAAATCTTTAAAAAAAAAAAAAAGAAAAGAAAAAGCATTTGACAGAGAAAGGGGAACCATCCTACACTGTTGGTGGGAATGCAAGCTGGCGCAACCACTCTGGAAAATAGCATGGAGTTTCCTCAAAATGTTGAAAATAGAGCTACCTTACGACCCAGCAATTGCGCTACTGGGTATTTACCCTAAAGATACAAATGTGTTGAAAATAGAGCTACCTTACGACCCAGCAATTGCGCTACTGGGTATTTACCCTAAAGATACAAATGTAGTGATCCGAAGGGGCACGTGCACCCGAATGTTTATAGCAGCAATGTCCACAATAGCCAAACTATGGAAAGAACCTAGATGTCCATCAATAGATGAATGGATAAAGAAGATGTGGTATATATACACAGTGGAATACTATGCAGCCATCAACAGAAATGAAATCTTGCCATTTGTGATGACGTGGATGGAACTAGAGGGTATTATGCTTAGCAAAATAAGTCAATCGGAGAAAGACAACTATCATATGATCTTCCTGATATGAGGAAGTGGAGATGCAATGTGGGGGGGTGGGGGTAGGAAAAGAATAAATGAAACAAGATGGGATTTGGAGGGAGACAAACCATAAAAGACTCTTAATCTCACAAAACAAACTGAGGGTTGCTGGGGGGAGGGGAGGAGGGAGAGGGGGGTGGGGTTATGGACATTGGGGAGGGTATGTGCTATGATGAGTGCTGTGAAGTGTGTAAACCTGGCGATTCACAGACCTGTACCCCTGAGGCTAATAATACATTATATGTTTATAAAAAAATAAAAAATTGAAAAAAAAGAAAAAGCATTTGATAAAATCCTACACCCTTTATGATACAAATTATCAAAAAACTAAGCATGGGGTAGAATTTCCTGAACTTGGTAAAGAACATCTGTAAAAAATGTACAGCTGGGGCACCTGGGTGGCTTAGTGGGTTAAGCCTCTGCCTTCGGTTTGGGTCATCATGATCTTAGGGTCCTGGAATCAAGCTCCACATCAAGCTCTCTGCTCAGCAGGGAGCCTGCTTCCCCCTCTCTCTCTGCCTGCCTGTCTACTTGTGATCATTTCTGTCAAATAAATAAATAAAATCTTTAAAAAAAATGTACAGCTAACATACTTAATGGTGAGAGGCAGGATGCTTTTCCCCCTAAGATCCTCTTTTATCACTTCTATTCAACATAATACTGGAAGTTTGGGGGCAGGGCAATAAGAAAAAATAAGAAAAAATCATAAAAGGTACACTGATTAGAAAAGGAAGAAGTAAAAGCACTCTTCATTGTGTTTTGCTCATTTAGTAATGTCAGCCTGGTCTACATTTTTTTTTAAGGTTTTATTTATTTATTTTAGAGAGAGAGAGAGGTTGGGGGCTGGGGGGGAGAGCAGAGAGGGAGGGACAAGCAGACTCTGCACTGAACGCTGAGCCCAGTATAGGGCTCGATTCCATGACCCTGAGATTATGACTTTAGCTGAAATCAAGAGCTGGACATGTAACCAACTAAATGCACCCAGGCTCCCCCGGTCTACATTTTAATTCCTATTTGATATCACCCTAATTGGAAGATTCTGGTCAACTTCATTCTTCATTCTTGATTATGAGAATTTTTCCCCCCTTGTTGGAGAATGTGTTTTTATGACTAAGGCTCTATGGACAGAGTTAAGTCTCAGGCACTTAGGAGGCTGATGGGGTAAGAAAATTGCAGGTTTTGAGGTGAGTCAACCCTGAGTTTCTATCCCAGCCTGCTTCATCCTGTTAACAACACCTTCTGAGCCTCTGCTTCCTTGGTCAGAAAATGAGAGTGAAGATATCTGTCTCGTAGTTTTGTGTAATGATTAAATATGATAAAATAATATAAATCATGTTTATTAAAAGCACATCGAGGACATGTGATTACTGTAGGGATGGGACCTCACAGAACAAACCCCAATGGGAGACAGGATCTGGGGGAGTATGAGGAAGGACAATGAGACAAGTAGTTAGTCTTGCTGGATGAATAATGCTGGTCACCACTGCTGCAGAAAGAGTGTTCTAGAGTGTGCCTAAGCGATCAGTGGGCGAAGTAGTCCTCAGCATATCAATGAGGCAGACAAATACTTGTGCACCCTTGGCTTAGAGAGATTTGGGGTTCTGCTCCCAGAGGCAAAGTGTGGAGAATGGACTATTTGAGCCTGGCCCTCCTTGGTGTGCAGAGCTAGAGAAATTTCTAGCCACCTGCCTCTCCCTTCTTCTCATCCAGAGTCCCTCTTATCTGCAACATGTGTTCCTTGGATTCTCTGCCAACTTTTGCCGTTCCCCCTGCAGAACCAGAGTTTTCCCTGTCAAGGGTCTCCTCTCTCCTAGTCTTCGCTGATTCAGCCATTTGCTCGACAGTCTTAAAGAGGCTGAGAAGCATCTCTCACAACGGCCAAAGGGGAAAGCGGCTGAGGATTGGAGTGGAGAGAAGACAGGCAGGGCAATCTGAGGGGTGACCCTCGTAGAGCTATATCAAAGCATGGGCTCTGCGCTTGGCCTCTGGGAACACGAAATGAACAGTTGAGGTCTTTATCTCACCTTACCTGTCTGCCCCATCACTTGTCCAAGTGGTTTCACAACAATGATACTCTGTGGGAACTTAACACCCCACATTCTGGGCTCAGAGATAAGCTATCAATGCCCTGACACATTGCCTATGA
Organism: Neogale vison; assembly: GCF_020171115.1. Taxonomy (NCBI): domain Eukaryota; kingdom Metazoa; phylum Chordata; class Mammalia; order Carnivora; family Mustelidae; genus Neogale; species Neogale vison. The sequence goes on along the minus strand of NC_058093.1, from coordinate 38,352,189 downwards.
AGATGGTTGTCTTTCATGGGCTCGCTTTCTCAGAGATAACACACAGAAACTATTATTTCCATTCTAAGCTTTACTATTGCCTTCCTTCTGCTGGCTTTGCATTTAGACTGCTCTTTTTTTTTTTTTTTTTTCTAGTTTCCTGACATGGAAGGTTAGATTGTTTATATGAGATCTTTCTTCTCTATTTAAATTGGTGTTACAGCTACACATTTTCCTCTAACCACTGCTTTTCCCCTTTCCTGTAGCTTTCATTACAGGTAGGGTACAGATAAAGCATGCTGATAAATTCTCTTGCGTGAGAACTGATCAGGAGTTCTGCTGAAACCAGGAGTTGAGTTTTTAGCACGACAGAATATTTGTACTGGTGATCTCAGGATCCCTTTCAGTTGCCCGTAATTGCAGGAGGATTAATTTATCAGCTTAAATTTTTTGTTTGTTTGTTTTTAAGATTGACATAGCGTCACCTGGGTGGCTCAATGAGTTAAAGCCTCTGCCTTTGGCTCAGGTCATGATCCAGGGTCCTGGGATTGAGCCCGGAGTAGGGCTCTTTGCTCGGCAGGGAACCTGCTTCCTCCTCTCTCTCTGCCTGCCTCTCTGCCTACTTGTGATCTCTGTCTGTCAAATAAATAAATAAACTCTTAAAAAAAAAAGATTGACTTATTTATTTTCAGAGAGAAGGAATGCGGGGGGGGGGAGGGGCAGAGGAAGCGGGAGAAGCAAATTCTGTGCTGAGCACCAAGCCCTGTGATCCTGAGATCGTGAACTGAGCTGAAACCAAGAGTTGGACACTTACCCCACTGAGACACCCAGACATCCCTATCAGCTTATGACGAAGGCTGGGTTTTATCACTAAGACTGGGTTTACTAGAGGCAAAAGAGTGGTATAAGCAAGTTTCCTGCCATGCCTTACCCCTTCTTCCTTAAAGCTCTAGACTTGCATTGATTGTGTACTTCCTGACCTGCCCCTGCCTCCAAACGTACTCTTAAGTTCCCATTCACAGCCAGAGGCAGATTGCTGATAACAGCTTACAACTCTCGCCAAGGGTGTTTTGAAATGAACAAAGGTTTCCAAAGGTAGCAGCTGTGATTCAAGAGGACCAGTGATAAGGTACTGCGTGGGTTGATCCCTACTGTGCTATCATGGTTGCCTACGGTGCAGTGAGGGGAGGACTGTGAGGCTCCGTCGAGGTCAGGGAGAGAAGAGGTTTCTGATTGATTAGTGATGTCTGCTGTGGGTCAGCAGGCGATATCCTGGTAAACACGACATGTAGCCAAACGTGGTATACAGGGAAGACATTGCTCTGAGTTCATCTAAACCGGGTTTGACTCTGAGCTTGGCCACTGACTCATGGACTGAGTTATCAGGAGAATTAAATGAGAATGTGTGAATTCAGTAAGATGTGTGTGGAGTTCAGTGGAGTGTGTTATTAGAAAGCTGTTCTGCTTCCGTAGGCTGTGAATTCCCTGCAAATTCACCAAACTGTCTTATTCATCTTTCTATTCCAGCACAGTGTCTGGTCCGTAAGAGGCCCCCACGAATATTTGCGGAATGCACATATGCTGCCTATAAAAACAGATTAGAGGAATAAATCCAGTGGTTAGATTTGAGAACTCAGTTTGACAAAGAGGGCAGAATTGGGTGGGGTGTTGGGGGTCACTGGGGCTTTCCTACAGGCTCCTGAAATCACCCTTTATGGATTTCCACCTACTTCTTTGAACTTAAAAATTATTATTAAAGTAAAACAAAGGGACACCTGGGTGGCTCAGTGGGTTAAAGCCTCTGCCTTCGGCTCAGGTCATGATCCCAGGGTCCTGGGATCGAGTCCCTTATCGGGCTCTCTGCTCAGCAGGGAGCCTGCTTCCCTTCCTCTCTCTCTGCCTGCCTCTCAGCCTGCTTGTGATCTGTCTGTCAAATGAATAAATAAAATATTAAAAAAAATAAAATAAAGTAAAACAAATGGGACGCCTGGGTGGCACAACTGTTGAGCATCTGACTCTTGGTTTTGACTCAGGTCTTGGTTTTGACTCAGGGTCATGAGATCAAGCCCCACCTTGGGCTCCATGCTCAGCTGGGAGTCTGCTTAAGACTCTTTCTCCCTCTGCCCCTCATCCCCATGCTTTCTCTCTCTCTTTCTCCCTCTCAAATAAATAAATAAACCTTAAAAAAAAAAAAAGTAAACCAAAAACACAGAGAGGTGCACAATCATAAGGGGACACAGCTCCATGAATTCTCGGAAACCCACGTAGTCAGGATCCACATGAAAGCTGGGACCACACTAGCATGCTACGATGCTGTTGGCTTGCCCTGTTGTCAGCTACTTCCTCCTCCCAGGGAGCCCCCTTCTCCTGACTTCTAACATTATACTTTTTTTTTTTTTCAATATATTGTGCGATTTCACAATGTCATTGCATGGAGTTGTATTTTGTTCATTTTTATTATCTGTCATATTCCAGTGTAAGAATACACCGTACTTTGTTCTGTATTCACCTGTTGATGGACATTGGATTGTTTCCAGTTTTGGACTATTACCAATAAGACTGCCCTGAACATTTCAGTATATGTCTTTTGGTGCTTTTGACTCACTTTTCTGTTGGATGTGAGTAAAACCTTAGAGCGACATAACCAAGTTAGAGGGTATGTTTATGTTTGACATCACTAGATAGCACCAAGGAGTTGTCCCAAGTGGTTTACCAATTCATACTCTCACCACCCTGTCTGCAAGTCCCTACTGGTCTATGTCCTTGTCAACACTGGTCATTGTCAGTCTTTTTAATGTTAGTCATTATAGCAGATGTAGAATATTATTAATTTTGATTTTCATTTGCATTTTTCTGATGACTAATTGGGGAAAAGATGAGCATTTTTCATTTATTGAAATATATGTATTTGAATATTCTTTTCATGAATCTGTTTATTTTTCAAGACTATGCCTTACTGATGGGATTTTTATTTTTAGCAAATATGTTATTGGTTGTACTTCTTAGAAGTGATCAAATACTTATTTCCATAAATTCAGGATGCCTATGGTAAATTGATTGCTAATTTCTTTTCTTTACTGAGAAAGGTCAATATTTAGAAGTGCATTTTCTATACATTCCCTATTCTCAAGGAGATCTTGTAGTTTGGGCATGGCCATCAGATATGTTACAGTGTATATTTTAAAAATATATTTAAAATAAAAAAAATTTTTACTGACCAAAAAAGGCCCAAGTCTGGACCAGGGCTATCATTTGTCCTTTCTATGCATTACTCTGTTAGACAGAATCAAAATGCTGTGCAGATTTTCCAACATTCAGGACTGACATAGAACTGGGCAATGAACAGCCTGCCTAGAGGTGCTTTGTCTTGTCTCATCTGGTATCCCTGATTTCCATCCACTCCCTGCACTTGTATTCTCACTCCTGCCCATTCCCTGTGAGCTGAGCCCCTGGGGGCACTGTTTGTCCCTGGATGCTGCCTGTTGGTTCACCTTTAGCTTCTGGGTTCTGCACCCCCTCCTTCCCCACCCCAGCCCTGCTCAGACCCGGAAGTTCCAAAGCATTGTGTTCCATCCATGGTCCTTTGAGATTTCTTCCCAGAATGTAAGCATGAGTCAGCATCCAAAAAATCCATTATATCTGGAATTACAAAATATCCTGTGGTCCCTGGATTGTGTGGTGAGCATTCCCAAATATTTTATTTCTACAATTCATTACAGTTGATAACCAGGACAATGACATAGATCCCTGAAAGATTTATCATGCAGGGGAGGAAAAGGGGGCAGAGTCTCATCATTCATTAAGCATTTTTCAGTAGAAGAGGGGCAGGCTCACATTGGGCTAATTTGTATAGTCAAATAAATGAGCACGTGTTGTGCTCCCCCAGTGAGCTGTCAGGCGTATATAAATGTAGTCTGGCTTGTGTCTATTAATTCTCATCTCAGCAGCAGATGCAGTATTTGCCACCGAGTAGTTTTTAATCAGTCTGTGACATCTGCATCTAAATAAATTGGCTTAATGTTGACATAAATGATTACAGTCGGAATGGCTCAGATACACGGATGCCCTTTCCTAGTCACAGCCCCTTCTTTGAGGGACGCTCAGACTACGCATGACCCCCTGATGCACAAAAGGTCTCATGAGGTTGTGATGACATTTGATGGTGACGTGGACCCAGTGCTTCCACTGATCACGAGGCAGAGTGACATGGCAGACCAGGAGAGCTGCGGCGCTCTAGACGCGGGGAAAACTCCTTCCTCTTATCCACTCCTGAGCTCCCGCTTGTTTTAGTCATTTTCCATAAAATAAAGCTGCTGCTTTTGTGCATTGTCAGCAAAAATAGAACGTGCACAGACGCTTCTGGTGGCTGATTTCATTCGGAGAGCCGTTAAGCCCCACATTTTCTGCATTTCTCTTCGGAATCATCACCCTCTTATTTCTTTAGTGTCTCCGGAAAGATTTATAACAAGGGTGTGAAGGGACACACTGTCCTTTCAGCAGGAGCACAAGGCTGGCTATGCAAGGACACAAGCCCAAACACTGACACTATTTTTGGAAATGCTTCATAGGAATGTACTACATGTACCAAATCAAATGATTTTGTGGGTTTAAAATAACTATTTGGGTGTCAAGCTTATCTTTACTGACAAAATTATTCAAAGTAGCTAACAACCACTTTGTGCCCCGCCCCCCCCACTATTTTGCTTACCCCTCTCATCTGTCACTCACCCCTGCCTGTGAAAGTGGTTCCACCATCCGCCTACCGCCTACCAAGGCAACTTGTCTACCTCCACCACAAACGCACCTTCCCCCTACTCACTGCTCCCCCATTCCTCATCTCCTCAGGAAATTGCTATTCCATTTTCCCAGTTGTTCAGGACCCACAACTAGGGGTCCGCTTTGACTCCCCTCACTCCATCATAGCTCCTGAATGGTGAGCATGCATTGTTGCATCTGTCCCCCAACATGCCCCACATGGGACTGCTTCCCTCCACCTCCAGCCCGACCACCCCCACTTTAAAATGTTTTTTATTTATTTGTGAGAGAGGGGGAGAGCGAATGAGTGAGTGGAGGAGCAGAGGGAGAGGGTCCCGCAGACTGTGCATGGAGTGCTAAACCCAACGAGGGGCTTGATTTCAGGACCCTGAGATCAAGACCCGAACCAAAACCAAAACCCAGGCACCTCCCTCATCCCACCACTCCAGTTAAAGCTGCCCAGCATCACTTTCCTCCTCTTTGCTCCTCATGGGTCCATCCCTCCATGGAGCCACAGCGATGTAATAATATTAATTCAATCCTAGCATTCTGCAAACTCCCTCACTGGAGGGAAAAAAGCCTCAGGCTCTGCACAGTGGCCCACAACCCTGCTTCTTTCTAGAAAGCTCCCTCTTGCCCATGTTCCTGCAGCTGGGCTGGCTTTATTTCAGTTTCGTGAACCGGCTCCTACAAATCAATAAGAAACTAATAACACAAGAGAAAAAAGGACAGTAACTTGCAGGCTGAGCTGTTTGCTCCCCAGAGCCTCGGCAATGTCTCCATAGGGGAAAGGCAGAGCCAGATCCCCATGGGAATTCAAAGTTTGGTTTCAGGCAGGTCTTTCAATGCAGGGACTTGATGAGGATTGGGGATAAAGATTTACACTGGTGAAAACAGCCAGATGAGTATCTTGAGGCAAACGGGCTTAGGACTTAAAACAGTTAGTAGTTTGTATTAAAGAGTTGTTGGGTTTTCAAGACGTTTCCTTGGGGTGCTGGGGTGGCTCAGTTAGTCAGAAGTCTGCCTTTGGCTCAGTCCTGATCCTGGGGTCCTGGGATCCAGCCCCTGGGCTCCCTACTCAGGTGGACAAACTGTTTCTCCCTCTGGGTGTGCTCTCCCATCTCTCTCTCTCCCAAATGAATAAATAAAATCTTAAAAAAAAAGTTTCTGTCATGAATAATCAAGTTATATGCCTGAGCAAGAGTGTCCTGGAATAGTAAAGTGATGGTAGGGAAGACAATGGAATAGCAATGTTAGGTTAATGTGCTGTCTACATTGTAGATGGTCAGGGAGCTACCGTGCCCATGCGGAGATCATTTCTGTCTCAGGTCCCCACTGTCCTGTGAAGGTGGATGGTTTGGGTTCTCAGAACAATCAGTCCACAGAAAAGAAAATACAGATGTCTCTGAAGTATATGGAAAAATGCTCAATTTGACTCATGATGAGAAATATACTTGGAAACTGTACTGATAGTTTTTCACCTAGTAGATTTTCAGAGACCCAAAGTCTGAGAATGGGATGGTGATCTGGCAGCAACATCTGTCACCCCATTGATTGCCAGGGTTTATTCGGCTTATCTAGAAGGCTAGCCAGTGTCCTCGCCCTCCCTTGAGGCTCCAGGGGCTTCCTTCCAGAAGCTGTACTCCCAGTGACCTTCCCCAGTAGAGGAAGACCCATCCTTGGTCAAGGGCATAGGAGTAGCTATACTATCCTGCTAGAAACTCCAAACAAGCTGTCAAGGTCCATCTGTAGGACAACGTAGGGTAGGTAGTCAAGCTTCCAAGACTTCAGACACATATGTGGCACGTGGCCCTCTGCCTCTCTTTAAAAACAAAAAGTTTGATAAAACCTTATGATAAAGAGGCAATGGGGGTGGGGGCACCTGGGTGACTCAGTTGGTGAAGCGTCTACCTTGGGCTCAGGTCACGATCTGGGGGTCCTGGGATCCAGCCCTACCCCCAACCCCTTCCATTGCCCTGCTCAGTGCTCAGAGGGAAGTTTGCGTCTCCCTCTCCCTCTGCCCCTGCCCCCCACTCAGGCTTTCTCTCTCTATCTCAAATAAATAAATAAAATCTTTTTTAAAAGGGGGAGGGGAGGAAATTAGTAGAATCTATAGGGAGGGCGATTTCACACTATCTATTAAAATTATAAATACACAGACCAGCTGTGCAGAATAAAAACAGTCACTTGTAAGTACTTACCCAGCCAGACTGCTAATAACCAAAGGAGCCAATAACCTTTTTTTTTTTTGGTCCTAAGATACATTTTCAGAGGTGCTACTTTAAGAGATAGAAATCAGGGACGCCTGGGTGGCTCAGTTGGTTAAGCAGCTGCCTTCGGCTCAGGTCATGATCCCAGCGTCCTGGGATCGAGTCCCACATCGGGCTCCTTGCTCGGCAGGGAGCCTGCTTCTCCCTCTGCCTCTGCCTGCCTCTCTGTCTGCCTGTGCTCGCTCTCTCACCCTCTCTCTCTGACAAATAAATAAATAAAATCTTAAAAAAAAAAAAAGAGATAGAAATCAGCCCTTTGATTTTGATAAAGTTGCAAATATTTTTCTGTGTTTTTACTTTGCATATGGTGATTTTTGCCATGTGAAATTTTGTAATTTTATGTTGACAAATGTTTTGATCTTTTTTTAATGGCTTCTGGATATGTGTCATACTACAAGATTATAAAAATATTCTGCCCTGATTTCTCTTTGTATTTTTTTTTGTTTCATTTTTGGGGTTACATTTAAGTTTCTCATCCAGTTTATTTGGGTATAAATTGGAGTACAGTTTCGATAATCCATATAATAACTCAACGCTATTCTTTTTTCCCTGTGGTGACTCACTTGTTCCACTACAATTTACTGAGTCCAGCTCCTAGCATAGACTAAGTTCTCACAAATATTTAGTTCTGGATTCCCTAGTCTGTTCCATAATTTTGTCTGTTGGTATAATGTACCACATTCTTTTAGTCATTGAAGTTTTGCATCAGGTTTAAATACTAGTAGAGTTAGTTGTACTCTTTACCTTCTTGTTCAGAAATTTCCTGGCTCTCCTAGACTGTTCATTTTCCATGTGAACCATTTTATTTTATTTTATTTTAGAGAGATTTTATTTTAGAGAGAGAGAGAGAGTGAGTGTGTGTGTGTGTGTGCACGTGCAAGGGTAGGAGAAGGGCAGAGGGAGACAGAGAGAATCTCAAGCAGACTCCCCTCTGAGCGTGGATCCCAATGCAAAACTGGATCCCATGACCCTGAGATCATGACCTGAGCCAAAACCAAGAGCCCAACGCCAACTGAACCACCCAGATGCCCTAATGCATGTAAACTTTAAAACAGGCTTGGCTAATTCCATTATCTAAAAATCTCATTGGTGAACTTATTCATTGTGTTACATTTATGCATGAGCTTAGGGGCATTTATATTTTATGATGTTAAGTCTTCCTATCCAAGTTCATGGTGTACCTTTATATTTGTTCAATTTTGTCTTGTGTCCTTCAATAATATTTTAATGTTTTCTTCAATAGCTATTTCACATTCTTACTGTGTTTATCACAAGGTTTCTTCTTTTTTGTTCCTAATGTAAATGGGAATTTCTCATGTCCATATCTATTAACTGCTTGTTGTTTGTAGATATGAAGCATTTTGAGTCTGTATATTTATTTTGTACCCAGACATGATTTGGAATTATCTTACTGTTTATAATATAATTTTAGTTGGATCCTCTAGGGATGCAATCATATTGTCTGCATATAATGATCACTTCACCTCCTTTCCAATTTTATATATAAGTTTCCTTTTGAATACTTGCTTGAGCTAATACCCTAAGCACAATATTAAATGATAATGATGGTGGGAAGTATCGCTGTCTTATTTTCAATTTTAATGAGATTGCTTCTAATATTCCTTCATTAAGCACGATGCTAACTTTTGGGGTGAGACAGATATGGTGTATCGTGGTAAAGAAGCACCCTTCTTTTCTCATTCTATTAAGAGTTTTACCGAGAATGTATATCAGATTTTATCAAATTTTTTTCACATTTATGAAGAAGATCATAGGGTCTAAATTTGTTGGTAGAGATGAGTAGATTTTCTGATACTTAATCATGTTCTTATTCTGTGATCGAACCCTACAGGTCATTATACATTAATTTTTAAATTATTTGCTGGATTATTTTGCTTATTTTTAAAGGGTCTTTACATCAATTTTTTATATCTTTTTTGGTATGTGTCTGTTAGCTTTGTGGGGTTTTGGTGTCAGTGGTTCACATACTTTATAAAATCAACATGAATGTGATTAGGGTCATTGGCCCATCTCTGAACCAGTCTCTGTCACCAGAGAAACAATCAGGCTTAGATCACATGACCACTCTTGGAAGGTGGGGTTAGTTTCTTATTTACTTATTAAACCATGTATTGAGGTATGACTGACATCCAAAAAGTCATACATATTTAATGTGTACCACTCGATGGCTTTGGAGATAAGTCTACATCTCTGAAACTATCACTGCAGTCTATGCTATCTATAAACATATCGATCATCTTCAAAAGTTTTCTTCCATCCTTTTATTATTATTATTATTTATTCGTGTGTGTGCATGTGATAAGAACATTTAACATAAGATCTCCTGTCATAACAAAATTTTAAGTATACAATATGGTACTATTAACTACAGGCCCTATACTGTATAGTAAATCTCTAGGACTTACTCATTTTTTGTAATGGAGACTTTGTACTCTGACTAATATTCCTTCCCCCAGCCAATGGCAACCAGCATTCTACTGTCTGCTTCTAGAAGTTTGACTATTTTAGATTCTTCATATAAATGATTTCATCTGCTGTTTATCCTGCTGTGTCTGGCTTATTTCACTAAGCTTAATGTCTTTCAGGTTCATCTACACTGTTGCAAATGTCAAAATTTCCTTCCATTTAAAGAACAAGCAATACTTCATTGTATGTATATACATATGAAGTTTCTTGATCCATCATTGAGTGATGTGCGTGTAGGCTGTTTCCCCATGTTGGCTATTGTGACTAGTGCTGTAATGAACAGTGAAGCGTTAATCTATCTTCAGTATCTTGAATTCAATTAATTTGTGTATACACCCAGAAAAGAGATTGCTGCTTCATAGGGTAGTTCTACTTTAATTTTTGGAGGAACTGCCATACTGTTTTCCAAATCGACTGCACCAATCTGCATTCCCATCAATAGCACACAAGGATTCCTTTTTCTCCACATCCTTGTTATCATGTGTTATCCTTTGTGTTTTTTTTTTGTTTTGTTTTGTTTTTGGATATTTTTTAAATTAAAAAAAAATCCTAACAGAGTGGTGTAATATCTCATTATAGTTTGTTTTTTTTTTGGGGGGGGGGGTTCAAGGTTTTATTTAAATTCCAGTTAGTTAACATACAGTGTAATATTAGTTTCAGGAGTAGAATTTAGTGATTCATCACTTACACACAACACTCCGTGCTCATCACAAGTGCCCTCCTTAGTGCCCATCACCCATTTAACCCATTCTCCCCACCTACCTCCCTTCCAGCAACCCTCAGTTGTTCTCTGTAGTTAGGAGTCTGTTCTATGGTTTGCCTTCACCTCCTCCCTGACCCTGCCCCATGTTCATTCATTTTGTTTCTTAATCTCATTGTAGTTTTGAGTTGCATTTTCCTGATGATTAGTGATGTTGATCACCTTCTCATACACCTGTTGGCTATCTGTATGTCTTCTTTGGAGAACTGTCTACTCAGTTCCTTTGTCCATTTTTTAGTTGGGTCATTTTATTTTTGGTTCCTGAGTTGTATTTTGGATATTAACCCTGTATCAGATATAATATGGCTTGCAAATATTTTCTCCCATTCCATAAGTTCCTTTTTCATTACTGATTGTTTCCTTTGCTGGGCAGAAGCTCTTTCGTTTGATGAAGTTCCGTCTGTTTATTTATTTATTTTTTTCCTGTGCTTTTGGTGTCATGTCAAGAAGCGATGGCCAAAATCAGTATCAAAAAGCTTTCTGCCTGTGTTTTCTTGGGGTCGGTCTCACAGGAAGTTGAGCTAAGGGTTGGTTCCTTCAAAGCAAAAGTTGGGTCCCCTTACCTGAAGAAGGACAGATACTAGTGGAGAAAACACCAGATGTCCCATCACAAGCAGAATTGATTATAATTCAGCTTGGATATTCCAAACTGCAGACAAGAAGTTTCTCTGCTGGTAACTGTGTGAGTCATCAGGAGAACTTTTATCAGTGCTGGACCAAAAACTTCCAGACTTCTTTTATGTGGGAGAATAAAATCCTAATTTGTTTAAGCCATTAATGGAACAATCTTCCATATGGAAATAAAAACTAGACATATTTTCCATGTTGACAAAAGCCAATGCAAGTATTTCCATGGCCACTGGAAAATCCAAGGACTAGAGTTATTTTGTGGTATTCTGTTTCAAGGTCCCAGCGTGAATTCAAGAGCAAAAGAGATGCATGGGTTTGAACCTCCTTATTTGTAAGCCAGCTGATATGGATTCATTTTTGAAAACACTCCTCTATTCCAGTATGCTACAGTCTTCTTAATAACAAAATGCTGGAAATAAAAGCAAGTATTAAGTTTAACATAATTTTCATGTTCTCAAGAGTCTCTGTGAAAATATCTTATTTCCATTTGGTGGTAGTTCAAGTGCTTTATGAAATATTTATGTGGAGAAGATATTCTTCCTTTCTGTCTTTTTATTCAAGACTTCTCATTTAAACTTGTCCTAGATAAAATCAATATTAACTGATGCTGTAAAAGAATTTAGAACTGTTTTAAACAGCTGCCAGGACAGTTTAATTCAAATCACAGCAAGTCCAGGGGGAAAGAAAGTTAATGTGAACCTCTTAAACATAGCATTTAGGAAGTGTTCAGTGATAACCCAGAGTAAAATAACCTGCATAAAAATAGTAAAACATTTAGATAACTATTTTTAAAAGGATGCTAGTAATTAAAGAACTAAGATAATAGTTCCGGCACTTGTGGCTAGACATAGGCAAGTCATATTTATTTTTGTAAAGACTCTTCAAAGACATGTATAACTCCCATGACTTGGAATTTGTGTTTTCACACTGCATTTTAATTTGATTGCTCTTTAGGTAGGAGATATTTGGAGTGGAGAAAGGGCACTGTGGGGAAGAGGAAAGAGCATGAACTGTGGACTTCAGAAGATGGGGGTCTCCTTCTAGTTCTACTGTTGCCCAGCTGAGAGTTGTCATTACCTTCCTTAATGCTTCCTCCTCCTCCTCAGAAAAGATCGTCAAGAGTCCCATCCCATTTTCACGTCCTGTAATTCTGCAAATCATAGTGGTGCACTTTACAAAGTAAGAATGTAAGCAATAAAAAGAAAGAAAGAAAGAAAGAGAAAGAAAAAAAAAAGAAAGAGAGAGAGAGAGAGAGGGAAAGAAAGAAAGAAAAAAAGAAAGAAAGAAAGGAAGGGAGAAAACCTTCAAGTGCCTGTCCTGATAATAAACTAAAATCCACTGAGTATTGTGCATCAATGTATTCATTCATGTGTCTACAGAATATATGTTATACACATATAGCATATTCAACATACACACAAGACATCACACACATAGATGATATACTTCACATATATGAAATACATATCGCTCATACACTAGATATGATGCATACATCATATATGTATGACATAGCTACAAAGTATCAGACTCCTCACTGTAGGAAATTCATACAGCAGATGAAGAGAAGAGGTTCAAAGTACACACTCTTCAGCCAGACTCCTCTGTATGCTCAAGTTCTGGCCGCTCCACTTGCATACTGGGTGACTCTAGACCATTTACTTAACCTCATTGTACCTCAATTTTGTCTTCTTTTATTGGGTTTCTGCCTTATGGTCTGGGGTTAGGATTAAATGAGATAATGTGTAAAAAAAATATGCCTATATTAGTGCCTGGAGCTTTGCACGCATTCCACACATTACCAAACGGTATCATCCCATTTAGTTTTCCCAAGATCTCTATCAAGTAGGGTTTTGGTTTGTGCTTTCCAGGTGAAATCTGAGACTGGGTCCCACACATAGAGGACAAGGAGAAACTAAAGAAAGGGGCAGGTCACTCCAGATTCTTAGGAGGCAATTTGAATAAGCAAGAGAGCTTACATACTAGGTTTGTCTTTGGTGACAGCAAGATGAATAGATCTCCACACCTGCCCACCAGAATCTTAGAGGTTTATATGGAGACCTTAACTGGGTTCAGTCACATATTTAGTCCAGATGGTCTCAATAGCAACCTTGTTCTCAGAAGGCTATGTCTTTGAATAGCTCTGGCTACTGAAAGAGTGGGTAGAAAGTACATTTCCAGGACATGGGTGAGGAGCCTCTAACTGCCCAGGTAACGAATTCGCAGGTCATTTGGCCATCACATTCCTCTGATGACCTTCTCCAACTTAGAGATTTCTATTTCCATATTACGTGACATCTGAAGGTGAAGAGACTGAGTAATTTGCCCAACTTTGGGACACCTGGGTGGCTCAAGTTGTTAGGCATCTGCCTTCGGCTCAGGTCACGATCTCAGGGTTCTGGGATCGAGCCCTGCATCAGGCTCCCTGCTCAGCGGGAAGCCTGCTTCTCCCTCTCCCACTCCCCTGCTTGTGTTCCCTCTCTCGCTGTATCTTTCTCTTATCAAATAAATAAATAAAGTCTCTTAAAATTTTTTTTGCCCAACATCATCATGGCTCCTTACGCAACTGGTTATGGTAGACTGTTTGGTGCTGATCTCATGGCAGGAAATTATCAGGCAATGTAACAATGTCCCTTCTCTGTAGATTGTGTGGTTGACTTTTTCCCAAGCTGACTCCAGCCTTCAACCGAGCATCCAGGGCCATCCTCTTCAGGGGGTGGGGTGGGGGGGGCAGGAATGTCCCCTTTTATCTTTAAAGAGTAACTGAAAGTGAGAAGAGACAACAATGAAGACATTGTTGTCTGCAGGCAACTCTGGTGCAGAAAAAAGGGGAGACATCAATCTGCCAATTGTTGCAGAAAACTTCAATGCTTTGGGGAGAAGGTGGGTGTTAAATCATTGATAGATGCATATGTTGTACCTGTGGAACCCCAGGTAAGCTGAAGGTGATTTATCACACCACATAAATGTTGCAGTTTAGGTCTTACTTCTGGCCCTGGGAGATTATCGCAGGTAACCTCTGCAATTTATTCTATGAGATTCTCAGTGTGTGGGTCATCATACTCTGCGTCGATACTAGCATTCCTACAGGATGCTCTTGAAGTCATAGGGTATGGGAACCTCACCACAAAGAGAAGTATTACTCTCCTTGTGGCCAGCTGTTCCCCAAACGCCCATGAACGTGTGTGAGTGTGGGAGCATGTTTTATTCCTGTGACAAAATGCAAAAAAACCAAAAAACAAAACAAAACAAAAAAAAAACAAAGCCAATTATATTTGCATCGGTTTGTAGCATTTTTAGAACATCCTACGGTATAATGCAGTTGAGTTATAACTCTGGAATAGATCCATGAAAAGAAATGGACTACATTTTTTCTTGAAATTTTTCTGTTCCATTAAATTCAGAGACCTTGGGATCTCCAATACCCAGTCTTCTGTCTCACAGGAACAGCCCATCTGAGCTAGCTGCTCCTACTACATGGTTCATTGGGAATAATTAGTCTTACCTTGCCGTTTACTAGCGTGTGACCTGGATTATTCAACATCGCTGTTTCTCAGTGGTTTAAAACTACAATGATTTATGTCTTACACCATATGCCTCCTGCAGGTTCCCATTGTTTCACCACATTGTACTACCTCAGGGACACGGGTTAGGAGAGGCTCCAACTCTTGGAGGCTTGCTGGTCAGCATAGTCATGTGAGTCATGCATTGGATTTTAAAGGTTTCCACCATGCTACTTCCCCTCATGTTTCATTGATCAAGGCACGTCGTATGACCACAGCTAACTTCAAGGGGACAGGAAAATATAGTCCTACCAGAAAGTTCTTAGAAGAAGGAGAGACAGAAGTATTGACAAATGGTAGCAAGGCCAAATGTACTATCATTCACTTAATACTCTATTTCACTTATTTTAGCTCTGGTTGAGATAATTTTACATCCTGATTCTGGAATGAATTGTATTGACTGCTGAATTTTGAGATTCTATGGCATTTCCCTAAAACTTCCTCTAGCCTGCTAGAGAGCCCCTGACTAGTATGTGTATACTACACTTGTTCAATGGTTTCAAGTCTACTTTCTCCCTAAGGTGAGCATGAGAATTCTATCACATTCTTTATTGAAATCAAGACACATTATTTTTATATTTTGCTCTCAACTTATAAATGTAGGGCATCTATCAAGAAAGGAAATGATGTGGATTAGGGTGAAGATTTGATGTTATGTAAGTTTGGAATAATAGGAACTAATGATAATTGGTTTTTTAGTTCTTATTTAAAGGTAGAACCAACAGATTTTCAATAAATTCTGTTAATAAGACATGGTAATATATTAGTTGAACTTTTTAGTTCGATATTTGGGGGTCTTGCAGATGGTTGGGAACTGTCAACCAACTGCCAAATCACCCTTCAGAGCCGGAGAAAAAAACCCACTTTTTCAAGAATGATAATAGCAATAACAATAATAAACACTTGCATGATATTTAGTGTCTGGTTGTTTGGGGCCAGAACACAAAGCAGTATGTCCTATTGTCCAGAACCAATCACCATCTATCATCAAGGGGGCTGGGAGATTTAGTCTTTCTTTTTAGCTTGGAGAAAAAGGAAATGGTCTTGTATTGTCTCTGCCATAGTCTGCTTATTCAAGATTAAAGACAGAATATTTTCCAAAAGCTAAACAGTATCTGGAAAAGTCAGAAATCAGCACCCAGAAAATAAAGCCAGTGTCAATTTTTTTTTCCATATTTCAAAGTGATACAAATTCACACACCAAGGTGTTGCAGGTAAAAAATATAAGTAACAGAGTTTTAATTTTAGCTTTAATTTTAATTTTAATTAATTTTTAATTGGCTTACAAACTTCCTCACACTTCATTTGAGTGTGTGTGTTGATGGAAGGGAGTGAGTAGCACCAGTGCATTTTTTTCAGAATTTAAGGTAAGAAAAGTTAGTTTTGGGAAAGAATTCATATTCCAGGACACAGAAAGTGGAAGAAACACCTGAACGGTGAGTCTAGTACCAGCAGAGGGTGCTGGCGTGGCATAAAATTAAGCTTTTTTTTTTTTTTTTAAGAAGTCTCAGATAAAAGACTATGGGTGTGAGGGAATATGTAGTAACTGTTTGATCCACTTGGAGGTATGAATTTTCCCTGCTGAATGTAGCTGCATCTAGGTTTCAACGATTTCCTGCCACGACCACATGAATTTTAGGCATCTTTCTAAGCACAAAAGCCTGACATTTGCTCCTCCCTGTGCAAGACTGGGAAAAGCTCGGCAGTTTACCTCTTGTGTTCACTGGACACTTTAGCGGCTCCTGCTTGTCCATCTGTGGCACGTCCCTGCATGGGTTCACGTGGATTCTCTACTTTTCATTCGCCCAGCTTTTAAAAAACTATTTTCGTGTACCCTAAAGAAAAATTTGCCCAACTGTCAATCCACGAGAGTCGCATTTTCTTTTCTCACGAGGCCACCTTAAACAGAAGCTAACTAGTACCTGGGAGTCTATACCTAGAGGTTGTGAAAGGTCAGGTGGTGGAGACAAAGCCGGTTGCGTTTATGCAACGGAAAAGGACCTCCTTGTCTGTCAAAGCATGAGCCAGCCTAATCGGGACGTTTAGAAGAGTCCCCCCCCCCCACCCCATCCCTTTCCCCAAGTAGGTCACGGTGGTTGTTTCTTCTACACAGAGCTCCGTAGTAAATCCTGGCAGGGCCTTTGCGAACCTGCGCTTCTGAATTGCTCTTGCAGAAGACTGACAGCGTTCTGGGCTGGGAGTCAAGTGACCCACTGGGTTCCAGTCCAGTCTGTTTGGGCCTCAGTTTCCTCGGCGGCTCAACGACAGGGTTGGACACTGATCCTGAGGTTTCTTCCAGCTCTCACACGCCACAGTCAGACGTTTCTGAGTGGCACGGCCGGCTCCGCCCTCGGGAAAGAGCCCGAGAGGAAGGAGACTCCTCGGTCAGCACCAAGGACAAGGGTCCGGGGCCCGCGGAGCCCACACCAGGGCCTTTCCCAGCAAGCCCCGCGGATGAGCGGGTGTCAGGGCTCCGGGGTTCGGCGGCGGCGCCGAGCGGGCTGTGTGCGCTGGGGGCGTGCTGTGGGAGGGGGGAAGAGTAGCCCCGGGGAATGAGGTAAGGCCAGGCCCCGCAGCGGTCCCACCGATTCTGCGCCAAGAGGCAGCGGACGGCTGCTGCGAGCTGGGGCCGCCCCGCCCTCCGCTCGGCCGCTCGCCACCTGGTGCCCCGTAAAGTCCTCCCCGTGCCAGCGTTGACCCCTCCACCACCTCTGCTTCCCGAGCACCGCCTAGCTCCCCGCCCGGCCCGCGCCGCCGCTGCAGCCCCTCGGGGTCCTTTTGGATACACCCTCGACTCTGTCCGTACCCCTCAAGCCTGTGGGCCCGGGGTCGACCTTTGCGCTCCTCCCGTCCCAACTCTCCGCTGGGGAAGGGTCCCCACGCCCCTTTCCTCGCGTGCCTGCGCCCGCCCGGAGCCCCGCCCCCGCTTGCCCCGCCCCTCAGGCCCCGCCCTCCGTTGCCCCGGGAACCGCGGATCCCAGCAGCTGCAGGAGGCGCCCGGCCCAGCGGAGCAGCCCTTGCCGCCACCGCCGCCGCTCCCGCCGCCACCGCCGCCGCGCCCCAGCTCCGGCTTCCGCTCCCGCGCCCACTCGGTCGGCCATGCCGCCCCGCCGTGCCCTGGCGCCCGGTGCGCAGCTGTTGCCCACGTCGGCCCTGCTGCTCCTGCTGCTCGGCGCGGGGCCCCGCGGCTGCTGCCTGGCCAGCCCGGTGCCCGCCGCGCCCCTGCCCGCGCCGGGGCCGTGCGCCGCGCAGCCCTGTCGGAACGGGGGCGTGTGCACCCCGCACCCGGCGCCCGGCCAGCAGTCCCCAGCCCCTGCGGGCGAGCCCGGCTACAGCTGCACCTGCCCCGACGGGGTCTCTGGCGCCAACTGCCAGGTGAGTGGACCGGGCGGGCGTGGGGCGGGACGCAGGCCGGGGACCAACAGCTTCTCTCCGCCCGACGCTGCGCGTTGCCCGGCGCGGGGATCCAGCATGCTTGACACCGGCTTCTCCTCCCCCGGGGAGGGGATGAATCTGGCCTCCCGGCGCGCGTGGTTACGAACCCCTGGCCGACCTCTCAAGTGCCTCTTCCCTGCCCACCCCAGTTCTCCTGCCGTGCCAGCCTGGGGCTCTGGTCGCGCGTCCCTCCAGCCCCGGTACTCCTGGCGCGACCACTGGCCACCAAGTGACGCGCCCCTCCTGGCCCGGGCCAAGCCATGCTCGGTTAGAGGGGGATCTGGGTGCTCGCCGGGGCAGCTCGGGAGAACCAGCTCCGAGCGTACCCGGCGACGCGTTCAATGTCCAAGTGGCCCCTGCTCCCAGTCCCGCTCGTCCCTGGGTGTGTCAGGGGTGCGCGTTGTGGGAGTCGGGTGATGGCGGGCTCAGTGCTAGGTGGTCGGACACTTTCTTTCCTTTCCTCCAGCCTTGAGGGCTCTGATCAGGCAGCTGGAGGCCGAAAGGGCAGCTGCCTTTCCGCAGCCTGCGACCAGCCGTTTCTGGGCGTAGGAGGGGGTGTTGCAACAGTCGGAGGCGTTGGAGGGGACCTTGTGCGTGGGGCTCGGTGTGTCGCGCTCCGGGCTGGCCGCTCTTCGAGGCGCACGCTTGGGTCGGGCTTACAGGGCGTGAGCAGGGCACTGGGAAGCTTCGAGGAAGCATGGGGCGGCGCGAGGGATGGGAGATGGCCCAGCGGCCGCCGGTGGATTTGGGATTCACAAGAGAATTTGGCAGAACATAATAAATGAGGATGGATTACAAGTATGCTAAAGCTCAGTGAAACCTATTAGCCTAATAACATCAACATTTTCAGATAGGCGAGTCGGTAGCAGTGTGTGTGCTGGTAGAAAATCCCCAAGTCTATTCCAGGGCAAGGGCAAATAATGAACTTCTCTGTAATTATTCAGTTAAATCAGGTGAATGTGGAACATATCTGGGATCAGATGTTTTCTTTCATGCCTTTGGAGTGGAGGAGTTTGTTTCATAAACATTTTATAAAATGCTCCAAGAGTTACTTGGAGAATGCCCAGACGGTCTTTCTGTGGGAGAAGAAAGGCCACACATGAGATGAGATAAGCTTTAATATTTTCTTAATAGAGCTATTTGGGATTGAGAAGCTTGACCTTGACAGCCAGAATGTTTGCTATTTCCTAGAATTTTTTTTTTTTTCTTTAGGGGCAAATTACCCGCCTGAATCTGTCTTTTCTATGTTGTGCCCTTCTTTGTTAACTGGTTCCAATAAGCTTTAATTTCCTCAAAGGGGATGATGATGATGATGCGATTCTGTGTGATATGATCATTACAGGTGAATTTGGGGTGTGATGACTCTTTGGGGAATTTGCTGTGGGAGCCTTTCTAACCATTAGGACAAAATCTTGCTAACTAATTTCCCTTGTTGATTGATGATTTATATGACTTTTCCTGAAGAAATGAGTTGCCTGAATGCTTCTATCGAACTGCTATTATATTCACATGTCTGAATTCCATCCTTGAAAGAAATAGTTGATTCAGACTCAGTGTAGTGGGGATGGACAGGAGAAGGCAGGTTAGTGTGTACTTCAGTTTAAGTAAAGGGAAAGAAAGGCTGAACATTGGGAATTTAACCCAACTCTGAGATTGTGTGTGTGTGTGTGAGACTCAAAAATTATAAGGAATCCTCGAGAAAGGGAGAGAACTCTGTAGTGTTTCCTAGATGACTAATAGAGAAACATAATTTTTTTTTTGTCCTAAGTAGTGACTTGATGTGTCATGTAATTCACCCAGAAAAGACTCACAAACTGATACCTAAATATTGTAGCACCAACTGCTTCAAAACAGATTTGGGTTTCTTGTATAGCTCCCATTCCAGCAGTGTTAGCTGTGGAATGCTGACTTCCTGAGGAGAAGCAATGCCGGTATTCTGAGCTCCTCATTGGAGAGGGAGCTGAAATAAGTCTAATTCTAACATAAAGCTTAGCAAATTTGGAACCTGATCTAGCGTGGTTACCCAGAAGAGCTTAACTGAGATGAGTCAGAGACTTATAACCCCTAAAAAATTGAATCCTGATAATTTTAATTTAATCTTTCATGATCTTGGAGTAGGACTCTCGTTTTCTGTGGGGGGAAAAAGAAGGCAATCTCAGTAGAGAAGATAAAGAGAGGGGGAAAAAACCCTTACACACACTCAATAACAGATAAGGGGAATGGATGTTAGCCATTGCAGACTGGTGCTTACTGAAATACAACCTAATGCTCACTGGCTACATTGGAAATGGAATTTCACCTGCGTGTGAAGAGAAGCCTTAAAGCCTTAAGAGAAGCCCTCCCCCCATAGCAAAGACAATAATGTTAGCAATGGAAACAATAGAACCTAACTCGGAAGTTTTTTTTTTTTTTTTCTCCTCTTTCCTTTCCTTTTTTATTTATTTTTATTTTTTTTCAGGGTAACAGTATTCATTGTTTTTGCACCACACCCAGTGCTCCATGCAATACGTGCCCTCCTTAATACCCACCACCTGGCTCCCCCAACCTTCCATCCTCCGCCCCTTCAAAACCCTCAGGTTGTTTCTCAGAGTCCATAGTCTCTCATGACTCACCTCCCCTTCTAATTTCCCTCAACTCCCTTCTCCTTTCCATCTTCTTTCCTTTTCTTTCTTTTCTTTTTTTCGAGAAAATTAAGAAACTCATACGTCACTCGTTAGGGTTAAAATGGATTAAGGCTGTTTGCAGTCTCTGTGCTCGGCTGACTGACTTGGGGCCAGCCGGTGGATCCAGGCGGCGCTCTGGTGGCGCATGGGGACAGGAACTCACTGGC
The DNA here is from genome assembly GCF_020171115.1 of Neogale vison. NCBI lineage: Eukaryota > Metazoa > Chordata > Mammalia > Carnivora > Mustelidae > Neogale > Neogale vison. Next base: position 38,331,480 of record NC_058093.1, on the reverse strand, counting down.
TTTGAGAGATGTGTGGTGTGAAGGCAGGATGTGCGGATTTGAAGTTGAGCAGCACCTACTGGAACAGATGATCTAAACTGACCGAGCCTCAGTTTCCTCATCTTTGAGAACCAGATCTACCTCACAGGGTTTGTAAGAAAGGGTTTGATTTGGGTTTTTGATGTGTGACTGTTGACAGCTTTTAAGTCTCACCTCTCCCTCTTGCCTTTCGCTCCACATCCGGGTAAGCTGATCGCAAAGCCTGGGTGTTGGGGCGGGGTTCCAACACGTACGCCCCGCCCATGTGTGCAAGCCCCGCCCACGCGTCCCTAGCCCCACCCCCATCTGCAGCTTCCCCGTCCACGCCCCCAGGCCGGTTCCTTTCCCTTCCCTCTTAAGCCACCAGGGATCTATTTGGGAGCTGCCTGATCTCCCCAGAGAGCCCCATTATGTGAGCAAGAAACCGTTTCATACCCTGCTGGGGTGTGTGTGTGTGTGCGCCATTTTCAGTCTTGACATTCCAACCAAATTTTGAGTGGCTGCCCATCCTGTCTGTGGGATATTCACAACAGGATTTTTGGAAAGATTTCATTCATTAAGTGTTGTAAATCACTGAGCACCCATAGTTCCTCCATAAATGCTGTCTCTTTTCTTTTCTTTCTTGCTTTTTTTTTTTAAAAGATTTTTATTTATTTACTTGATAGAGAGAGATCACAAGTAGGCAGAGAGGCAGGCAGAGAGAGAGGGGGAAGCAGGCTCCCCGCTGAGCAGAGAGCCCGACATGGGGCTCGATCTCAGGACCCTGAGATCATGACCCGAGTTGAAGGCAGAGGCTTAAACCACTGAGCTACCCAGGCGCCCCTCTTTTCTTTCTTTTTTTAACTTTTGTACACATTTCATATGCTCATTACCCAACTGTATGAGGTAGCTAGAGCGAGTGTCATCTGTCAAATGTAGAAATGAAGCTCATTTGACTGAATGGCCAGTCTAAGGTTAAACATTTTGATTGCCCTGAAAATCACACAACACTTAAAATACATATTTTCTAAGTCCTCTTTCACACTTAAACATGGTAAGTCACGAGGATTGAATGGATTCTGAAATGTATATGGTAACCACCCCACAGATGGTGATGGTGGTGATGATGATGGCTGATAACTCTTTTCTCAAGCACTTGTCATGCACCAGCACTGTTTAGGGGCTTTACCAAAATAATTCGCCACTGTTTACAGTCTCTGATAAGCTGGGTATTGTAGCACCAACTGGTAGCCACTGTCCTTGTTATATAGATGACATGTAGAAAAGTTGAATGACTGCCCCAAGGTCACACAGCTAGTCAGTGGTAGAGCTGGCATTTGACCAAGTAGCTGTTCTTGTTGGTTTTCGTTTTTTAAGATTTTATTTATTTGAGAGAGTGTGAAGGAGAGCACAAGCAGGGTGAGGCACAGAGGGAGAAGCAGACTCCCCGCTGAGCAGCAAGCCCCATGCGGGGCTCAGTCCTGGAATTCCAGGATCATGACCTGAGCCAAAGGCAGACACTCAACTGACTGAGCCACCCAGGCGCCCCCAAGTAGCTGGTCTGATGCAGAGCTGTAGAGTTTAAAGTCCAGCCCTGGCCCTTTGTTTGCTGTGTGACCTTAAGCAAGGGCTATAACCTCTTTGTCATCAATAAAAAGGAGACCGAAGGATTTCTGAGACTGGTTTTGCTCTGAAACACAGAGATCGAACCACTTGGCTCACCTGGGGCAAAGGGCCGCAGGAATGACAAAGGCACAGCAAATTTTCCCTGTGCCACCCCCAAGCAGGGCTTTCACCTCAGGCATAGAATTCTGGGTCCCAGCTGAAGTTCTTGTTCCCATGATGACAAGCAAATGGGCACTAAATAAAAGATATACAAATATTTCTGGTGGGTTTGAAATAAACTCCCAACTTCAGAAAGATTGAGGCTGCTCTCCTCACCTTTTGGGTTCATTTGGGAAAGCAAGCAGGCACCAGAGGCAGCTACTTCTGGGCCGACTTTTTCTTTTCCTCCCTTCTCTTGGGCCAAAGTAGCAATTATTTAAATTGTTTTAATTTGTGTGATTTTACTTGTAAAACTTTCTTGTGGTAATGAAATAATCCATTGCCAAATATTCAAGCCGTCAGACACCTGTTTATTTTTTTCATCTCCTGTTCCTAGGACTCTTATCCTTTGGGATTATAATGAAAATGTGTCAGTTTCTGCACTTGGAGCAAAAAGAGGCTGCTTGCGTAGCTGCTTTTTATGCAAGTTAATTTTACCCACTAAGCTGATTCTATAATCCTCTGATTAAACACGCTAACTTGAAACAACGGTTTTGCTTCTGATGAATCCATTAAAAAAAAAGATTCTATTTATTTATTTATTTATTTAGAGAGCGGTGGGGAGGAGCAGAGGGAGAGGGGGAGAGAATCTCAAGCAGACTCTGTGCTGAGCACTGGTGCCCAGGGCAGGGCTCCAGTCTCATTACCCTGAGATCACAACCTGAACTGAAATCAAATCAGTTGCTTAATGGACTGCAGCCCCCAGGTGCCCTTGATGAATCCATTTTTGATGGAAGGTAGCTAACAAGCAACAACAAAAAAAATTCTGGCTCTTTGCACAGGATCAATCTAGTGGACTTTTTGCACACACATGCACAAATAGGCTCACACACACTCACACACGCACAAACTCAGGCACACATATATTCATTCCCAAACTCACATGGTGATGTGTGCAAAAATGTTCAATGTGTTCCCTGAAGTGTCAAGAGACTGCTTCTTTCACTGGCTGTTCCGTCAACTTTTTGTGTCCTTGGGAGAGTAATTAAACAGCCTTGAACCTCAGTGTTCATATCTCTAAAATGGACTAATATGTTTGCTTTATTTTCTTCATAGAAAAGATGAAATTCACAAATGGGCATACAGTAAAGTTTATCAAGAAGTAGAAAGAAGTATGGGAGTTTTAAAACATTTTTTAAAATGGTAAAGCATTGCACAAATACTAAGTGTACCAAGAAAAGGATGATAAAATTTCTGTATAGAATATGATTATGCCAGGGGCATCTGGGTGGCTCAGTGGGTTAAAGCCTCTGCCTTCAGCTCAGGTCATGATCCCAGGGTCCTGGGATGGAGCCCTGCATTGGGCTCTCTGCTTAGCAGGGAGCCCGCTTTGTCCTCTTTCTCTGCCTGCTTCTCTCCTACTTGTGATCTCCATCTGTCAAATAAGTAAATAAAATCTTAAAAAAAAAAAATTTGATTATGCCATTTTATTCCTGTCTGAGATTGTCTTTCTTCAAGGAACAGACTCAACCTTTTCTCCCCACTGGGATGAGTTATGTTACAACAGAAGTATTAAAAAAGCAACAGTTCCTTGTATTAAAATTTTGATAAATTTGTAGTTCTTTTTTATTCTGAAAGAAATGAATAATTTCTCAAAAATTCCCCATGACTTCATTCTCCGTTGAAATGAATGAGAAAAGCTTGTTAAAATCCTGCAACAATTTAAGTAAAGGAAGCAGTTGCTTTTCTTGGTGTTGTTAAATTGAAGTGATTTTCCTATTTTGTTTATCTAGTGCATTCTTAGGAAACGTCACTTTCCTCAGCTTGGCCCCCTGACAAAAAGGCATTCTGTCTTTAGCGTCTTTGCTTAAGCTTCTCATGTGACAGGGTACCATTCAAAATGGTTATGTTTATGCCTATACTTCACAAGCATCAAACAGGAAAGAAAACCTATCTGCAGCTGAAGGGTATTTGAGTCAGAACACAGAATGCCCAAGTAGTATTTTTAGATCTCCTTAGTGATTCAGTAGGCAGCTGTGGTCCGAGCTGCTTAATCCAGTGGCTGGGACTATGGAATCTTGTCCCCCAAAGAGAAAATCCAATAACACAGCAAAGTTTTGTGGACAGAATTTCTTTTAATTACCCTTCTTCCATTCTGGAGCCTCCCCTCCCCTACAACTGCTGTCCAGCCCTGATGGCTTCTAGAATCCTCTGGGAGCTTTTGCAAAGGGGAGTGCCTGTGTCCTACTGTCCCTTCTCTCCCAGATTCTCACTGAAGTGGTCTGGGATGGGCCCTGGGCACTGGTGATTTTCTAAATGCTGTCCAGGTGATTCTACTGTATGATCAGCATGAGAAGCTCCCACTAGCTACTGCTCCCCGCCCCCCGCCCCCTGCCCTGCCCCATCATGGCCCCATAGTCCCCACCACCTGCCCAGCATGGGGCTAGCATGTGGCAGAGAAAACAAATACAGTCACACCTACTCTTGGTCATTCTCACCAGAAGAGCATCCTGGCCTTCTTGGCCCTCTTCAAATGGCAGAGTTTTGCATCTCAAAGTGGACTTGAAGTCTCCATGAAGGAGCCTGATGGGTGGAAAGAGTCCAGTGTGCATTGGAATCCAGCTCTGAGTACATTGGAGAGGAATTCATTGTCTTGTGGCTTGGTTTTCTCATCTGCGAAAATGGGGTCCTGCGGCCAACCTTGCAGGCTATTGTAGCTTCGGAAAGTGTCTCAGGGACTAGCCTGAGAGACACCCAATAAAAAGGTAGTTTATTATAGATGTTGCACATATCTATAATAGGAATATTATTTATTTTATGCTCTTCTTTACAAAAGTCGGGGGCCTAAAAAGCCCTTTCCCTTAGATTAAAAAAAAAAAAAAATTCCTTTCCGATGTGACTTCCAAAGAAACCAAAATTCCATCAGTAGAGATTCATTTCTTTGGTTGTGACGTTTCAGATGCTAGAAGGCTTGGATTCTGGTGGTGACACCCCACAGCATTCACTTCAGTGGGGGCCAAGACCAGAGAACAATATGAACGGAGCATGCACTTATGGTTTATCCTTTTATGGAATCATTCATTGCTTTATTTGAACACTAACCTGTCTTCAGACAACTTTCATGATGTGAGTCTTTGATCATTGTCTTCAAGTGGAGGGTTTTCTCTGAATTGCCCTTCCCCGCTCTCCAGGGTAAGTGAGGGCAGAGCAGGAACCAGGACTGGGATGGACATCCAGTGCAGGGGCCCCGAACAGTAGGTGTCCCATAAATATTGTTGAATACACCAGGGCTTCAGTGGGGTGCAGCTGTGGACACCACGAGGGCATTGGGCACCAAGGAGGGGGTTCTAGGCGCATGAGGAGTGGTGCTGTTTAGGAGCAGGAAGGCACAGGAAGACAGATTTAATCTGTTTAATAACTTCCCTGGTGCCAGGTCTGTTCTGGGCAGCACACCATAGTTTTTAGTAAATCCTTTGCAGTAGCCTTGGCTTTTAATCTTTCTAATAAAGCTTCCTTTTAACAATACTTTAATGATGAACTAAAGCAGGGGTGGGCAAAGGACAGCCCATATTGTGTTTTTCCCTCCCCTTCACACCAAGAACTAAGAATGATTTTAACTTTTTTAGTTTTAGTATTTATTTATTTAGCGAGAGCGTGAGGGATGGAAGAGGGGCAGGGGGAGAGACAGAATCTCAAGCAGGCTCCACAGCCAGCGCAGAGCCCCACAAGGAGTTCGACCCCACAGCCCTGAGGTTGTGACCAGAGCTGAAATCAAGAGTCAAGGGCAACCAACTCAGCCACGCAGGTGCTGAGTTTTAACATTTTTAAATGGTTGGAAAAAAGATAAAAATGAGTACAATATTTTGTGATGTGTGGAATTATAAGAAATTGAAATATCCATGTCCATCAGTAAGGTTTTATTCATCACAGCCTCACCCACACATTTCAGTATTGTCTGTCACCACTTCGGGGCTCTGGTGACAAAATCGAGTCACTGTGACGGGACAGTATGGCCCCCAAAGCTGAAGATACCAATCTGGCCCTTGACAAAGGAAGAAGATCTCTGAATGTTTCCATAAATGTTGGTGGGAGGAGTTTACTTTTCTCTTTTCACTTATTTGACTTAGTTAAAGCCGGATCCTCCTTGCTCCCCCTTTTCTCTACCTCCTGGTCCTTTCTCCTTGAGGGGTGTCCAGAGTCAGGCTCTAGGGCAGAGAGCTGTGGGAAACACATGGACAGATACACAGAGCCCTTGTCTTCAAACCGCTTTCATCTCAGGAGTCGGGCTGGACAGAATCTATCTTTTCATTGTTCATCAGACCTTGGTTGAATGTGTTTGGACACGGTAGTTACCGTCTGTTTCTAGGGAGGCAGTGGGAGAGGAAATGCTGGCTGTCAGGGCTTGGAGTGGGAATTGAGAGGTTTAGAATCCCTCCCAGTGCCAAGCTTTTTAGGTTTCTTAACGCTGATTCCTCACTCATAAATAGGATGGTTGGAAGGGTTAAGGGGAGTAGTTTGGGGAACCCCTGCACAGAGTGCACCCTCTGGCCCTATAAACTATTTTTATCAAAGTGGAAAGGATCGTCCAGTTCATGACTACTTGGGTGTGGGGTGGGTTTTCATGGCTAGGTGCCAGTGGGGGATCTGGGCCCTGGCATATGGGTTGGAGTATAATGTTTTAGTATTACCCTACTGCATTGTCCCAGACTGCTCCATGTTTATGACTTTGAACGTGAGTGCCCAAGGGGATGGGGTGAGGAAGAAGGGCTAGAGCTTCCAGGTCAGGCGGTCTTCATTTTCTTGAACATGCTTCGGGTTTTTACAGTGTTAAGGTCTTTCTTTCTTAAAGAGAGAGAAAAGGCAGAAGGCTTTTGAAAAAGAGCAAGGATTGGAGAAATGAAATCCGTGTACTTCAAAGCAAAGGCTCTTGAAAAGAGAAAGATGTCTGCTATCTTTGCTCACAGTTCCTGAAAGCCAGCACATCCTTCAGAATTGCGATGTTGGCCCTTATCTGCTGCTTGTAGTTAATTTCAAGAAACATTTGTAATGACTTCTGGGTTTCAGAGGCAAATTGAAACTCCTTTGTGGAAGGCCTTCAGTGGTGGAAGTGATCACAAGAGATGAAAAAACTAGTTCTGGTTTTCATGGGAAATCAGAACCAGGGTCTGGAGCACATGGGCTGATATCTGTCCAGTGGAAGGATGACCCAGGGAGGGGGGTGGCCAGTCCCCCACATTCAGGTCAGATTTCTGGAATATGTTATTTAAGGAAAAATCACATGCTTAATTTCCAAGCAACATGGAATGCATTAGAAGAGGCAAAGTGTTAAATATATCCTCAATGAATTAGAATGAATTAGAGAGGGAAGATTTTATATAGGAACCACGAGAAGAGACCCAAAACCTCTAACTTCAAACAGACCTCCCCTATTGTTCCTCATACAAAGGATTTCCAGATCTTTTTTTTTTTTTTTCATTGACTTATAACTTACATACAGTGAAATTCACCCTTTTAAGCCTCCGGGTCTATGACTTTGGACGTACAGTTGTGTAACTACCACATAATCAAGAAAAGGAAAGGCTCATCTCCCCCCACCCCCCATGCATTTCCTCACATCACTTTGTCGTGAACTCTAACCCTGGCCTCCTCCTCTAGCCGCTGTTGGTTTGATTCCTGTCCTTATACTTCTGCCTTTTCCATAACATCATACAAATAAAATCACACAACACGTGTGCTGCTTCTACTTAACATCATGCTCTTGAGATTGATCCTCGTGATTGAGCAGGTCCAGAGTTTGTCTCTTGGCTCTTGCCAACTAGTATTCCATTGTCTCTCACCAACCGATGGCATTTGGGTGGTTGCCAGTTCTTGGTAATTGAGCACAAAGCTGCCAGAAACGTTCACGTGCAGGTCTTTAAGTGGACATATGATTTTCATTTCCTTGAGTAAATACTCAGGAGTGGGATTGCTGGGTCATGTTAGTGCAAGTTCAACTTTATCAGAAGCAGCCAAACTGCTTTCCAGGACGGCTGTATCATCGTGCATTTCGATTGGTAGCAAATGTGAGTTTCAGTCGCTTGCATTCTTATCAGTTCTTGGATTTGTGGGTGATTTAAGATTTTCGCTGTTCTAAGAGGTGTGCAGTGTTATCACATTGTGGTTTTAATTTGCATTTTCCTAACGACTAATGATTTTGAACATTTAAAAAAATATACTAGTTGCTATGCTTATGTCTTCCTTGATGAAGTGTCTGTTCAAATGAGTTGTAAGAATTCTTTCAATGTTTTGGGTGTAAAGCCTTGATTTGATATATGACTGGCAAATATTTTCTCCTAATCTGTGGCTTGTCTTTTCATTTTCTTTTTAAAAAAAGATTTATTTATTTTATGAGAGAGAGTCAGTGTGAGCGGAGATGGGGGAGGGCAGAGGGGGAGAATCCCCAAGGAGACTTCCTACTGGGGGCTGAGCCCTAGGCAATCTCTCAACCCATGAGATAATGACCCATGAGATCATGACCTGAGCTAAAACCAAGAGTCAGATGCTCAATGGACTGAGTCACCCAGGGGCCCCTTGTCTTTTCATTTTCTTAACAGTGTCTTTCAAAGGGCATTTAAAAAATATTGCTGAAGTCTCATTTATTATTTTTTTTTCTTTTGGTGGTTGGTGCTTTTTCGTGTCCTAAGAAATCTTTGTTTGCCTTAGGGTCATGAAAATTTTCTCCTGGGTATTTCCAGAATTATATTGTTTGAAGTTTACATGTGGGTCTCTGATAAACTTTGAGGTAATATTTGTATGTGGTGCAATATACAGGTAATTTTTATTCACTTTTGGCATATGACTGCTATCCAGTTAGTCCCCAAATATTTGTTGACAAGACTGTCTCCACTGACTTGCCTTGGCAACTTTGTTGAGAATCATTTGACCATAATATGTGGGTCTACTTCTAGACTTCATTATATTTCATTGACTTGATATATCTATCGTTTTGCCCAATTCCACATTGTCTTGATTACTGTAGTTTTATAGTAAGCCTTGAAATCCGGTTGTGTGAATCAGGTTGTGTGTTGTTTTCCTTGATCCCCAAAGATTACATACTGGTTTTCTGATATTCAAATTTAACTGTGAGTCTTTATTTTTAATTTGCTTACCTCAAAGACTTGACTAATCCCTGCTCCAATTCTGAGATAGTTTCTGAAGAGTACATCAATGGCACTTTAAATTCTTGCAAAGCAATTAAACATGGCAAATTCTGTTAACTTGTATTTAAAATATTAATTTAACTCATAGTTTTACATCATCATGGGTCTTTTTAAAAACAACTGTCAAACTATGTTAGGACATTGGTCCTATGTTAGGACTATGTTAGGCTTATAGTAAAAAGAGCCCATTGGTAAACTTTTCTTACCCTCTTTCCACCCATTTTACTAATCTCATACTTCTGCACTAATCCTTATTTACATTTTGGTGTGCAGTTTTACATTTTCCCCTCTGTACGTATAAGCATATATGAAGCTAATTACACATAATATGCTATTTTATAATATCCCCAAAGCACCCTATGCATACTGCTCTGTAACTTTTTCTTCATCTACTTTAAACATCTTACTGTCTTAAAACAGAAAGCAAACTCATCCTTTTTGGTGGCTGAATAGTATTCCTTTGTGTGGTTGTGTGACTATATTTAGTCTTTCCTGATATACATTATTTCCATTTTTTCAATTACAAATAATGTTGCAATGGCTATACACACAATGACATATATGTGTCTGTATAGATATTAAATATTAATATAAATGTACTAAATATTCTAAGATTGCTAAATTGCCCTCCAAAATGGTTGCACAGTTTTGCATATTTACTGACAGCATATGAGAAGGCCTGTTTACCCACATTTTTGTCTTTACTGGTTTTCCTATCTTTCGTTTATTTTTATGTGTTAACTGTTAAAACATGACATCTCATTGGTTCTCTTTGCATTTATTTATTTATTTAAAAAGATTTTATTTATTTGTCAGAGAGAGAGAGCACAAACAGGGGGAATAGCAGTCCGAGTAGGCAGAGGGAGAAGCAGGCTCCCTGCTGAGAAAGGAGCCTGATGTGGGACTTGATCCTAGGACCCTAGAGATCATGACCCGTGCTGAAGGCAGCTGCTTAACTGACTGAGCCAACTGGGAGTCCCTCTCTTTGCATTTTTAAAAATTACAAACTAGGGAGAACATTTCTTATGAATTTCCTGTTCTTATTTTTGCCTAATTTTCTTTTGGTTGCCTTCCTTCCCCTGCCACTGATTTGGAATAGCTCTTTGTTATTGAAGGAAGTTAACCTTTGTCCTTTCAGTTGAAACACTTTTTTCCTGTTTATTATTTTTGTTTCAGTTCTGCTGATGCTCAGTGTTTTGCTCTTTAGAAGCTTATAATTTCTGATTCTTATTTAGCCAAACTCATCAATAGGGTGGTTGATTAATTTTAATTAGAGTTCTAATGTTTGATACCAATACTATGCTTTACAGTATTTTGAGAGTTACCTGATTTGAGCCAGGAGTTTGCTTTTGAAGAATTCCATTCTGGCCTAGATTTATCCTGATAGGACTGATCCTATTGTCTTTTTAGAATCTACAATTAAATATTGCCCCTGTTTATGCCTATTTTAGGAAGGGCTGGAATGCACCCTGGAAAACAGTATGGAGGTTCCCCAAAAGTTGAAAACAGAGCTACCCTACGGCCCAGTAATCGCACTACTGGGTATTTACCCTAAAGATACAGATGTAGTGATCCAAAGGGGCACCTGCACCCCAGTGTTTATAGCAGCAATGTCCACAATAGCTAAACTATGGGAAGAGCCTAGATACACATCGACAGATGAATAGATAAAGATATGGTGTATATATATACAATGGAATACTGCACAGCCATCAAAAACCCCTGAAATCTTGCCATTTGCAATGATGTGGATGGAACTAGAGGATATTGTGCTAAGCGAAATAAGTCAATCAGAAAAAGACACTTCTCATATGATCTCTCTGATATGAGGAAGTTGAGAGGCAAGGCAGAGGGTGTGAGGGGAAGGGAGGGAAAAATGAAACAAGATGGGATCGGGAGGAAGACAAACCATAAGACTCTTAATCTCCGGAAACAAACTGAGGGTTGCTGGGGGGTGGGTGGGAGGGATGTGGTGGCTGGGTTATGGACATTAGGGAGGATATGTGCTATGGTGAGCGCTGTGAAATGTGTAAGCCTGATGATTCACAGACCTGTACTCCTGGGGCAAATATTACATTACATGTTAATTAACAAAGAAAAAGAAGCATTGGCATAGATTTTCTAAATAATATTTAAATACCTATAATTTATCTTGACTTTTTTGTTTTTTTGAACCTGAAACATGAGCAGCCATTTTATTAAGATCCTTCTTTTTTTTCTTCTTCTTCTTCCTCCTCCTCCTCTTCTTCTTCTTTTAAAGAACGTTTTTCCTTTAATAATTGGCACGTTTTTCCTTTAATAATTGGCACGTTTTTCCTTTAATAATTGGCATGGGTTCCTTACTATTTTGTTAAGATCACCAAGTTAATTTTAATGGCATTATTGGATAATAGAGTATTTCTTAAAAGTTCTTGATGGTGTAATGGTCTGATTTCAAAAAGTGTTGTTCATCTAGGCTTGGGCAGGAAAAGGCTTATCTTAGTATTCAGCAAAATGCAAATTTCCCTTCTGCTTTAATCTCCATATCATGTTTTTCACATTTCCCCCCCTGAGAACAACTTCATTTCTCCTGGCCAGGGATTTTCATGGTTCTTTACCTTCATTTTCACTCTTTAAAATTGGCCATTGGTGTTTTTGGTTGTGCAAAAGGGAATTCTTTTATTTCTATAGAAAAGCCTCATAATGAGAAAATAATAAGAGAGACAGAGAAATGAGAACTAATATTAGCATTTCTATGAGGCTTAAAATAAACTCTCAGCTGGAGAGAAGTACATTTAATGTTATTATTTTTGTCTTTTACAAAAGGAGGGCAAGATAGGGGGTGGGGTGCGGACTTGGGGGCTATACTGGCTGAAACAGAAGCCCTCTTATTTTGTCGTTTCCTAAGGAAAACAATTGTTGTTATTTTGTTTGACCTTAATAGTGTTAAAAATGGTGCTAAAAATGATGCTGACCATTTTTAAGCATCACAGTTGGATTTTATGTGAGGTTTCCCTTGCTTCCCTTACCTGCAAGGGTCCTGAAAGATGTTTTGTATGCTTAGAAGAAGTGTTTTTTCAAGCAGAGCCTGTGGGAATTTAGGCAATGTTGAGAGCCTGCTTTCCTACTAGTGCATATTTGTGATTCCATTAAAAACAGCCTCCTCAATAAAGATGGGTCTTCTTTCCCAGAATGGAGAGTCTTTATTCTTTTTTTTTTTTTTAAAGATTTTATTTATTTATTTGACAGACAGAAATCAAAAGTAGGCAGAGAGGCAGGCAGAGAGAGAGGGGGAAGCAGGCTCCCCGCTGAGCGGAGAGCCCAATGTGGGGCTCGATCCCAGGACCTTAGGATCACGACCTGAGCCGAAGGCAGAGGCTTTAACCCACTGAGCCACCCAGGTGTCCCGAGTCTTTATTCTTGTCAGAGTTCACCAACAGACCTGCTTCCTTCATGGGTCCTCCAAATGAAGGGTGCTTGCCCATTGACATAAGCTTCAAACCAGAAACCTGTAAAGAAGCACATTTTACTGGAGGGTTCTAGCATTCTATTCCTAGGGCTCTGACCGCAGAGCATTGGGAAGAAACTTAATGCATAGAGAGGAACAGCAATGGATGTGGTGTGTATTGTAGTAGGGAGACAGAACGTCTTGAAATATGCCATAGTTTCTCATGATCCCCCATGGCTGAATCACATACTATCCCAGGTATATCCATGAGATCTGTGTTATCTTAAAGATCTTTTTATTGAGGTAAATTCACCTAATATAAAAGTAATCCTTTTAAGGGAAACAATCCAGTGGCATCCAGTATATCACAATGTTGTGCAATCAATATCTTGGTCTAGTTCGAAAATATTTTTATCACCCCAAAAGGAAATGCTATATATCTTAAATGGTTGTTCCCCATTCTCCCCTCCCCGCAGTGGCTGGCAACCACCAATCTGTATTCTGTCTCCATGAATTTACGGTTCTTGATAGAGAGAAGCATATTCCCTGCTGAGCAGGTAGCCCAATGTGGGGCTCCATCCCAGGACCCGAGATCATGACCTAAGCTGAAGGCAAATGCTTAACTGACTGAGCCACCCAGGTACCCCATATGGATGATAATTTATTTATGCATTCATCAGTTGACAGACATTTGGGTTAAACTTTGGGCTAGTGTGACTGAAGCCACTATGAACATGCCTATGTGAGTAATTGTTTGAGTGCCTGCTTTCAATTCTTTGAGGGTACATAACTAGGAATAGAATTGCTGGGTCATATGGCAATTCTCTCTTTAACTTTCTGAGGAACTTCCAAATGGTTTTCCATTTGTGTTTTCTTCTTCTTCTTCTTTTTAAAAAAGATTTTATTTATTCATTTGAGAGAGAGAAAGTGAGAGAGAGCATGAGAGCTGAGGTCAGAGGGAGAAGCGGACTCCCCACTGAACTGGGAGCCTGATGCAGGACTTGATCCCAGGACTTCGAGACCATGACTTGAGCTGAAGGCAGTGGCTTAACCAACTGAGCCACCCAGGCACCCCACCATTTGTGTTATCTTCTTATACGACCTGAGCCCCAGGATCCTCCCAGGGATGGTTAAGTAAGCCTCTACTCACAGTCCAGACTCATGTCTTCTTGTTACTGTCCTCGCCTGGGCACACAACAATCCAGATATTCATTCCTGGCCTGGTCTGTGGCCCTAATCCCCTGTGACACTCTGCCTGCCCGACTCCGTGGTGATTTCTTGGAAGAGCCCAGCCTCCTGTCGCTCTCTCTCTCAGGAGAGGCTCTCGATGGAAACTCTGTTGTCTGGCTCAGCCTGAGTACTGCCCCTCCAGTCCAGTGACTCATGCCTCATTCTGGTTCCTGTTGTCTACTGAGTTCCTGTGGGAGAAAGAGAGAGCTTGCCAGGTCACTTGAGCCACCATGAATCAGTGGCCCTAGATGCCATTGGTCCAATCGCCTCATTTCATTGAGGAGGAAACTGAGGCCAGAAAGTTGGAAAATATTGTGTAAGGCCATTGGGGTCATTTGTGGTTGGATGGAACTTGAGAAAGGGCTTTAACTTCTGGTCGGGTGACCTTCAGATACCCTGTGCTGTCCCCTCTCCCAAGTCCCGGCACCCATCAGGCACATTCAGGATGACACAAGGAGAAACAGAGCCTCACCAATAGTCATTGTGGGTTAAAATACCATCTGAGCTAATGTGTTTGTTAAGGAACTAGCTCATGTGGGTTTATACAGAGCATTTATATTGCTAGTTTGAATGAGTTCTGTGTAAATGAGTTCAAGTGGGCTGTGGGGAGGGATTGGCTACATCCAGTGATGAGCCAAAAGCAGGGCAGCTGGCCTGGAGACCCCTCGTTGCTTAGCAGCCATCACCAGGCAACTGGATTCCTCCAACCTGAACCTGGTTTAGGTCCTCAGGGATTGGGATTTGGGAAGTGCAATTGAGAAAGGCGTGGGAATGGGATGTTTTGTAGGCTCAGGATCCCCCTCTCCCCAGAACAAAACAAATAAAAACAAGTCGCCTTCATGGAGCTGGCATTTCTGGCTACGCTGGAGATTTTTTGACCCCGAGAAGCTCATAAAACGACCGAATCTTTAGATCTAGTCCCTTATCACCAGGTCCTCCATTCTCATGTCTTCCAGGCCTGTCCCACTCACAGCCTGACACCAAAGTGCTTTTTTATAGAAAACTAGGAAGGGGAAAGGGATGGCCTTCTTTGCTTTTCAATGCCAGATTAACAATCTAGGGAACACACTCTTCCACTGGCAATTTCTGAAAAACAATTAAAATGGCTTGGGAGGAGATGACCAAGAGGATGCGACTGAGAGTTGACTCATAAGCTGAAGCCCGGCAGTCAGCAGCTCATTCCCTCCCCATCCTCGGGATCTACCTCATGCCCACCATTCCCACAGTGGGAGCCATTTTCAAGGATGCAGCCTTCAGAGAGTAAGGTGTTGTTGAGATCATCTGGACAGTGAGTGAACACAGGTGTAGCCTCTGTATAAATGTGTCAGATTTGGTGAGTGGGTGCCGTGACCCACTTGTCTCGTGGCTCCCAACTCCCTAAACACAGAGGAAAATGGGACTGAGAAGAAGAGGGACTCATGGCCCAGGTGACATTGGTTAAGCCCCCTGAAATGCAGTGCCTTTACCTTTCAGTCATATGAAGGTACAGACTTCCTTCTTGCATAAGCTATTTGAATTGAGTTTTTAGTTGCTTATAACCCAAGATAAGACTTGTGTGTAAGTCCCCTTGCTTATTTTTTTTTTATTTTTTATTTTTTTTAAGATTTTATTTATTTATTTGACAGAGAGAAATCACAAGTAGATGGAGAGGCAGGCAGAGAGAGAGAGGGAAGCAGGCTCCCTGCTGAGCAGAGAGTCCGATGCGGGACTCGATCCCAGGACCCTGAGATCATGACCTGAGCCGAAGGCAGCGGCTTAACCCACTGAGCCACCCAGGCGCCCCAAGTCCCCTTGCTTATTAATCCTGCCACCCGCCATCTGGAATGGGCTGCCTCTTCAGTCTCTTGCAGCCCTCGAGTATCGGGGCCAGGGTCAGATTTCACTTGGGAAGCTTCCAAGTTTGTAACCCAGACCATACCAACAGTAAAGTATTTGAGTTTTTAAGTAGAAATATAGTTACTTAAATGTAAATACGTTAAGCACTGCTATAAGGAATTGAGGGATTAAGTGGTGTCTAATTTTCCCATGTTATGGATGGGAAAAATGAAGACCAGAGAGGTTTGAAGACCAGGCCAGATCAAGCTTTTTTCCATGCTGTAAAATCCTCTGTACTGATTTTATTCTGAGGTTCCAGATAGTGACCCCTTACAGCTGTAGGTGCACACCATCCTTACCATCAGCAGTGTTAAGGGAACAGAAAGCCTGTCTTCTTTAGTTGCCCTAAAAAGTCCTGAGATGAGCTCTGGTTGGACTGACTTGGGTCATGTGTGCCTCTCTAAGCCAGTCTCTGTAGTAAGGGGGTTGGAGTCTGCTGATTGGCCAGAAAGCCTGGGTCATGCGCCCCAGTTAAATCACATGGGCTAAGACTGGAAGGCGGTCTTTTCTTAAGGAAATTGGGATACTATTCTTAGAATGAGGAGAAATAGCTAGGGGGAATGAAGTCAACAGTTTCCCAGTATACCCTACTGCCTTTCTCTTTGTGGCTATTCAAATTTGAATGCAAATTCACCAAAAATGAATTCCTCTCTCTGCCTCTTTGCAGCCATTGGTCTCTCTCACTGGAACTTCTTGATGGGGCACTACTTATGGTGTCCGTGTATAAATTTCATTGCCTATATTGATCTCTATTGTTCTCATTTTAAGTGGTGGTATCTTATATTGGAGAGCGTATCAGGATAAGGTAGTTTCAGAATATTCCAGTATGCATTTTAGGAGGACTCTAAATAATCTGTTTCTTTCTTTCTCTCTCTCTCACACACATACACACGCACACATACATTGGCACAGTTTTAGAAAATGTGTATGTTTTTTAATATCTGGCATTCAGCTGTTCAGAATTGTTTATCTGATATGCATATCATCTTGATTTTATAGACATATAAATTGATAAAAGGACCATAGGTGATAGGTTCCCTCATCAGTTAACATTCTCTAAAGTAAAGGTGACTATTCCAGGGATTGGAATCTGTCCAGTGATATAGCAGGAGACATGAGTCTTGGAATCAGATGACCAAGGTCCTGGCTTGGCTTCTTCCTAGGATGGAGAAAGAGTTTGTTTTGTAGGAGAGAAAGTTACACAGCTGACTAGAAATGAAGACTTCAGTCTACGGCCACCCTGAACGTGCCCGATCTCGTCTGATCTCGGAAGCTAAGCAGGGTCGGGCCTGGTTAGTACTTGGATGGGGGGAAGACTTCAAATCAATCAATAAATCAATCAGTTAACAATGGGAGAGAGTAGGCAATTCTCCTGTGTAGAAGAATCCCAAGAAATTGATAGATATGCTCTTTTTTCAAGGAGGGGAACCTACTTCCCACCACTTAACTGTGGAGTGTGCGTGGTGATATCCTTCTAAAGAATACAGCACGCAAAGGAGGAAAAGGCAATCTGACAGTAGAGAAACCAGATGAATGCTACTTCAACCAGTAGATCAGGGACTACGTCAACAAGGACAAATCATGTTACAGTATGAACCCTTGACATGACAAGTGGAAAATGGCACTTTGCTCCTGTGGTTTTCCTTCCTCAAACTCATAATCCATCTAGTTATGAGAAAAATGGCAGACAAAAACTGAGGGACATTCTACAAAATCCCTGTCCAGTAGTACTTAAAACTGTCTGTCATTAAAAACAAGGAATCCCTTGGGATGCCTGGGTGGCTCGGTTGGTTAAGTGTCTGCCCTCAGCTCAGGTCATGATCCTAGGGTCCTGGGATCGAGTCCCATATCAAGCTCCCTGCTTGGTGGGGAGTTTGCTTCTCCCTCTGCTGCTGTTCCTCCTGCTTGTGCTCACTCTCTCTGACAAATAAATAAATAAAATCTTTGAAAAAACACACACAGAACACCAAGGAATCCTTACCAAATGACCTGTCATAACCAAGAATAACCTGAGAAGCCATGACAGCTGCATGTAATGCGGGATCCTGTAACAGAAAAAGGACATTAGGGAAAAACTAAAGAAATTTGAATAAAGAATGGACTTTAGTCAATAATAATGGGTCAAATTGGTTCATTAATTGTGACAAGTGTACCATACTGATTTAAGATATTAATAATAAGGGAAACAAGGTATAGAATATATGGGAACCCTCTGTACTATTTTTACAACTTTTCTATAAACATGAAAGTACCCAAAAAAGTTTATTAAAAGAAAATGAGGAATTTGACTCATGCTTTGCTAGTCTTGAGTTACTATGGATAATCTAGAGTTGACTTTTTAAAGAAAGGGAAATCAGTCTGCTAAATATGCATGGTAATCTTAAAATTATTACGGTAATAATAGCTAATATTTAGAGTGTATACTTTATGTCATCTTTTTAACCTCACAAGAAAGTAAGTACTGTTATTATTAACATCATCTCCATATTTTACTCCAGTTTTACAGAAGATGAAAATGAAGAACAGAAAGGTTAAGTACCTTGCCTAAGGTCACACAGTAAGTTGGAAAGCTGGGCTATAAAACCCGATCTGTGCTCTTTACCAGCGTGCTCTAGTTTTTCTTTTGATTGGTGCTAGCCACAGTCTCTTAACTAGCTTAGGTTTGTGACACTTTTGTGTTCAAATAATAACAATAATCTATCTATCTATCTATCTATCTGTGTGTGTGTGTGTGTGTGTGTGTGTGTGTACTGGGAGACTTGCAGGGTTACCACTGTCCAGCTTTCAGTCATTTTGTGAGATTTAGTGTAGGAGGAAGCCCATCAGACTGACTAGGCATGCTTTTATTCTTTGTAAATCTAGTCCACTGGAACTCCCTCTATGGCAATGATCTTTAATATATTTCATGTTTTGAGCCCAGGACAAGCTGACACTAGGAATTAGTTCAAAAGTACATTGGTTTAACAAATGGTTTTGGAAAAACTGAATATCCATATGTTTAAAAAAAAGTTGGACCCTTACATTACCCCATCAGAAAAATAAACTCAAACGAATCAAAGACATAAATGTAAGAGCTAAGACTATAAAATTCTTAGAAGAAAATATAGGAGAAAAATTTCATGACCATGGATTTCTAGACAGGCAGTGATTTCTTAAATATGACACCAAAAATATAGACAACAAAAGAAAAAAATAGGTAAATTGGACTTCATCAAAATAAAAAAAAGTTTTGTACATCAAAGGATAATATTAAGAAAACAAAAAGAAAACCCATGGAATAGGAGAAATATTTGCAGATTATATATCTGAAAAGAGACTGATATTCAGAATATATAAAGAACTCCTAACAGTCAATGACAAAAAAGCAAACAACCAAATGAAAAAATGGGCAAAGGATTTGAATAGACATTTCTCCAAAGAAAATATTCCAGTAGCTAATAAGCAATGAAAAGGTGCTCAGCATCACTAATCATTAGGAGAAATGCAAG